>NC_056741.1:1789010675-1789648175 GCF_019279795.1 Protopterus annectens | reverse complement strand
TTGAGTATGCACACCTTCCTTATAGATGTATGAATATTCGCCGGGTGCTCCATTTTTTTCTACATCACAAAGTTGTAAATTGAATTGACTAGCCTCCATACTACCCATAGGTGTGTGTGCCATCTGTGTTTGTGTGTGTGTGTGTGTGTGTGTGTGTGTGTGTGTGTGTGTGTGTGTGTGTGTGTGTGTGTGTGTGTGTGTGTGTGCATTCTGTAATGGATTGGTGTGTGTATATGTGTGTGTGTGTGCGCGCATTATGTAACGGATTGGTGTGTGTGTGTGTGTGTGTGTGTGTGTGTGTGTGTGTGTGTGTGTGTGTGTGTGTATGTGCGTGTATTCTGTAATGGATGTGTGTGTGTGTGTGTGTATCCTGCTATAGGTTGGTGCCCCATTCAGGATTCCTATATAGGGTCTATGTCAATTATTCAAATGCTTAAAATGTCGAACGTTATATGGTCGAGATCATATGTTCGACATTTCAAGTGTTCAAAGGTTGACTTTTAACGGCACTGTACTGTGCAGAATGGGAGAATTTCCCTTTTCTGCACTGAAGTGCAGTCTTGGACTTGGTATATTTAAGTAGGGAGGTGTGAGGGGTGCAGGGGGCTTGCCCCCCTGCTCGCACTGCTAGTGTATGTTTTTCTTTTTTATTAGATATTCAAACTTCCAAATATCGACCATATGGTCTCGATCATATGATATTTGAAATTTTGGAAGTTCGAGTATTTGACATAGACCCCCTTTGTATTAGGCACTCTGATTACTGGGATAGGTTAAATTTAGTGGGTAAGTGGAATAAGTAAAAAATGAAAAATCAGAATGAAGCACTTTCTATGAATTACTGGATTCTCTTCTGGTTTAAAAGTATTTTGAGTGAGCTATGACTCTTTATACAAGCAAACAAAAAGGCATTCAGTATAAATCAAACAAAGACAGACTTTATAAGCTGCATAAGAACAAAACTAAGCATTTTAAGTGAACAGCGGATGTTTGAACAAAAGGGACAATCAGTATGTGAAGCAACAACAATCCAGCAATTGCACAAAAGTAAAATAGAGAAACTGTCACATTAAGTAAATGTAAATTTTGGGGAAGGTAATGAATGATTTCAGCTACTAAAACCAAAAGGGCAATAAGTGTTCTAAATTAGTGATAGGCTTAAAAAGACTGCATAGTCATTTAAAAATTAAGATTATTTTGTGTTAGGGTATAAACAAGTATTTCAAAACTGATGCAGTAGAGCCTAAACATTAATATAGCCAAATACAGATACATGACTTCTTGTAGTGCTATTGTGCAAAACTGCACCCACGATACGTACAAAACACAGCTATATCATGCAGAAAATAACATTTCAGATTGCAAAACATTACCACTTTGCTAAATGCAATAGGTATCACAATTTACAGAATCTGACAGTTAACACCAACTAAACCAGAGGAAATCATTCAAACAAACTGTAGTGACTGCAGAAGAATTTGAACACAGGACATTTAAGGAATGTATTACTCAAGTAATAAGATATATTAACTAAGATGTGAATATTTTGGGCAACACAGTAGTGGAGTTATTGACAGTTTCTAGTTCTGAGAGTCAAATCCTGATCTCGTATCATTGCAGCATACACTCCTTATGTCTTTATGGGTCTTATTTGGACAGTCTGTTCTTCTCCCACATTTCCAAAATATGCTACTCAAAGGCCGTTCTCCATATGTGTGTGTGTGTGTGTGTGTGTGTGTGTGTGTGTGTGTGTGTGTGTGTGTAGGTACACATGCATGTACATCTTCAGCTCCTGGGCAAGGGACCAGGGACTGATTCTCATCACCAGTCACTGTTTGTGTGATGTCTATATATATTCACTATGCCTGAGAGTTTTCTCCACATATCCCAGTTTCTTCAACCTCCCCAAAGCATGCTGTTTGATTAGCTACTCTAGAGTGCTTGTGTATACTGCATATGCCTTTGCCCTTCTGGCCTGGATCCATGATGACCATTTTATTTACCCGGTAAACAAATGAATTAAAATTAAGTATATGTGTATCTGTATATATTTATTTATTTATACAATACATTTACCCATATACTTGCGTTACGGTTGAAATAGGGTCTGAAAAGGATAGTTTTTAGCCCTCATTAGGCCAGTCATTGAAAATAATGCCCTCTTTTGCATGTAACTGTCCAGACACATGAAACAACTGGAACACCCACAGAGATACCTTACTAAAAAGATACAAGACCTAAACAACATGTCGTACATGGACCAACTCAAAGCCATTTCACTATATTCAGTATCCTATAGACTGCTAAGAGGTGACCTGTATCTGGCATACAAGGTGCCCTCTGACTCATTATTGATAGACTTACTGCAAGTCAAATGGCATCAGAAATACTCGGTCTAGGGATCTAAACCTCTTCTGCAACATCAACAGAACAATTTAGAGGGGGGGGGTATTTTTTGCAGAGGATACTCCTACTGTGTAACAGATTCCACAGCCACATAAAACAATGTTCATCCCTGTCTATTTTCAAGTGCAGCTTAGATCTGTGGATGGGAAACAGAACATTTACCCCAGAACTGTCCCCTGTACTACTAATGGACAGAAGCAACTATTATATGCTTTATCCCAGGCATGGGTCCCTCCAAATTATCTATGGTATGGCCCCAGTTATTCTCATTAGGAGTAATATATAATTATCAACCATGGGATGAGTAAGGCCAATCTATAACCAAATAGGATAGGTTATTTCAAAAACAAAAAATTGAAATTGGCCAGGTTTAAGTTGGCCTGCAAGGGGGAGCTAGCCTAATACTTACCTATGAACCTTTAATTTAACTTAGCCAGTAAATAAACAAATAAATAAAGACATTCTTAAATATACAGCAAAATGGCTTATACAATAACAGCATAAAATAAATGTCTACAATAAGAAAAAAGCTTGTCAATATTTTACTACCCATATTTCACAGGAATATAACACAACTCCATAAAACAAATAAAAAAGAGACAAAATCTAAATCAAACACATACATCCTGTGATGAAGAAGACAGGAGCAACTAAAAATGTACAATAAAAATGTTTTTTTTTTTTTTGCAGAGGGCATATACTCATATGTATATATGTATATATATATATATATATATATGTGTGTGTGTGTGTGTGTGTATACACATACATATACACATACATGTATTAACTCTGAGATTACACTACGCCAATTTCCATTCTGCTCTTTCTGTGAGTAATAGTGAAACAGGAACCATTTAAATCACACATAAGCAAAAATATGCCCAAAGAAAAGCAACTCAAACAAATGTTGTAAAAGTCAAAATTAGCATAGCTAAGTCTTACTACTAAAAGAACACTGGCACAACTCTGTATCCTAGTCAAGAGCTGTAAGTTTGGAGAATGACTGAGAGACAGATTTGTGTGTGGCATATGTTATGAAAATATGCAAAAGACTGTTTTTAAAGGAGGATCTGGCACTTTTACGAACATTAATCTTGTCACTACTAATGGAAATAGAAATCATGATGTGCTTGAATTACAACTTGATGCGGTTTAGTGTGCCATTTACAGACTATCAATTCTCTTAAGAAACAAGCAAATTGAAGGGGAGCCCTTCCATTGCATCAGTCTGTTTTATTAAGGAGATTTGCTCATTAATTGACTTGACTAACACTTTCCACAAATAATGAAATTTTAAAACATTTGGTGTAAATCCATCAGTCAGTTTAATAGACAACTGAAATTCAATGCTGTTTGGTGTGGTGTTGTGTTATGCTGAAAGTCAATATGATTTATTTTATGAGCATGCTGTATACATACTGGAAAAGAATGGAATAGTCTTTCTCATACATGGTCTTTGTGCTTTCTACACTGTTGTGTGTTTATGGAGATTTATTTAAGTAAAGGATATTGGGGCAACATCCCCATGTGGGTATGCCAGTTGGGGCTTCTCCCCATAGAAAGTACTGGTCTAAGTTTTCTTGTTTGTTCAAAACAATTGCTTTCATACCTTGTAAAATGCAACTTTGATTGCTTAGTTTCATTGGCTTGGTAGCTGAAGTGAACATCAGTATAATGATGTTAGTTTATATGCAAAAGATGTTCCCAAAAAGATGAGATATACTAATTAAAATACAGTAACAACCGAAGTTGCTATAACATAGGTACATAATGAAAGATAAAAACATCTGGAATTATAACTGAAAACGTGAAATATGAATATAGGGTATAAAATGCAAACATGAGTCACAATGTGCTTTCAAAATGGTGGCTACAGGAAGTGAAAAAAGGTCACACAAAATGAGGCAAACACAGAAAATAAATATTATGACTTGAAGTATATAACTTTCACCAAAATCAGAAACACCTAAGTAGCATAAAATGTTTATGTTAATCAGGTCAGCATAAGTAAAGTATGATGTGGTTAACTACATTTCTACAATGTAATTTTCCTGTTAACAGACCTACAACTATAGTGTGATATGAATAGTGGACTGAAACATGCTTATGGTCAATTCATTAGATAATGAAATCATACAGTTTTGTTTTTCTTTTCAGCTACTCCTTTCACATCTGTTTGACAATGGCTTGGGCCATCTTTTGTATGATATATTTTACTACATCTTTGTCTTTTGTCTTTTCTTCCTATAAGTGACAGTAACTAAGGGGTTCAATTACATTAAAAAATGCAGAATCTGTACTTCATACTAAGTGACAAGAAGATATACTTAAATATTCTTCATATGTCTAAGTACCTAATATTACAGCAGCCATTCTTCCCTCCGGATATTTCTACACTCTTAATAAATACTTATTATTTTTTTTATGCTTATTTACATGTTCTTCTGCAAAGAATGATCATTCTACTTGAGCTGACTCACTCTGTCGGGTACAAAACAAAAAAAAAGAAGCAGCAGCAACACAATGATAATCAAGGAAAAAGTCAGTGCCGTAACAACAGAGGAAGGTGCAGCATAGTAACAACAAAGGAAGAATCAGCACAGTAACAATGAAGTAAGAAACAGTGCTACAACAAAGGAAGAATGCAGCACTGGAACAATGATGTATGAATCAGTGCAGTAACTACAAAGGAAGAAACAAAACAGTAATAAAGGAAGAATGCAGCACAGTAAAAACAAAGAACAAAACAGCAGAGTAGCAACAAAGTAAGAAACAGGACTGCAATGACAAAGGAGGAAGGTAGCACAGTAACAACAAGGGAAAAAGCAACACAGCAGTAAAGTAACATCAAAGGAAGGAGCAGCACAGTAATGACAAAGGAGGAAATAATAACAAAGGAAGAAACAGCACAGTAATAACAAAGGGAAGAAGGCAACATAGTGTCAACAACGGAAGACAGAACAGTAACAACAAAGGAAGAAGGCAACACCGTAAGAAAAAGGAAGAATCAGCACAGAATCAACAAAGGAAGAAGCAGTGCTGTAACAACAAAGAAAGAAGGCAATGCAGTAACAATGGAAGAAGGCAGCACAGTAATGATCAAGGAAGAAGCAGTGCAGTAACAATGACGAAGGTGATGCAGTAACAAGGGAAGAAGCAGTGCTGTAATGACAAAAAAAGGCAGCACAATAACAGCAAAGGAAGACAAGTGCATTAACAACAATGGAAGAAGGTAGTAGAGTAACAAAGGAAGAAGCAAAACAGTAACAACAAAAGAAGAGGAAGAGCTGTAGCGATAAAGGAATAGGGCAGCACAGTAACACAGGAAGAAGCAAAACTGTAACAACAAAGGAAAAAGGCAGGACAGTAACAACAAGGGAGGAAACAGCACAGCAGCAAAGTAATGTCAAAGGTAGTTAATATAGTTTGATTACCTTTATATGAATGTAAATTTAACTATGTCACAAGTGATAATTCAATAAAGGTGTTTGAAAAAAGTAGAAGCAGTACTGTAACAACAAAGCAAGAAATAGCATGGTAATGACAAAACAAGTAAAACAAATGAAGAAGCAGTGCAGTAACAACAAAGAAAGAAGGCAGCACAGTAAAAACAAAGGAAAAAACAGCACTGTAACAACAAAGGAAGAAGCACTGCAATAACAACAAGGAATGAGGAAGAACAATCACAACAATGGAAGAAGGCAGCACAGTAACAACAAAGGAAAAAGTAAAACAGTAACAACAAAAGAAGAAGCCAAGCTGTAATGACAAGGGAATAAGGCAGTACAGAATGACAAAGGAAGAAGGTAGAACAATAACAATAACAAAGCAAGCAGCACATCAGCAAAGTAATGACAAAGGAAGAAGTAAAAAAAGGCAGATGCACTGCAGTAACAACAAAGAAAGAAGGCAGCACAGTAAAAACAAAGGAAGATGCAGCAGAATAATAACAAAGGAAGAAGAACAATAACAACAAAGGAAGAAGGCAGCACAGAAACAATGAAGGAAGATGTAGTGCAGTGGCTGTAAAGGAAGAGGAAGCACAATACACTATAACTATAGCAGCTGACTTCATATTTAAGTAATGTAGAAAAAGTAGTGCATTTTCATTTTGCTGTAGTTGTCTGTCTTGTCCTTTTCTCTGAGTTGTAGTGTTACAGGAAATTGACCTGTCATCCACTATACTATTGGTATCCCTGAGTACTACTAGTCTGGCCAAACAAATACATGCTTCATGCAAACAAAAGACATGGAAGATGTGCTGACTAACTTCAGATTAACACATTTTTAATCCTGAGACTTCCCTCTTACCATTATGTGCAGGGCTGGCTGGACACGTCTATACACAGGATGTGTGCTGTTCCATACCATTCTTGTTACTTATTTAAAATCATGACAGAGTAAACAGTGATCTCCTCTTCTTCCTTCCTCATAGCAGTTGAAGATCAACAACAGGTGAACACATTTTCTGTGCATGCTAAGACAGCTAGCATATATGACTGCTGTAGAGCCACAGAAGGGATCCAAGGGCCAGAAAACTTACTTAAAAAGTGCTCACATAGGTATTTTTATACCCCAAGTAGACTCAAATAATTTTTCCTCAGGTGGATTTCAAGTGTTGGAGGTGTGACGGTCAAGAAAGAGGTGGCTGGGAACATATTTTTTGGGAGTGTAATGAGCTGGCAGACTTTAGGGATTCCCTGCAGACTACTCTGTTGGAGATGCTGGGTGGGCAAATTGGATTGACTTGGGAGATGATTTTTTTAAGTTATGATACAGAATCGGAATTGCCTAGACATAGTAAAGCCATGCTGAGTCAAATTATGGTGGCTGCCAAATCAGCAATTACCACAAAATGGAAATCAAAGTCTATACCAGCTTTAATAGAACTAGTGAATATAGTAAGAAAGATAAAACAACTGGAAATGGGATCTTTAGAAAAGGAAGGGAGCAAACTACATAGGAAAAATGGGAGCTGTGGGAACAATATATGCAGAGTAGGAATAAAGTTTAAGAGGCAGGATTTGAATGAACCATATAATGCTTAACTGACAATGACTGGATAGATTATAAGTGATGTAAAATGTTTGCAACTACAGTTGTTTCCATTGTGTCTGTGATGTATATTGTTTGCAACTAAAGTGGTGTCATGTTGTTTGCTTTTCATTTGTATAAATGTAAGATTGTCTGTGTCATGTGTGAAAATTTAATAAAGATGTTTGTTTGGAAAAAAAGTAATAGACTGATAAGTCAGGAAATCGTGATGGGAAAACTATATAAATGTTACAGGGCCAGCATCATGAGACCAATAAAAGAGCAGCACACCTCTCAGTTGTTTGATTTTGCAGAAAGTCCCAGATTCTGCCTCATATTTTTGCATGGTAAATCAGTGTGTATTACAGTCAACCAATAATGCCATATGTGATGATGTGAGGTACTGCCGGCTATGCAAGATAAAGTAGGGCAGTGCATGTGTAACATATTCCAGCACAGCTAGCTGGAATTTTGTAAAGAATTATATGTCATTTGTATAACAAACTGATTTGTACAAGTGCTTGTGTTGAAAATGTATTTGTAAAGCTGCTTGTGTTAAAAATGCACCAACAGTGGGTCCTGCTAGACAGAAAAAAATACACCTGTATGTCAGACTGTATTGCAGCTGTTGAAATTAATATATTGTAACAGAGGAGACCAGAAGAGAAGAGGTTAATCTCAGTCCAGCTAACTTTGAAAAATAGTCTGAAATTAAATTAGCTGGTTTAGGTCATAATGATTGTATCTTGATTGCAGCCAGAGACAAAATGTGAAAACCAGGACTAGGAATCCTACTGTATTGTCCTTAGGGGTGAACTAATTGCTACCCTGGAAAGGTGGAAGTTTTCGAAATGGTTTTATAGCTTCCAGATACTATAACACAACTTAGCAAAGCTCTACATCAGACTCAGTCACATCACAGAAAATTGTTGAGAAAGTTCCAAGTGTAGGGGACAATCTATTGAACTTATCTGTCTGCCTTTCTGTTGTTGCTGGGTCAGTACTGCTAGAAGCATTCCTCTGACTGTTGTTCATAAGCATAAGAACATATAATCCATTTACAGACAACGACAACACTAGAACCATGATGTAGAAGGACCTCAGAGGCCCAAGCATGTATATTCTAACTTATCTTTAACAGTCTGCAGAAAGGCTGAGGTCATGACTAGATGATGTTAAGGTGCTTAACCACAGATACAAATTTCAGGGATCCAGGTGATATGCTGCTCAGCTGGGAAGTACTTGTAAAACCACATTGAGTACTTTGGTGCACTGAACATTTATAAGACAAAAAAATGAGAACTTAGAGCATGAAGTGGATAAGCACCTTACATGTAGCTTTGCTGACCTGCTGTGTAAAGACAAAAGCATATGCATAGCATGAGTGATTGTGGAATGCATTTTAGAGGTAAGTAAGATCTGTTTTTATTGTTATGCAGTTGGACCACAAAATCTACTTCTGGATTTGACAGTGAAGTGTCTCTGTTGGAGAAAATAGGTTCATGGCTGTGCTCATGCACCTCACTAGGATAATATGCAATCTTCAAGCCACTACCATGTCTATAAGACACCTGGCATATAGACACCTTAAGCACATACCACAAATTGCTTTAACAGCTGTACTATCACACCCATCCCCATTTCTCCACAAATTTCTCCCTTTTTCTTCCATTTTTCCCATATTACAACTTTTCCTTTTCATCTCTCCATAGCACCCTTTCACACATTCCTGCTATTTCATACCCCCTACTCTGCCTCCTTTTCTTCCATTCTCTAATGAAAAGTTACATTGTTTTACTGTTGGCTTAACCAAATGACACTGTCAGAGATTTTTTTTTATTAATATCATTTCCTTAGAATTTTATATATTACACCACTATTCTATGTTGTTTGTATTCTTAATATAATGATGTTCATCATGTTTCACTGTTGCAGTCCTAACAAATGGGTTATCTGGCTCCCGGTAGCCCTCAGTCGGCCAGAATACCAAAGGTAATTAAAAATGACGTTGGTTGTCATCGGTTGTAAAGGATATCAGGGCGTTCAATACAAAAGGAGGCAGCCAATGTCACTTCCTCAGTCTTCCTTGCCGCGGAGGCCGAAGCAGAAGCTTTTCATGCACGAGTGCTGGTCGGCAGTTTACCTGTGTTGGTTTCCGACTACAAAGAGTTGAAGTCTACTACAGCTAAGTACCCCATTGGGGATCCTCTTTTCTTGCCTTAATGAATGTCAGAAAAAGTTAATAATTGCCTTACTTGTGGAAAGCAGATTCCTCATAGAGATTTTCATTCCTATTGCATTATCTGTTTAGGCCTTGATCATGAAGTTCCCAATTGTAATCTTTGTGCCTCCTTTAATCCACATACTATCCGTTGTCGGGCTAAGATTTTGGCTAAGCATTTCAGAGTTTAGCCTAAGTTTGTGGGTATGGCATCCGCCAGTTTTCATGCTTTGGATATTCTGAAAAAGTGTAAGGACTAGAACCGAGACAGGCCTCAGAAAACTAAGTCCTCAGATGAGGTTAAGTTGGTTGTCAGTCAGGCGGGAGCCAGTGAGATGCTTTCGCAGTCCCTGCAATCTGCAGATGTACAACCACAGGCCTTGATTTGAGTCTGAGTCCCTTAGGCCTTCAGCCTCCCTTCAGCCTCCAATTTGTCTTCTGACCTGTTGCCAGTCGCCTCTTCTGCTGGGGCCGGTACTGCTAAGCTTACTCTGGGGTCCGAAGTCTCAGCAAACTTCTTTCTTCCACTCCTGCTGTTCCTTCGGTGGTTGCCAGGCCTCCCAAGTCCTTCAGGCTTGCAGGTAAGCCTTCCATTTGTAAGCCTGTGAAAAGGCAGGCTCCAATTCCTTCTAGTTCTCCTCAATCCCAAATGGTTAAAAGGGATAATGATTTGTTAACTCTTATTAGGGGTTCTCAGCCTCATCCTCCTAAAAGGAGTAGGGATGTTACTCCTGAGGTTTTGTCCTGTTCAGGATTGGATTCTTCCAGCATTTCTACTGATGAAGAGGAATTTTCTCAGGCTTTTTCTCCCTTTGAGGATTCCGATGCAGAAGAGGCCATCCCTTCGGCCTCTCCTCCAGAGGATTTCTCTTTTGGTGACACTTTAAATACCCTTAGGGAACATTTTAAATGGGAAAGCCAGGATTATCCCCAATCTAAGAACCTGTCAAGGCTAAGCTTTTGGATGTACCTTTGCATAAAGACAATCTTTTTGACAGCAAAGCTGAGGAGGTGCTTAAGAAGATGGAGGATAAGGCCAAGTCCTTGCAAACTGTTAAAGATTTTCTGCAAGTTCAACACCCGCGCTTTAGCAGGAATTACCCTTCCAAGAGTTGGACCTTTCCTGATACCAGCAGACAGAACCATTCCAGAACTAGGGGTTACAAATCTTCTAGGGGGCAGACAGCTACCCCTCTAAAGTCTAGGCAGTGGCAGGCTTCCACTTCTAAGGCAGAAAGCTCCAAGCCTGCATCTCAGTCAAAACACTCTTGACCTTTTACAATGTCTGCCTGTTCTTGCTTGCCTGGAGAGTCCTTTAGGGGGAAGGTTGGCTCTTTTTTCAGATATCTGGGCCTCTATCACAAACGACAAATGGGTGTCAGAACGGTGTCCCTGGGGCACAAGTTTTCTTTCCGCACCTTTCCAGCTCCCAAGGGATTACCAGATGTTTCTCCAAACCAAAAGGCAGAAGTAGAAAAACAAATTTTGTCTTTATTTCATTTGGGAGCAATAGAATCAGTTCCTGCTCTGCAGGTAGGCCTGGGCTTTTATACCAGGCTTTTCCTAGTTCCAAAAAAAGAAGGCACCTGGCGTCCTATCCTAGATCTTTCTATTCTGAACTCTTTTCTAGTGATCCCAAAGTTCAAAATGCTCACTCTGCATCAGTTGCTACCAATGCTAGAAAAGGATTCCTGGCTGGTAACCTTGGATCTCAGAGGCTTATCTGCACATTCCTATCAGGCAAAGTTGCAGGCAGTATCTTCGTTTCAGAGTAGGCGAGTAACATTATCAATTCTCTGCGCTGCCCTTTGGCTTATCTACTGCTCCCAAAGTCTTCACGAAGTGCCTGGCCCCAGTCATTGCTTTTTGCAGGCAGAAGAAAATTCAGATTTAACCCACAATTGGATGACTGTCTGATTCAAGCAAGTTCTCAGGAGCAGCTACTAAAGGATCTGGAATTCGTAAAGACTCTTCTCTCTTTCCTGGGTTACACTCTCAACAAGGAAAAATCAAAAATGGTACCATCCAAGGAGATAACATTCCTGGGAGCGAGTCTGAACACAGCCGCCCAGATGATATATCTCACCCAGGAGAAGCAGATAACTCTTTCAGTTTACTTCAAAGACTTGGCAAGCCTGTCCCAGCTCCCTGCAAGGAAATACCTGCAAGCTCTAGGATTCGTGGCATCTTGTATTCTCATGATTCCATATGCAAGACTGCATATGAGGAAATTGTAATGGTACCTCAAGAACATTTGGTGTCAACACACATAGGACCTGGATATGATGATCCCTCTGCTTCCATCTCTGCAGAGTTTCTATGGTGGGCAACAACCTGTCTACAGAACAAGGGCATGCCCTTTCGGACACCTCCTGCCACTCAAGTTTTGACTACAGACACATCGGGCTACACCTGGGGAGCACACCTGGATGGCAGATGCATACAGGGACAGTGGAATGCCCAGCAGATGCACCTGCACATAAATCTAAAGGAGTTCATTGGAGTTCAACAGGCCTTACCAGCCTTCAAGCACCTTCTTTCTCCAGGGACCTTACTTGTCAGAACAGACACCACAGTCATGTGGTGCATCAACATGTAGGGAGGGACTCACTCTTACCCCCTGTGCAGACAAAGCATGAATCTTTGGTCCATGGCAGAATCCCTGGACCTGCATCTCCCAGATCAGTTCCTTCCAGGAAGGCTCAATGTTTTGGCAGACCAGTTGAGCAGGTGAACCCTGGATCCTTACGAGTGGCAGCTGAACAGAGCAGTTTTTTACAGCATCATTCAATGCTGGGGCATGCCTCAGGTGGATCTTTTCTCCTCCCCGGACAATCATCTTCTACCTCTCTTTTGCACCAGACAGCATCACAGCAGAGCCTGGAGAGTGGCTACTCTGTCCTTCGCTTGGACGTTGCTATCAATTTGCACCTTCCCTCCTCTTCCTCTTCTACCCAGAGTGTTGTTGAAGATCAGGGATGAACAACCAAGGATTATTCTCATAGCTCCGTACTGGCCCAGACAGCATTGGTATCCACTGCTTCGCAGTCTCTCCCAATTTCCTCCTTGGCATCTTCCTCTGAAGCTAGATCTTTTGGTTCAGGAAGGGGGACTCATTCTGCATCCTCATCTTCAATACCTTCCTTTGGCAGCATGGCTCATAGTATGACTCCTTCCTTATCTTCTTCCCTTTCCCAGCAGGTGGTTGATGTGTTGAGGGAGGCCAGGAGGCCTAGCACTAGGAAGTCTGATGCTGGCAAATGGGAAAGGTTCTCTCACTGGATGTAGGCTAGAGAGGAATCTTCTTCTCAGCCTACCCTTCCTCTGATCTTGGAATACCTGGCTGAATTTTTTCAGGGTGGTCTTTCTTTTTCTTCTATCAAGCTCCATGCTTCAGCCATTTCTGCTCATTGTATTCTCGAACAACCCATTTTCTCTCATCCCCTGATGAAAATGTTTTTCAGAAGGGCTTGCAACTTAAAACCTCCCAGAAGGGCACCTACTCCACCCTGGGATCTTAATTTTGTTCAAGAGAAACTCACACTTCCTTCTTTTGAGCCAGCTGCCTCTGCGGATTTAAAGTTTCTCTCTTGAAAGACTGCCTTCCTCTTTGCTATAACTTCGGCAAGGAGGGTTTCGGAGCTGCAGGCCTTGATGGCTGTGGGGCCTTTTATTATTTTCTATCCAGACAGGGTCTCCTTGAGAACCAATCCCTCCTTTATGCCTAAGGTGGTTTCTTGCTTGACTCTTAATCAGTCCATACACCTTCCTACCTTCTTTCCTAATCCTCAAAATAAAGGTGAAAGGATCCTGCATTCTCTTGATATGCACAGACAGCTCAGGTTTTACCTGGACAGGACTAAAGACCTTCGGAAATCAGCTCAGTTATTGGTCAGTTTTGCCCCTGGAGCTCAGGGCAAGGCTATTTCTACTCAAACCATTTCCAAGTGGATTGCACATTGCATCAGCTTGTATTATTCTTTCATGGCAAGGTTCCTCCTCAAGGGGTTAGAACCCACTCAACTAGAGCAGCTTCCACTTCTGCAGCCTTTTTAAGGGGTGTCCCTACTAAAGATATTTTGGAGGCTGCCACATGGTCTTCTGTTCACACTTTCTCAAAACATTATAATTTGCCTCTGTTTTCCAGAGCCAGGGCAGGGTTTGCCACTGCTGTGTTGCAGGGCATTATCTCCAACCCTTGATTCTGTTGGTGCCTCCTCCCTTTTCACTGAGCTTTGGTAATCGACCCATTTGTTAGGACTGTCTGCAACAGTGAAACACGATGAACATAGTAGAGTTGTGTACACTTACCATAAATGTAGATGTTCAAGTGTATTCACTGTTGCAGTCCTGGTTTCCTTCCCCCCTTCCCCTTTTTTTGATCCTCTCCTAATCTTTTTTCCTGGGGTACATGCTGAATTGGATATTATTTGCCAATTTGGCATTTGGTTTAGCCTTTTTTCTGGGGGCTTCTGATTGTTATGGCAAGAAAGACTAAGGAAGTGACGTCAGCTGCCTCCTTTTGTATCGGATGCCCTGACGTCCTTTACAACCGACGGCAACAGATGTCATTTTTACTTACCTTTGGTATTCTGGCCGACTGAGGGCTGGAGCTGGATAACCCATTTGTTAGGACTGCAACAGTGAATACACTTGAACATCTACATTTATGGTAAGTGTACACAACTGTACTTTTCATTAGAACACTACATATTAGACCATTACATCTATGTAGTGTTGAACATTTGATATGTATTATTTTTGAGCTTTTCTCCCTGGATCTGGGCTGAAAAGGAGATTATCTTGCTTAGTCAGACTATCCTGGTCAACAAAAAAAAAAAAACAGACAAAAATAATTAAATAAATAAATAAAATAACATAAATACAAGAGCAAATAGCATTCAGCAATGTAAGTGAGCAAGAAAGAGTAAAAACAGCTATTCTCCTTATTTCTTCTGATAGAGGTAAAATTCCTAAATAGGTTTCTGAAGCTGCAGATTAAAATGAGGTGCAGCTTTCACAAAATGCGATTTTATTACAGACACCGCTGTATAGTTATGCAAAGTAATATTTTTTATTAACGGCAGGGACAAGTGATAGGATTACATATTCAGGGATACATATCTTTTTAATTAACATTTGCACTTAACAAAGCTGATAAATGAAGAAAAACTGCAAAGCGCTCTTAGCCTAAGCATTCACTGCGGAGTTTTCTCACAAAGTCATTCATTTTGAGAGGAAAAGTATTTTAAAAAGGTGTTTCTGAAAGGAGGACTTGTTTAGAGGTATGTACAAGTCTCTGAAAAACAAACATTATAGAAAAGCGCTATGTTTTGTACTACGAGCCCCATAATAGCAGTTACAAACTTTGAGAAAACAAATTCTTTGTTTTATGGTGTCAAATCTGAGCTAAGTCATGGGTATCTTTTATTTGGGATATAAGAAACACAGAATAAAAATCCATCTGCAAACATTAGATTTTCAAGACTTTACCTTATTTCTTCATACAGTAAATTGTAAATAATTATACGTATACAAAACCGAGTTGCTCTAAGGAGCGATATCTGCCGATATCAGTAAGGAAAATTCTTCAGCATCAGACTGGCACATTTTAAACTAGCATAAAAGTTTATTTTATAGGTTATATATATATTATGTGACAAGTCCATTTTGAGACAACGAACGGCATTACAGGACCGATTACTACAGGTGGTGACTATTACAAACAGTCCGCTTAATATTATTTTAGTGCTGTAAAACACAACATGTATGCAGCAGCGTTGACTTACAGCAGGTACAAAGGATTCCCTAGACGACAGCGAGGTGATGTCGTTGAATCTTCGTAGAGTTTTTGTTTCCACACAGTACTGTCTCTCTCCTCGCGCCCTCCCCCTACCCAGCTGGTGTGCTGTCTCAGTGCTCAGGGACGCTTCCGCCATGCTTGTGGTACGGTAGTGCCGTTAGGGACTTGTTTGGAATCCGGGCAGCAGGTAAAGTTATACGAGCAGTAGGACATAGCTGAAGGCGAGAACAGAGAAAGAAGTCTGGTAAGGACCTGCAGATTATTTCCACCTTCTGGTAATACTAAATGCTGTGAGTTTTTCTCTCTCTGGGAATAATTCTGCCTTTCCCCAGTACAAGTCTCGTATCTCTTTTTGGGGGGAGGGGTGTTTTAGTTTGCTTGTAAAAGAGCAGTTAAGGCATGCTTGGTGATCTAAGATGTACCGTAAGAGTTACATATAATTGCTTCGGAAGCATTTAAAAGAAAAATGAAAAAAAAGTACGTGCGAGGTTATTTTAAGTCTGCCTTTATTTTCGGAGTGCAGTTATCCGCGCGCATGAATAGTCCAAGTAGCATAATAACCTGGTTTTATTGTGTTGCTGCTTTTGTTATGTAGTCATGTGTTATCCTATCATAATGAGATTACAGATTATGAAAGCCGGTGTTTTTCATGATGCAGAGTAAGTATTTTACTTATTCGTGACAGGAATAAGGTTACTGTAGAAACTGACCTGCAGGCTGAGTTCACGCGTAGTCTTTTAAATACTGTCGGAGCGCAGGTGGTGGTCAAAGGTATGTTAGAATGCATTGCATATATATTTTTTTACTTTATTCTTTTGTACTAAGAAAGTTCAAATAACTTAAAATATAAACGTCGAGAGAGACAGTGTGTGTGTGTTGCGGGGGGTAATGCACTTCACAGTCACGTTAGAATTTTTATGTCTTGACAGTGTGGACCAGCTGTTTTTTTTCAGATAGGTTAACCCTTTAAAACCAAAACAGTGCGCTCCTTAATTTTGATTGGGTCAGTAGTGTGCATTTTTGAAAAAATAATTTTTAAACCTTATAATTTTCAGGTTTATTGCCAATATTTGAGAAGATTTGGGTGGACTATGAGCAGATCTGAAGAAAGTCTGTCTTTTGTTACTACAAACATGTTAGAACCTCTGCACTTCCGGAGGAATTTCTTTTCCAAGTTTACACTTTGCATGTTGCTCTGATTTGAACAGTTTGCTTGTGAGCAATGGCCAATGTAACTGTGTCAGAAATCCACATAGGATAGACATACCTTAACTTTAATTTTTTTCAAATAAAGTTCATCGCAAGGTGCAGAATATTTCCACTTTGCGTTTTAAATTCACCGCCTGGTGCAAAATATTTCCACTTTGCGTTTTTATTCAAAGTTTTTTTCTGAACTTATCAATTCGTTAGGTATGGCACGAAGAAGAGAGGGACTTTGGCACACTGGGTGGTGCAGTAATTTGGCATTCCTTCATCCCACAATGTGTGTAAGCTATTCCGTGTTTTTCTTGTTACAGATAGTTTAACTGTCAATAAAAAAATAAGAACTTTTTAGTTGGTAGACAGTGTACAAGCTTAAGTAATTGAGGTCAATGGTTAATTATCAGTTTCTATGCTGATAATCTTTTTATTTATTTATTGTAAGTTTAGTACCCTGTACAATGTGTACCATTCACCTCACCCTTGTTGCAGCGTTCATGAGATTATACAGTAATTAAATGCTAAATTGCATTTTTTCATAACATTTGCTAATTCCATTTCTGGACTGTCATGTATGGTAAAACGTCTGTGTTTTCAGTAGCTGCATGTAAAGCAGCATAATTCATGGCTTATAAGCGTCTAACAGAGCAAGAAACATTTTGCCAAAGAATGGAGTAAATTTATCAACACAGAGTCTAGATTATGGCTTCTCAAGTCATTTTCAAGGTTAGAAAGGTAAATGTGGTGATGCTTTATTTTTTGTTTGATATTCACAACATATTTCCTTCTTTTTTTTTTTCACGTCCTTATCTATGGCAGGCTACCAAGTGTAATATCTGGCTAAATCTTGTTTTCTAGACATTCCAATAAAGAGCACAGTTGATCAAGAGATATTGCTTGCAAATTGATCAGTGACTTCAAGAAACATTGGCTGTAGAGTGTAGAGATAAATCCAAAGTCACACTTAGATTATGAAAAAAAATGTTACAGACTTCAAAATGTTAGATTCAGGGTAATGATGAACAGTGTTTATGTTCAACCATCTATCCACAACCCCTTTTTCCCGTTTTTGCACATGGTGTTGGAGTGTCACTTCAACAGTGATAATTATATTGAGCCAAGCTTTACACTGCTGGGTGGCTAGCCCTGCCACAGTAGAACAGTATTTATATAAACAACAATAAAGTTGTACTTCCACTCTCGACAGTACCAAAGCATTTTTGTATGTCGGGTTACTCAGCTTTTTATTCCGTGATCAGTTCTTTCAGCATTTCCTGTAGTCTGTTACTGTAGTTACAGTTTTGTGGTACTCACTCTGAAACTGTCTCAGTGTGCTTTCTGTTATACGTCTGAAGGTTACATATGTCAGGTTAGCCTCTTATAATATTCTTAGCATGAGTTCAGCTCTTTATTCCATATTCATGTTCTTTCATTATTTCTTGTAATCTCTTACTGTAATCACAGTTTTGTGCTACTATTCTTAAAGTGTCTCTGTAGTTTGTAACTATTTCAATATGCTTTCTGTTATACTTCTGAAGGTTACACCTCTGCTGTATCTCAGTAGTTTAAGATTAAAATGTAGTGTACAGTTTCCATTTATGCCTTCTCTTTGCTAGATGGTGACTGTAGGTTAAACTGTTATGTGTCTGCCCCCAGGATGAAAGGATTACTGCTCTCTTTCTGCCTTAATTTGCAAAATATCATTAGCAGTAAAAATATTCCTTTTTTTGTGTTGTTAGAATTTGTTTTTTTCCTCGCATCAGCTCATGTACAAGTATGTACCCATATTTCTTCATCTTCTTTTGTTTCCTTTTCCTCAGGCTGAGTGTAGTGTGAGTGTTGGATTCTTTAATTCCTCACTGTCAGTAAAACTGAAAGTGTTACATATTGATAGAAAAGCTAACATTTAAAAAATGCTTTAGCAGCCTTAATAAAAAAATCCATATTACACTAGAAGTAGCTGTGAGAGTAAAGTTATTTCTGTATGGCTACGTAGACGAGAATTTCTTTCTTAGATGCAATTTTTGCAGGTAGCTAAGCTGGGACAAGGCTACCATACTTCCAGTGTACTGCCACAGTCGGTGACTTGCCTTTTTAGCAACCCCCTCCCACCCGTGTGGCATATAAAGTGACATTTAGCATTTTCACCCAGTGCCAAATGTTTTTCCTCAGCCATTCACTGAAAACAGCACTCATTAAGTTTTTTCTTCATGCTGTTGATACTGACAATTAAAGACCTTTAGCTTCAGTGACAGAAGAGAGGGATGGGTTAATCAACCATGGATGTCCTAGCATTAAGTTCTGAGGTGAATGTAGGAAGGTAGGACAGAATGACTGTACTGCAGTTATGGAGTTAAGTAGTGTCTTGTAGAGAGAAGCATTTACAAGCAGCTTGTGTGTAAAAAAATTCTTGAGTTGATTTCTAAAATTGGGGAATGAGGTGATGTCTCTTAGATTTGCAGGAAGTGATTCTTATGACTGAAGTACCATTAGTGAGAAACTGTGGTCGGTGGAGTGGAGTTTCTTTAGTGGAATGGAAAGGAGGATGGAGGATTATGATCTTAAGGTTGTAGATTGTGGTCCTTTCAGTGAGTCTACAGGAGAAGAAAACAAAGAAGTCTTGGTATAAGAGATTTTGGATTAGGCAGGCTAACACAAAAGCTGCATTCTAGCTGTGGTAGGAGAACTCCTTTTTTGCAATTGCTAGTCTGTCTTTGTGTGGTTGGAAGTGTAATCCTTTGAGCACAACATTCTTTTTGTAAGCCATTTGTAACTTCAGTGCACACCTCTCAGCTGTCCCTTATTTTGACAAAAATTTTAGCTCTGTCCCTCTTAATCCCACCTAAAACTGGTGGATTTTGGAGAAAAATTAGTGAATTGCACTTAATAAATAATGACCATAATCATAGACTTCTTTTACTTTCAAAATTGTATGTTAATTCACGTTCACTTATTCCATCTTTGTCTCAAGTTAATAGTGCTAATATTTTAAGTGTCCCTGATTGTCCTGGATTATTCTTGGATTGGTTCATGATTGTTTTGAGATTTGTCCCTGATCCCATTGTACATTCTTCTACTTCAGATTTTTTAATCTGTTAAATTTGAACCGTCATGTTTATAGTCCGTGTGTTTCCGTTACCAACAAATCTGTGGCAACCTTTCATTTTGTCTAGTTATCTTTAGGGAAAGACTGTCATGTGTACTAGAATATACCTTGATAGTCGAGTTGACTTATTATCATACTGTAAAGAATTTTGTCATTTTACTTAACAAAGAATTGTGTGATGGAAAAGAAGATGGGCAGGTGTAGATTATATTCTAGCACTAAGCACTTTACCATATACTGCATTATTTGTCTTTGCTGGTGGCAGTAACGGAGTGATGGATTACAAATCCCTTTAGGTGGTGTTAATAGTGTTCTCAGGTAAGTGTGGTGCTAATAACTTGTGTGAGTCATTGGCAGTAACTCCACATTTAACCAGCTGCTTATTTGTTTGCATAAATTACCCAACATAGATGCTGACTTTTTTATACCATACTGTGTGTTAACTGTGCATAAGTAGCAGAAATCAAGCTGAGGGATTGGTTGTTGCAACTATGTGTGAGTCGCTGCATAACTCCCTGTTGAAATTTTTAACAGTCAAGTGCAAAATAAGGCATATATTTTTTACTCGTGGACAAAATTGTCTGAAACTTTCTTACACAGTAAAAAAAAAAAAACATAGGCTACTCTGTAGCATAATCACAGAATCCTTCTGATGTTTGATATTCAAGGTCTGTCTGCCCTGCTTTTTCAGTATGTTTGATTCTGTGTCATACCCCATGTAACAGATTGTTAGTTGTAAAAACCATAGATTTGAACCACTTCACTGTCCAAAACCATATAAAATGAACTTTTGTACATACCTGAAATTACTGTCTTGACATGTTTGAATTTCGCAGCATTTCCAAGTTGTGAGACCAGTAAATGCTACTGGAGTTTGTTTGTTCGTAGTCATATGATTTAGGGAAGAAGCCCAAAAATGCAGATACAAATTTCCTGGTATGGTGTAATCATGGTGATGTCTGCCCGAGGTGGGAGTTAAGGTATTTGTTCCTGCCCTATTTATTTATCATAAAACCTCTCTAGGAAGGTAAATCCCACTCACACCCCTGGCAGGTTTTAATACAAAAATACCATATTCATCCCAGCTTTTCCTTTTTTCTGTGGTCCAGTCTTGCTTTTACATTATTCAAAGGTTTTAGGTGTGCTGTCGTAGCTAACCATTACAGTATTTGATTTGTGTTAATGTAGTGACAGTGCACGCATGTGTATATACACATATACTAATTTGGAAAAAAATTTTTTTATAAAACTCAGGTTTCAGTTGATCTTATCATAGTGATAATCTGTGGTAACGATGTCGGTTATGGTGTCGTTTACTTGTACCTTTTGGATGTGGTCATAGTGGTGAAGCATGAGTAACCATATTGGTATTAATTAATGACCTGCATAATTATTCAGCGGTGGTACAGCGGTAGCATTGTCGCCTCACAGTAAGACGTTGTCCTGTTCGATTCTCAGCTAAAGCGTCTTCTGTGTGGAGACATGCGTGAGTGGGCGTACCTTTGTTGAAGGTTGTACGTCAGGGCTGGCAACTCGGTACGTAAAAATCTACTGCCAATCATTAGCAGACCGGAGTTCCGCTGTGGCGACCCCTAACCGGGAAAAGCTGAAAGATACAACAACATTATTCTAAACACAGCTTGTAGTATCTCATCAAAAAGTTTTTATATGCTCTCAAGACTGTATTTTTGTATAATCTCCCTAATTTCTTTGTATTTGTTATATTGTTCTGTATGCTGTATATAAAAAGTAATGTCTTTCGGCTTTTCCCGGTTAGGGGTCACCACAGCAGAACTCCGGTCCGCTAATGATTGGCAGTGGATTTTTACGGTGCCGAGTTGCCAGCCCGATGCCCAACCTTCAAAGAAGGCACACCCATTCACACATGCACCTACCTGACATGTCTTTCAAACATTACTCGACCGTGAAGAGGACATGCATACTCCACACAGAAGGTGCTCCAGCCGAGAATCGAACAGGAGAACCTCTTGCTGTGAGGCGACAACACTACTGCTGCACCACCACTAGGAATTTATTCTATATGCAGAATTGTAAATTTATTCATCCATGCTGTTTCTGAAAATGATCAACTAACTACATTGTTTAATCAACTAGAATAAAACAAACAAGTAAACCAACAAACCGGATGCTTTGGCAAGCTGTGAACAAATTTATACTTTTAATAGTTTTGATTAGAATGAAGTGTTATGGATATCTGTGACTTATGAAGTGTTATGAATATTCATGACTTATATTAAGTGTGTTTTACAGTTTCATTAGTTTAACGTAATAAGTTTCTGCCTTTTGTCTTTTACTTTCTTACGGGGCTTTCAACAGGAGTTCTGTGTCTCTGTTTCTGTCTGAAGAACAGTGACATTGTTTGTGCTGCAGGTATTTTAGTCAGAGTATGTATATGTAAACCACTTCTTATTGGCCTAAACCACATAAAATGAACTGTTGCACGTACTCAAAGTTACTCTTATGACAGGTCTGCCCTTGCTGCTTTTATTTATTTATTTAATTTTATTTTATTTTACATTTGTTGACCGGGATAGTCCGACTGGTTACTTGTCCATTTGCAGCGGAGGCCCGGGGAGAAAAGCTCCATACATACATAACATACATACAGAAAAACTGTTACATTAATCAAGTTAAAGCACTGTTACAGATACAGTATATAGGATAAAAGTAATTCATTCTGTCATATATAAATCTGATTTGGTATAGATTTCCAAGTTGTGAGACCACTATGGTTTGAATAAGAGGTTTACGTTCTATTACTAATAACTGTAGTGTGTGAATTATGTTTTTGAAGCTGTATACCATGATTCTGAGTGTCACATCACTGTTTGAAATATGCTTTTTGGAAGTCTGTGTGTTGACTATTAAATTTTGTTAAATATATTCAAACAGTGATTCTTGTCCATGTCAGTTAACTTTTTATAAGCAATGGAGAATTGTAGTCAGAGTTGCAACTCTGGTAGTGTGGCTTTGAGCAGTACAAGGGATACAGCGATTTCAATAGGGTGATAACACTGATGAAGCATATAAATAAAGAAAAGTAAAATTGCATAGTAGAAGTGACTGGATTTCAGCTTTAGAGCTTAGTTATGTTATACTTTGTATGGGCATTACAGCACTTTGTAAGACAGGAGGGGAGTTATGACAGATATTGTTCTTATGCCATGTGTGTTTCAGCGTGGAGCTACATTGCAGGACTTGCTCATAAGTGGAACATTAATCATCCATGTAAGTGATTTGGCCTGTGCTTATTATGAAGATTTCCTCATGATATGGTGTAATGGTGTAATCCATAGGTTCATAGGTGTGTACTAGGCTAATAGCCCTGGAGTCTTTACAGGCTTAGCCCATAGGATTACCCTGGAGTCGTGCCACCCGACCTTAGTTCCCAGTGCCTCTGCCGAGTAGAGCCACTGGAGTGATCCCCGGGGTGAATTTTCTATTTCCAATCCACTTATCAAGATTTTTGTTGAAGAGGGCCAGTGAGGTGCTCTGTTTGACATGTAAGGGAAGTCTATTCCATAGCATGGGCAGTCTCTGGGTTATGAACCTGTCCCTCCAGCTTGTTCTGTTGATTGTAGTATTGAGGTTGATGTCTCTGGAGCGTGTGGTGTGGAGGGATTGGGATTTCTTTAGATGTAGCATTTCTAACATAGTTGGATCAGACATGGATTTGTAAGTCAAGCAGAGATCGCCTCTAAGTAGGTGATATGAGACAGAATAGTTGGAGTTTTTTTGAGTCTGTCCATATAGGACAAGTATTTAAGGCCTAGGATCCTCTTTGTGAGGTACTTTTGCGGCCTCTCCTGTTGTTGCAGGTGTCTAGTGAGGTACGTGTCAAATGGGGCATTGTACTCGATGACTGGCCTAATAAGGGAAAAGTAGAGGGAGACAATAACCTCTTTCTTCCTGGATGCAAAACCCTTAGTAATGAGATGTGCCACATGATAGGAATTTGGGTTAGGATGGGATTTAGTTATGACTTGCTAGGTTTTATTACAAGGGAGAAGTACTCTCTCCAGGCATGAGAAGATCCCAACAACCTCCTCCTGCCACCTTCTGTGGATTATTGTTGTTATTCAGTGCATTTATTTAACACTTTATCATTGGCAGTTACTGAGTCTGCATAGTGCATGATGTTATGAATGTTCATGATGTATTTGCAGGCTTTACATTGATGCATAGCAAAAGTACATAACATAGTGAGATTTTATAGTTATTTACAAGTACTAACAGGCAAATATATCTAAATAGTGTCATTATGCTCACATGGAAGGCATTTTAAGCGCCAGTTGAGCAGAACAGGAGTCTGTAACATGTAACACCTCAAACAGTAATTTACAAGGCATCAGTGATGCATATGTATGAAGCGGATGGTAGTTGGGAGAAGTTTTCTTAGTCTGACAGTTTGGTGGCAGCAGTATTTTATTTGTTCAACTTTTTACTGTTTGCATGTTGAAGCAGTAGAAAGCATCTGTAATTTGAAGCTGTTTTTGTTCACTGAGTGCTGGGGATGGAAGCACAGTAGAACTTACTTCATTGGACTGGCGTATTTTTTTGTACATGTAAATTATGTTTATTATAGCCCAACCTAGACTAGTGGATGGGGAGTAGGAAATTTACACCAGGCCTGGCATCCATGGCCCTTATGGATAGAGGTAGTTTGTAAATGCCTGCCTCTCAGTGTCAGGATGTCATTGTTCTTATGGGACAACTTGGCGGGGCTTAGGCCAAATCTATGAGTAAGAATCTACGAATCTATGTGCAGTACTGGAAGGTTTTGCTTAATGAGATACTTCGCTGCTTTTTATAATTTATTTTGTTTTTGACCAGTGGTATGTTATGGTCTTGTTTGAAAGTTGTGACCTTGCATAATGAAGGTTGTCTCTGAGGTGGGGGAAATTTCACTTTCCCCCCTAATATGCAGTCACTTCTGACTTGATTTTAATATTTATAGTGGTGTAGAGGGTTCAGCCCCCTGAATGGGTAGTTTTGTGGAGCTTTGTCCTGAATTACAGTATGGTTTTCAGCAGTTGGCATACTTTCCTGCATAACTTGATATACACCCTCAGTTTAGGCAGGTGGATTTCAATGTGTTTTTTCAAATTGGGTCAGCCAACAAGTTTTGGTGCAGCGCAGTGTATGCAACTTCCCTTGTATTTTACTTTCAGAGAAGAGTTTTCTACTAGTAATGCCTGATGCAGTGAAATGTTTCCAAGCAAGTTTGCTGGACTGGTTCTGTCCATCGCAACTAATTCTTTGATTACTTCTATCTGTTGAAAACTAATTATCTGAAAAAGCAGTTTGAAAGCTGATAGTAATGTTTTATGTGAGGCAGAAAGTCATGACCCCCCCCCCCCCACCAGGCATGAGACTTTTGCCCATCATACCCCCTTGCTTAAAATGGTAAACTCCAAGGTTGCTGCTTCTTTGGATGAATGGACATTTTGACCTGTTCAACAGACATTTGCAAGCAAAAACATCAGTTCCTAAATTCATCCTTACAAATGTGCCATATTTTCACAGTATGTCACTTATGGAAATGATTACATTTTTTTTATTTTGTGATAAAAATACAACCTCTACCGAGTGGTCCTGGTGAAACAGTTTTCCACGTCCTAAAGAAAATAGCAAACATATTTGCAAAACAACACGGGTAGAAATCACACTCTCCAAAGCTAAGAATACAGCATCCATGGGACCAGGTGACATCCTGGGCTGTGTACTACATGAACTACAAAATGAACTGGCACCTCACCTAAGTGTCATTTTTAATCATAGCCTCACCTCAGGCTTCATGCCCACTGAGTGGTGCACAGCTACAGTTATCCCACTCCACAAGGGGGGATCCACCTTGGATCCCGGGACCTACTGTCCCATCAGCCTGACAAGCCTGATCTGCAAGGGCATGGAACGCATTATCATGGAACTTATAAACAAAGACATTGGCAACCTTCAAACATTGGACCTCACCCAATTTGGGTTCGCAAAGGGCCGATCTTGTCTCCTGAACCTGATTGACTTCTTCGAATCAGTCTCCAGAGCTGTGGACGAGGGTAAGTTGGCCCACACAGCCTATCTGGACCTCGCCAAGGCCTTCGACACCATCCCCCACTCTGGAATCATAGATAAACTTACTAAGCTGGGCATAAATCCCTACATCACTCGATGGGTTGCCAACTGGCTTACTGACAGAACCTAGACTTTAAAAGTAGCCGACTTCAAGTCCAGCTCCAGACAAGTGACAAGTGGAGTACCTCAGGGTTCAGTCCTGGGACTGCTCTTGTTTGGCATCTACTTCTCTGAAGTACAGGCCAACACTAAGGGACTCTGGCTAACAAAGTTTGCAGATGACTGCAAACTGGGAGCCATTATTGAATCCCCAAGTGATGTGGATATTCTACAAAAGGGCCTTACAGAAACAGATGCTTGATGCCAGAGCCATGGGCTCAAGCTTAATGCCAAGAAATGTATAGTTATCCTCTTTGGGGAAAAAACATGTACCCATGAATTACCACATAGGTGGCAGAACACTAAACACCAAAAGTGTGACGAGAGACTTAGGGACACAGGTGGACAGTGGTCTCACCTTCGATAATCACATCGCCACAACAGTCAGGAAATCCTTCTATGTGGCACACCTCATCACTAAGGACTTTTAATCCTGAAAAAAGGAGGTCATTGTCCCACTGTACTCATCTCTCATTAGACCCATTATAGAGTACAACGCCCCATTTGGTATGTGCCTCACAAGACATCTGCAACAGCTGGAAAGGCCGCAGAAATACCTCACTAAAAGAATCACAGGCCTAAAGCAGATGCCCTACGCTGACCGTCTAAAAAAAACTCCAGCTATACTCTGTGGCATATCATCTACTCAGAGGCGATCTCTGCTTAACATACAAGGCCATGTCAAACCCTGAGCTGTTGGACATGCTCCACTTAAAGAAATCTCAATCCCTCAGAGCCACACGCTCCAGGGATCTAAACCTTGTCATTACAATGAACAAAACATGCTTGAGGGATAGGTTCCTGACCCAGAGACTCCCCATACTCTGGAATAGACTGCCCATACATGTCAAGCAGAGCGCCTCCTCGGCCCTCTTCAAAAGAAACCTTGACGATTGGATGGGAGATAGGAAATTCACCCCGGGGATCACATCAGTTGCCCTGCTAGACAGGGGTCCAGGGAAGTAAATATTGTGGGAAGAAATATCCAGGGAATTGTTATGGCTAGGCTTGTATAGGCCCTAGGGCCGATAGCCTAGTACCAACCTATGCACAAAACATTTACACAATTGCAGCATTGTATGTATTGGGGTGAATGTGGTGCATAAGAAGGATTGCAACGCAGAAGTTCAGTGATATGTTGCTGGTATTATGGACATGTGGCAACTAGATGGTAAGTCCCATGAAGAGATTCTGAGTCACTGGAATGGTAATTGAGTTAGGTTCTTCCAGGACTCATTGCACTGTGGTGTAGTACATGTATAAGTTATTGGTTCTGTTCTTCCAGGATATGCATGGTAGAGACATAGAAATATTACACATTGTCACAAGCTGTTTATGCTGCTTTGGAGATGGCAGGAGCATTTATTAACAAATTTGAGGAGTGTGTGTGTGTGTGTGTGTGTGTGTGTGTGTGTGTGTGTGTGTATATATATATATATATATATATATATATATATATATATATATATATGTATATCCCACAACAAGTTTGGATGGCACTTGACCTTGGGTTTCCTTGAATTCTTTTGTAATGGTGCTTCCTGTGCTAGCTATCGCCAGCTGTAAATGGGAGCCTCCATGATCTGGTAGCATGTAAGGCTTTTTTCTGACGTGAGTCGTGGTAGTTACGTTGTAATCGTGTAGTAATGCACATAACTGATAAGTGTTGTTAAGTTTTAAACTGGGTTCAGGTGTTGTAAGGGAGAAATGTGAATGACCACCTGATGACGTTTCACTGATGCAGTTTCACTGATGCATGATACCTAGGGAGCTTTTTTCATGTTTATAGAAAAATATTGTTTAATGCATTGAGTACTTTGTGTCTTTTTCTTTACTGTACATGTTGGATGGAATGCTTTTCCATCATATGTGTAATATTGCATGTTACCAGTAAGCAAACTGCCGCTCAGATAAGGGTGGTTAAATTTTGCTTTCCTACAGTTTAAAGTGCCTAAAGTAATGCACATTTCTTTAGTGGGGAGTGATTAATTATAGTTCTTTAGTGGGGAGTGATTAATTATAATGAAGTATGTAATTCTGTATTTATTTTGCTTTTACTGTTTTTCATTCTTACCTGTGTACGTAGAGCTGTTTTGATTTGGACTACACTGAACAATAGTTTATGTACAGGTGTCAACTAGATCCTCTAAGTATTAAGTGCTCAAATCACAGAAGGCTGATGATTATTTTCCGTAGAAAAGCAGTGCTTCTGTTGTTTCAGAGTGAGCGCTGGCAGTGATTCATTTGTTTTGGAGTATTTCTCCTTTCATGTTTTTGTGACCATGTAGTTGGTGTATATATAAGTTTGGGGTGTGTTGGGGGTTTTCACCTTCACATGGGAAGTGCAGGGTCTCGCTTCATGCAAAAAAGGTGTGCATTTAATGCTTTTGCCCTTTTGGCGATTCAGACATTTGTGTACAGTGATGTGCTTCCCCAGCATTTTGGTTTATGTAGTTACTGACATCGAACGTTATTTATTTATTAACATTTTATTACTGGGAAAGTCTGACTGGGTAGAAGCCCATTTTCAGCAGAGGCCGGGGGAGAAAAGCTGTAGAAATTATTACAAAATACTTTAAGAACAATAATTTTACAATTTTCAAAAATAAAACAAAAACATCTGCAGTTTAAGTAGTTATAACAAATTAGACATAATATAAAAATGTTGGCTAATAATTAATCCAAGTTATACGACAATCATTTAATATATAGAGACATTTTAGACAGTTTGTAGAGAAATTAAAGGTAAGTTAGTCTAATACAAACAGGAATTGCAATATAAAGTGAGGGGGAAAAAAGGCTTTTGTTGTATTTAGAGAGAAAGTCAGGGAAGATAATTTAAAAGAAGTAAGGAAGCAAGTGAAGGAGGGAGAGTAAGGAGGTTTAATAATGAATAGGTACTTGTTCAGATTTAGAGATGTAGGTTATCCTGGTTTTGAGCAAGAAGAGAGCCAAATTTTAGCAAGGCTGTCTTTCAGAGTGGTTTTGAAAGATGGGAGGGAGGGTATTGACCTGATGGATACGGGTAAGGAGTGCAAGGCCTTAGCAACCTTGTATGACTACAGACAATGCTCAGCAGATTTGATAGGTTTGTAGACCGACAGGAGATTTTGGTCACTGCATCGTAATGAGTGACTGGGAACATAGTTGTGTAGAATGTTTTTTTAGTTCTGGAAAGGCAGATGGATGCTGGTTAATTTCATAGGTGGTAAGATGCTGTGTGTGTTAGTTGATGAGGCAGTTCTACCCAATTTAGGCTTTTTAGTGCTATACAGTGGTGGGTTCTGAAAGGGGTATTTGCTTCAAGTTTAGAAACGTTTGTTGTAGCATTGCTTAAATTTTAATTTTTGTGACACCTGGAGCTTAGTAAGTATGGAAGCACCATAAAGAAGAGTGAGGAGGAGATAAGTAGTGGCAGGTGTAGTTTTAGTTGCATTGGTGAGAAAGTTTTTGGCTGTGTATTTCATCCCTAGTTTTTGTTGAGTTTTTCTTATGCAGTTTTGTACATACATGCAGGTTGAATGTAAGATTATCATGCACTATCACCCCTAATAATTTGCTATGAGAAGTGATTTCAGTGGTTGTATTATTGAGAGAGAGGACTTTAACTTTTATTTTAATTTTTTATATGAGAGGGATTTGGGGGGGAAAAACATTAGTTTGGTCTTTTTTTGGGTTGAGCATGAGTTGTGGGTTATGAAGCTATGTTTCAGTGGGTGTTAAAGCTTCCTGAGTATTTTTTGGAGGTGTGCCACATTGTCATATGTGCAAAGGAGAGTAGAATCATCTGTGTATTGTATTAGGGTGACATGTTGTGTGGGTGCATAGAGGGTGTTGGTAAAAAATGTTAAAGAGGAGGGAACCAAGGATAGAGCCTTGTGGTACACTGGTGGTGACTGGAGATAAGGAGAGGACATGGAGTGCCATTTTACTGACTTATGCATATTGGACAGGTAACTTTTGTACCACAGAAGGGTGGGCTGAGAGAGACCTAGTGAGGACATTTGAAGTAGAAGTTTGCTGTGACAAACTGTGTCAGGCTTTAGACAAGTCTAGAAATAAGGAAGAGACTAGTTTGCCGTTATCTCTAGCTTTCTTTGTTCACAGTGTCTGTATAGGTTAGAAACACAGTGCTAGTACTATGGGAAGGATGGAAGCCATGCTGTGTACTAGGATAGGAATTCTACCTGCAGGGGATAGTCCAGCAATTGTTTTTCTTCTTCTTCTTCTTTCGGCTGCTCCTGTTAGGGGTCGCCACAGCAGATCAACTGTTTCCATTTCTTCCTGTCCTCCGCATCTTGCTCTGTCACACCAACCACCTGCATGTCCTCTCTCACCACATCCATAAACCTTATCTTAGGCCTCCCTCATTTCCTGTTACCTGGCAGCTTCATCCTTAGCATCTTTTTCCCAATATACTCTGCATCCCTGCTCAGCACATGTCCAAACCAAAGTAATCTTGCCTCTCTGGCTTTGTCTCCAAACCTTCCAACCTGGGCTGACCCTCTAATATACTTATTCTTAATCCTGTCCATCCTCGTCACACCCAGTGCAAATCCTAACATCTTCAACTCTGCCACGTCAAGCTATGACTCCTGCCTTTTTGTCAATGCCACTGTCTCCACCCCATATAACATAGCTGGTCTCACTACCCTCTTGTAGACCGTCCCTTTCACTCTTACTGGTACTCGTCTGTCACAAATCACTCCTGACACTCTCTTCTCCACCCACTCCATCCTGCCTGTACTCTCTTCTTCACCTCTCTTCCACACTCACCATTACTCTGAACTGTTGATCCCAAGTACTTAAATTCATCCACCTTCCCCACCTCTACTCCCTGCATCCTCACCATTCCTCTATCCTCCCTCTCGTTCACACACACATATTCTGTCTTAGCCCTGCTGACCTTCATTCCTCTTCTCTCTAGAGCATATCTTCACCTCTCCAGGGTCTCCTCCACCTGTTCCCTACTCTCACTACAGATCACAATGTCATCTGAAAACATCGTAGTCCACGGGGACTCCTGTCTGATCTCGTCTGTCAACCTTTTCATCACCATTGCAAATAAGAAAGGGCTCAGAGCTGATCCTTGATGTAATCCCACCTCCACCTTAAACGCATCCATCACTCCCACCGCAGACCTCACCGCTGTCAGACTACCCTCGTACATGTCCTGTACCACTCTTACATACTTCTCCGACACTCCCGACTTCCTCATACAATACCACAACTCCTCTCTAGGCACCCTGTCATATGCTTTCTCTAAATCCACAAAGACACAATGCAACTCCTTCTGACCTTCTATGTACTTCTCCATCAACACTCTCAGAGCAAACATCGCATCTGTAGTGCTCTTTCCTGTTATGAAATCATACTGCTGATCACTAATCATCACCTCCCTTCTTAACCTAGCTTCCACTACTCTTTTCCATAACTTCATGCTGTGACTGATCAGTTTAATCCCTCTGTAGTTACTACAGCTCTGCACATCACCCTTATTCTTAAAAATCTGTACCAAAACACTTTTTCTCCATTCCTCAGGCATCCTCTCACTTTCCAAGATTTCATTAAACACTCTAGTTAAAAACTCCACAGACATTTCACCTAAACACCTCCATGCTTCCACAGGTATGTCATCTGGACCAACAGCCTTTCAGTTCTTCATCCTCTTCATAGCTATCCTTACTTCCTCCTTGCTAATCCACTGCGCGTCATGATTCACTAGCAATTGTTTTTGAATACATTTTTTCATGTATTTTTGCAAGGGAGATATGATTGCTGTAGGTCTAAAGTTATTAATATCTGTTGAAGTTCCTCCTTTGTGCAGAGGGATAATGCGTGACTTTTTCCAGAGAGAGAGAGAGGGAATGCGGGATTCCTGGATTGACCTATTTATAAGGATTGAGACAGGATAGGCAATGCTATTAGCTGCTGTTTTTAGGTACTCATTTGGAAGGTTGTCAGCTTAAGAAGATCATGGTTTAAGTTTGTTTGAATAGTTTTATATAGGATGTGGGCACTTGTTTGAAGGTGAAAGTAGATGTGGTAATGTATGGCTGCTGGGCAGGGTTGGGTTTAGATGCTGGGGAATTCTTGGTTAGAGATACTGTACTGTATATAAATAAGATTTGAACTTATTGCAATTTTGAGTGGTGAGTTATCAGGACAGGGGTTTGGGTTGAATTTTTGGCCGTGATGTAAGATTTCTTTAATAGATGTACAAAAATTTTTAGGGCTGTGTTTAGTATTATTCTGAAAGTTATTATAGTATATTTTTTTGTCTTCCTTTATTTGCAATTTAGTACGACAGTGACTCATTCTGAAGTTTTCAGGATACTGAGGTGTTTATATTTTTTCCCATTCTTTCCATGCTTTTTCTATATCCTGCATTAGCTTTCTACTCTTTTTGGAGAGCCAAACTGCATTATTTGTTTTCAGTCTGTTCTTTCTAGGAGGTGCAAGGCTGTTTAGAATATTAAGAAAAGTACTGAATTAATTTAAAGCATAGTCTAAAGAGAGGATTTTTAGAAAGTTCCAGTTGATAGATGATAGTGTAGTACATTTTTGGGTTAAACTTAGAAAGGTTGCATGTTGTTTTATAAATATGCTGTTTAACTGGTGTGTGAGATGTCTGATTGTATAAATTGGGAGATGATCACTGAGAGATTCTAATACTCTACTGGAGTATTTGCAAGGGTCTGATACTAGGATCCAGTTTAATAAGGAATTTGATGTCTTGCTATAATGTGTGGGGCTATTAATTAGTTGCGTGAAACCGTATAAGTTCATGCTAGATGTAGGGAGTTAGAGTTTATGTCCAACCAATTGACATTCACATCACCTAGTAATATTTTTTCTTGTGGAGGTGTTATGGATAACAAATGTAGAATATCTTCCATATAGATGTATTGTTGCCAGGAGGGATGTAAAGGACAGCAATATGTATTTGTAACAGTTTATTCTGAGGGAAGTAATAAGCTCTGCTGAACTGAATTTTGGTATTGGTTGGCTATAAGGGGAAATGTGGTAGATGTTGGGAAATATTAAAGCAATACTACCACCTTTCCACTTTATGTGGTCATTACAGATGATATTATAGCCAGGAGGTAAAACTTCAGAGTCGTTTATGCTGGGTTTAAGCCAAGTTTTAGTTACAGTGAGAACATCAGGCTTCTGTTGGGTAATGTAGGCACAATGTTAACAGTTTTATTTTTCTCATCCTTCTAACATGTATTGCAGCAAAAATTAGATCACCAGGGCTTTGGGGATTGGCTGTTGGGTTAGAGAAGTGTGTGGGAGAAAATTATCTTTATCTTTGGACAGATTCATCACCCAGAGACTCCCTACACTATGGAACAGAATCCCAGTCCATGTGAGGCAGAGCCCCTCACTGACTCTGTTCAAGAGAAATCTTGACGAGTGGATGGGAGATCGTAGGTTTACCCCGGGAATCATCTCTGTGTCATTGCTGGACAGAGGCACAGCAAACTAATGGGTATAGTATTCTCATCCTAAGGGGTGGTGAAAGCCACACACTCTGGCTAGGCTTATAAATGCCCTAGGGCAGATAGCCTAGTATGAACCTATGAACCTATGTTGTCAATTGTGATAGGTGGGGCCAGGATTAGGATGTATGTCTCCTCTTAGAAAGATTTTAGTATATTGAGGAATAAAGTATGCTTGATTTTTGGAGAGGATTCTTGCACTTAATTTTGTTTTAGTTGAAGTGCAGGTAATCAGCCTATATTTGGAATAAAGGTGAGGGCAATATTAAATAGGTTTAGTGAAGTGTGTGTAAAGTGCAAAGAGGAACTATGGATAGGTGGTTGGGACAGAGGTGGAGAGATTTTGAAATATATTGAGTCATGGCAGGATGAAAGATGACACAGTAGGAGATCAAATTATAAGTGAGAGCAATCCGTTTATAGCAGATACAAAGCAATTAAAAAAGAAATGCAAAGTAAAACAAGTTTTCTGTCATTTCCTGAGGCTAAATAACTGGTGTATGCAGTATAATCTACTGGTGAAGAAAAAGGAAAGGTTGGCCAATCTAGTAAGAGGGCCTTAGAGTGCACGGACTGAAAGAGACTTTCAATCACAGAGCAGGCATGTATTTAACTGATTAAAGTTAAAACACAGCAGAGTTCTTCATGATAAATGTGCTTACATTATACAATGACAAAATTCTCTGTAAATGTTGTGGGAGTAGGGCCTTGGGGCAGAGCTTCTGCATTATGGAGGTCTGATGTAGTGACTGCAAGCTATTATACAATGACCAAGTTCTCACTAAACTTGTAGGAGTAAGGCCTTGTGGCAGAGCTGCTACAGTATGGATGTCAAATGCAGTGACCGCAGGCTGTTGTACAGTGACAGTTTTTGGTGTGCATCTAGTTGTTTCTCTTATTTGTTTTCATCTGTTAAACAAAATGAGCATTGCCATCCGTGGCATAGGATAAGTGTAAATGATGCATTGAGATAAGAATTTTATATTACAGGAATTTCACAGTTCACCATTCACCATTCAGAATTACAACTCCTTTCCTTTTCAGTGGGATATGGGAAAAAGGCCACGTCTAATAAGGGAGTCGTGATGCAGGCAAGGTTAGGTGTTCATAGGTTCATAGGTTGGTACTAGGCTATCAGCCCTAGGGCCTATACAAGCCTAGCCATAATAATTCCCTGGCTATTTCTTCCCACATTATTTACTTTCCTGGACCCCTGTCTAGCAGGGCGACTGACGTGATCCCTGGGGTGAATTTCCTTTCTCCCATCCAATCGTCAAGGTTCCTCTTGAAGAGGTCCAAAGAGGCACTCTGCTTGACATGTATGGGCAATCTATTCCAGAGTCTGGGGAGTCTCTGGGTCAGGAACCTATCCCTCCAGCATGTTTTGTTTATTGTGATGACAAGGTTTAGATCCCTGGAGCATGTAGCTCTGAGGGATTGGGATTTCTTTAAGTGTAGCATGTCCAACAGCTCTGGGTTTGACATGGCCTTGTATGTTAAGCAGAGATCGCCTCTGAGTAGGCGATATGCGACAGAGTATAGCTGGAGTTTTTAAGGCAGTCAGCGTGGGCATCTGCTTTAGGCCTGTGATTCTTTTAGTGAGGTATTTCTGAGGCCTTTCCAGTTGTTGCAGATGTCTTGAGAGGTACATACCAAATGGGGCGTTGTATTCTATAATGGGTCTAATGAGGGATGAGTACAGTGGGACAATGACCTCCTTTCTTTCTGGATGAAAAGCCCTTTGTGATGAGGTGTGCCACATAGAAGGATTTCCTGATTGTTGTGGCGATGTGGTTATCGAAGGTGAGACCACTGTCCACCTGTGTCCCTAAGTCTCTTATCACACTTTCTGTGTTTAGTGTACTGCCACCTATATGGTAATTCATGGATACATGTTTTTTTCCCAAAGGGGATAACAATACATTTCTTGGCATTGAGCTTGAGCCCATGGCTCTGGCACCAAGCATCTGTTTCTGTAAGGCCCTTTTGTAGAGTATCCACATCATTTGGGGATTCAATAATGGCTCCCAGTTTGCAGTCATCTGCAAACTTTGTTAGCCAGAGTCCCTTAGTGTTGACCTGTACTTCAGAGAAGTAGATGCCAAACAAGAGCGGCCCCAGGACTGAACCCTGAGGTACTCCACTTGTCACTTGTCTGGAGCTGGATTTGGAGTCGGCTACTTTTACAGTGTGGGTTCTATCAGTAAGCCATTTAGCAACCCATTGGGTGACATAGGGATTAATGCCCAACTTAGTAAGTTTATCTATGATTCCAGAGTGGGGGATGGTGTCAAAGGCCTTGGCAAGGTCTAGATAGGCTGTGTGGACCACCTTACCCTTGTCCATGGCTCTGGAGACTGATTCAAAGAAGTCAATCAGGTTCAGGAGACAAGATCGGCCCTTCACAAACCCAAAGTGGGTGGGGTCCAGTCTTTGAAGGTTGCCAATGTCTTTGTTTATAAGTTCCATGATAATACGCTCCATGGCCTTGCAGATAAGGCTTGTCAGACTGATGGGACGGTAGTTTCTGGGATCCAAGGTGGATCCCCCCCTTGTGGATTGGGATAGCTGTAGCTCTGCGCCACTCAGTGGGCACGAAACCTGAGGTGAGGCTATGATTAAACATGACACTTAGGTGAGGTGCCAGTTCATATTGTAGTTCATGTAGTACACAGCCCGGGATGTCATCTGGTCCCATGGATGCTGTATTCTTGGCTTTAGAGAGTGCGTTTTGTACCTGTGTGGCCGTTATTACTGGAATTTGGCAATCTTCCGGTATTGAGATGGGCCATTTAGGGGTGAGAGGGGTGAAGTTGGCACTGAATCGATCTGCCAGGATATTGGCAATATCCTTTGGATCAGTATATTTAATGCCATTCTGTTTTAGCTCAGCGCAGATCTGAGCATTGCCATTTAGATTCTTGACATAGTTATAGAATGCTTTGTGGTTGTCTTTGGAATCTTTGGCAATTTTATTTTCGTAACTAGCTTTGGAGGATTTTATGAGGCATCTCAGTTTCTTACTGAGGCCAGTAAGGGAGTTTTTTGCATCCTGGGATTTTCCTCTTTTCTGCAAAAGTTTCTTCCTTTTGTTGTTAATCTTATGTATGGTATGAAGTGTTTCAGAGCCTAGGGTCCAGATTGGGGAAACCTTTATCCCCCTTAATGAAGCTTGCTGAATGTAACAGACTGAGTTGGAATTCAAAATGACTGTAAAAGTCACATTGGTTGTGCAAATTTCAGATTGTGCTAATTCAAAGCAGCAGTTAATGTCAAAGCAGCAGTTAATGTCAGACGGATTTATCAAGATTTTTTCATTGAATGGTCATAAGGTGGCTCAAAATGTGTATCTGCATGTGTGTAACCAGGAATATGCAATGCATGCCGTAGTGTACAGTTATTATTATTATTATTTTTAGTTTGTACAATCTACTAGAATATAATTTAAAAGCTGGTATATTTTTCATGGTTTTAGGGTTATGTATTTTGCTAATAGGTATTTTTTCCAGAAGTTGTCATTAGATAATTTATTATTTTTTTTTTAAAGTCTGACATTTTATTTATTTATTTTTATTTTAGTAGTGAAGAGGTGTGCTGTTTAGAAACGTGCACTTTCTAGAGATGAAGGATCGTACTTGTTAAGGGAGGGGGGCTACATTCTAGATAAGTGCAGCATTCCAAAACTCCTGGCTACTTCCTTAGATCATTGTCTGCTTCATTTAGTACTTCAGAAAATGTTAGCATTGATGATAAAAGTAACAAGTGTAATCTGGCGGGTGTGTTTGATTTAGGTAGTTAATACTCCATAAGTGTTTTAATGCAGGAAAGAACGGGTAAGAGATGTCAAATTACAAATTCACATACTTAAATACAGAGAAAGCTCTCTGCTCAGGCACGGTTATAGTCATAAAAGTGAAAGGAAAATACTACCTTTTATTTGGGATTTGAACCAAAGGTCTCCAGCTTTTCATTCTGCTTCTTCTCTCTTTCTGGATTAAAAAGAGACAGACGGGTAGACTACTTTGTCTGTGTTGTATCTTTGCTATATAATATATCATAACGCATGAAAGATGAAACAAGAACTAACTGGAAGACCCAGCTGTTCATAGGTTGGTACTAGGCTATCGGCCCTAGGGCCTATACAAGCCTAGCCATAACAATTCCATGGGTATTTCTTCCCACATTATTTACTGCCCTGGACCCCTGCCTAGCAGGGCGACTGACGTGATCCCTGCGGTGAATTTCCTTTCTCCCATCCAATCATCAAGTTTCCTTTTGAAGAGGGCCAAAAAGGCACTCTGCTTGACATGTATGGGCAATCTATTCCAGAGTCTTGGGAGTCTCTGGGTCAGGAACCTATCCCTCCAGCATGTTTTGTTTATTGTGATGACAAGGTTTAGATCCCTGGAGCGTGTGGCTCTGAGGGATTGGGATTTCTTTAAGTGGAGCATGTCCAACAGCTCTGGGTTTGACATGGCCTTGTATGTTAAGCAGAGATTGCCTCTGAGTAGACGATATGCGACAGAGTATAGCTGGAGATTTTTAAGGCGGTCAGCATAGGACATCTGCTTTAGGCCTGTGATTCTTTTAGTGAGGTATTTCTATGGTCTTTCCAGTTGTTGCAAATGTCTTGAGAGGTACATACCAAGTGGGGCGTTGTATTCTATAATGGGTCTAATGAGGGATGAGTACAGTGGAACAATGACCTCCTTTTTTCTGGATGAAAGCCCTTAGTCATGAGGTATGTCACATAAAAGGATTTCCTGACTGTTGTGGCAATGCGGTTATCGAAGGTGAGACCGCTGTCCACCTGTGTCCCTAAGTCTCTTATCACACTTTCGGTATTTAGTGTACTATGTGGTAATTCACGGGTACATGTTTTTTCCCAAAGGGGATAACTATACATTTCTTGGCATTAAGCTTGAGCCCATGGCTCTGGCACCAAGCACCTGTTTCTGTAAGGCCCTTTTGTAGAGTATCCACATCATTTAGGGATTCAATAATGGCTCCCAGTTTGCAGTCATCTGCGAACTTTGTTAGCCAGAGTTCCTTAGTGTTGGCCTGTACTTCAGAGAAGTTAATGCCAAACAAGTGCGGTCCCAGGACTGAACCCTGAGGTACTCCACTTGTCACTTGTCTGGAGCTGGATTTGGAGTCTGCTACTTTTATAGTGTGAGTTCTGTCAGTAAGCCAGTTGGCAACCCATTGGGTAAAGTAGGGATTAATGCCCAGCTTAGTAAGTTTATCTATGATTCCAGAGTGGGGGATGGTGTCAGAGGCCTTGACGAGGTCTAGATAGGCTGTGTGGACCACCTTACCCTTGTCCATGGCTCTGGAGACTGATCTGAAGAAGTCAGTCAGGTTCAGGAGACAAGATCGGCCCTTCACGAACCCAAACTGGGTGAGGTCCAGTGATTGAAGATTGCCAATGTCTTTGTTTATAAGTTCCATGATAATATGCTCCATGGCCTTGGAGATAAGGCTCGTCAGACTGATGTAGTTTCCGGGATCCAAGGTGGATCCCCCCTTGTGGAGTGGGATAACTGTAGCTCTGTGCCACTCAGTGGGCACGAAACCTGAGGTGAGGCTATGATTAAACATGACACTTAGGTGAGGTGCCAGTTCATATTGTAGTTCATGTAGTACACAGCCCGGGATGTCATCTGGTCCCATGGATGCTGTATTCTTAGCTTTGGAGAGTGCGTTTTTTACCTGTGTGGCCATTATTACTGGAATTTGGCAATCTTCCGGTATTGAGATGGGCCGTTTAGGGGGTGAGAGGGAGGTGAAGTTGGCACTGAATCGATCTGCCAGGATATTGACAATATCCGTGGGATCAGTATATTTAATGCCATTCTGTTTTAGCTCAGAGCAGATCTGAGCATTGCCATTTAGATTCTTGACATTGTTATAGAATGCCTTGTGGTTGTCTTTGGAATCTTTGGCAATTTTATTTTCGTAACTAGCTTTGGAGGATTTTATGAGGGATCTTAGTTTCTTACTGAGGCTGGTAAGGGAGTTTTTTGCATCCTGGGATTTTCCTCTTTTCTGCAACAGTTTCTTCCTTTTGTTGTAAAGTTTGTTTATGGCAGGGGACCACCAGATTGGCTTCCTTTTTTGGGAGGAGAGCATCTTGGTTCTGTTTGGGATGGCACTATTCATGCATGAGTGGATGTGCTCGTACAGTGCCTTAGTGTAGGATTCAGCAGTCGAACTTTCAGTTCCCGTCTGCATGGGTGTCATGAAGTTTGTCACTTCTGACTTGAGTAGCATGAAGTTGGCTTTGGAGAAGTTTTTTATGGAGGTTTCCTTACTGGGGGGTGGGAGTGGGATGTGGATATTAAGGGTGATTAGCTTATGGTCAGTGTGGTAATAGTTGTAGCCTGGTATTGCAGGAGTGTTCTCTGGAGCCTTGAACCAGGTCTCAGTTACTGCACAGATATCAATGTTCTCCATTTTTAAGAGTGCCTCGAGAGAGTGCATTTTGAGGTTTAGACTTCTAGCATTGAGTAGCATTACCTTCAGATTTTGCATGCTTGTACCTGTTACGGTGGTGGTTTTTCTTTGAACTTTGCCTAAAAAAGGCACTATATGGGGTGACAAGAGCCTTAGCCAGTAACCTGAATCCCAGGGGTGACAGGTGCAGACCATCTCTGGCAAAGCATCATGGTCTGTCGATCATGTTGTCCCAGGCAGACAGATACTGGATCCCCTTTGAGTGACACCAGAAGCTTAGCCAATTGTTGAAGTCAATCATTTTGTCCTTATACTGTGGTGTCATTCTGGGCGAAGGCAGGATGCTGCTTAGGGCTAGGGTCATACCTGCTGGGCCACATGATCCGAGAGCTCTTCCATGTCTCTCTTCATGTAGTCCAGGGAGGTACGTCTCAAGTCATTCACTCCAACATGGACAATGACAGAGTTATATTTGTACTTGTTGTGGAGTGACTTGAGTGCATGCATTATGTGGCAGATCCTGGCATTCGACATAATTTTCTCTTTGTTCAACCTGGTGAGCGGGACATCAGTGTGCCGGACTATAGAGTCACCTATGACTAAAGTGTTAGGTACGTTGTCTTGCCTTAGGGGCTGTTGCTGGGTGGCACACTGATGTTGTGAGCTATGTGACACTTTGGTTGTGATTGGTGTTTGTTTGTGTTTCAGCTTCAGAGGTCCTTGTTGCTTGGGCAGGTTGCAGTTAAGGGCCTCCACATATGTGGATTTAGTGTTGCTATATGTGGGTGTTGGTGGTGTGGTTTTAGAAGGGCTATGTGTTGCTTGAGGTGTAGTGTGGGTGTTAACCTTCTCCTCTTGACTGTCTAGCACAATCTTTGGTGGAGAGAGCTTTTGCTTCCAGTTTGGCTATGTAAGTGCATCTCTCACAGGTTGTAGTGTTGGGTGGTAGGAGGAGAGGGTTGTCTGTGTACATGAGGCAATTGCTGCATTGCCCCAGTATGCCCAGATTCACCAGGTGAACAAGAGAAATCACCGATAACTGACCCTTGGACATGCCTGGTGTGGTGCTTTTTTTTTTTTTTTGTAAAGTACAGGTGCTGTTTTCCCTTACCTTAGTAAAGTACTTTGCAATTATAGGCTGTTTAGTGCCTACGATTAATTTCTCCTTATTAACAAGGAGAGTTTAGTGCTTGTATTAGTTTAAGGCTTCCTAGTGTTTTCCAGCAGGTATTAGAGCAAGTGCTAGTCACAGGGATGCTTAAAGGTAAGATGAAAAAATACACACTGCAGTGTGCACTAGAGAAGTTAGATGTGAAAGTAGGTAACTTAAGTTTTACCTGTTTAAAAAGTTAAGGTTTAGTGGAGAGTTACTATTTTTAAAAACAGCAAGATGGATTGAAAGGGGTGGTCACTTTTGTATTCTGGTACTATGGAATACAGTAGGATGGCCAATAAATTTAAATAGTTGAAGGGGAGTGATTTCAAAAATGATAATTTTGTGATTACTCACACAAGCCAGTGAAAGCAGAGAGGAAATGAGATATATGGTCAAATTAACATAAAAGGCAGGCAACTAGAAAGACAATGGTATTTAACAAGACAACTGTAACTGGGTATTCATTGACTATTTCAGTTGTGTGGACCCTGGGTAACATGGAGTGTGCTAGATCAGCTGATTAATGACAGTAAGACTAAACTATAACTGGAGTGTTACAACATGAACCTCTGAACTCGTTTCCATATAAGCCCACAAACTGGACCACACTGTAGTATTAGTAGAAAATCTCTTTTCATGGAAATAAGGATATTCCTTTAACACAGAACTTCTAGATTAAAATTTGTCATTGTTAAATACCAAGTGTGGTCACTACTTCCTTGCCCATGTTGCGTACCTCTTGGTTGCAAGTAAGCATTCCCAAAATATGTCAACTTGTTACGGAGGAATAGCATCTGGCAGCTGGGTGCCAAGTCTAACCTGCGATTATCTCCCCAGAGATTCTCACAAGCATCTCCACTTCCTGTTTCATAGGAACTAAACCAGGACAAGAGTTAAATCTGTATATACCAGACTTCCCTTGAACACTGAAGAGCATCACCAACATGACTGAAATACATACCCAGGATACCAGATGGTTAACATCACCAGAGTAAGACAAGAAAAACATTAAACGTGCCATGAAAACAACCTAACAAAAGATACTGAGGGAGTGGTCACAGATGAGACTAAAAACATAAAAATACACGCTTACACATATCAGTTCTATGTTTCTACACTTGCTGTCCTTCAGCCAGCACCTCTGACAATGAAGCCATAACATCTCTCAACTTCCTGTATAAAGTTGATAATAAAGATTCCATTTTATGTCTATTTCCATCAACATTCAGTGCCATATGATAATCACCATGGTGGCTCTAGTAGCAAATGTTTGTCCAAAGGCCCCTTTTATAAATTAATTTGTTAATCAGGTGCCTTGTTAAAGGGGTGATGTGGAAGATTCTCTCTGGTTAAATGGCTTGCCTAGAGTTACACAGTATGCAAGTGCAAAGGAATAACTGAGTAATTTTTGGGGAAATAAGTATATTCCTGGACTCAGTGAGTCTGGGATATATAATAGGTCTAACTGAAACTTTATAGCATATACTGAACTATGAACTACGTAAAATGCAAAAATCAAGCCAACGGCAAAAGAAAGAAGCTCATTAAAAACTCATCTTAATACTGAATGTTAACATGTCAGGCACAGGTATCCGTCTGTTAAACTAATGGCAGTGATGGAAGAAAAACATTCCTGCTCTTGTGGGTTAACAAGGGTTTGGTACATGAAGAACGATGACTGGGGTTTAAATTTACTGGGGTACACATTTTATAAGAGGAATAGTTGGATAACACATGGTATGTACCCAACTGTAATATTAGAAGGAACAAATCAGTAGTACAAGATTTATGTAATTTTACAATGAAGTGCGCTTAGATTTTAAAATCACATTTTGCTTTCGGAAAGTCTGGCATTTTCTATTTTTTTTTTTTTTATATATAACAGAGTTATGTTGCCCAGAAACATACCCCATCTGGGGTTGGGGGTAATGATAGGTGGGGCTACACCTTGAGCAGGAGTTAAGATGACAATTCTAAAAATCATAGCTATGGCCCTGAAATTCAGAACAGCCCACACAGGAGCTGTCACATACTTCTCAACCTCTCAACACAAGAATTCTACACAAAGCTAAAATAATGGCCAGAAATCAGTGACAATTTTTAAATATTTCTTTTATTTCCCTTGCACAAAGATGGCGCTTCCACTGACCCCAGAATCTATACATCTATTAGCCTGACTAGCCTTACCTGAAAGGCCATGGAGTGAATCATCATGGACCTGATCATCAAAGATATAAGTAATCTCCAAACACTTAACCGTGCTCAGTTTGGATTTGTCAAAGGGAGATCATGCCTGTTAAACCTGGTGGAGTTCTTTGACACAGTCACCAAGGTCCTGGATGTGGGGAAATCTGTGCATGCAGCCTACCTAGATTTAGCCAAGGCTTTTGACACTGTCCCCCACTCAGGCTTCATTGATATCCACCATTACATAGTTAGGTGGGTCACTAACTGGCTCACTGATAGAACATATATAGTCAAAACAAGGGAATCCACCTCCAACAGCAGACCTAGTGGTGTTCCACAGGGATCAGTCCTGGGACCTCTACTTTTTGGAGTCTATTTCTCCGAAGTTCAAGCAAAAACTAAAGGTCTGTGGCTGTCAAAGATTACCGATGACTGCAAACTGGGAGCAGTCATAGACTCTCCAAATGATGTCAACATCCTGCAAGAGGGTCTTACACAAACAAATGATTGGTGCCAAAGTCATGGCCTTAAACTCAATTTAAAAAAAAATGTGTTATCATCCCTTTTGATATCATCCCTTTTGATAAGAGTCACTCTTAAGTATGCACTCAGTGGTGGGAGACCTGGGCACACAGGTTGACAGCAATCTTATCTTTGATCACCCATGTCTCCACAGCTGTAAGAAGGGCATTCTATATTGCTCATCTCATAAGTAAGGGCATTGTCTCCAGAAAAAAAGATGTTATAACCTCCCTGTACTCTTGCCTCATCAGGCCAGTAATTGAGCATAATGCTCCTTTTGGTATGTACCTTTCAAGGCACCTGCAGCAATTGGAGAAACCACAAAGGTTCCTCACAAGGAAAATTCAAGGTCTTCAGCATCTGTCCTATGTAGTTCATCAGAAATCACTTTAATTTATTGTGTTTTATACTGACTACTCAAAGGTGACATCTGCTTTGCATATAAGGCAATCTTTGACCCTGCTTTATTGGAAATGCTGCATATCCGTAAGTCAAATGGTACATGGGTTACTCGCTGTAATGAAGCAGTCAAGACAGTATCCTCTCTTTCTCTGTTCAATTGAAATAAGGGCTCTCCGCTTGTCTGCTATTCAATTTGTTTAATAAAATGTTATGCGGATCCAACTGTTAATACAAATGGTTAATTTAAAAACATATAATAATATTAAACGCTTTTTGTTTTCTATATACGAAAACTTCCTCAGACAAACTGTTCTCTCCAACTATTCCTCTGTATATAACATCTAATTGCATCACATGGTTCTATCAATTAGTAAAATTAACCTAATTTGTGATGCAAATAATACACCTTCATACAAACAAGTATAAAAATCATTGCTAAATATTATGCGTTTTAAAATAAATAAAATACTGTTGGCATATATTATATTTTATAGCATTTGCCTACACATCAATGCTTACGTATCCCTAAAATGCATAAATACCGACCCATTCAGATCTAGTTCAATTTCCTACATTTGTTAGTTGAAATGAGTATGTTCAAAAACCAATTATATAGTAGCATTTGCTGAGCGTGCTACTTTGTACTCTTACATATCTTTTAAAGTAGTACACACACTCACCCTACCACTTTTTGGATAAGTCTACCTAACTAGTCAGGAAACAACAAGTAAATATGTAAAATTACATCAGCTACATTACTGAAATGCAGCTTGTTCGATCTATACTGAATCTTTATACAACCTACAGTTCCTACAAGAATTTCCATGGCAATAATCCAACTGTTGTATATAATAAAAGTTATAAATGTAAAAATTGCAAATCGCTATATTATTATGTTCATAATCAAATTTCCTTGTATAAATAATATAATTTGGGCATGTACGTAATTACTGTTAGTTGTGGACCTAACTAATGCCAACTAATAACCCATTAGATCTTACATTTGTTTTACATTAATTACTCCTATTCAAGTTTTTTAACCTTAAAATACATAAAATGGAGTAAATGTCATTTATGCCTGGGTGAATGTAGGCATTTGTGATTAATTGCCACACTAATTCTAGCCTTTGTAATAGAAGGCTATCAGGTCCACCTCTTCCATCTGATTTAATCTGATTGATGACTCGGATATTCCATCACATGTCTTGCCAGCGCATTCTCTGGTTTCTTTTGACTAATACTGTACAGATGTTCATACACTCTTTCCTTGAGTGTCCTTATGGTTTTCCCTATATAGAATATGTGGCATTGTTGGCATTTAGCTAGGTACACTACCATTTTAGATTGACAATTGTATTTGTCTCTGGTGTTACATTTTTTTGTAGGCCAGTGATCCTCTTGGTGAGGTACTTCTGGGGGGGGGGTCTTTCCAGCTCTTGCAGGTGTCTTGTAAGGTACATCCCAAATGGGGCGTTGTACTCTATGATGGGTCTGATGAGTGATGAGTGATGAGTAGAGGGGCACAATGACCTCTCTTGATCTGGATGCAAACCCTTTTGTGATTAGGTGGGCCACATAGAAGGATTTTCTAACCACTTTGGCAATATAATTATCAAAGGAGAGATTACTATCTATTTGGGTCCCCAGATCCCTTATTACGTCTTCCGTATTTAGGGGACTAGTTTGTGGGTACTTTGATTTTTCCAAAGGGGATGACTATGCACTTCTTGGCATTTAGCTTGAGGCCATGATTTTTGACAACAGGTATCCGTCTCAGTGAGACCCTTTTGGAGGATGTGTGTGTTAGCCGGAGAGTCAGTTATAGCCCCTAGTTTGCAGTCATCTGCAAACTTGGTCAGCCATAGTCCTCCTGTGCTTGCTTGTACTTCTGAGAAGTATATGCCGAACAGCAGGGGTCCTAGGACTGAGCCCTGGGGAATGCCACTTGTAACCGGTTTAGAGTCGGACCTAGCTCCCGCAACTCTCATCATGTGGGTTCTGTCCGTGAGCCAGTTGGCAACCCATCTTGTGACATAGGGGTTTATGTTCAGGCTGGTGAGCCTGTCTATAATACCAGACTGGGGAATGGTGTTGAAAGCCTTTGCGAGGTCTAAGTAGGCTGTGTGTACCACCTTTCCCTCGTCTATAGCCTTGGTAACTGTCTCTAAGAAGTCCACCAGGTTTAGGAGGCATGATCTGCCGTTAACAAAGCCGAACTGGATAGGGTCCAGTGTTTGGAGGTTCCCAATGTTGTCTCTTTTAATGAGTTCCATGATGATGTGCTCCATAGCCTTGCAGACCAAGCTAGTCAGGCTTATAGGGAGATAGTTCCCGGGGTCTGCTGTGGCTCCACCTTTGTGGAGCAGAATAACTGTTGCTGTGCGCCACTCTATGGGTACGTAGCCTGTGGAGAGGCTGAGTTTGAACAGTGTGTTTAGGTGAGGGGTTAGTTTGTCTTTGAACTTGTGTAGGACGCAGCCTGAGACACCATCCGGTCCCATTGATGCTGTGTTTTTGGCTTTGGAGAGGGCTGTTTTAACCTGAGTGTCTGTGATTTCAGGGGCTCTACATTCTTCTGGTATGGTTATGGGCCCTTTTGGGGGTGAGAGGGGGGTGAAGTTTGCATTGAACCTGTCTGCCAGGCTGTTGGCGGTATCGGTCGGTTCAGTGTATTTTGTGCCATTCTGCACTAACTCCGAGCAGATCTGAGCATTGCCACTTAGATTCTTGACATAGCTAAATAATGCCTTGTGGTTATCTTTGCAGTCCTTGTCAGTTTTTCTTTTGAAGCTGGCCTTGGATGATTTTATGAGGGCTTGTAGTTTCTTGCTGATACTGATCAGGGATGTCTTCCCTTCTTGGGATTTTACTCTTTTCTGTACTAGTTTCCTTCTTCTGTTGTATAGCTTGTTTATGGCAGGGGTCCACCAGACTGGTTTCCTTTTCTTGGAGGAGTGAGTCTTGGTTTTGCTTGGGATAGCACAATCCATGCATTCTTGTAGGTGCCCGTAGAATGCATTAGTAAAGGATTTTGCAGCTTGGACAGCTTTATCCTTTAGCATGGGGGCTTTGAAACTTTCCACCTCGGTCTTAAGTAACGTGAAGTTTGCTTCTGAAAAGTTTTTCTTGGTGGTTTCCTTGACCAGAGGTGGGGGCGGAATGTGGATATCCAGAGTGATTTGTTTATGGTCAGATCTAACCAGCGAGGGGTTGACCTCCAGTGTGGAACACTGGTCGCCCATGTTGGTGATGACCAGGTCCAATATGTTGTCACCTCTGGTGGGACTATTGACCAGTTGATCCAGGGCGTTTGAGTTTATAAATTCTAGGAAATGTTGGGTAAGGGAGTTAGTACTCGAGTAGTTCTCCCAGTTAATGTTTGGGTAATTGAAATCACCCAATATTAGGGTGTTTGGTATGACCTTTGTTTCCCAGTGTTTCCAGAAACGTGGAATGGGGGTCCTGGGACTTGTTGGGTGATCTGTAACAAGCTACAATTTGAATTACAGTTTTGCCCGTTGTTAGTTGCACGTGGATGATCTCTGAAGCATCGTGCTGTGCCACTAACCTGGAGGTGTGGGTATCCTTTATGAATATGGATACAACCCCTCCTTTTGTATTTCGGTCTGGGTTCTGTGGCCGAAATGTATGGTATGAGTTGTAGCCTGGTTGTGCTGGGGTGCTCTCAGGAGCCTTAATCTAGGTTTCTGTTACTGCACATATATCGATTTTCTCCATACTGAGGAGTGCCTCGAGTGTGTGCATTTTGATGTTTAGACTTCTGGCATTGAGTAGCATTACACTCAGTTTTTTGTTATTTGTGCTATTTACGGCGGTGGGTTTGTCTTTTGAGCCTTACCTAAAAAAGGCATTATGGGGTGGCAAGAGCCTTGGCCAGTATTCGAAAGCGTAAGTGTGACAGATGCAAGCCGTCTCTAGTAAAGCAGCATGGCTTGTCGAGCATGTCATCCCAGGTGGACAGACACTGGATCCCCTTTGAATGACACCAGAAACTTAGCCAATTGTTGAAATTGATAATTTTTTCTTTATACCGTGGTATCATTCTTGGTGAGGGCAGGATGCTACTCAGGGTCAGGGTCATACCGGCCTGGGCTACGTGATCAGAGAGCTCTTTCATGTCTCTTTTCATGTAGTCAAGGGAGGTATGGCCCAGGTCATTCACACCAACATGGACAATGACAGAGTTGTATTTGTACTTGTTCTGGAGTGACCTGAGTGCTTGTGTTATGTGGCGGATCCTGGCACCCGATAGGCAGCTAACAGTAACCTTCTCCTTGTTCAGCCTAGTGAGTGGGATGTCATTGTGCCTGACTATAGAGTCACCTATTACTAGTGTGTTGGGGTATTTTATTTTGCCTTAAGGACTGTGATTGCGTGGCATACTGGTTTTGTGAAGTATGTGTTTCATGGTTTGTGTTGGGGTGGTGGAGTTTGCTTGGATGTCTGCTTTGGAGGTCGCTGTTGCTTTTGCAGATTTTTATTTAGAGCCTCCAAGTATGTTTTCTTGTATTTATGTGTGTTTTTTGCCAGTGCTGGTTTAATGGGTCTATGTGAGACTGGTGGTGTGTTGCAAGTATTTCCCTTCTCCTCTTGACTGTCTGATCCAGTCTTGGGTTGAGAGAGCTTAGCCTCCAGTTTGGCTGTATAATTGCATCTCTCGCATGTATTAGTGTTTGGTGGTAGGAGTAGAGGGTTGTCTGTGTACATGAGGCAGTTGTAACATTGCCTCAAAATGCCCAGATTCACCAGTTGGACTGGAGAGTACACCTGAAACTGCCCTTTGGACATGCCTGGATAGGTACAGTGAACTGTTTTACTGATTGGCTGGTAAGGTCGAATAGAGAGCCTTGTCCTTCTGTACAGTATAGGGGGGGTCTAGTGCTAGGGTTTATAAGTGCTTGCTATGAGTTTTGAGCAAGTGCTGGGCAGAGAAATGAATGGTTTGAGTGCTTAAGTTGAAAGTTTGTCTAGTTCCAAGGGAAAAATTGAAGAGGAGACTGTTGAGCCAGGAATAGTTATACCCTAGCTAACTGGCACTGCCCGGCGCGCAAAACTGGGCAAATGCAGTTTTTATAGCAGGCAAATGAAAGAGAGAGAAATTAGCCCAAAATGGCCAATAAACTACTAATTTCTGGGCTGATACCACTCCTCCAGGGACAAGGTATGGTGTCTTCTGGTCTCCCAACTTCGGATATTCCTAGGAAACGCAAAGCTCCCCTCTCTCACAGATGAACAGAGAAACTTCCTTCTATCCAAGTAAGGTATTATGGGCAAACACAGAGACTTGTAACACAGCCCTGAATTCAGCACTGACCTGAAAACTGGACTGTACTAGCTTAGAAAGGTGGGAAACAAGTACATATTTTTGGTTTCTTTGGTTTTTTTTTTTTTTTTCTTAGAAAATAAAGCAGATACAACTAAAAAAAACCACTTTAAATGCACAAAAAAGGATACTTATTGTTATATCAGATCAGAGTTGTAGTCAATGCCCCTAGCAATAAAGTAGGAAGAAACACACAGTAAAAGCAGATGAATAAAGTGCAATTTTAATTGTGGATGATGTGCTTTGTGGAATATGAGGAATGGAGACTTAGCTGGGAGATGGTGAGATAATGTTTTTGCAAGGGATTTTTCCCAGTTTGAACTAGTTTCAAGTATTTTAGTCTGGAGATGAAAAAGTCTTAAAAGGCAACCATTAAAACATTTTTTAATACATTTTTGTACAGGGCAAATTTGTATTTGTTATACCTCTAGCCTGATTTTTTGGTGGGTGTAATGTGAGTTCTTTTTATAGTTAAGATTTTTGTTTCTTTGATTTTAGGAGTGTACAGAGAGTACTGTGGTGAGTACAGTTACTAGTGTATTTATATTTCATTAGAGAATGGGCAAACTGTACATCAACATCCTGATTGGAGAACAAATGATGTTCTTCGTGTTTCACTGTTGCAGTCCTCACATATGGGTTATCCGGCTCCCAGTAGCCCTCAGTCGGCCCGAATACTAGAGTCCTTGGTATGTGACGTCGGCTGCCGCTGGTTGTAAAACTGATGTCAGTACGTCAGGTATAAAGGGAGGCAGCCGACGCCATTTCCTCAGTCTTTCTTGCCACGGAGCCCGAAGCAGATGCAATTCGTACTAGTGCTGGTCGTCCGTTTGCCTTCATTTTGCTTTCCAACTACCAAGTTGAAGATGCCTTCAGATAAGTACCCTATTGGGTATCCTCTTTTCTTGCTTTAACGAATGTCAGATAAAGTTAATAACTGTCTTGCCTGTGGAAAACAGATTCCACACCGTGATTTCCATTCCTATTGTGTAACTTGTTTGGGCCTTGAGCACGACGCCCCTAACTGCGATCTCTGTGCTTCCTTTAACCCGCACACCATATGCCGTAGACCTAAGATTTTGTATAAGCATTTCGGAGTCTGGCCTAAGTTCATCGGTATGGTGTCTTCTGGTCTCCCAACTTCGGATATTCCTAGGAAACGCAAAGACAAGGACCGCGACAGGCCTAAGGTTAAATCTACTGATGACGCACCGGTGAAATTGGTCATTAGCACAGCGGTAGTCAGTGAGGCACTTTTGCAGCCCCTGCAGTCTGCAGATTTTCAGCCGCAAGCCTCTGCTGACACCTTTACGGAATCCTCCATGCCGCAGGCTGCTATTTCGTCTTCAGACCCTCCACCTGTCACCCCCAAAGATGGGTCCAGAGCCACTTCGCAGGCACCGACTTCTGATGCCTCTTCTTTTCGACATGAGACCAGAACCAGACCGACTACCTTAGCTCAGACTTTTGCAGTTGCTAGGCCTCCCGAGTCCCTCCGGATTGCTAGTAAACCTTCCAGCCGCAAACCTACTCACAAGCATGCGTCGACCTCCCCTCCTGTACCTCAATCCCAGTTGGTAAAGATGGCTGGTGATCTTCTTTCCCTGATTCGGGGCGCTCACCCTCCCCCCTTCAAAGAGGGCTAGGGAATTATCTCCTGATGTTTTTGTCCGTCTCAGATTCTGAGACTTCCAATATGTCTGCTGGTGAAGTAGGAAATTCTCAACCTTTTTCTGGCTTTGAGGATTCTGATGCTGAGGATTCTATCCCTTTTGCCTCCCCTCCAGAAGATTTTTTCCTTTGGGGGATACTTTGAATACTCTTGGGGAGCATTTTAAATGGGAATGTTAGGATTTTCCACAGTCTAAGAAAACAATCGGGGAATTTTTAGAATTGCCACAGCATAAGCCTCTGGCTATACCTCCAATTTTGGAAGTTGTGGATGATGTTTTCTTGGAAAATTCTTTAACTCCTAATTCTGTTCCTCCTGCCCCCAGAAAGATATTACAGGGTTCCTGAATCTCATCAGTTCCTTTTTAAAAAACGTACTGCTGATCCAGAAATTATTTCTCAAGGCCCCAAGGGTGTTAAGGCTACTATTGCTAGAAACCCTGTGCCTTCTGATAAGGAATCTAGGGCCTTGGACAGGTGGGGTAAAAAAAGTCTTTACTTCTGCAATTCTTGCCATTGGATCCGTGAATTGTCTTTTTCACATGCTTAAGTATCAGCAGCATACATTGGAGGCTATTAAGGCTAATGACAGAAAACAAATATTTACAAGACTTACTGAATTCTGCCACTTTAGTTAATAAGCATTCACTTCATTATGGTTTTGACACTTTGGAGGCTTCCTGCAGAGCAGCAGCCCCTGGTTCTGTAATTAGAAAGCATGCTTGGCTCAGGGAGCAGCCTCTTTCTGAATCAGTTAAGTCTAAATTGATTGGTGTTCCTTTGCACAAGGACAATCTTTTTGGTAATAAGGCTAAGGAGGTACTGAAAAAGTTGGAGGATAAGGCAAAATCTATGCAAGCTGTAAAAGATTTCCTTTAGGTTCAGCCTCCTTGGTTTAGTAGGCATTATCCTTCTAAGAATTCGTCTTTCCCTGATCCTGGCAAGCAGGGTCGCTCTAGGCCTTGGGGTTTCAGATCTTCCAGCGGGCAAGCTTCTGCACCTCAAAAGGCTAAACAATGGCATTCTTCTTCTGTTGAATCGGGGAGTTCTAAACCAGCTTCCCAAAGCAAGCATTTTCAATGACTCCGGCCTTCTTGTGGCTACATCTGCGGACCCTGGGTTTCCTTTGGGGGGAAGGTTAGCCAGGTTTGCAGAGGTATGGTCTACCATTACAGATGACAAATGGGTGCTCAGTATAGTAAACCAAGGTTACAAGTTTTACTTTTACACCTTCCCTGTTTTACAAGGGTACTCAGACATACCCAAAACTCTCAAGGCAGAGGTAGAAACTCAAATTTCTTCTCTACTGACTGTAGGGGCCATAGAGCCAGTTCCTGCGAATCAGGCAGGCCTAGGTTTTTATTCAAGGCTTTTTCTGGTACCCAAGAAAGGGGGCACCTGGCGCCCTATTCTGGATCTGTCCATTTTAAACATTTTTGTGGTGATTCCCAAATTCAAGATGCTCACCCTTCAACAATTACTACCAATGCTGGGCAAGAATTCATGGCTGGTAACTTTGGATCTCACGGAGGCTTATCTGCACATCCCAGTAATGGAAAGTTGCAGGCAGCTCCTTCGCTTCAGGGCTGGGGAGCTACACTTTCAGTTCTCTGCATTGCCCTTTGGCTTATCTACTGCTCCCAGAGTTTTTACGAAGTGTTTGGCTCCAGCCATTGCTTTTTGCAGGCAGAGAAACATTCACATTTATTCTTACCTGGACGACTGTCTCATTCAAGCAAACTCCCCAGAACAACTAGAAATGGATTTGGATTTCGTGAAGAACATTGTCACCTCTTTGGGTTACACTGTCAATGAAAATAAGTCAAAGTTGATTCCTTCAAGGGAGATTGTTTTCCTGGGAGCAAGTCTGAATACAGCCACCCAGATGGTATTCCTCCCTCAACAGAAGCAAGAATATCTTTCCGCTTACTTCATGAACTTGGAAAGCATGACCCAGCTCTCTGCAAGGCAATTCCTGCAAGCACTGGGGTTCATGGCTTCATGTATTTTGATGATCCCATATGCAAGGCTGCATATGAGAAAACTTCAATGGTACCTCAAGAATCTTTAGTGTCAGCACACACAGGACTTGGACTTGATTCTTCCCCTGATTCCCTGTCTACAAATGGAGTTCCTCTGGTGGGCGACAGCCTGTTATCAGAACAAGGGTCTGCCTTTCTGTCCACCGCCTGCCAGCCAGACTCTCACCACAGATGCCTCAGATGTTGCATGGGGAGCTCATTTGGAGGGCAGGGACATACAGGGGACTTGGAGCACCCAGCAGATTCATCTGCACATAAACTTAAAAGAATTGATGACAGTGTAGCAGGCCTTGCCAGCTTTCAAGGACCTACTCTACCCTGGGACTCTGCTAATCAGGACAGACAATACCACAGTCATGTGGTACATCAACAAGCAAGGGGGGACTCACTCTTACCCCTTGTGCAGACAAAGCATGAGACTATGGTCCATAGCAACATCAATGGGCTTACATCTAATAGCCTACTATCTTCCAGGGAGGCTAAACTCGTTGGTGGATTATTTGTGCAGACATGTTCTTGATCCTCACAAGTGGCAACTGAACAGGGACATTTTCCATCACATCACTCATCATTGGGCACCCCACAAGTGGATCTTTTCTCCTGTCACACCAATCATCTCCTTCCAACCTTCTGCACCAGGGAGTTTCACAACAAAGCTTGGAGGGTGGATACATTATCCTTCCCATGGACACATCTCTCAGTTTATGCATTCCCTCCTCTGCTTCTTCTTCCCAGAGTGCTGCTAAAGATAAGGAACGAAAAACCAAAGGCTATTCTGATAGCTCCAGATTGGCCCAGGCAGTATTGGTATCCCCTCCTTCGCAGCCTTTCCCATGCTCAGCCTTGGGATCTTCCCCTGGTACCAGATCTGTTGGTTCAGGGAGGGAGAAAGTTCCTTCATCCTTATCTTCAGACTCTGCATTTAACTGCCTGGCTTACCTTAAATATTTCCCAACAGGTGGTTGAAGTTCTTCATGAGGCCAGGAGGCCCAGCACAAGAAAGTCCTATGCAGATAAATGGAAGAGATTTTGCTCTTGGATGCTAGCTAAAGGAGAAGACTCTTCTCATCCTTCTCTTTCACTCATTCTTGACTACCTAGCAGGATTGCTTAATGGTGGACTTTCTTTTTCTTCAATCAAAATTCACACTTCAGCAATTTCGGCTCATTGTTCTTTTGAGCAACCCATTTTTTCTCACCCCTTGATGAAACAGTTCCTGAGTGGGGCTAGTAATCTTAGACCTCCCAGAAGAGCTCCTACTCCTGCTTGGGATCTTAATTTTGTCCTGGAAAAACTTACTCTGCCTCCCTTTGAACCAGCTGCCTCTGCAGATTTGAAGTTTCTATCCTGGAAGACTGCTTTTCTTTTAGCTATTACTTCAGCTAGAAGGATATCTGAGCTGCAAGCCTTAACGGCAGTAGAACCTTTCATTATTTTTCACTCAGATCGGGTTTCTCTGAGAACCAGTCCCTCTTTTATGCCTAAGGTAGTTTCCAATTTAACCCTTAACCAGTCTATTCACCTGCCTACATTTTTAAACAATTCCCAAAATAAATGGGAAAGGATTCTGCATTCTCTTGATGTGCATAGACAGCTGAGATTTTACTTAGACAGGACTAAATCCTTTTGAAAATCTGAACATTTACTGATTAGTTTTGCTCCTAAGGCTCAGGGTCAAGCTATTTCAAACAAACCATCTCCAAATGGATTGCTCATTGTATTCACTTTTGTTACCTGCAGCATGGGAAGGTTCCCCCTCAGGGTATTAGGACCCATTCTACTAGAGCAGCCTCTACCTCTGCAGCCTTTCTGAGAGGTGTGCCTACTAAGTACATTCTAGAAGCAGCTACTTGGTCTTCTGTCCATACTTTCAGAAAGCATTACAATCTACCTTTGTTTTCTAAATCCTGGGCTGGTTTTGCCTCTGCAGTTTTGCTGGGGCTCCTTACCAACCCTTAATCTGTGATCCTTCCTCCCCCCTTTGTCTTTTTACTGGGCTTTGTGAATCAACCCATATGTGAGGACTGCAACAGTGAAACATGAAGAACATAGTACAGTTGTGTATACTTACCATAAATGTAATGTTCGAGTGTATTGACTGTTGCAGTCCTGGTTTCCCACTCTCCATTCCCCCTTTTTTCCTAAGGCACAGACTATGGATTTCTATTTTTTGTATGACATGTGTCCAGGGTGCTGCCGTTCCTGGATTTGCCTTCTTTTATGGGCTCCTGACAGTTAAGGCAAGAAAAACTGAGGAAATGGTGTCGGCTGCCTCCCTTTATACCTTATGTATTGACATCAGTTTTACAACCGGCGGCAGCCGACGTCATATACCAAGGACTCTGGTATTTGGGCCGACTGAGGGCTACCGGGAGCCGGATAACCCATATGTGAGGACTGCAACAGTGAATACACCCCGGGGATCACTTCTGTGTCTCTGCTGGACAGTGGCACAGGAAAATAACTTTCTTGGGTGGCATAAGCTATGTTACCTTGCTGGCTAGGCTTACGTAGGCCCTTGGGCCGATAGCCTAGTACCTACTTATGAACTGTACTTTCCCCAACAGGGTATTCATTTACCTGTTGAAAAATTAGTCTGCTGCTTCACAGCAGCATATCAAGCTGCTGTGGAGCTCAGGCTGAAAAAGAAAACTAACGTTCGCCTTTATTTTACACTTGCTAAGCAGGTCTTCTACTGTTTAGTGAAACAAAAGTGTGTGTGTGTGTGTGTGTGTGTGTGTGTGTGTGTGTGTGTGTGTGTGTGTGTGTGTGTGTGAAAGCGCGGTGTGTGTGAGTGAGAGAAAGTGAAGAGCGAGCGTGATTCAGCAACAGCAGCAATGAGGAGGTTTATGTACATCTCGCCTCTTAGATCAAGTTGATGATAAAACGTAGAATAAAAGGGGAACAAAGGCTCAAAATAGGAACATGTCTCTTAAAAAAGTCACAATGTTCCTTCAATAACAGGACTTGTGTTAGCATGCATCTTTCTGAAGTGCAAGTCTATGTGTGTTTGTGTGTGTGTTTGTGTGTGTGTGTGTGTGTGTGTGAGGGAGAGACACAGTGAGACAGATGATAGACCACTGACAGCAGCAGATAAGAAGTTTGCTTACCTCTCAACCATACCTCTCAACTGTCCAGATTTTTGCAGAATTTCCAGATTTTTCACTCACATTTTTGGACTTTTCCTCATAACATTTGTGGTTTTCTGGCTAATTTACTGGGATGATCTGAGGACTTGAAGTCGCTAAATAATGACAGGTATTTGCATTTCAGACTTCAAATCCTAAACCCTGTTACTCTAGCAACTTTCTAAGTTTATAAGAGCAACATTTCAACTATGTCCCTATTTTTTGGCCTTTGTTCCCCCATTTTGTTGTTTCTTGTCCAAATTTCCTGTACTGAGAGGTTCAGAGGTATGCTCTCGACCTTTTAGCTCAAGAGATTTAGATAAAGCCTGAAATATAGTGGGAACAAACAAATGCTCAAAAATAGGAATAGATTTTAAATGGCTTACTTACAAAATACAAACTAAGTTATATACAGGATTTGTGTTAACATGAATTTTCTGAAGGAAATAAAAGTCTGAAAGTCAAATGTGTTCATTATTAAGTGACTTCAATCCCCAATGACTGGCAAGAAACCAAACATTTTAGCAGTAAGGGACCAACAAATAAAGCAAATATCTAGATATTTTTAAAAAATATTTTTGATGTAAAATGCTTCCTCTAACACCATTTAGATACACTACAGCAACTTTGAAACACTAGGTGGAGGAACTATTTTACATCAAAAATATATAAAAAAAATAATATAGTAATAAAAATTAAAAAGGTAAAACAACACTTTTACAGAAAGCCATTTCTCTAGGAGCAACAATGCCATCCTAGGAACAATAATGCTATCCAAGGTGTGTGTTAATGTGTAATGAATGCCCTTCCTGGGGTGTAGAGGTCTTCCATTTGCGGCGCCGGGCACAGAACACCCCTGGGCAGGCATTAATTACACATTAACACATATGCTGTCAGGCATTATTGCTTGTTTGGTGTCTTGTATTGAGTACTTTAATTTCCTACTTGTTGAATGACTGGCAAGGGTGTCAGTTTGTCTTTTAAAGTGACATTCTTCTTTGTTAGAGGCCATCCATCTCTTATAGAACATTTTAAGTTGCATTTAAATATTGGATATTGGGCGTGAAAGTGCAGCTTATTCATTGTACGTCAGAGCTGTATTACAGCTCCCAGCTATAGTTTCAAGATGAGGTTATAAAGCTAGTCATCCATGTCTGAAAATATATACATAAATGTCTGTCTGCAGTCAGTATCTAAAACTTAAACTTTCTTGATCCTGGAGCTGGGATCTATGATTTACCATATTATTTTCTTAGTCATAAAAGTCTGAGAAAGTGAGAACTGGCCATCCTCATAGGCCACATGATGTCTTAGAAAATGTAACAAAATACCATAAATAAATGAATAGCATTAGATTACACAAATGGTCAGACAGATGTATAGCATTTTTTCAGGCTGAAATTAGTAAGTATACTATGCTTTATTTGCATGTGGTATTCTTGTTGAGTTAACAGGAAGGCAGAATAATTTGTAATTATCCAAATGTCAGTTTTTCAGAGTTATCCTTTGCTTCTTGTATCAAAATTGCTTTTCTGTTGTGTCTTTATTTCCGCTTGTTGTGTGTGTGTGTGTGTGTGTGTGTGTGTGTGTGTGTGTGTGTGTGTGTGTGTGTGTGTGATAATTCTGCAGATGTTATTTTGAAGTATGTATATCTAGTTCAGGGACAGGTGATGGTCATACTCTGGTTCAGGCATCAGGATACCCTTTAACACATAGTATTTGGTTTTGACATTATGCCATTTTCTGTCATGAAAAGGTTTTAAATCTTACCTGCATTGCTTTTTCTTTAGAATTTTGGTTTATGTTTGCATATTTCATTGTCCCAATGCAGAAGTCTTGCCATGGAATGGTGAGTGAAAATGCATGACTCCAGATTTCGGCAGAGTTCCTCTGCATGAATAAGTTGTCTGTCAAACGTACATTGCAGAAACTTGAAAAGCTATACCAGATTAAAGCCATGTTATGCAAGCAGTAATACCCTCCAGGGTGTGCGTTATTGTGTAAATAATGGCCATCCAGGATTATTTATCTGCACCCCTGGAAGGGTGTTATTTATGCAATAACACACACCCTGGAGGGCATTATTGCACTTAGAATGGGCTCTCTGTTAAATTGTTTTGTATTTTTTTTTATAGCAAAGTTTACACACCCCTGTTAAAATGCCAGGTTTTTGTGATATAAAAAAATGAGACCGCAATAAATAATTTCAAAACTTTTCCCACCTTTAATGTGACCTATAACCTGTACAATTCAATTGAAAAACAAATCTGTTGGGGGGAAAATATAAAACGTACAATAAGCTGGTTCCGTAAGTGTGCACACCCTTAAACTACTACTTTGTTGAAGCAACTTTTGATTTAATTAGAACACCCAGTCTTCTTGGGTAGGAGTCTATCAGCATGGCACATCTTGACTTGGCAATAGTTGTCCACTCTTCCTTGCAAAAGCGCTCCAAGTCTGTCAGATTGCGATGACATCTCTTGTGCACAGCCCTCTTCAGGTCACCCCACAGATTTTCTATTGGATTTAGGTCTAGGCTGTGGCTGGGCCATTCCAGAACTTTAATTTTTCTTCTGATGAAGACATTCTTTTGTTTTGGATGTATGCTTGGGATCATTGTCATGTTGAAAGTTGAAATTCCTCTTCATCTTCAGCATTCTAGCAGACACCTTAAGGTTTTGGACCAAAAGTGGCTGGTATTTGCAACTGTTCATAATTCCCTCCACCTTGACTAAAGCCCCAGTTCCAACTGAAGAAAAGCAACCCCAAAGCATGATACTGCCACTGCCATGCTTCACTGTGGGGATGGTGTTTTTTTGGTGATGTGAAGTGTTGTTTTTGTGCCAAACGTACCTTTTGAAATTGTGGCCAAAAAGTTCAACCTTGGTCTCATCAGACCATAACACATTTTCCCACATGCTTTTGAGAGATTTGCTGTATTGTTTGGCAAATTTTAGCTGGGCCTGGATGTTTTTCTGTGTAAGAAGAGGCTTCTGTCTTGCAATCCTACCCCATAGCCCAGACATATGGAGAGTACAGGAGATTGTTGCCACATGTAGTACACAACCAGTACTTGCCAGAAATTCCTGCAGCTCCTTCAGTGTTGCTGTAGGTCTCTTGGCAGCCTTCCTGACCAGTTTTCATCTTGTCTTTTCATCAATTTTGTAGGGTTGTCCAGTTCTTTGCAATGTCACTGTTGTCCCATATTTTCTCCACTTTTTACTGACTGTCTTCACTGTGTTCCATGGTACATCCAATGCTGTGGAAATGTTTTTGTACCATTCTCCTGACTGATACCTTTCAACTATGAGATCCCTTTGATGCTTTGTAAGCTCTTGGTGAACCATGGCTTTTGCTGTAGCAGGCAATTGAGTAAATGCCAGGAAAATCCTACTAGGACAGCTGAACTTTATTTGAGGTTAATCAGAGTATCTTTAATTGATGGCAGGTGTGTACCTAAGAAGCCTGAATGTTGTAATTAAATCAAAAGGTGCTTCAACAAAGTATTAGTTTAAGGTTGTGCACACTTATCCAATCAGCCTATTGTACGTTTTTATTTTTTATATTTTTTTCCCTCTAACTGTAACAGATTGATTTTCAGTTGAATTGTACAGGTTATAGGTCACATTAAAGGTGGGAAAAGTTTGGAAATGATTTGTTGTGGTCTCATTTTTTTATACCACAAAAACCTGACATTTTAACGGGTGTGTAAACTTTTTAAATCCACTGTATATCTGTATATATATATATATATATATATATATATATATATGTGTGTGTGTGTGTGTTAATTGTTTTGACTTAACATAGTTCCTCCTCCTACTGTTTCAAACTTGCTGTAGAGTGTGCTGGCAAATCACTGGAGGTTAAAGTTACCAATAATGAGTTACATTTGAGTTTCGGTCTTCATCATAGCTCTCAACTAATCAGAGGCAAATCTCAACAGAATCAGGGACAAATACAGAAGTAACCAGGGACTCTTTTAAAATATTAGTACAATTAATTTGTGCCATTGACAGAATAAGAGAATGTGAATTAATGTACATTTTCTGAAATAAAAAGTCTGTAACTGTATTTATTGTCATTGTTAAGTGTAATTCACCACCTTTTCTCCAAATGTCCCCAATTTTAGGAGGGATTAAGGGAGGTAGAGCTAAAATGTGAGTCAAAGTCAGGGGTGTCCCTGAAAATCAGTGAGAGATGTGGACTTCATATCCTTCAGGAAATGCATGTTAACATAAATCATGTTATCAGCAACTTTCTGATTTTATAAGAGCAATATTTGAAATCTGTCCCTATTTTAAAACCATTGTTCCCCCATTATTTTAGGCTTTATCTGTATTTCTTGAGCTAAGATGTTGAGAAATATGCATACCTTTTAAATGAGTTGCATCCACTGCTCGATCTCTCTCTCTCTCTCTCTCTCTGTCTCTCTGTCACATACTCACTTGCACGAGCTTTCAATTTTCTCCATGCAAGGACTCACACACTTACACAAGCAGACAGAAACATAAACATACTCATATATGCACATATTTTTTGCTTTATTTTCTATTCTCAGTTTGTTTTAATGCTACACTTGCTAAACAGCACTTAACTAGTGTAAAATAGTGGCACAACTGCTCTCACTCTTACTTTCACGCACACACGCTCACACATACTTTTCCGTTTTTTTTTTTTCTTTCTAATTTTACACTCACTAAATAGCAACCGTGCTGCTTATCAAGTGTAAAAATAGTGGTGTGTATTATCTCTGTTACAGTCCAAGTTCCATGGCAGCTTAATATGCTGCTGTGATGCAGTGGATTCATTTTTCAGTGAATATTACCTGTACTTTAACACCCTGCTGGAGAATGTTAGTTCTCCAATCAGAGTGGCGATGTACAGAGCAGTAGGAGTATTTGCCTCAGACAGTACTCATCATGGTACTTTTAAATTTCCCTGAGTCTTCCTTCTGCTCCCATAGTGCCCTTCACCTTTCTGCTCCTGTTCTGGTTTGCTGTGAACAGCTTTACATCTCCGTGCTAATAAACATCGTAAGGTCCCACATGGAGCCATCACATGTGTTAACTTTAGTGTGCAGCCTAACCACTGTGTCTTGCATAGCTAGTGTATTACATGATAGAACAGTCACACTTCAGTCACAAGTGAACCTTTTCCTTTCTGTCCACACAGTGACATCAGCTATCTGCCTCAGAGTTTTGGGCTTGGTGATAAGAACCACACCACTTAGAGATTATCATTAAAGTATTGGATGAGGGTTCTACATTGGACTTTGTAGATTCAGAAGTTTCGGTGTACAGATTGTCTGGCAAGTATAAAACTGTCACGGTTTGTTGTAAATGTCTGTCTTGGGGGTCAGGGCAGCCCCTTTGCCCTTTTTACTCCTATTGTGGTGGTCTGCACAGACTCCAGCAACTTAGCATGAGGGTATTTTTTACAGCAGATATATCAAAGAGACTTGGTCATACAACGATACCAGTCTGCATGTCATTGTCTTGGAGCACAGAGTTAATTCTATACATGTTGCAGGCATTCCATGACACTCTTCCTCAAGGTGTACTACTTGGACAACGTGGCATTGATATGCCACACTAACATGCATGGAGGAAAATTTCATATCCCCTGTGTCAACAGGCCATAATGTTATGGAAACATGATCTGGTCTCAACGTTTTTCCAATGGCAGTCAATGCACTTAGGCCAGTTCTCTGGTGGGCAAGTTCAGATGTCTGCTGATGTTATACAAGTGGTCTCTGATTCTGTGTGATTCTGTCAGTAATAGAGTCAGTCTTTTGCCATTGGGGCAAGTTTTGATGCAGCCCATTTAGTACACTGTCCAGCACCAAGTTCAGCAGATTTTTCTCTCTCATCCTGTCATAAGGGCAGCCATCCAAGGGCATTTTAGTCCAAGAATGCATCCCCTGGTGGTCCTTACACCCCATTAACTCTTATTCTGAAAGTCTTGAAGAAAACAATCCAGCACAAGGCCACAGTCATTCATAAAACCCTGTTTTGGTTTCTGTAAATTTGGTTCCGCTTTGCTGTGGCCTTTTCTGTTGGAGAAGCCTTTTGTGCCCAAGACTGCCCAAGAGTCTTTTATCAAACCCATCTGGTAAACCTCACTCAGATCTTCTTTTATTTGTAGGTTCATAGGTTCACAGGAGGTTACTAGGCTAATGGGTGTAGGGTCTTTACAATTCTAGCCATGTAAAAACCCCAAGTACCCCAGCTGATAATAGTTAGATGGTCATCATTTGCAGAGTGGTATTATGATCACTGAGTGCCCCTGGCCATGAAGGCCACAGGTGCCACCCCATGGTGAATTTGCAGTTTCCCATCCAGTTGTCACGGTTGCGTTTAAATAGGATCTTTGAGGAGCTCTGCTTCACATGAAGTGGGAGATTATTCCAGAGGAGTGGCAATCTCCGGGAGACATATCTGTCTCTTGCTAATGTCGCAGGCCAGCTTGAGATCTCTGAAGCAAGTTACTCTTGCCCCATTTGATTTGCAGATGTGAAGTATTTTCATTAGGGCAGGGTCAGAGACTGTTCTGTAGACCAGGCACAGGTTGTCTGTCAGCAGCTTTTACGATTTTTTTCCAGGTCTAGTCATAACAAGGTACTTTTCTTAATGGTAATATAAATCATGATCTCTGCCCACAACCCTTCCACTAGGTTCATTTACAGAATTAAATGGACAAGGTTTTCTTGCAGGTGACTTCTCAGGGAATGGATCTGTTTTCTGCTGAAGTTACAGTAGCCTTGAAATATTTACCACAGGTTTTTTAAAAGTCTGAATTTACTTCTGATGGGTTAGGGATTGAATCGTATAATGTTAGCTTCATTGAAGACTTGCAGGGCCTTTATGGGAAGAACCTTTTTGTTGAGACTGTCTTAAATAGCCTGTTTTTCCTTAGGAGAATGCAATGTATTGTGTAGATGTTCATTAGAACTACAAACATTAGAAAAATAGGTCCTGTGAAATCACCAATGCAGGTAAAAAGGTCTCCAAAGCCACCCTGACTCAGTGGCTATCTAAATGTATCTTAATTTTCATAAAAAAGTTTGGTAGCTAAGCCTAAAGGTCATTTGACAGTGTCTAGTTGTCATGCTTTTTTTTAAAAAAAAAGTTTGCTTTGAAGACGTTTGTGCTGCTGCATCATGGGCATCTCTGCATACTTTTAGCACTATAAGCTGGATGTAATTTCTAGATCTAGTTAGCCTTTGGGTTTGTTATCAGAAGTATCCTGTTGTGATGCCACCCAAAAGTATGAGCTAGGGGCACTAACCTAACTTTTGAAATAGTTGGACTGAGTTATGTAAGATGCAAAAGTTTTAATGTCCTTCTTATAACCGTAGATCTTGTTGATCCATGTCTGTCTACTTCAAGATCTCCTCTTATGTTCTTCCATCCCTGGCTGAAGAAGGCCTGAAGAGATGCACAGCAAAATGTCATAAAACATAACAAAAGTGTGTTGTGTATGTATGTTTTTCTTATGCTGTATTTTTATATGCTTGCCGTTCATAGGTCATTGATCAAGAGAATCAGACATTTGCAGGATATTACGTAAGTTGGAAGAGGAGATAGAGCCTGGAAAAGTTAAACAGTGCTGAGTTGACTAGTGCCTGTGACAGCTAATCCTATTTATGAAGCTGTTGGACGTGGATCATGAAGAATTTTTGTCATGGTAGCAGTTTTATATTTCAAACACAAGTAAAAGCAAGCTGGAAATAAGGTTCACTGACTAAAATAAAATGTATGAACCAAACAAAAATAGTATAGTGAGCCATACGATGGCAATAACTTCACTTAAGTCACACAAGTCAAATGTAAAAACAAGAAGGCATTTAATTAAAATGTGAGTGCTTTCACAGCCAGGCTGTTCATCAGACAACATAGCAACATAAAAGTAAGTTTAAATACAACTTGTAACCAAAGAAACTCTCCAGCAATCAACTCATTAACAAAATTAAAGACAAATTCCATTAAAAATATTCACGTTATTAATACCTAAATACCTTGTTAAGATAGGTACAATATTGTAACTTAAAAAGGCCCCTACTCTTCAGGCCAGGTTTGATAGACACCCTATCATTCAAACCATGCCCCTTGTGTGCCTCCAAATGAATTATCCACCTCATCCCAGAGGTTTCCGTTTGAACTCTGATATCTCCCCCTCTCCTATTAACCTTAATGGTCTCTATCATTAAAAACCTAAACTTGTGTGTGTTACTATTCACATTCATGTGTTTTGCCAATGCATTAGTACTCAACACTATACTAATGCCATACAAATGCTCTCTCACCCGATCCCTTAGACGCCTGTCAGTCTTTCCCACATAGAATGACTGACAGGAGACACAGTACGCTAGATACACTATATGACATGTATTGCAGTTAGCTTTCACCTTAAAGCTATATTCCTTCCCTGTATCTGGATGTACAAATCTAGTGGTAGAATCTATCAGCTCACAATACTTACATTTGGAGCAAGGTGTTGTGCCAGGTGGAGTATCACTAACCAGTGTATCTGCACCTATCCTCGGATAGAAGCATTCTTTTCAAAGACTTCTCGTTTCTCTGCAAAATATGTGGTCTCTCACCCACAGTGGCTCCCACGTCAGGGTCCATTGTCAAAACCTGCTAGTGTTTCTCAAACACCCGGGCTGTCTGCCTAACATTGCTTGAATAAAATATGGGTATCCTGGTGTGTGAAATATTTTGATATTCCTTTGTATGTACATTCCTCACTCTCCAGGGACCTTCAGAAAAATGTGGTTTACCTGTGTGGACCTACAATCTGATATCCCGTTCAAAACATTATCTTCTTCTCGTTCACTATAAACTCTGTCCATAAACTTACCTCTCAAAGAATCTTAATTCATCAAGAAAATTTGTCTTTAATCCTATGTTATGGAGCATAAGAGATTACTTCACTACTTATGTTTCATTAAAACATACAAGTTACATTTCTAATATCTTAATAGCATTTAGAAACTTTATATATAAACACCCTATTTATAAGGAATGGATCTTTTTGTTGTTTCCCATAGCTTTTACACAAGATCTTGTATTATCATCAGATCCGAGTATAAACTTACTGCTTAAACGAATATAATTAAAATTTTGGTTCCAGATGATATCTGATAGGAAAATTAAATCAATAGACCTATTCATACAAGAATTTGATCTAGATAAATCCATTTGGCTAGATATGCAAGCCTTTAGACAGTTTCTGTTAAACAAACTTGATTTGATTTCTCCTGCAGTAAAACAAGACACTTCCATTTTGGTAGATTATCTGGGGTTAAATATACAACACAAGTCCTCCCACAAAGGTAAACTTTGTTATGTCTTTTCTATAGGATCATAAGAGAAGAAACATGTACTTGTTCAGAAAACTTTTGGAACTATTATTCAATTAATAATGAACAACCTGGAAAACAAGATGAAATATATTTATTGGAATCAGCTGGTAAAACAACATCTTCTCTTAAATGGAAGTTGTACACCTGGAGGTTTATGTATAGATCATTTTACACACCACAAATTATGAATAAAATCAATAAGAAGGACAACTTATGTAAGAGATGTAAATCAGAGATAAATGTAGGATGGGCATATATGTTTTATGACTGCTCTGAACTGAAAGCTTATTGGGAAAATGTTAATAACTTGTTGCAAGCTCTATTTACAGACTGTTTTCCCATAAGTAAGATATATGGTTCTTTTAATACATCTATTCGTACATGTGTTAAAGAAACAAAACTTCCTTTAATTTGGTCAATCCTAGCTGTAGCCAGAAAAAGCATTACAAGAAATTGGATTGCTGAATCCCTCTATCTTTTTCAGAGTCTAAAAATGATATTACTGATCTCTGTCAGTCAGAACTTTTAACAATCAAATCACGAACATCTAAGAAAACATATACTTATAATGTGTGGGTTAAGCTACAGAATTTGTTAAAAAAAGAATAAATTGTTTCATGAAATATTAATATGTTTAACTACAAATGAATGTTATAAAAGTGGATGTTTTTGTAAATACTTCAGTTATTTAATTTATTTGATTATATATACTATTATCAATTGTACGTTAAATCCAATAAGATCATTTGTTTATATATGAAAATCAATAAAACTGTTTTAAAAAAAAAATAAAAAAATCATCTTATTTGCATTCAACCTGGATGCTCTCAAGCCCTGACCACTGATGACATTCTTAAAAATACATCCAGGATGCATGCTTTGTCGCTGTAAATACGTGTTCCTATGACATATATTCTTGTGCACCTTAGTGTCTAAAGTATTGTTTCTCCTTATAACTACAGAGACATCCAGGAACTCTATTTGTTCAACTGACTTATTCATAGTAAACTTCAGGAAAGTCTTTGCCAAAGCTTAACTGCATGCTTATCTTAGCATCCTATCTAGTGAACTCTTCACCGTCATATCATTGAAATAAAAAATAGAAATAAAGTGAAATATTTATGTAATAGTAATCTTTAAAACTTATCTGCTTCCAGTTAGTGAAAAACTTGAACAGAAAATGGACCCTCAAACATTCAGTAGCTGTCAGATTAAATTCTGTTTGACAGTGTCAAGCATGTAGCAGGACAGCTTCTTGTAATGTGATCTGTCGATTTTGGTTTGTCTTAACTGAAATTGATTATAATTTTCTACTTTACAGCCTTGATTGTCATTATTGGCTTTAAGTATCTTGCTGCCTGACTTGTGGTTTTTTACATTGGCCCCACTTAAAGATGAAGTCAACTTTGACAGTGGGACAGTGTCTGTGTATTTCTCTTTGCCCTACACTTAATTCTACTTGACTTACACCTTTATGCAAGGACATTGGCATTTCAGATACTGAGAAATTTGGAAATGTAGATGATAGTTTTAAATCCCCTTAGCAACCACTTAATGCCCTTGTGAAAGTCAATACATGTATATATTTTCATGCATCTTATCACTAACCTCAGATTCTCTCATTCTTTTTGTTGTGCTCAAAAATGTTGATTAGTCAAGAAAAGTTGTGTAGAAAACTGACTCGGACAGAGCAGATGCCCATTTTGAACCTCAAGCAAGCTACAACGGGGTGTATTGAGAGGAAGAGGGTGGGAGAAGGAGGGAAGAGATGGATTGGGAAGAGTACCCATTACTGTGACATTTGAGTGCACAGCAGCTGCATAATTGAATACCCTGTCATGTACAAATTTATTATGTCACAATGAAAAGACAGAATCCTAGGGAGCACAGCTGCTCACAGTTGTGTAAAAGTCTTTTAACTGCTGAAGAGGGTGCACTCTTTGGACATTTGTCTTGATGAATTGTTTAAAATGTTGGAGCTTTTTTCCCCGGGCCTCCCCTGAAAAAGGGCTCTTCAGCTCAGTCGGACAATCCCAGTCAACAAATGTAAAATAAATAAATAAAGTAAATAATGAAAGGACTCTGTCAAAACATGTCAAATCTTATTATCATAAGTGTGCATCATTTCTGAAATGCTTTCTCTTTTACAGTGGCTTGCATGTATTAATTTTTATTAGTTTGACCATTTGTGCTTGGTTTGTTTTCATTAACTGGATCTTGAAAACAGAGCTGGGTGTTTACAAAATCAAAACAAATTGTTATGGCGCAAGTTTAGCAGAAGAGGTTTGACATCCTTTTACAAAGTTTCATAGTTTCATAGTTTCATAGTTTAGTACTAGGCTATCTGCCCTGGGGCATTTGTAAGCCTAGCCATAGTGATGTGGCTTTTGCCACCCCATGAAGTGGTACAAAAATTGTACAGAATAAATTTAGAATACTGTGCCTCTGTCTAGTAGTGACACAATGAAGGTCCCCTTCTATAATAGAATTAGTTTACTGTGCCCCTGTCTAGCAGTGACACAGATGTGACCCTTGGAGTAAACTTACGATCTCCCATCCACTCATCAAGATTTCTCTTGAAGAGAGTCAGTGAGGGGCTCTGCCTAATACGAACTGGGATCTTGTTCCAAAGCATGGGAAGCCTCTGGGTTATGAATCTATCCATCCAGCATGTCTTATTCATACTTGTGCCGAGGTTTAAGTCTTTAACTCTCGTGGTCCTGATGGATTTGGATTTTTTGAGGTGGAGCATGTCCATCAGATCCTGATTGGACATGGCCTTGTACGTCAGGCAGAGATCACCTCTGAGCAGACGGTATGCTACTGAATAGAGCTGAAGTTTCTTTAGTCTGGCAGAATAAGACATATGTTGGAGACCCTTGATCCTCTTGGTGAGGTACTTTTGTGGTCTCTCTAGCTGTTGCAAATGCCGGGTGAGGTACATACCAAATGGGGCATTGTACTCAATCATGTGTCTGATGAGGGCAGAGTATAGGGGTACAATGACATCCTTGGATCTGGATGTGAATCCCTTCATGATGAGGTGTGCAAGGTAGAATGTTTTTCTAACCACTTTGGCAACGTGGGTGTCAAATGAGAGGTCACTGTCGACTTGGGTCCCTAGGTCTCTGATTACTTTTTCCGTACTCAGTGGGTTGCTGTCTATGTGATAATTTGTGGGTACTTTGTTTTTCCCAAAGGGGATGACTATACATTTTTTGGCATTTAGTTTAAGGTTGTGACTCCGGCACCAGTTGTCCGTTTCTGTGAGGCCTTTTTGTAGGATGTATGTGTCCGCTAGTGTATCGACTATGGCGCCTAGTTTGCAGTCATCTGTGAACTTTGTCAGCCTCAACCCTCCCATGTTTGCTTTAACATCTGATAAATAAATGCCGAACAAGAGGGGTCCCAGGACAGATCCCTGTGGGACACCACTTGTGACTGGCTTTGAGTCTGACATTGCTCCAGCGATTTTAACTTTATGGGTTCTGTCCTTTAGCCAGTTTGCAACCCATCTAGTGACATAAGGGTTTACGTTTAAGCTGTTGAGCTTATCTATGATGCCTGAGTGGGGTATTGTGTCGAAGGCCTTAGCCAAGTCCAGGTAGGCTGTATGGACTGCTTTGCCCTCATCAATGGCTCTAGTGACTGTTTTGAAAAAGTCAACTAGGTTCAAAAGGCAGGATCTGCCCTTTACAAAGCCGAACTGGGTGGGGTCAAGTGTCTGTAGGTCCCCTATGTCTCTGTTTATGAGTTCCATAATGATTCTTTCCATAGCTTTGCAGACCAGGCTGGTTAAGCTTATGGGGTGGTAGTTCCCAGGGTCTGTAGAGGTACCCCCTTTGTGGAGTGGGACCACTGTTGCTGTACGCCAGTGTTCAGGTACATATCCTGAAGTAAGGCTAAGGTTAAGTAGCATTTTTATGTGTGGGTTTAGCTCCTCTTGGAGTTCACGTAGCATGCAACCCGGGATACCGTCAGGTCTCATTGATGCTGTGTTTTTAGCTTTGTTTAGGGTGGTTCTCACTTGGACATCTGAGATGACAGGGAGATTACATTCAGCTGGGATAAGTATTTCTTCTTTTGGGGGTGAGGGAGGGGAGAAATTTGCACTGAACCTGTCAGCCAGAATGTTGGCAATATCTGTGGGTTCAGTGTATTTTTTGTTGTTGTGAACTAACTCTGAGCATATCTGAGGGTTTCCGCCCAGGTTTCTAACATAGCTGAAGAAGGCTCTGTGGTTATCTTTGTGTCCTTAGCGATTTTTCTCTCAAAGTTGGCCTTGGATGTTTTTATGAGAGAACGTAGTTTTCTGCTAATGTTGATCAGAGATGTCTTCCCTTTATGGGATTTTGCTCTGACGTGCAGTAGCTTCCTTCTTTTGTTATACAATTTGTTAATGGCTGAGGTCCACCAGACAGGACGCTTGCCTTTGGTGGAGAGGGACTTGGATTTATTTGGGATTGCATGATCCATGCATTCTTGGAGATGTCCATAGAAAGCATTTGTGAAGGATTCGGCATTGTGGGATGTGGTATCCACTGGCACAGTGGGCTTAAAGGATACCATCTCAGTCTTAAGAAGAGTGAAGTCTGCTTTTGAGAAGTTTTTCACTGTGGTCTTTTGTGCTGGGGTGGAGGTGGGATATGTATATCCAGGGTGATTAGTTTGTGGTCAGATCTCACTAGTGAGGGGTATACTTCTGGTGTGGAGCATTTTGTCCCCATGTTTGTGATGATCAGGTCTAGTATATTATCTCCCCTAGTGGGAGAGGTGACTAGTTGTTCCAGTGCATTTGAATTTATGAATTCCAGGAACCTTTGGGCTACGGTATTAGGGCTAGAATAATGTACCCAATCTATGTTTGGGTAGTTGAAGTCTCCCAGTATGATGGTATTTTGTGATACATTCATATCCTCCAATGTCTTCAGGAAGGCTGAGTGGGGTCCTGAGATTGGGAGGGTGGTCTGTAACATGCTACCAGTTGTATAGCAGTTTTGCCTTTGGTTAGTTGCACCTGTATGGTCTCTGATGCTTCATGTGTTGCTACTAACCTGGAGGTGTGGGTGTCCTTGATGAATATGGACACTCCCCCAACCTTTGTGGTTCGGCCCGGGTTTTGGGGCCGAAAAGCATGATACGAGGTATAGCCTGGTAGCGCTGGGGTGCTCTCAGGAGCCTTGAAAGGTTTCAGTTACTGCACAGACGTCGATGTTCTCCATGCTGAGGAGTGCATCGAGTGCCTGCATCTTGAGATTTAGACTTCTGGCATTGAGCAGCATTACCCTTAGTTTTTTTCCATTTTTGTTTTCTAAGGAGGTGGGTTTGTCTTTTGAGCCTGCCTAAAAAAGGCACTATGGGGGTGGCAAGAGCCTTAGCCAATATCCGGAAGCCCAGTGGTGACAGGTGTAAGCCATCCCTTGCGAAGCAGCGTGGCTTGTCCAATATGTCATCCCAGGCAGACAGACATTGGATCCCCTTAGAATGACACCAGTACTTGAGCCAATTATTAAAGCTGATCATCTTGTCTTTGTATTGTGGTATCATTCTTGGTGAGGGCAAGATGCTGCTCAGGGTCAGGGTCTTACCAGCCTGGGCTACATAATCGGAGAGCTCCTCTGTCTCTTTTCATGTAGTCCAGGGAGGTACGTCTCAGGTCATTCACGCCAGCATGGACAATGATGGAGTCATATTTGTACTTGCTTTGGAGTGACTTGAGTGCGTGTGTTATGTGGCGGATCCTAGCTCCCGATAGACAGCTCACAGTCACCCACTCCTTGTTCAGCCTGGTCAGCGGGACATCAGTGTGTCTGACTATAGAGTCACCTATTACTAGTGTATCAGGCATGGTGTTTGGCCTTAAGGGCTGTGATTGGTTGACACACTGATTTATTGAAGTATGTGTTGCATGTGTCTTGTTTTAAGGTGGTGGATTTTTGGATGTTTGCTTTGGGAGCCTCTGTTGTTTTGGTAAGTTTTTTATTAGAGCCTCCGAGTACGTCTTTGTGTTTTTATTTGTTTGGTTTGCAGTTGTGGTAGGTCTATGAGGGACTGGGATTGTTGTGTGTGTGGTTACCATCTCCTCCTGTCTGGTCATGCCAGCCCTGATTTGAGAGAGTTCAGCCTCCAGTTTGGCTATATAGTTGCATCTCTCACATGTATTTGTGTTTGTTGGGAGGAGGAGAGGGTTGTCTGTGTACATGAGACAATTGTAGCATTGTCTCTAGATACCCAGATTGACCAGCTGAACTGGAGAGGATGCCAGTAATCTACCACTCGACATGCTAGAACAGTATAAGGGAGTGCTGTACCTTTAAGGGAAGTGGTTATTCACAGGGGTGGTAGATAGATGTAGTGCTTTACTTAGTATGAGAGTGCTTACTTAGTAGAGAAGTATTGAGAACAAGTGCTAGGCTTATAATATAGTGAGTAGTCTGATTATACTAAGAGTAGAGCTTCCTTAAGGGAAAATTTGAAGAGCAGACTTGGCGGAGCCAGAAGAAGTTTAACCGCGCTGCTATGCTAAAGCCGTGCAAACGCGGATTTTAAACAGGGAACTACAAAAGAGCTAGAAATGGTCCAAAACAACCAATTACTACAGCTCTTGTGCTGAGGTCACTTCCTACAGGGACAGGTAGGCTACTCAAGGCTCCCCACTCCCACTGGTGAGCAAAGAAACTTCCCTCTATCCAAGTAAGGTAATGGACAACACAGGAACTACACCACAGCCCAGAATACAGCAATGCCTGTAAACTGGTCTAAACTAGTCGAGGAGAGGTGGGAAAACAAGGATTATTTTTTTGTTTTTTTGATAGAAACACACAGAAAATGCAGAAACAGTGATAAATCAGTTACACAGGCTAGCACACTTTAGTGGGCAGCCTCAACAGTTAAATTAAACAAACAAACAAACAAACAAACTTTCGATCAAATTCGACTAAAAAGTAACTTTAAGTGCAGATTTTAAAATAATGCAGCAAACAGTTAAAAAAACAGTTCAAGCTTGTTCAGGGTAAGCTACAGAAGCTATTCCAAGTGAAAAAAAAAAGCAAAGATACTTAAATCCAGAAAGTAGTCGCTTTTCTGAGTTCTCTGTAGCTAGGAACACTCTGCAGGACCACGAGGAGCTTGTCTGAGCAGTATAGTCAGAAAAAAACGCCCAGAGGCGGATTTTAAACAGGGAACTACAAAAGAGCTAGAAATGGTCCAAAACAACCAATTACTACAGCTCTTCTGCTGAGGTCACTTCCTACAGGGACAGGTAGACTGCTCAAGGCTCCCCACTCCCACTGGTGAGCAAAGAAACTTCCCTCTATCCAAGTAAGGTAATGGACAACACAGGAACTACACCACAGTCCAGAATACAGCAATGCCTGTAAACTGGTCTAAACTAGTCGAGGAGAGGCGGGAAAACAAGGATTATTTTCTTGTGTTTTTGATAGAAACACACAGAAAATGCAGAAACAGTGATAAATCAGTTACACAGGCTAGCACACTTTAGTGGGCGGCCTCAACAGTTAAATTAAACAAACAAACAAACAAACAAACTTTCGATCAAATTCGACTAAAAAGTAACTTTAAGTGCAGATTTTAAAATAATGCAGCAAACAGTTAAAAAAACAGTTCAAGCTTGTTCAGGGTAAGCTACAGAAGCTATTCCAAGTGAAAAAAAAAGCAAAGATACTTAAATCCAGAAAGTAGTCGCTTTTCTGAGTTCTCTGTAGCTAGGACCACTCTGCAGGACCACGAGGAGCTTGTCTGAGCAGTATAGCCAGAAAAAAACGCCCAGAGGCGGATTTTAAACAGGGAACTACAAAAGAGCTAGAAATGGTCCAAAACAACCAATTACTACAGCTCTTGTGCTGAGGTCACTTCCTACAGGGACAGGTAGGCTGCTCAACGCTCACCACTCCCACTGGTGAACAAAGAAACTTCCCTCTATCCAAGTAAGGTAATGGACAACACAGGAACTACACCACAGCCCAGAATACAGCAATGCCTGTAAACTGGTCTAAACTAGTCGTGGAGAGGCGGGAAAACAAGGATTATTTTTTTGTTTTTTTGATAGAAACACACACAAAATCTCTTTTTACCTGTACGATATAAGTTTATGAAGATGTATGTATACATGAATATGCATACACAAGTAGCATACCTCTTAGTACAAGAAATCTGGACAAAGCCAAAAATAATGGGGGACAAAGACCCGAAAATAGGGACAATTTTTAAATCTTGCTCTCATGAACTTCAGCAATTGCTAGAATAAAAGGTTTTGTGTTACCATGTGTGTTCTGAAGGATGTGAAACTCAAATGCCTGTCATTAATTACTGAATCCAATCCTCAGTGATTTGCCAGAAAACCACAGATTTTATGAGGAATAGACCAAAATATGAGGCAAAAATCTGGACATTCTGTGAAAATCTGGGCAGTGGAGAGGTGTGACATGTAGACATTAGTTGTATGTTATATATTTAATAGATACGTACTTGTACATACATGAGCACACACACGTTTAGAGACTGTGTGTAATGTGCATATATGTGAATATATCTATATATGTCTATATATATATATATATATATATATATATAATCAGTATATATATGTGTGTGTGTGCGTGCATATGTTAAAGTTGCTTGAACAGTGCTGTTTCTTCTGAAGATTTGCAAGGCTTCCTTCCACTGTCAACAGTGTCACATATGGTGTGTTTTAGTCTGCAAATATTAAAATTTAGAAAAAGCACAAGGAGCAATGCAGTTCTGTTTTGATTTGTAAGTGATATATATGGGTCTATGTTCGACTTTTGAAATAGTTGAATTTCGTATGATCTAGTTCATATGATAGACTGTTTTAAAAAGTCGAACATATGTCTATTTGCTTAAACAGCAAATTGTCTTGAGATCTTGGTACAGTTGTTGTGTCTTTCGGCTTTTCCTGGTTAGGGGTCACCACAGTGGAACTCCGGTCTGCTAATGATTGGCAGCAGATTTTTACGTGCCGAGTTGCCAGCCCTGACGCACAACCTTCAACGAAGGTATGCCCATTCACACATGTCTCCACACAGAAGACTCTCTAGCTGAGAATCTAACAGGACAACGTCTTACTGTGAGGCGACAACGCTACCGCAGCACCACCACCGTAGTCCTTGGTACAGTGAAATTGGGAAATATGCCCTTTTCCCCACTGTAGTGCAATCTTGGAAGTGGTATATATAATCAGAAGGTATGTGGGAGGGCGCAGGGGGGCTTGCCCACTGCTAAAACTCTTCTTTTGAGTTTTTACTTATGTTCGACTTTTTGAATAGTCAATCATATTAAATTTGACTGTTTAAAAAATCATTCATATGACATAACTCCATATACGCGTGTGTGTGTATATGGGATCCATAAAAACAGAAAAAAGCACCATTGAGATAAAGCGAAGCTGGAAAACATCCAAGTATCAAAAACAAAAAAACAGCTTCACAGCACCAGGTATAAGAAATATAAAATGGTTTTAATATAAATATTCAAGTTTTACACAACAAAGCTTTCAGATAAAAATCCTTCATCAGTGTTCAGTTTTATCCGTAAACTTGAACACTGATGAAGGATTTTTATCCGAAAGCTTTGTTGTGTAAAACTTGAATATTTATATTAAAACCGTTTTATATTTCTTATACCTGGTGCTGTGAAGCTGTTTTTTGTTTTTGATATATGGGATCCATACTAATGCACGAACGGCAGTTTATCCGAAAGTGAAACCGCCGATCATACATTTGCGAAAGTGCTTTTCGCTGAAAAAGCACTTTCGTGAAAGTACGATAAGGGTGGAATGGCTGTTGCTGAGATCGTAGTACAGTGGGGGTGAGGGGAATATTCCCTTTTCCCCACTGTAGTGTGATCTCGGAGTGAGAATATAAAAGTAGGGGGGTGTGGGGGCGGCGCAGCCCCCCTGCGTAAATGACAGTTATGTGTTTTTTGTTTTATTTATTTATTTTTTTGGGTGTTTATTTTGGGAACTTTAGCGAGAGTGCTTTTTCGGTTAAAAGCGCTTTCACTAAAGTGTGTTCGGTGAATGTGGATTTGGACTATTGAACTTTCGTTCAGTAGTCCTAGATCCTTGTGTGTGTGTGTGTGTGTGTGTGTGTGTGTGTGTGTGTGTGTGTGTGTGTGTACATATATATATATACACGTATGTATTTATATATTTATTTATATATATATATATATATATATATATATATATATATATTATTTTTTTAAATTTTATATATATATATATATATATATATATATATGTGTGTGTATATGGATAGATAATATACATTTTTTCTTTCAAGTGTTTGCTTGGAACATGATTTTGACTAGAAACAGATTTAGACTTTAGACAAGGACTGTTTGGCCATCTTATCTACCCGTTTCTCTGCCTACTGTGTAAGCTGCAGTATGTACTTAACTACAAGCTTATGTATTATTTTTTTTCACCTATTCTAAGAATTTCCATTTAGCTTTCCTATTCTGTAACTGTTTTTAACCCTGTCATCTCTTTGGAAAGCTTCCCCAACCATCTCCCACTTCTTTCTTTGGAAAGTAATTCTTTCTCTTCTAAGTTACCTGTTTTTATATCAGTATTGTGCTTTTTTATGTTCAGTTGTTTCCTTTTAAAAATGTTATGCTAAGTCATAGGATCATAGGATTTGCAAGGCAACTGAACCTTGAGTACATTTTCACCTTGCCAGTACCCACTTATAGGCCTTGCCTCTCATTTAAAAGAGGACCAATCCAATCGTACTAGGGGTGAATTTATGAACAGCTATCTAGTTGTCCAGCTCCTTTTTTAAAGACGGACAGTGAGTCTCATTGCTTAACTGGGAGAGGGAGCTGGATCCAGTAAAGGAATAGGCCCTGCATGATAAATTTGCCCTGCCTATTATTCTTGTTTCTTTCTTCTAGTAAATTTACTGTTTGATTTACTGAGGTGTAAGACAGGGGTCTCCACTAAGGTGTGTATATGAAACCGAGAAAAAGTTTTTCTTTGTAGTTTACATCTTGTAGGCCTTTGATCTCTCTAATTACAAACCTCTGGGGTCTTTCTTTCCAGTTGCTTGATATGCTGAGTAAGGTACATCCAAAAGGGGGAATTGTACTTGAGGATGTGTCTAATCAAAATGGACAACAGGGAGGTGAAAACTTCTTTTGATCTGGGTGAAATACCATTTGTTATAGTTGTGCAACATAAAAGATTTCATAACCACTGTTACAACTTTATGATCAAATCTACGGGAGCTGTCCAACCATGTGCCCAGGTGTCTCATGACCTTTTCATTTTGAAGTAGTGTGTGTCTGTACTGTGAGGAGGAACTAGGGAAAGCTTGCAAAATGCTACAGTGTTGTACTTTTTGCATTGACCTGTGAGCCCATTTTTAGTACACCAGTTGTTGACAAATTTAAGCTTATACTGGAGTGGGAAAAGCCGAAAGACACAAACAAACAAACTGGAGTGCATATATGTCAGAGGGGAACATAATGACATCTGCTAGCTTGCAATACTCCTTGAAGTTTGTTAGCCAAAGATCCTTGTTTGATAGGAGCTATAAGAAGTAGATACTGAATGTTAGAGGTCCCAGTATGGATTTTGAGGAACTGCACTGGTCATCCTCATTATCTCTGAGAATTGTGTGAGTCCTATCTGTAAGCTATCCTCCTAACCACATACGGGTCAGTTTGGAATTCCTCCAACTTGTTTATTCTGTATGCATGTGCTATGGTATCAAATGCCTTGGCAAGGTCAAAGTTTGCTGTGTAGATAGCTTGTCCACAGTCTACAGCCTGAGTAATCCTCTCAAAGAAGTTTACAAGATTTATTAGATAGGATATACCCCTGACAAAGTCAAACTTCTGGGGATCAAGTCTGGTAAGAAAGTTGATATCATAGCTAATTAAGTCAGTAATGATACATTCCATGTTTTTATAGATATGGCTCATTAAGTTGATGGGTATTTAATTCCCAGGATCAGTGGTAGGACCACACTTGTGGAGTGGCATCACAGTAGCTCTGTGCCACTCTAGTGGAACAAAGTTTGTTGTTAGGCTCAGACTGAAGAAGTTGAGGAGAGTGCCTGCTAATGGTTGATTAATGCTATTAATAAGACAACTAGGTATTTTGTTAAGCTCCACTGATGAGGAGGTATTCATTTTAGAGAGTACCTTCAATACATGATATTGTGTGATGATGATTGGTGGCATGATTCCATTGAGGATAAGTAGGTTTGAAATAGATGAGGATAAGTAGGTTTGGAATAGATGTCCTTGAGGTAAAGTTGGCACTGAATTTATTAGCCAGTACGTTGGCAGTGTCCACCAGATCAGAGTCGTTAGTACCATTGTGAATAAGCTTGGGCAGTAATGGGTATTATTTCTTATTTTTCTGATATAACTAAGTAAGGAAGTGCTGTCTTTGGTTTTTGTAGCTAGTGTGAGTTCATGGCATTCTCTTTTTCAGTTTCTTATGTAGTTATGGGATGTTCGTCTTAATTTGGTGGTCATTTGTGCTCTGTATAGATTTAGAAATGCCTTCTTTTTATTACATTGTTTATTAATGCTTGAGGACCACCACACTGGTTTGCTTTTAGACCTCCCCATATGTTTAGATCTAGTTGAGGCTGTCCATTTAATTCATTTGTTCGGTTGCAAGTAGAACATTTCTGTACAACTCTTTGCAGTATTAACATTATAGGTAGTAGTAGGTAATACTGTTATACTTAAGTGAAGAGACTACATCATAGAATTGTAGCATATTTGTATGATTTGAAATGCTTGAATTATGATAGTTGCTTCTGCCAGTTTGGAGATTCTGATGGCGAAAGTTGCTAGTTTGTAGTATGATTTGACCAGTAAGGGGCTACCTTTGGAATAGCACATACAGATGCTACGTTTAAGAACAGAATAAGTATGTTCTGTTTTCTAGTAGGCTCTTTACAGTGTGATCCAGGGACTTTTTGTCTGTAAAATCTAAGAATTTTGAGCATAGTATCCCCCAGTTAATCAATGGGTAGTTGAAATTACCTAGGATAACAGCATTCTTAATTTTGGGATGTTCATCCAAATTATTTAAGAATGTTGTGTGATAATCTGAAGACATGGAGGGGGTTCTGTAACATCCTTTGAACTGATAGTCTGTCTTATTTAGGATGATTTGAATGTCTATAAGCTCTGCTTGGGGGTTTCAGGGTATCTGTCTCCAGGTAATGTGGTCTCTGAAAAATATGGATACACCACCACAGTCTCCGTCACTTCTAAATGAGTGGTAAGCACAACACCCAGGTATTGAGGGAGTGCTTTCACTGCACTTAAACCAGGTCTGTGTAATAATACATACATGGATGTACTACAAATGCAGGAGGGTCTCAAATTTCAGGCAGTTTGTTGTTTAGATTTCTAGCGTTAAGTAGTGCCACGTCAGTGTGGTCCAATGGTCAGTTTGTTTTGGAAGTTAAAACTGTCAGCTGGACCTTGTCAAATAAAAGACTGCAAAGGGGGCTGCAAAAGCTTTCATCAGTATGAGGAAGCTTTGGAATTAAAGATGTTGACCATCCCTGGTGAAGCAGGAATTGCTGTCAAGCATCTCATTCCATGCTGACGCATACTGGATCCCTCTAGAATAACACCAAGTGTTTAGCCAATTGTTAAAGCCAATCATTGTTTCTTTATACCTCGGTATCATTTTTGGTGATGGATTCCATTCAATACCAGGGGTTTTCTTGCATTTTTGACATGCATGAATAGTTCTGTCATGTCTGTTTATATCCCTCGAGGTTTTGCTCACCAGGTTGTTTACCCCAACATGGGCCACCACCAGGCCATACTCCCATTTGTCTGTTTTAAGGATCCTGTGGGCCCTTCTAGTGTTGGCAGTCTTGGCTCCTGAGAGACAGCTCACTGTCACATTGTTTCTGTCCAGCCTTGTGAATATTGAGTCCATGTGCTTATCTGTGGAGTCACCAATCACTATTACAATTCTGTTGTGTTTGTAGTGTGTTTGAGTGTGTGATAATTTTAGTATGTACAGATTGTGGTGTAGGTGAGTGATGCACAGGATGGGCTTGCTTGTGGGAGTGTGATCTTAGATTTAGTTAGGTACTTACATCTTTTACAAATAGACATTGCTAAGTTAAGTAAAAAATCATTGTCTCTGAGCATCAGGCAATTATTCAATTACCTGAGGATATCAAGTGCTATGATGCTGGCAACCGAGAGTAGACTACAGTAAGCTGTCAGATGACCGGAACTCAAGCAACCAGCAAAAAAAAAAAAAAAAAAATACAGTATAATTTCGTGTTGCACTTTCTGCCCCCCCCCCCCAAAAAAAAACATATGTTAAGTTTTTAGAGTTTGAGTTTGAGTTTTAAAAAGGAAGATAGGAATAAATTCCCTCTCTCCACAACCTGAGAACAAGTCAAACCAAACAAATGGTATAGGGTACAGTATTAGTCAGGCCTGTTTTAATAGTAACTCTCAAGCAACCAGAAACTACAGTTATCTGGCATCTACCAATCCCCATGGGTGCTGGTTGAGTTTACTGTAGTTTGATAACCTTCCATTTTGAGCAAGGGCGTGAGTTGTGTTCAGGAAGAGTAAGGCATGAGTTAGAGGTTGTAATAAAGTTTTGGTTAGCATTTGTTCAAGAAAAATATTATTCTGTATGTATAAATCAGAGGTAACAAGCCACAACATGATCACACATACGTTAAATTGAATGACCTTTTAAGCAGGTTTCTTTTTAGTTTATCCTAAAACTAATCTGCAATGCACAGATGGGTTCTCTGTTTTAACTTCAGTCAGCCTGTCATTTAGATGTGTACAGTATAGTATTAATTTCCACCTGTGTTCTTGTGCTAGGGTCAGTGCATGCACTAATGTTCTCAATGGCCAGCAGCAGTCCATTGGAAACAAAAATCAATTAAGTGACTCTGGTAAAACAGTTTTCTGTAAATTTATCTTTCCTAGGGAGTCACTTAACAACCATTACTTCTCTGCAATCATAAAATACACATTTTAACATGTCTGGTTGAAATTATTTAAATGATGACAAGAATGTGTAAATTATTTTAAATGTGCCATTACAATCTTTCTCAAAAAAAAATTACACACACACACACATATATATGTATATGAATATATATATATATATATATATATATATATATATATATATATATATATATATATATATATGAGTCTACCTGAGATGGTCGACAGGCCATATGATCGACATTCATTTGGTCGGCAGTTCATTTGGTCGACAAGCAGATTTGCCCCCCTCCCCAATGTTGTGCGACCCTGGAGTTGATGCTTGTCGACCAAATGAACTGTCGACCAAATGATTGTCGACCATATGGCCTGTCGACCATGTGAAGTAGACCCATATATATATATATATATATATATATATATATATATATATATATATATATATATATATGTGTGTGTGTATACAAACTTACACTAAGTTTAAACAGTCTTTAAATACATTCAACAACACAAATTCTTTAAAAGAAACACTGGTCATCAGTGTTTTTCAGAGAATGTTTGCCACTTCCCTGTAGTAAAATTGTGTGCACCACATTAGCACAAGCTGCTGATCGACATGACAGCTGGCCTGGCACTGCAAAAAGCTGAACTGTGTTCTTAGCATGCAGATTTGCCAATGATTAATCTCTAACTGGGTATGTGGACTGGTCAAATGACCCTTTTCAGTCATAACTCAAACCAGGGAAATGGCACAATGACAGTTGCACAGTTTAATTACAAAGGATAAATACAGTGTGTTTGCACAGAGATAAAGTTCTGTTAATAAAGTAACTAAAATAATAAATGTAATTAAGAATACACTTAGTATAGATATATCCGTAGTTGGATTTTGACAGCCTGTATTGTTTCTTCCAGAGTGAATTCACAAGCCCCTCTGTTCACTGGCTACTTTTCATGTACAGTTAGTGACTGAAAACCTTTGTGCAAAATGACATAAATGCAGAAGCAACATGACCCCAGAAATTATTTAAATTAGCAGGTATGGAGAAGTGTGCATGTTGGAGGGACAGGCTTAGAAGTACAATACAATGCTCTAACCTCATCAACCAAATGTATTTTAACAAGAGTAAACTGTGAAGTATGAAGTGTCAACCCGGGGACGGTATCTGCTTTCTAAAGTACATTAAGGGTTATGTTAGGAAGGAAATGCTGCATTTCCTATGACAGACTGTGAGATAAAATGATTAACCTTGCACCAGTTACTCCCGAAAAGGTTACAGTTATTGGATTCTAATCAGTAGAAAGTACATCAGGCACAGACTTGTGGTGAGTGAGTGACAATAGGGGGGCTGCAGAGGCTCACACCTCTGCAGTTCCTGAACACTTGTAATGCCAAGATTTGTAAAAAGCATATCAAGTAAGGGAAGAACTAACCTACAAAACATGAATATTCTATTTAACCTTTTGAAATAAAGACACAGTGCCATTAGTAAACAGGACTCCCTGTATGTATTCACTAAAACAGTACTCTCTGAATGATTCACTTTGGAAATAATTATGCTAAAGCACCTGATATTCTAGATGAGCAATGAAACTGGGTCAGTAGTATCCAACAGCATGAAATGAATGGTGCATAAGATCCAACAGTATGAAATGAATGGAGCATACCGGAAGGCATACTACAGATATGGGTCATTCCCTTTTATGAAACAGTTCTACTGTGAGGCCAGTAAGTCACAGTGCAATTTAAATTGCCATTGGCAGGATTGGTACAGACTGGGAATTGCAAGCAGGAGCACCACATGCATTTCTATGTCATAGTGAGCCAAAGGATTGAACAGAGAAATCAAGACAGATGATAGAAAGTGAAGACACTAATACCCAAAACCTGATATCTGCCAAATAAAAATAAAACCGTGATATATATCCTCCTTCAGCCTTTTCTTCTGCAGAAGTGGGCTTATAATTTCTATGATTAAGAAAATATGCAAATAGGCACATATAAGTGGGGGTAAGAGTCCAGCAAAGCCAACATATCACAGATTTTTGGACGGCCTTTTTCAAAGTCCATCTTCAGCTGGGAAGGTAAGAGCATAAATGCATTCATATCAGTGCGTTGTCACTGCTACTTGTCTGAGGACAACACCATTAATAAATAGTTTTGTACCCAACCCACCTCTGCTTACCTCAAGCAGCCAAGCAAGGAACTTCTCACATGCTGAAGTAGCAAAGTGAAGTTATACAGTTCCTGTCGACACAATAGATCATTCCTGCCATCTGGCAGCATAGGCAAGTTCAGGGATTATGTCTGTTTACACTCCATCTTCCAACACTTTTATGTCTTTACCAGTGTCCCAGAGCACAGACAGACAATACTAATGCATCTACCTGATCCAAGATACCCTTTTTCTTAATTCCTGAAGCCCTTCACTGCCAGCTTTGTTGGCTTTGTGTTACTCCGTGAAGAATATAGTATGCCTTCATCCCACCAGACTGTTTTCCATACCAGAAGTGCTACAAAATGGCAACACTACTGCTTTAAAATCCTACAATGATACATCTTAGTAAGTTAAAGTACAGTTGTGTATGTAAACGTACCATAGTAGCAAATGTTCAAAAGATCACTACTGCAGTAGCCATAGCTATATGAGTTATATCCTGAAGTAACAGCTGGCAAACTTCCAAAGATTCAGGACCCCTTCCATGCACCCAAGCTGTCAATTAGCTCGAGCTGAGCTAACTCAAAACAAGTTTGGGCATGAAACCTTTCAGAGTTTTCCTGCTAGGACTGAGACAGAGGGCGAGCCCTGATAGAATAATGCTAGGAACAACAAAAAGTAAATGCCCACACACACTGAAATAAAAACACACACAAAAACAACAGGAGTAGAGGGAGGGAGAGGCTACTGAAGCAGTGGAGGGAGGGAGAGGCTACTGCAGCAGTGATTATTCAAACATCTACTGTTTTATGTTAAGTTAATTTACACAACTATACTATGTTCTTTTTACTGATCATTGCTGCACTAACTTTAGCTGTATGGGTATATTACCTTAGCTTACCACATTTGGGAAATGGAAGGAGAGAAGAGTCCAGGAGCCCTTGGAAAATGATCCTAGCAAAGCCTGACCTGGGCATAGAGAAGGAATCAAGCTTATGGTGCTGTGTAAAAGTATGTACAGAGGGCCAAGTAGCAGCTTCTAAATAATTCTAGAATCCAACCCTTTCCAAAAAGCCATAAATGAAGCCTAGCCCCTGGTAGATTGGGGCCTTGACCCCGCCAGGAATAGTTTTATTATGCTGAGTATATGAAAGGGAATAGCCTTTGACCACCATCCCTAACCCTAATAGTCTGCTTTGACACATGTTGTCCCTTCTTCTCATCTTCACAAGAAATGAACAATTGAGCCGAAGATCTGAAAGACTTAGTTCTGTAAAGGTAGTGCCTGAGTTGTTTGTGGACATCCAAGGTATGGAGTATCCTTTCTCCCTCATTTTTACGTTCAGGAAAGAAAAATGAGGAGATGGATGGCTTCAGTTAAAGCAAATAAAGATACCACTTTAGGCATAAAAGAAGGATTAGATCTAAAAAAAATTACTGTCCCTTTGAAAGATGATATATGGATGACTCAACCATAAGAGCTTACAACTCCGATACTGCTCTTGTAAAGGACAGAGCAATCAGTAAAACTGTTTCCCATGTTAAAAACCTCAAGTCAGCCAGGTTAGCTAGTTGAAATGAGCAAGTGTTAGCTTCTCTAACATAAAATTAAGATCCCAATGAGGAGCCATGGGTTTACTTGGATGCCTCTTGAGCAAAACCCCTTTCAAAAACATTTTGACATGAGAATGCATTGAAACAGGAGGATCCATGGGCAGACATGCTGAAATGGCCAATAAGTAAATCCTGATACAGAAGTAAGAAAGGCCACAGGATTGTAACTCACCCAAATATTATAAAACTAGAGAAAAGGTAGACCTGTGTGAGTACTGTTTATGCTGTTGACACCAACTAGAGAACCATTTTGATTTGCTAATATTCTAGTAGCAGACTTTCTGATAGGTTCATAGCTGTGTACTAGGCCAACGGGCATGGAACCTTTACAAGCCTAGCCCATAGAAGTGCCTTTGCATCATGTCACCGTTAGTTCCTGGTGCCTTTATCAACTAGAGCCACTGGAGTGATCCCCAGGGTGAACTTTCTATTTCCCATCCACTCATCAAGATTTCTCTTGAAAAGGGCCAGTGAGGTGCTCTGCTTGACATGTATGGGAAGTCTATTCCAGAGCATGGGCAGTCTCTGGGGTATGAACCTGTCCCTTCAGCATGATGTTCATTGTGTTACACTGCTGCAGTCATTACACTTGGGTTATCCAACCGTCAGGCGGTTCCCCAGTCGGCCTGAGTTCCAATGTCTTGGTCCGGCGTCGGTTGCTGTCGCCTCCTCCCTGACGTCAGTGCGACAGGGGTATATAAGATGCAGCTGACGACATTTTCTTCCATGTTTCTTGCCGTGCGGTGCCCGAAGCAAAAGCAGTTCGCAAGTGCCGGTCGGCCGTCTCCTGAGATTTTCATTCCGAATCCAGAACCGAAGTCTTCTACAAAGCTAAGTACCCCATTGGGGAAACTTTTTCTTGCCTCAGACCGATGTCAGTAAAAGTTAATAACTGTATTTCTTGTGGGAAGCAAATACCTCATAAAGATTTCCATTCCTATTGTATCCCATGCCTAGGCCCTGACCATGACGTCACTGTTTGTCGGTTTTGTGCTAGGTTTAACAAGCTCACTATTAAACGTCGGTTTGATTTTGCCCGACGTTATTTTGGTAGAAAATTCAATTATCGAACTAGCGAAAACCACCGCTGATTCAAAAGCCAAGAACTCGACTCAGGCTAGTCCAAAACGTAAAAAACATGAAAAACAACAAATTTTATTAAGCCACTACAAAAGCTTTTCGTTAGTACCTTGCACTAACTTCTTCAGACAAGCAAAACATTCACACCATTGCAAGCGAGTTTAAATACCAGCATTGAAACACTTAACCACGCCCTTTGCTCTCCCTTTAGCTCCTTAAAGGTACAGATCACAGCTAACTAAGGTACATTTGCAATTATTTATTAAAATAATAAAAAATTCATACACCGAGACTATAATAATAGCAGGCTTTGAAACTGAAAGAAAAAAGCCCAATATTTTGATTATTAAACTGTATAAAGTAGGTAAATATGTAAAATATATATAAAATAAACTAAAAATAACGATGTTCAACCTACAGCATAAATACTAATAATGGAAGCGCGACGCTTCCTAATCAAAAATTACCTCTGCATACATTATATCTTGCCTGCTTTCAAATAAAATAACTAATGTAATGAATATAATAAATATAATGAAATTAATGCGTACTGTCCTACGCATCTGAATAATTAGAACAGCTACCCAAGAAAAAATATAATATTGATCATATCTCACTAAATAATAAAAATAATAGTAATATAGGATTATAAAATATGACATGTAACATATAATATAAATTTAGGCTACTCAGTATAGGTTTAATACTGTCATTAAATAATACAGGTCTAAAAGTTAGCATATCTAGATCTAAAATTACTAAATAATAAAATATGAATCAATAATGTATTGTAAAATAATGATCATGATGTATAACCATAACAATAACTGATAACTATTAACCCTCCACCACTGTCGACTAATAAAGAGTTATGAAACCATTAATTTGTCGACTCTCATTTTTCATTTTTTGACTCTCATTTTAAAAATTGTGAGAATAAACAGCTCGTCACCTCTTCAAACTTTTAAGTTTTAAAAAACAACTAATGGATAACGAGCTGTTAAGACCAGGGGGGCGATATGCTTCCAATCTTAATTGCCAAAGAAGCTCTTTACATTCTAATCTATATGTCTCAGGTCCATAAGAATTGGTATTATACAGTTGGTCTATAACCATAAATGTAAACTCATGGTTTGGGTGTTCTGAATGTGCATAGCCAAAGCATTGTCCATTTTCATTCTTCTTATGGCATACAAATGCTCGTACATTCTTTCCTGGTGTTTCCTCTCAGTCTTGCCAATGTAAAAACTGGGACATGATGAACATTGAGCAAGGTATACCACTTGGGTACTGGAATAAGTGAAATGTCCCCTGATGAGGAATTTCCTGTTCTTAACTGTAAAGGCTGTACATGCCTGGACAAATCTGCAATACTTGCACATATTACATTTATACATCCCTGATCTTGGTGTTACTAAATTTTGCGTAGATTCCAGAATATTTTTGATGTTAGGGCCCCTTCTGTATGTTGTCAATGGGGCTTTATCAGAAATTGGACCTCCAAGTAACTCAGGGGGATAGTAATCGCCAGTTCCTCTTAATTATAGTAACTATGTCATTAGCATCTGTATTAAAAGTTAAAATAAAATTGGACCTGGACATGTTTCCCTGAGAATCAGGGCATACAGGTGATGGTGAATGACTCAATTCAGGAACAACATGACTCAAGATATAAGAAAAATAGCCATTAGCTCTCTTGGTCTTAACTTCAAAACACAACTCATCAATCAAGGTTTCTGGATAACCTCGATCCAGAAATAAATTGGCTATGAAATCACACTCTTCCAAAAATTCACTATCCCTTGACACCATCCTAGCTGCTCTTACAAGTTGTCCTTTGACTATAGCCTTTTTCTGGTGAAGCGGATGGTCACTATCATAATGTAGATAAGAATTAGAGAACGTTGATTTCCTATGGATTCTGGCTCCAAACTGACCTAGACTTCTGTCTTTATAAAGTTCCACATCCAAATAGGATATCTTCTCCATGTCTATTGTACAAGTAAATTTCAAAAAGTCAGACGAATTATTGAAGCCGATCACTAGGTCTTGGGCTTCTTCCAGTGAGCCATTAAACAAGATAAAAATGTCGTCCAAGAATCTTATGTACAGAACGACTTTCTCTTGAATAATATTATTGGGAAAGGCAAATGTTCTTTCCCAATGAGTCATGACCAAATTAGCTACACTGGCGCCACATGGATACCCCATAGGCACACCAATCAACTGATGAAACCATCTGCTATTGAATGTGAAATAGTTACATGTCAAAATAATATTCAACAATTCGCTCACCATGGATATCTCTTTGGGTGGAGCTTGGTAATAAATCATCTCCAATTGAATCCATTCAAGTGCTACCTCATGGGGAATTGAAGAATATAAATCAATGACGTCAATGGTCAGAAAATAGGCATTTCCTTCAAAGGTAGCTAGTCCAACTTTTTCCAAAAAGGACCAAGAATCTCTGGCTATGTGTGGTACCTGCGATACATATTGTTTGAGGATGGTGTCTACTACCTTCGCTGCTGCATAGGTAATACTACCCCTCGCGTTCACTAATTGGCGCATAGGGGGATCACCAATACTTTTATGAATCTTAGGATTCCCAAATAATGCTGGAATGCGTGGTGAGGGTACTAAAATAAAATTGTAAATGTCCATATCCAGAGACCCACTAATGAACATGTCTTCAAAGTATGACCGCACACGGTTCATACTAATATTCAGTTCATTCTTAGATACTTCTCTAGAAGTCTCTGTAGAAAGTATCGCTAAAAGTATATCTATATATTCATCCTGTTCCATAGCCACTAATCCACCTCATTTGTCAGGTTTCATTATTCTGATAGAAGAAGAACTGAGAGCTTCCAATGAGCCAATTCAGTCTTGGAAATGTTGAAGTGGGTCTGTCGTTTACACTTAAGCAAATTCCTAATGTCCACATCACACATGTGTTCAAACACTCCCAAGCAAGGGGGCAAAGGTGGATTATATGTGCTTGGAATGTGATACATAGACCTTGGTTGGACAGTCTCTCCCAATAAAAGGGCCAAGTTCAACTTTCTCACAAAAAGTTTGAGGTCTAAAATTGATTTATCAACACTAGCACGTCTAGAAGGTATAAAAGTTAAGCCCTTGGCTAAAATGTCAACAAGGGGTTGGGAGAAAACAAAATTTGAATAATTATATATTTTGAAGTCCTTCCCTGTGTTATATATCACTTCAAAGGGTTTATTTGATCGGGTATTAGAAAATCTAACATCTTCCATCAGTTCTTCCTCGATTTGTATTTGTTTCTCGTCATTCTGCTCGATGTTTGTTGAGGAGAGGAGGCTTGTGTTTGAAAATTTACCCCGACCAATCCTGTATCAAATTGACTTGGATTATCAATGTTATCTCCCTGCTCCATCCACTCCTTCTAGACTCAGTCTCTCTTGATTGGCCCCCTTGTTCTGCTCCATAACTGATGTTATATCACCCTCTCCACACGGCCTCACTGGATGTTTCGGTAGATTAGGGTTAATTTTCAGAAAATTACCCTGAGACTTAGGGGGTTTTGGATATGCTACACCATCCTTATAAGTCTTAATGTCTCTTTGTAATTTTTTGACTTTAGTTGAGGTAATCTTTGTTATATAGTGGTCAATACTAGTATATGACCTTTCATATTCAAATCTATACCTTGGGAAACAAACATCAGTTTTTATCTCGTCATCTAAAACGGATAATTCCTTATTCAACTCATTAATAGTCTCTTGATAATGTACACTAATTAGGTTTAACAACTCATTCCCATGTCTATCAAACAGTGCTATCAAATCCTGGTGGAATTTAGAACCTTCCTCTAGCCCTGCTGGGTATTGCCAGGAACAGAGGCCTTTAGGGACTATGTGTGCCTGCTTACATTCATTGAAATATGCCACCTCGAGTTGTAATTTTCTACTTTTAAGTAGTTTTTGATCAAATACATGTAATTTAGTAGGCAGACTCACATTCTCGTGTTCAATAACTTCATTACTAGCTTGGTCGTTTTCAAATCCAAAATGGAACGACCTATTAAGCCATTCATTTAAATTAAACTTCACATACCTTCCCTTTGGGCCATCCGGGATGTTGTTCTGTTGTTGTGCTAAACCAAGTGCACCTGGGGGGCTCATACAGCCACTTACTAAATTCTTCATATTCCCTTCTCGTTCTTGCGTCAACAAATGAGTTGTAAGGTTAGGTAGAACCTCTGATTCAATAATAATTCCGTTAGGTGAAGTCAAACCCAAAGATCCAGTTAAAGGCATCTGCAAGGAGCGTGTTTGTGAAGTATTAAGTCCATTTAATAATGAAGTACTCTGCGAAAGACATTCCACACGTTGCGTTAAGTTTTCCACTTTCTCAGTGAGAAGGTTGATTAAAATAGTTAAATCTCTTGGCTCTATTAGTTATTATTTAGTGAGATATGATCAATATTATATTTTTTCTTGGGTAGCTGTTCTAGTTATTCAGATGCTTAGGACAGTGTGCATTAATTTCATTATATTCATTATATTCATTACATTAGTTATTTTATTTGAAAGCAGGCAAGATATAATGTATGCATAGGTAATTTTTGATTAGGAAGCGTTGCGCTTCCATTATTAGTGTTTATGCTGTAGGTTGAACATCGTCATTTTTAGGTTATTTTATATATATTCTACATATTTATCTACTTTATACAGTTTAATAATCAAAATATTGGGCTTTTTTCTTTCAGTTTCAAAGCCTGCTATTATTACAGTCTCGGTGTATGATTTTTTATTATTTTAATAGAAAATTGCAGATGTACCTTAGTTAGCTGTGATCTGTACCTTTAAGGAGCTAAAGGGAGAGCAAAGGGCGTGGTTAAGTGTTTCAATGCTGGTATTTAAACTCCCTTGTAATGGTGTGAATGTTTTGCTTGTCTGAAGAATTTAGTGCATGGTACTAACGAAAAGCTTTTATAGTGGCTTAATAAAATGTATTGTTTTTCATGTTTTTTACGTTTTGGACTGGCCTGAGTCGAGTTCTTGACTTTTGAATCAGCGGTGGTTTTTGCTAGTTTGTTTTTCCGGTCTAGAAAATTCAATTATACCATGCCGTCGGAACTTCCGACGACCGGAATAAACAAAAAGCGCAAAGACAAGGATAGGCATCCGAGGCCCAAAACTGACGACGAAGCCTCTTCTAGGCCAGTCGCCGGTTCTCCGGTTTTCAGCGAGGTGCCTTTGCAGCCCCTGACGACCGCTTCTTTAGAACCTCAAGCCACCTCTGACTTCCACGTGGAGATGGCTGGGCCTTCGGACACACAAGTTCTTCAGCCTACCAAGACTAACCTTTCAGAGGGATCCGGAGTATCTGAGCAACCCACAGCTACAGAGGGTGTCTTCAGACCTACTCAGTTAAGCATTAAACCCTCAGCTAAGTCTAAGCCTTCTTTAAAGTCAAAGAAACTAATACAGCATTCTCCAGGACAGGCCTCCATGCCTAAGAAACAAATGCTCAAAATGGCCGAAGACCTAATCACTCTGATCAGGGGGTCCAATCCCCCTCCTGATAAAAGGCCTAGACAGGATGCAGACTATGACTCATCCGACCAGGTGTCCATCTCTTCTGATTCATCCTCAGACCTAGGATACTCTTTACCCCCTTATGAGGATTCTGATGCTGAGGAATCAATTCCATCAGCCTCACCACCTGAGGACTACTCCTTTGGGAAAACCCTACATACCATGAGGGAGCATTTCCACTGGGAAGGCCAGGATTATTCAGAATCCAAGAAAAGGCTCAGAGACTTCCTCTTATTACCTCAACACAGACCCCTTGCTATTCCGTCAGTGTTAGATATTGTGGATGATGTGTATACTGAATCCAGCTTAAATCCTGATTCCTTACCTCCAGCTCCTGTTAAACCTGACAGATACTACAGAGTCCCTGACTCACATACATTTCTGTATAAAAGCCCTGTAGCGGACCCTGAAACTATTTCTCAGGGACCCAAAGGAGTTAAGGCCTCATCAGCCAAGAATCCAGTTCCCTCTGACAAGAGATTCCAGAGCATTAGACAGATGGGGAAAGAAAGTATATACGTCTGCAACTTTAGCAATTAGAGCCTTAAATTGCCAGTTTCACAGGCTAAAATATCAGCAATTGTTACTGTCTCAGTTAAAACAAAAAATGCTTCCAGAATCAGATCCTCCTAATTTTAAAGAAATGCAGGATTTATTGCATGCAGCTGAACAAGTGGGAAAGCATACTTTGCAATGTGGTTTTGATTCTCTAGAGGCCTTCTGCAGAGCATCAGTTACAGGCTCTGTCATTAGCTTGGTTAAAAGAACATACGTTACCAGATCATGTTAAAGCAAAATTATTGGATGCACCTTTTCAGCAGGATGTGTTATTTGGAGTTAAGGCAGAAGAGGTATTAAAGAAAATGGAGGATAAGGCAAAATCTATGCAAACGGTGAAGGATTTCTTACAGGTTCAGCCTCCTAGATTTAGCAGAAACTGGCCAACTAAGAATTGGCCCTTTCCAATTACAGACAGACCTCAAAGGGGAAGATACAGACGTCCAAGAGGTAGAGGTCAAACACAAGGTACTTACAGGCCTTGACAATGGGTTGCATCAGGCCAGAAAGAAGGGGAAGACAGGCCCCAACCATATAAAAAACAGCTCCAATGACTTCCCACTACAGCTGCCAAACAAATCATTTTTGGCAGCCCACCAAAGACAAATGGGTTCTCAGCATTGTATTTCAAGGTTACAGGTTCCACTTTCACACACTGCCAAGGTTAAAAGGAATGCCAAACCTGCCACCAAATCAATGGGCGGAGGCTCAAAAACAAATTACAGCACTCATGGATATGAGAGCTGTTCAAAAGGTACCATCACAGGAGCAAGGACAAGGATTTTACTCAAGACTCTTTCTGGTACCCAGAAAGGACAAAGCCTGGAGGCCCATTCTGGATCTTTCATCTCTAAACACTTACCTGGATGTTCCGAAATTCAGAATGTTGACATTACAGCAGCTTCTTCCCATGCTGGGCAAGAAAGCTTGGCTCGTGACTTTGGACCTCAGAGAGGCATACCTGCATGTCCCTATCAGACAAAACTGCAGAAGATACCTCAGATTCATAGCTGGTTCAATGCACTACCAATTCTCTGCACTGCCCTTTGGCTTATTTACTGCACCCAGGGTCTTCACAAAGTGCCTGGCACCAGTAATTGCATTTTGCAGACAGAAAGGAATTCAAATTTATCCATACCTGGACGACTGCCTGATTCAAGCAGAGAGCAAGGACATTCTTCTAAAGCATCTGGCGTTTGTAAAAAAGTTAAGTTGCCTGGGGTACACAGTAAACGAAAAGAAATCAAAACTAGTGTCCTCACAAGAGATTATATTCCTGGGTGCCAGCTTGAACACAATGGCCCAGATGGCTTATCTCACGCCAGACAAACAAGGACAACTGACTCAATACTTTCAATTGATGGCAACGAAGACCCAACTCCCTGCAAGAAAAATTCTGCAGGCCTTGGGTTACATGGCATCTTGCATACTACTAATTCCATATGCCAGACTGCATATGAGGAAACTACAATGGTACCTAAAGAATGTATGGTCTCAACACTGTCAAAGTTTGGAAACAGTTATACCACTAATCCCTTGCCTTCAACAGGAGAATCAGTGGTGGGCTCAAGCTTGTCACCTCAACACGGGACAGCCTTTTACACAACCCACAGCCAGGCAAACACTGACAACAGATGCATCGGATTACGCCTGGGGAGCACACATGGCAGGAAAATGTATTCAGGGCACGTGGCCTGCAGAACAAAGGCATCTTCACATCAATCAAAAAGAGATGCTAGCTGTACAAAATGCACTTATACCTTTCAAGGACCGGCTGTATCCAGGACAACTACTACTAAAGACAGACAACACCACAGTTATGTGGTACATAAACAAGCAAGGCGGCACTCACTCCTACCCCCTATGCAGACAAGCTATGACCTTGTGGAACACAGCTATAAACCTGCAAGTTCATCTGCAAGCACAATTCCTGCCAGGAGACAAAAGCACACTGGCAGACGACTTAAGCAGAAACATCATGGATCCCCACGAATGGGAGTTGAATCCACAAATATTCAGAATGATAACACAGAAATGGTGGAGCCTGGACATAGATCTGTTTGCATCCCCAATAAACTGCCAGCTACATAAATTCTGCACAAGGGGTTACCATCCACAAGCATGGAAAGTGGATGCCCTCTCTTTCAACTGGGAGAACCTACAAGTATACGCTTTCCCACCTCTACTTCTCCTGCCAAAGGTACTCATAAAAGCCAAGCAGGAAGAGACAAAGATGATCCTGACTGCACCAGACTGGCCACACCAGCACTGGTACCCAATCTTAAGGAGCTTAGCACAAGAACCACCCTGGATTTTGCCTCAAATCCCACATCTACTGACTCAGCACAACAAACAAATACTACACAGCCAGCTAAAGACCTTAAACCTAGCTGCATGGAAGATTCCTTAGTCAAGCAAGCAATTCCTCTCTCCAAAGCTGTTGTGGATGTTATTCTGGAGGCCAGAAGCCTATTCGGATAAATGTACCAGGAAAGCCTATTCGGATAAATGGAAGAGATTCTGTGCCTGGAACCAAGCTCACAGCCTTGACCCTCTTGTCCCAAACATTCCTCAGGTACTACAGTACTTAACTGAGATGCTGGACAAAGGACTGTCCTTCTCATTCATCAAGATCCATGCCTCTGCCATCTCTGCTCATTACAACACGGATCCACCAATTTTCTCTAATCCTCTGTTAAAACAGTACCTCAGAGGGGCTAAAAACATAAGACCGCCCCGTAGAGCACCTACTTCAACTTGGGACCTCAACTTTGTTTTGGAGAAGCTAACTTTACCTCCATTTGAGCCAGCCAACACAGCAGAATTAAAATATATCTCTTGCAAAACTGCTGTGCCCCTGGCAATAACATCAGCACGAAGAGTTTCAGAATTAAGGCACTAATGGCAGTGGAACCTTTCCTCATTTTCCACCAGGACAGGGTGTCTTTAAGAACTAACCCTACTTTTATGCCAAAGGTGGTATCCAGTGTGGCTCTAAACCAAACTATTCACCTGCCAACTTTTTATCCTAAACCACAGAATAAAGGGGAGAGACTACTGCACTCTTTGGACATTCACAGGCAGTTACGCTTCTACTTGGACAAAACCAAAGCTTCCAGAAAATCTGAGCAATTATTGGTAGCATATGCTGCAGGAGCACAGGGAAAAGCCATTTCAAAACAGACTATTTCAAAATGGATAGGACATTGTATACATTTCTGCTACACATACCATGGAAAACCTGTTCCTAGCAGCATTAGATCTCACTCCACCAGGACAACAGCCACTTCAACTGCCTACCTCAGGGGAGTACCTACCAAGGATATTTTGGAAGCAGCAACTTGGAGTTCTGTACATACCTTCACCAAGCATTACCATCTGCCTCTATACTCTAAATCCAGAGCTGGCTTCGCCACTGCAGTGCTGCAGGGCCTTATAGCCACTCCTAATGCCTTATAGAACCAGCCACCCTTCCTCAGCTTTGGGATTCTACCCAAGTGTAATGACTGCAGCAGTGTAACACGATGAACATAGTACAGTTTTGTACCTACCATAAATGTAGATGTTCGAGTGTATACACTGCTGCAGTCCAGGTTACCCTCCCTCCTTCCCCTCTTACTGGCTGGTACGTACCAATGTCTTCTACCCTTACTGCCTATGGGGAGTATTTGCTGGTAGCTGTAAGTTGTTTTTTTTTTTTTTTGCTTTTCTTATGTATGTTGTATTAGCAGTTGGAATTGCCTACCTGTTTAGGGGCACCTAACATCTGGGCCAAGAAAAACTGAAGAAAATGACGTCGGCTGCATCTTGTATACCCCTGTCGCACTGACATCAGGGAGGAGGCGACAGCCACCGACGCCGGACCAAGACTTTGGAACGCAGGCCGACTGGGGAACCGCCTGACGGCAGGATAACCCAAGTGTAATGATTGCAGCAGTGTATACACTTGAACATCTACATTTATGGTAGGTACAAAACTGTACTTTCTGTTGATTGTGGTAATGAGGTTGAGGTCCCTGGAGAATGTGGTGTGGAAGGATTGGGATTTCTTTAGGTGTAACATTTCTAACAGGGCTGGGTAAGTCAAGCAGAGATCGCATCTAACAGGGCTGGGTAAGTCAAGCAGAGATCGCCTCTTAATAGATGATATGAGACAGAAAAGCTGGAGTTTTTTGAGTCAGTCCATGTAGGGCATGTGTTTAAGGCCTATGTACTTTTGTGGCCTTTCCAGTTGTTGCAGGTGTTTAGTGAGGTACATGCCAAATGGGGTATTATGCTCGATGATTGATCTAATAAGGGAAGAGTAAAGAGTGATGATGACCTCTTTCTTCCTAGATGCAGAACTCTTGGTAATGAGATGTGCCACACAGAAGGACTTTCTGACCACAGTGGCAATGTGGTGGTCGAAGGAGAGGTTGCTGTCAACCTGTATCCCCAGATCGCTTATAGTGCCTTCAGTGTTCAGTAGGCTACCATCAATGTGGTAATTAGTGGGAACTGAGTTTTTCCCAAAGGGAATGACAATGCATTTTTTGGCATTAAGCTTAAGGCCATGATTTCGACCCCAGTCATTGGTCTCAGTGAGGCCTTTCTGTAGGATGTCTGCATCACTTGGGGAGTTAATAATGGCTCCCAGCTTGCAATCATCGGTGAATTTGGTCAGTCAGAGTCCCTCCGTGTTGGCTCGGACTTCTGAGAAGTAGATGCCAAACAGGAGAGGACCCAGGACGATCCCTGTAGGACTCTCACTCGTGATTGGTTGGCAGTCTGACTTGGAGTCTGCTACTTTCACACCGTAGGTTCTATCTGTGAGCCAATTTGCAACCCACCTAATGATATAGAGGTTGATGCCTAGTTTGGCGAGTCTAGCAATAATTCCTGAGTGGGGAATGGTATCAAAGGCCTTGGCCAGATCAAGGTAGGCTGTATGAACTGCCTTGACCTCATTTACAACTCTGGTGACTGACTCAAAGAAGACAACCAGGTTGAGCAGGCATGCTCTACCCTTCACAAAACCAACTTACGTGGGATCCAGAGTTTGGAGATTCCCTATATCCTTGTTAATTAGGTCCATGATGATGCGCTCCATAGCCTTGCATATCAGACTCGTCAGGCTAATGGAGTGATAATTCCCAGGGTCTGTAGTAGCTCCCCCTTTATGGAGAGGGATGACTGTAGCAGTGCGCCATTCTGTAGGACAAAGCCTGAGGTGAGGCTGTGATTGAATAGGGCTCACAGGTGTGGTGCCAGTTCACTTTGTAGTTCATGTAGAACCCAGACAGGGATATTGTCGGGTCCCATGGAAGCTGTATTCTTGGCCTTGGTGTGGTTTGCATTGCTCTGAGTATCACTCATCTCTGCATTTAATTTTAATTTGAAGCTCTTTATTTATGGTTTGATAACTTCTGTTTTGCATCTTGTTCTTTTATTACATTTAAGTTTTCTGTTCTGTTGGAGTTTTAAGAGTCCCCCACCCACTCGTCCAGTCCTTGTTGTGTTCTCAAATTTGGTGGCTTTTGAGTTGCCCACCCCTACTGTAAATCTCATTTTGGACACTCCTCCCAGTCCCATCTCATCAGCTTATTCTACTGAGTAGAGAGAGATCATTTGGGAAGGTCCACCCCCTTAGTTTATCAACCTTATATTATCGTATTTCATCCCTTCCCACTTAGCCAAAAAAAATTGTACTTTATTCATCTGCTTTTACTGTATTTGTGTTTCTTCCTACTGTATTACTTTATTTTGCTGTTGCTGCCTGTTCTTAAAAGTACTCAATTGCATTTATCCTGCTGCATTTATTACTTGCTTATTAGTAGCCTGATTAAATTGTAACTGTTATTCTAAGCCTTTTTGTTTAAGCACTTGGGCTTCATACCAGCTGTTTTATATTAAGAGGGGTTGTGTTATGCACTCTTGTGGTAGGGCAGGAAGCTTACATCCTTCTAAGTTGGGAATTGCTGATTTGAAGGCTTAGTTTAGTGTCTGTTATTTTAAAAGTGTCTTAGTTCTGGTTTAAGCACTTGGGCTTCAGGACAGTTATTTTACATTAAGAAGGTACAATTGTGGTCTGCACTCTTGTGGGAGGAGAGGGTAGATTCTGCCCTTCTGAGCTGAGAATTTCTAGTTAAAAGCTTATTGTGCCTGCTTATTTGAACTGTTTCTTTCTGAAATTGTTGCGCCTTATTTTCCGTAGCATAGACTAGATTCATACCTGCTGAATCTGGCTTTGTTTGTATAACTTGAGCACTAATCCAGGCCATCATTTTTGGAGAAGGTTCCCCTGCACCCTAGTGGCAGGAGTGTGCAGTTAGAACTTGTCTGATTGAAGACTGCTGGAACAGGGCTCAGTTTTTAGCCTTTTTATTGGGGTTTTTGGTTCAGGGTGCGCATATAAATAGTTCTTATTTATGGCTAAGTCCTTTGTGCAAAGATGTTAATACTGTTAACCAGACGTTGGGTACTGCATTTGGGTCTGGGGTTTTCCAATTAGAGGCTTTTCTTAACTTTGTTTCAATCTCTCTGGCTGTGACTTCATCCCATTTCATATCCTGTACCTTTAAAATTCTTATTCTTTCTTTTACTTTTTCTGTACATTTAACATCTTTGTTATTTTCCACAGGATATTCATAAATACTTCTCCAAAATGTAACTATTTCTTCTTTTTTTGGTGGTCTTTCAATTCCTTTTACCTTGTTTCCCAATTCTTTCTAAAACTTTTTTGGGTCATCAGTAAATTGCTTATTTTATACTTTTCCGTTATATCTGTGTGAGATTTTTACTTTATTTGCGGTAGTGCATGATAGATCCTGATCTGTTATAATACTGCTCATTGTTTTTTTCACATCTGTCTTTTTTAAGTAATTTTGTTGATTTGTTTCCTCTTCTGTACTCTTCTAACAGTGACACTTCTTGTCTTAATTGTTTTATAGTTTTCTCTATTCGATACTTCTGTGATGGTACTCAATTTCTCCCCTTCCTTTCCCTCACTACCCTGTGTTCTTGTGTAGAACTTTATCAGTAATATATACAGTTTACTTTGGTTATATCGCATGGATCTCTACGGACAGTCCTAATTACTGTGTTCATTTGTTTTATCAAACTTCTTACTTTTGGGGTTTTATTGACCTTCTGCAGTCTATCTGTCTCTATTAAATGAAGCAACTCTTCTCTTAGCTCATTTTCTTATAAACTGAGGGCACATTTTTGTTTTCCATTTCCTGCAGGCATTCTGTAGAAAGTTCTGTAACATCTTCTTGTGGCACATTCTCTTCACTTTCATTCTGTGCCATCCATTGCTCTGTCATATGGGAACTCATTGGTCTATCAGTCCTCAACATTGACTGCGCCAGAGTTTCCACAGTTTCCTTTTCCTTCTCTTGTTGTCCAGCTTCAAGTGATAGTTTTTACTGGTTTCATGTGGAAGGCTGCAAAATGTCTTCATATGGGACCTGACCAATTGCTTCCCGTTCCACTGGTTTCCCCTTAAGTTGGATGACCATGGCTCTATCCTGTTGTTGTGCTTTGAGTTAAATTTTGTACTCTGAATACTTCACTTCACAGGTACTCCATAACCTCAGTTTCTATTTCTTTAACTTCTCCATTACTAATTTCATTTCAAATTTTCCTTTTTGTCTTCTTATTTTTTTGTATTGTAGAGTTTTCCAAGTCCCGATTCCTTTGCCTGCATTTCTTTTCAGATATCTTTGCTGCTCTTTTTGTATTGATTAGTTTTGGTTTCTCCTTTGCATAGGTATTACACCATATTAAATCCCTCTTTTTCTTTCCCATGTCCACCCATGCCACTTAATTGTTTTTGTCACTGCTCACAGATGAGTTTTTGGTATACTAATTCAACTGTACATTCTCAATCCAAGTGTTAAGTGTCCTGTGGCCGATTTTTTTTCACATTGTCAGCGCATGTAGCTTTGCACAGTCTCTTAAACCCCAAAACATCTTTCCACTTATCTTTTTGACTAAAGTCTTTATGTTGTCTTATTGTAAAGAGTTTCAAATCTTCTTATACATGAGAGCTTTAGAATCAGTTTGCTAATTCCTGACATTAAGTAGAGTGCTTCTCCACTTAAAGGATGAACACATCTACATTTACTAAAATGTTATAATTCACCTCATTCCCTTTTTACTGCTTCTGCTACTCTGGTATGAAGGATCAGTACTTAACCTTAATGAATAAAAAAAAAAAAAAAAGTCGTTCAGCTCCAAAATGGCTGAAGGCACACATCTAATTACAGGAGTGCAACACGAGCTAAACAGCTACTCTCTGGGGAAGTAGCCGGCCAAGTAAGTGGTCTCTGTTAATCTAAACAAGAACTTGCTGGTTTACTTTTAAACCAATACATACTGTTTATCAACCAGAACATCCCTGTTTTGCTATAAAATGTAAGCTTGAAACAGAAGCCAAATAGTCAGTACAGGCCAAAAAAAAAAAAACATGGTCAGTGTTATGCCAAAAATAATCAACTACAAATGAAAAATTATGGTCAGCATACATTAAAGAAAGTAATTATAAATAAAAAATGGTGGTCAGTGATGCACTAAAGAAATTACTACAAACCAACTCATAAAGCTCTAACAACTATTGTAAATGTAAATATGTTTTCTTTTCTCTTCCCGCATTGACAAAAAAATCTTGATACAGAAAGATTGACTTAATTTGCTGGAGACTCTGTGTGTGTGTGTGTGTGTGTGTGTGTGTGTGTCTGCGCCTGCATGCACGCACGTACAACACAGTGAAGACCAGAGCTACATTTATACATACATAATGTCATAATCTCTTAGAGGTTGTGCAGCATACTGGGAATGGACTTTCAGACAACAGTCACTGTTTGGTGGTAGCCCTCATCAGCAAGTGCAGAAATGTAAGCAGTGCCAGGGGGAAGGGTGTAGTGATCTTAATTCCACCTAGGCGGAGACAGTAGGCCATTCAGATGTCCTCATAGCCAATATGCTGGCACATACACAAGCAATAGTAATAGTTGCCTGAATGACAGCCCCTGTAGACAGCTCTCATCTTCATAGTTTTGAGAACTCTCCATACAAGGAGGAACAAATGGAGTTAGAGTCCAGCTGAGGGAGGCATGATGGTCGGCAGGCATAAGAGCAAAATGAATATTGAAAAGCACTTTACGAAAATGCCAAAAGAATAAGTTTAACAATTCTCAGTAATGCCCTGGTGTACCTCCGATCTCGTTTGCCACCTTGGAGTTCAGATGTGGTTGCTGTTTTAGCTCTTGAATACTTTAATATTTTGGGTTGAATTAATAACTTTAATATTGTATATTTGATATCTTCTAATTCTTTTTGTTATATGTTACTGTTTCTAATATCGTTTTCCCTTTCAAGAACTTGGGTATTTCTGTTTTTTGGGGTTTTTTTGTAAACACCTTTATTGAATTATCACTTGTGACATAGGCAAAGTTACATTTATACAAAAGTAGTCAAACTGTATTAACAAATTGATCTACCATTGCTGGTAGTTTATTTTAGTACCTTTGGGTACTTCTAACTTTTTACCGTTGTTGGTATACTTTTATTATCTTCAATTATTTAAAAATAAAGAGAGAGAAAATATTTCTCTTTTTCTCTTCTTGCCTTTGGCTTACTTCTAGTGTAGTTTCCTTAAAGAGACAGTCCCAGAGATTTTTTTGTTTTGAGTCTGGTCTTTGTTTTCATTTTCTGTCAGGCTTTCTCAGCATGTCCCAGCTTTGGTTGGGGGAGGGGTGCTTACAGGAACGTTTAATGGCCTTAGCCAAATTCCATCTCAAATTGCAGTTGTACTCACAACAGCTATCACTGAGTCATTCATTAGTTTCACTTGTGCTCTTTATCCTCAGACAAAAGTAGCTTTTTAGGAATTTTTATGACCTCATTTGCTGCTACCTTGCAGGAAAGCATATGAGCAATGCAAAGTTAAAACGTTAGTAAGAGTTTTCTGTTCATTTAATTTCTTATTTTATTTTATGCAGATTTCTAAGTGCTATGATGTTATGCATGACTGCCACTTGCTCCGTAGAAAGCAAGAGAATGACGCAAGTTTCTTTTTTCATATTTTGTTTTTTGCTCTCCGAATAGTGCTGTGGTAGCATTGTCGCCTCCCAGTAAGACGTTGTCCTGTTCGACTCTCAGTTAGAGCATCTTCTGTGTGGAGACATGCGTGAATGGGCGTACCTTCATTGAAGGTTGTGCGTCAGGGCCAGCAACTCTGCACGTAAAAATGTACTGCCAATCATTAGCGGACCGGAGTTCCGCTGTGGTGACCCCTAACCGGGAAAGCCGGAAGAAGACTGACTGCTCTTCGAATACTAGCCAAGTGTATTCGTTTTCTGACCTGCTGTAAAAAAACGTGCGATTTAAGCAGTAGATTCATTTTAAACAATGAAGTCCAAAACTTACTGTCATAATGGGGGCTGTACGCTACAGCAACCCGTCATAGTTATACATACTAATTCTGAGATTGTTGTACTAACTACAGAGTAAGGGGAATACATCAAGAGACTGCTAAGATTTAGTATGAATTCACACAACTGTACTTTCTTGACTATACTACTCTCAGTTACATTATGCAGAATAAAGGAAATGAAGACCTGCACAATTTAGATAAGCTTTTTGATGAGTTTATAAGCAGTAAACACTGAGAGTCTTGCCTAAACAACCCCACCACAAACACACGCAAAAGTATAATAACCTTATTGCTTCACAGTGATCTGGGACTAAAAGCTTTGACAGGAACTGAATATTGTTAACTGTGTTCAACAGAAGGAATGAAAACTGGGCTACATAAAGTAAATTGGAACCAGGAGTAGGGTTAATGATGACAGGATAAGTGGGCAGTGACAACTGGAAGGTATAATTCAGGACAGCTTCTTGAGTCAATATTTTAGACTCTGGATTGTCCCTTTAAGTCATAATGTCAGAGAAACCAGCAGGTTTTAAAAAATGTATGGCCTGTGGCCATAAAATTCCACTTTCAGATGTGCATTCAGAATGCATGTATTATTTAGGCCCGTCAAATTTAAATGCGAACTGTGACATTTGTAAGGGTTTTAACCCTAGGGCTATTATAGACTGTAAAATCAAGTTAATATGCAGGGGCTTGTTGCCCTTAAATCTTCTGATTCACCAGTGTCTTCTGGGGCTCGCCTCCCCTAAAACGGCACCTCAGATCTGATCTCCATTCTTGTGTTTGGATCTGATCATCCCAATGCTGCCATCTCCTTTCTTGGATCATTCTCTGAGACACCACCATTCAAGGCCCTCATCTACAGCATCTTCGACTCATTCTTAGAAAAGTTTGACTGAAGCTGCTGTGGACAGGATGATGAGGACATTCCTGTCAATGCCAATGCCAATGAAATGTGGTTCTCCCAGCTCTGACCCCATCTCGACCAGAGACCTTAGTAAGCACCCCTCCACTACTTTCTTCCCAGGTCTGACCTATGGTTTCAGTGTTGTCAGAGACAAAGGTTCCAGAGTTGTTCACATCAGATCCAACGGTACTGGTTTCTTTGGCTTCAATGATGTCTCTCAGAGGCATGCCATCGGTACTGGATCTGAGGTGCTGGAGTCGACTCTGAAGTTCTCAGAGTAGTCTCTTCCCCTCAGAGCCTTGGCGTTAGATAACTTGGCTCCGACTCCCTCTTTGAGTGCTCCGCCTTTAGGGAAGAAGGCGCTTACAACCCATAAGCATGTTTTTTTCAAAGCTGTTGGTCTCCTTCTCTCCAGGGCATTTAGCAATCGAAGTAGTGGAGAGAGCTTTCTCTATCCCTAGAGCTTGAAACTCTCCACCTTCTTCAACTCCGACCACCCTAGCCCATTTGTCTCTGCGTTTTGAGCCTTGTTCATCCCTACTAAAGGGACAGCTAGCCCAAGTTAACCACCAGGACATCCATCAGGGTGTACTGATTTCTTCCAATACTTCTCAGGAACATCCGACCAAAGAAGTTCCCAAGAAGAGAAAGTGCAAAAGGAAGCTTGTAAACTCTCCTTAATAGTAACTCACTGATGATGCCGACTTTGATGAAGGGGAAGGGTCCCCAGGATTGCCGTCTGACAATGTCTTATTTGGAGGCATTCTGGAATTCCTAAAGCAAAGGAGTGGTTGGTCTCCCGTCAACCCTTCCTAAGAGGAATCAGTATTCCTAGATGCTTTTGGTGCTGGCCTGTCTACCTCCAGGTGAGCTTGTTGATTTGGTCTCTTATTGGGCATGGAAAGAGCCTGATACTGTTGAATCAGTTCCCAAGAGACCAGGCAAGATCCTGGTACCACCTAAGGACCGAATCCATTGGAGAAGAGGAGCACCAGTTGATGCCATGGTCATAGCAGCAGCCACCAAGAAGAAACTTGCAGGACAGAGTTCCTCTATCCACCCCCCTAGCAGAGAGTCCAGGATGTTGGACAGATTTGGGAGGCATGTTTATGCTTCAGCGACCTTAACCCTTCAATCGCTGAACTACCTGGCACATTTCACAAGATTAAAGAACTTACCAAATCCCTCTCTGGGACCATACCCTCTGAAGCTGAGAGCACTATTGCCTCACAGTTGGCTACCCTTCAGTCCATTTCCAATTCGTCCATGAGGCTTATGTCTCATTCAGCAGAAGGTATCTCATGGACATCGGGTTAAGGTACTTCCATCAGAAGGCACGGCTGGGTGAGCTTGTGTGACTTTGCAGAACCCTTCTGAGCTTCCTTTGCCAGTGTTCCCTTTGACAGAAGTTCCCTATTTGGCTATAAAGTGAAAGACACACTCTCCTGGTGTGAGCAGGAAGGAAAAACCCTGTCTACTGTGGGCGTATGTTTTTTTACCCCTCAACAAACCTTTTCTAAGAATCACTGAAGAGGTTGAAATCCCAGGGTCCTTCCAATATCCACATGGAGATAGATCCTCCAGAAGCAGAGGGGGAACTCTTATAGAAGATGCTCTAGTGGCAGAGGGTGTCCGTAAAACCAAGGATGGAGAGATTCCTTATCTAACAGATCCTACCAGCACTCCTGAAAGAGGAGACCCAACTTTCCTTCTCTGGAGGTGGTCGAGGTAATTTATCGCTGCACTAGAGAGCTTGGTTCAAAATTATAAAAGATTCATGGGTGTAGAGGATAATATGCAGAGATTATATTGTACACTTTTCCCATCCACCTCCTCTGGTTTCAGATATAATCCCAGATGTTCCACCCAGTCAGAGGGAGGCAGTGGCACTAGAAGTAAACAAGCTGATAGAAAAAAAGTCATCCAAGATGTCCCCTGGACCAGAGAGAGTCCGTAATTTACTAAAGATTCTTTTTAGTGCCAAAGAAAACAGGGGACTGGAGACCAATTTTCGATCTCCGAAATCTGAATTACTCGGTTCAGTACACAAAGTTCCAGATGGTCACGGGTCAGTCCATTCTGCCTTTTCTGCACAAGGACGACTGGATGTGCTCAATAGATATTCAGGATGCCTAATATCATATCAAAGTGAACAGACGCTCCAGGAGATATCTGCACATCTGATGTTGTCCTTTTCGTATTTTCTCACTGATGGGTCTCTGATCCGATATTGTATCCAACTCAACCACATTTCTTAGACTTCTGGATGTGAGTCTCAGGCTCCTTCCTCTTCCCATAATGCATCATACTTTCCCTAACTCCTCAAATCTCATTTGCCGCCATTGCATCCAGACATGGTTTCTGAGTCTCAAGTGGTTTAGTGAGTTAAGTCAAATTTTAACTTCGTTATCTTTGAATTCTAGTTACTGTTATTGTTATTCTTTCTATCCTCCCTTCTCTGTACTTGACAGCAGGCATTAGGGAATGCTTTTCCTTTCCCTTTTTGTCTGTTTTTCTCTTCATGGCTTTGGCACTTTCCTTTAGAACTCTTGTTAAAAAAAAAAACAAAAAAAAAAACTGTAATATCTAGCAAACCTTGACTTTACTGTATTTAAAGTTTAAAAGCCTTTGTTGGTGTGTGTGTGTGTGTGTGTGTGTGTGTGTGTGTGTGTGTGTGTGTGTGTGTGTGTGTGTGTGTGTGTGTGTGTGTGTGTGCATATCTCCCATTTTTTTCTTTGGGTTAGTGATTGAGCTGAAAAATGTTGGATAAACCAACAGGCTTCAAGAGGTGCACTTCTTGTGGGCATAAGATCTCCACTTCTTGTGGGCATAAGATCTCCAGTTCGGATGCCTGTAAGAAGTGTCTGTTGTTTAGGGCCAGGACATTTAAATGTGGATTGTGGCCTCTTACCAGCCTCATCTCCTTCTTCTAAGGCTCAAACCCTCTCGAAACATGGTAGCTCCAAAGAACACAGCAGCCCTCTTTGCTTTTCCAGGGGTCTCATCAGAACCATGCAAAAAGAGATGGAAAGTTTTGGACCTGGCTTTTTCGGATCCAGCTGTGACCAAGACACCTTCAGATCCCAGAGATCCTTCAGATCCTAAGACTTTATCAGACCGGACTGCGTCAGATCCAAGTAAAACTAAGACATTGTCAGATCCTAAGACCTCATCAGATCTGACAGAAACTGTAGATGTTATGTAGTCCTATCTCACTGTAATTCTTGCTGGATGGGTTCGGAGCCGATATTTGGCTCCCACTCGGCCTATACTAAAGCTCGAGAGCCTTTTACTGGCTCGAGGCTAGCCCCTATCCCATGGTGCCTCACGGCAATTCCCCAGATCTCATTTGCCGCAAAAGCTTCGAGGTTGTGTCTTACTGGCTCGTTGGCTAAGTAGAATGATTATTTTTACTTATCTAGTCCTTTTTCTGTTTTATATATATATATATATATATATATATATATATATATATATATATATATATATCTTAATAGTTTCTTCTGTATTGTGCATCTTTTTGAAAGTTTTTATCCCCTATTCCCCCCGTAGGACTGTACGGCCCGTTTAAATTAGAGGGCCGTAGTGCCCATTTAAGTTAGAGGGCCTTTCTTCCCTGTGTGTGTCTGTGTGAATGTTATAAAAAAAAAAAAAAAACTTTCTTCCTTACACTTTTATTTTTTAGTCTTTAACTATGTCTAAAGATAAAGATAAGGATCACAAGGATCATCGCCAATTGGGCTTCAAAAAAGGTGACAGGTGTGCGCAGAAAATGTTTCTTACAGACAGCCACACCAGTTGCATATATTGTCTGGGCAAAGCCCATTTACAGGAACCTTGCACCTTCTGTCACGCTTTTAGTACAAGAGTGTTAAATGAAAGGAAAAAGCTTATTGACAGGGGTCTCATGACCAGTTCCTTCCAGGAATAGCTGGAACTTGATCAGGCAGCTCCAACATCTTCAAAGAGAAAATCATCGGCCCCGACTTCGGAGCTGACCAAAAAGTCTAAAGCGTCGGAACCAAGGAGTTCCGTTTCCGACTCTGCTTCATCTTCGGTGCAGTCTATTCCATCGATTCCGAGACAGTCTTTGGTTCCGAAGGTTTTGCCTGAAATCTAGACTGTATCTCCTATTTTATGATCTCCTATTTTGGAGAGGAGGAGATCTCCTTCAGTCTCCACCAGATCCTCCAGAACCCTATCAGGTGAGGACATTGAGAGGGTGGTGAAGAGGTTGCTTTCAGATCCAGCTTTGGCTAGAAAATTTACCCCTCCAGACCCAAAGGTCTCGGAGCCGTCCCCCGTACCGATCACTGTTCCCTTTGACTGCTTTGCTCTCTGAGCCTATTACATCAGGTTCCTTTGTTTTTGACCCTTCGGCTCCGGGGATTCAGCCTGTTTCCTCAGAGCCAATTACTCTATCCTCGATGGCTCAGTCTGGAGCCAAGGGTTCTGGGAGCCGACGCTCTCGTGTCGACTCCTAGGGGGACAGTCACCCTGGGCTCTCTTCGGAACTGACCCTCCCTCTTGGAGCCTCGGCTCAACTCAGCTCGGCTCCTACTTCTGCTTTGGAGCTATTCCCTCTTGCTAGGAGTCGACCATCTACCCCCTCGGAGTCGAGGTCTTCGGAGTGGGGGGGGAAAGGCTTTCGAAGCTATAGAGAAGGCTTTATCCTCTGCCAAAGCCATTCCTTTGGAACCTGTGTCCCACCAGCAGCAGGCAGCAACCTCTCCCCCCCCTGCCACCCCCACAGCATAGGGAACCAGAGGCCAAAGTTGCCCCCATTGGAGGTGCCCCCTCTTCCGAGACCTCCCCAGATTATCCCACTGGAGTGCTCCCTCAGAAGAGGTTATGTAAGAGGAAGCATGTCGACTCCCCTGAGTCTGTCACATCAGACACTGATTTAGAGGAATCAGAGGGGTACCCCAGATCTCCCTCTGAGGATGTCTCCTTCTCTGACATCCTAGAAATCCTTAGACAGAGGGGTGATTGGAAGACCTCTAACCCTACTGAGGATGAATCAGTGTATCTTGAGGCCTTTGGCTCCCAACCTTCCACCTCTTGGGTAACACCACCTTTTGACCAACTTTTGGGGGTCATTTTGCAGAAAGCATGGAACTCTCCAGATTCAGTGGAAGCCGTCCCAAGTAGGCCAAACAAATTTAGGACAACACCTGAGGACAAGTCTTTCCTTAGCAAGGGAGTTCCAGTTGATGCTATGGTGGCAGCAGCAGCCACCAAGAAGGAATTATCTGAGACGTCTTCTAATATCCATCCTCCTAACAAGGAGTCCAGGACGATGGATAGGTACGGGAAGCGTACTTTTTCCTTCAGCGGCATTTATACTAAGATCGCTGAATTACCTGACTTATTTCACTTGTCTTCAGAGGGATCTCCTGAAAGAATTAGGAGATACCCTCCAGGGTTCAGTAGCTCCAGGTTTCATGGACAAGGTTTCCGCGCACCTCTCCACCCTTATTTCCATAGCTAACTCCGCCATGAGGCTGATCTCATATGCGGCAGATGGAGCGAGCAGGGCAGCCGCAGCAGGAATAGCTCTCAGGAGACATTTGTGAATGCGTCTTTGTAATTTTACGGAATCCTTCAAGTCTTCCTTCACTAACGTTCCCTTTGATGGTTCATCTCTTTTTTGGATCCCAAGTGAAAGAGACTTTGACTAGGTGCGAGCAGGAAGGAAAAACCTATTTGTCCTTGGAGTCCGTTTCTCTCTCCCGTCCAGACCCTATCCCAAGGGTAATAAAGGAGGGTAATGTGGTTCCGCAAATCCCAAAAAGATTTTCCTCAGGCACAAGGTCAACCCTCCCCCAGGGGCAGAGGAGGAGGATATAATGGAAGGCCCCGCCCTCGCGGCAGAGGAGGTCCGCAACATCAGGGTGACAGAGAAACTTTCTCTGATCGTCCCTTCCATCGACCCTGAGGGGTTGCCCGACTGTCTATCTCTGGAGGCAGTCTGGGGCCGTATATCGCTGTATCCAAGCGCCTGGCTAACTATCACTCAAGATCGTTGGGTACACACAGTAATATCCAGAGGTTACCTGATTCTCTTTATTTCCAAAACCCCAACAAACCGGTCTCTTCCAGATGTACCACCCATCCAACTAGACCATGCAACATCAGACGTCATCTCGTTGCTACAAAAGAGTCATCCAAGAAGTCCCCGCAGAGCAAGTAGGATCCGGAACTTACTCTCGATTCTTTTTAGTTCCAAAAAAGACACTGGACTGGAGATCAATTCTAGATCTCAGCAGGCTCAACAAGCATGTAAGAAAATCAAAGTTCCGAATGGTCACTCTGCATTCGATATTTCCCTTTATCGGGAAAGACAACTGGATCTGCTCAATCGATCTCCAGGATGCGTACTACCACATCAAAATGGACAGGCGCTCCAGGAGACACTCACGTTTCCGGCTGGGAGTCAGCCATTTTCAGTTCAGAACACTGCACTTTGGCCTCACTACAGCCCCCAGAGTGTTTACCAAATGCATGGCAGTGGTAACGGCTCACCTGAGACATCAATGATTCCAGGTGTTTCCGTACCTAGACGACTGGCTCCTCACTGCTACCACCAAGCATCAACTCATAAGAACCAGGGACGAGACTCTATCCTTGTGCATAGGCATCACTGTCAACTTGAAAAGTCAGTCTTATCTCCCTCACAGCATATTGTATATCTAGGCTCAGATTAGACACAACCACCATGTCAGTAAAGCTAACACAGGAAAGAGTGGAATCTCTACGCAGTCAGATCCGATCCTTATTAAATAAAGAGTCCAGGCCAGAGTAGTCCTTCAAGTCCTAGGGATTATGGCTTCTGCCATCTTATTAGTTCCTGTTGCTTGCCTACATATGAGGATTCTCCAGTGGATGCTGTTTGCACCATGGTCAATGCAAGACCTTCCATTATCTCACCAGATATTAATAACAAACGCATGCAAAAGGGATCTGACATGGTGGTTACACACGAAACAACTTGTCATAGGTTGCCCACTTGTTCCTCCCCAAGAGAAAGCAGTTTTGACCACGGACACTTCCCAGATAGGGTGGGGGGGCATTATCTGGAAAAGACAGTCCAAGGTACTTGGCAAAACCACGAGAACCACTTGCACATCAATGTTCTGGAGATGAGAGTGGTGCTATATGCGTTGCAAGCACTTCACAGCTTCCTTCCCACTGGAACGATTGCGATTCAGTCAGACAACATGTCTGTCGTGTGGTACATAAACAAACAAGGGGGAACCAAGTCTTACCCGCTTTGCAGAGAGGCCTTAAGAGTTTGGAAATGGGCGATGGATACTCAACGCTTCCTGATAGCAACGCATATCCCGGGGAAATCCAACGTAATAGCGGACAAACTCAGCCGAGCAATTCTGATGCCTCACGAGTGGTCCCTGAATCCAATGGTTACGAAAGAGATCTTTCACAAATGGGGCCAGCATTGCTGCGATCTATTTGCCACTCACCTGAATACCAAATGCAGCAGCTACTTTGCCCTCATTCCCCATCCGGAGATGTCACCCAGGGATGCTCTAGTTCATGATTGACCCCCGAGACTTCTCTATGCCTTTCCTCCCTTTCCACTCATACCCAAAGTAATACAGAAAGCAAGACAGTTGAGGAATTCCTTGATCCTCATTGCTCCTTACTGGCCCCAACAAGTTTTGTTTCCTTTCCTGTGGCCCTACCTTTTGGAGGAACCTTGGATTCTGGATCCATCTCCAGATCTCCTGATTCATCAGTCGGGACAGTTCCACCCCTCCATCCACACCCTCAAATTGACAGCATGGCTGCTCCAATTCCACGTATAGCCAGGTGCATTCCCTTATCCCCAATGGTCAAACACATCCTAATTTCAACCCATAAACCTTCCACTCAGAAACTATATTCTAGCAAATGGAAAAGGTTTTCCCTTTGGGCTACGAACCGGGGCTTAGATCCATATACAGCTCCTTTAGAATCCATTTTATCCTTCCTAACAACAATTTTTCATGAAGGAGCGGCAGCCGCTACAGTTAGAGTTCAGTTAGCTGCCATTTCCAATTTCCATTTTGGTTTCATGGGAAATCCAATCACGCAACACTCCCTCTGTAAAACCTTCTTAAAAGGAGTTCTTCTTCTTAGGCCCCTAACCTTTAGAACCCTGGGACTTAAATTTAGTCCTCTCATCTTTGATGTCTGCATCCTTTGAACCATCCTCGTCATCAGACTTAAAGTTGTTATCATGGAAACCCCTGTTCTTGGTAGCTGTAACATCGGCTAGGAGAGTCTTGGAACTTCAAGCTCTAACTATTCGATCTCGTTACATTATCTTTCACAAGGATAGAGTCTCTCTTAGTACAAGCCCTTCCTTTCTCCCTAAGGTATGCTCAGAACACAACCTGAATACTACCATTGAGATACCTGTGTTTTTTCCAAACCACTCTAATAAATCAGAGTATAGACTTCACCAACTAGATGTCCACAGGATACTCAGATTCTATATACACAGGACCAAAGAATTCAGGAAATCTGATCAACTTTTTGTTTCCTTTTCTGACAAAAGGAAAGGCTTACCTGTTTCAAAAATTACTCTTTCAAAATGGCTTTTGGATTGCATGTCCTTTGCTTATCAACAAGCTGGTAGACAATTACCGTTAAAAGCTAAAGGTCACTCTACTAGGACTGTAGCTACTTCATGCGCCTTTAGATCTAGGCTTCCAATTGATACTATTTGTGCAGCAGCTACTTGGGCAAGACCACATACTTTTGTCACTCATTTCAAATTAGATTTGGCCTTCCAGTACAGGTCATCCTTTGGGTCCACTGTGCTGAAGAGTTTCTTTGCTTGAGCCACCCAGGATAAAGATGCTAGGGATGCTGTCCCATCCAGCAATAATTACGGCGAGATAGGACTACATAACATAAAGAAGTTATGTACTTACCATAACATTCCATGTTTGTAGTCCATCTCACCTATATTCTTGCGTCCCTCCCTCCAACCCTCTTCCCGATTCTGGGGGATCTCGTGGACCTCTTTTTGGGGCTGCCTGACTTTGCTCTTTATTGTCTACCTGGAATGTATTATGTTTCTAATCCTTTCCTGTATTTTTACAGATTCTTTCTTATTATTGTTAACTGATAGTTATTTATTACTTTCTTGCAAACTAGAGCTGAGGAATTGCCGTGAGGCACCATGGGATAGGGGCTAGCCTCGAGCCAGTAAAAAGCTCTCGAACTTTAGTATAGACCACGTCGGAGCCGGATATCGGCTCCGAACCCATCCAGCAAGAATAGAGGCGAGATGGACTACAAACATGGAACGTTATGGTAAGTACATAACTTCTTTTTATTTCTGGCTGTCCTTTTCTAAGCACCTCTACCTCAATTCCTAAGGCATCAGACATGATGGTTAGGAGCTACTGCTGCAACTACATCCAGACCTGCTTCCTTGGCTAGGTCTTCTCGAAGTTTGATAGAGGCCAATAAGGACAGGATGATGCAGAAGTTTCTGAGGGCTGAAATTCAGATGGAGGTCTTGCCGTCTCCATCCCTTCTTGGATCTGTGAGTGCTCAGTTATATACTGTGCAGACTCCTTCTCCAATCTGACCTTTGGTTTCAAAACCCCAGGATCTCGGATACCCAAGAGAGTTGATGTCAGATCCGAGGAAGCTCCCTTCCTCAACTCCAACAATGTTCCTGGCCAGCCCTGTTCTGATTTTGTCAGATCAGAGTGAATCTTGGATCTGAAATGTCAAAGCTGGCTCTTGGGGGGGGGGGGGGGTTTGCCTTCAACTCTGACTTTGTTGGATCTGTCACGTCCCTTTGGTGCTTTGGCCCTTAATAGATCAGGTCTGATTTGTCTGAAGGCCTCGGCTCCAGGGTTGGCTCTGTTTTCTCTCCTCTGGTGACTTGGGCTCCAAGGGAGAGGGAGGGGGTTTCCCCAAGTCCATTGGCTTTCCAGGTTGCAGAGAAGGCTTTCTCTAGAATCACAGAACCATCTTATCACATCCAGCATCTTCTCCGTCCTTCATCAGATCTGAGGACTGAGCCCATCACTCCTGCCATAGGTTAGCCTACCCCGAGGACCCTCCAGACTGCTTTTCCCAGGGAGTCCACCCTTCTTACGATACTTCTCTGGAATACCCTACAGAGGCGGTCCCTTGAAAGAAAAAGTGTAAGAGGAAGCACATAGACTCCCCCATGGAGTCCCTCACTAAGGACACCAATTTTGATGAGGGAGAAGGATAGCCGTAATCACCACCTGAAGACATCTCCTTCGGAGACATCCTGGAACTCCTAAAGCAGAAAGGTGGCTCGTCCTCCCAACCTCCTCCCCCTGAGGAGTTGGTGTTCCTGGAGGCTATCGGGGCAGGTCCGTCCACATCTTGGGTGACCCCCACCAGCGAACGAGCTCATAGATTTAGTTTCCCGATGGGCGTGGAAGGAGCCAGACATGGTCGAGCCTTAGCACCCGACAGGTTCTTCAGCACACCCTCTGAACGTCTACACTGGATCAAAGGCATCCCGGTAGATGCCATCATTGTGTCAGCAGCCACAAAAAAGGAGCTAGCCATACAGAGCCCCACTGTTCATCCGCCACACTAGGAGTCCAGAACGATGAACAGACATGGAAAGCGCGTTTACGCCTCAGCAACTTTCACATTAAGGTCATTAAACTATTTGGCACACTTCATCTGATTGCAGAGTGACCTGGTTAAAGAGGTAACCAACTGTCTTGTTGAGACCATGTCAAAGAAGGACTTGAAGAAAGTCCTTCCCCAGCTGGCGACTCTTTCTTCCTGTGCAAATTTCTTTAAGAAGTTGATTTTGCATACTGTAGAAGGCACCTCACGAGTGGCTGGTGCAGGCATAGCCATCACGAGAAAGTCCTGGATGCGGCTTTGCGACTTTGCAGAACCCTTCAAGGCATCTTTCATTAATACCCCCTTTGATGGTTCCTCCTTGTTTGGACCATTGGTGAATGATACTCTTACCCACAGCGAGCAAGAAGGAAACACCTTGTCTGCCGTGGGGATCAAGTTTTCTGCTTCTCAGAGAACGTTTTCTAGGAACCAGAGAAGTGGGAAGAAAACTTGCTGCAGGAAGTCTCAAGGACCTTTCCAGGACAAGCATGGAGATACTTCCTCCAAAGACAGAGGGGGGGGGGAGGTTTCAATGGTAGGCATTGTCCCAGAGGCAGAGTGGGTCTTCAAAATCAGGGCTTCAGAGAACCTTTCTCCAATAAGTACTGCCCAGCTGTCTAACTCTGGATGCCAAAGGGGGTCATTTATCTCTGTACCTAGATGTGTGGGCAAATATAAACAGTACCTGGGTGCTAAGCATAACATCCAGAGGTTACTACATTTCCTATTCCACTTCACCTCCAAGTCCCAGGAGGATACTTCCCATTCAGAGAGAGTATGCAATTCAAGAAGTGAGTCATCCAGGAGGTCCCAACCAAACAGATAGGATTCAGAACTTATTCATGCTTATTTTTGGTGCCAAAGAAAACAGAGCAGCAAAGGCCAACTCTGGATCCCTGCAACCTAAATCATTATGTCAAGAAGTCAAAAGTTGGATGTGATCTATAGATCTCAAGGTCATGTACTCTCATATCAAAATAGACACTCCAGGAGGCATCTGTGCTTTCGGCTGAGAGCCAGTCATTACCAGTTCAAAACACTGGCCTTTGGACTCACTGCAGCCCCCCAGGTGTTTACCAAGTGTATGGCAGTTGTAGCAGCTCACCTAAGGCTGAAGGATTCCAGGTGTTTCCATATCTAGATGATTGTCTCCTTACTGCACCAACGAGGCATCAGCTAGTTTAAACTAGAGATTACATAGTTCAGATCTCCGATTCTCTTGACATTACAATAAATCTGACAAAATGAAATCTGATTCTGGTTCAGAATCTATAGTTCATAGGAATGCAGCTGAATACTATTACACAAGTGGTGTCTCTGCCTCTTATGTCGCACAGTATCCTTGAGACAACAAGTTCAGGGACTTAATAAATCTCTCTTCTCCTCCCGCGATGTTAATACTGAGACCACTGGGGTCTGTTAAGCACCATCATCCTACTTCCCTTAGCAAGATTTTTTATGCGAGCTCTTCAGTGGACTCTGGCTGTTCAGTGGTCCGTTCTTTACCAAAAGCTATCTGTTCCCATCAGACTGACCTAAACCTGCAGACGTTATATCCAATGGTGGATGCAGTCAGATGACATGTATCTGGGCAGGCCGTTTTCTTGCCCCCCCCCCCCCCCAACAGCCATAGCAACCACGGATGCTTCCCATTTGAGGTGGCATTACAAGGGAAAGAAGGTCCAAGACATGTGGTCCCCCTGTGAGACCAAATTCCATTTCAGTGTCCTCGAGATAAGAGCAGTGCTTCTAATGTTGCAAGCCTTTCAGGACATTCTTCCTCTGAGGGCAGTTGTTATACATACGGACAATATGTCAGTGGTCTGGTATATCAACAAACAAGGTGGAACCCAATCCTACCCATTATGCAGAGAGGTCATGAGAGTTTGGGAATGGGTGATCTCTTCAAGTCACTTTCTAATTGCAATGCACATTCCGGGGAAAACCAACACGTTGCCAGACAGACTCAGCAGGTCCATTTGGACTCCTCACTAGTGGTCCGTCCATCGGTCAGTAGCAACCAAGATTTTCAGCTGTTGGGGCTAGGCTTGTTGCAGTCTTTTTGACTCTTCCCAAACAACAATTGCAACAAGTACTTCGCTGTGATCTCCCCTGAAGGGGGAGGCACAGAGGGATGCCCTAGTCCACGATTGGCCCCCAGGTCTCCTTTATGCCTATCCCCTTCCCTTTGATTCCGAAATTTCTACAGAAAGACAGCAGGTTGAAGAGCTCAGTAGTCCTCATTACCCCCTTCTGGGCTTGTCAGTTGTGGATCCCCTTTGTATGCTCTTACCTCAAGTATCCCCCGTGGATACTAAATCCCATACAGGACCTCATTATTCCCCCATCAGAACACCAGCACCCCAATCCCCAGACCCTCAGATTGACTGCATGGTTTCTCTGATTTCAGTAACTGTATGAAAGTCCAGGCTTGCTCCCACAGTCTGCGGCATAATTTTGGCTTCTGTAAAGACCTCCACTAAAAAAGTCTGTAGCAGCAAGTGGAAGAGGTTTTTCCATATGGGCCTCAAAGGAGAATGTGGACCCTTTCTCAGCTCATATTTTGGCCATTCTTCTTTTTCTCAGTACTCTCTTCAGGAAGTAGCCAGTTTTTCTACTATAAAACTTCAACTTGCTGCCGTTTCTAATTTGCATACCGGAGACGATTTTTCTCTCTTTGCTTTCAAATTATGTAAAGCATTCATGGAGGACATATTTCTACTTAGACCTCCCAAGAAAAGACCCTTTACTTCCTTGGAGTCTTACCATTGTTCTTCAAGGCTTTACCCAAAAGCCCTTCGAGCAATCTGACAATTGTGAGATGAAATTTCTTTCATGGAAGACAATTTTTCTTATAGCCATTACTTCGGTTAAGAGGGTATCTGATCTTCAAGAATTATCAGCCAAACCTCCTTACGTCATTTTCCATAAAGACAGAGTATCCTTATGGACTTACCCTTCCTTTATGCCTAAAGTAGCCATGGAATCAAACATTAATCAGTCTATTCAGTTGTCAGTTTTCTTCCCCAATTTTCCCAATAAAGAAGAGTGTATTTTGCATCTCCCTGATGTTCATAGACAGTTACGGATGTTCATCGTGTTTCACTGTTGCAGTCATTACTCTTGGGTTATCCTGCTGGCAGGCTACCCTCGGTCGGCCAGAATTCCAATGTCTAGGTCCTGCGTCAGTTGCTGTCGCCTCTTCCCTGATGTCAGTGTGCCAGGGGTATAAAAGATGCAGCCGAAGCCATTTTCTTCAGTTTTTTTTGCCGCTCGGTGCCCGAAGCAAAAGCAGTTTGCAAGTGCCGGTCGGCCTACTTCTGAGATTTTCAAATCCAAATCTCAGAACCGAAGTCTTCATTAAAGCTAAGTACCCTGTTGGGGAAACTTTTTTCTTGCTCCAGACCGATGTCAGAAAAAGTTAACAATTGTATTTCTTGTGGGAAGCAAATACCTCATAAGGATTTTCACTCTTACTGTATTCCTTGCCTAGGCCCTGATCACAACGTTGCTAGCTGTCGGTTTTGTGCTAGATTTAACCAACGCACTATCAAGCGTCGGTTCGATTTTGCATTTCATTACTTTGGCCGAAGATTTAATTATATAATGCCGTCGGACCAGCCGACAACCGGAGTTTACAAAAAATGCAAGGACAAGGAAAAGGATAGGCATCCGAGGTCCAAAACCGACAACAAAGCCTCTGCTAGGCCAGTCGCCGGTTCTCAGTGAGGCGCTTTCGCAGCCCCTGGCGCTTGCTGCCTCAGAGCCACAGGCCGCTTCCGACTCCCATGTGGAGCCGACTGGGCCTCTGGAAACTCAAGGTATTGGACACTCGGAAATCATTCCTTCAGATGGGTCCGGAGCCGCTGAGCAGGCATCGGCTTCTGAGGGTGTCTTCAGACCTACACAACTATATATTAAGCCATCTTCAGCTTCAACGACAAAGAAACAAGTACAGCATTCTCCTTCTCAGACTTCCATGCCTAAAAAACAGATGCTCAAAATGGCCGAAGACCTAATTAGTTTGATCAGGGGCTCCCATCCCTCTCCTTATAAGGGGCCTAGGCAAGAGACTGAGTATGATTCTTCTGATCAGGTTTCTATTTCCTCTGATTCCTCTTCTGAACAGGATTACTCCATGCTTCCCTATGATGATTCTGATGCTGAAGAATCCATTCCTTCAGCCTCTCCTCCTGAGGATTATTCTTTTGGGGAAACCCTACATACCATGAGGGAGCATTTCCACTGGGAGAACCAAGATTATTCAGAATCTAAGAAAAGGCTCAGAGACTTTCTGCTACTACCTCAGCACAGACTCCTTGGTATTCCACCTGTCCTGTATATAGTAGATGATGTATTTTCAGAGTCCAGCCTGTCCCCTGACTCTTTACCCCCTGCACCTGCTAAGCCAGACAGGTACTACAGGGTGCCGGATTCTCATAAATTCCTATATAAAAACCCCGCTGCTGACCCAGAAACTATATCTCATGGTCCCAAAGGGGTTAAAGCTTCCACTGCAAAAAAACCTGTCCCCTCTGATAGGGATTCTAGGGCTCTAGACAGATGGGGGAAAAAAGTCTACACTTCTGCTACCCTGGCTTTAAATTGTCAATTTCATATGCTTAAATATCAGCAATATTTAATGTCACTGCTTAAGCAGAAATTGTTGCCAAATACTGAAGGTTCAGAGAACAAAGAATTGCAGGATTTATTGCATGCAGCTGAACAAGTAGGAAAGCATACTTTGCAATGTGGTTATGATTCTCTGGAGGCCTCTTGCAGGGCCGCTGTTACAGGTTCTGTTATTAGATGGCATGCTTGGTTAAAGGAACAGAATCTGCCTGATCATGTGAAAGCAAAATTATTAGATGCACCATTACAGCATGATACTTTGTTTGGTACTAAAGCAGAAGAGGTGTTGAAAAAAATGGAGGATAAAGCAAAATCCATGCAGACAGTCAAGGATTTCTTACAGGTGCAGCCACCCAGGTTTAGCAGGAACTGGCCCACCAGAAATTGGTCCTTTCCAGTGTCAGACAGACCACAAAGAGGCAGATACAGGCATCCCAGAGGCAGATCTAAGCCCCAAGGCTCATACAGGCCTAAACAATGGGGTGCTCCTACCTCCAAAAGCGGAGAAGACAAATCACAACCTTACAGGAAACAGTGCCAATGACTTTCCACTACCAGATCCAAGCACTTTTCTTTTGGCAGCCCCCTTAGGGGGAAAACTAGCACTTTTTTCATCAAATTGGAAAATGATTACCCAAGACAAATGGGTCCTGAACATAGTGTCCCAAGGCTACAGGTTCCACTTTCACACCCTACCAAGATCAAAAGGTATGCCAGACCTGCCACACAATCAATGGGCAGAGGCACAAAAACAAATTACAGCCCTCATGGACATGAGGGCCATTCAGCAAGTACCACAACAAGAGCAGGGGCAAGGATTTTACTCCAGACTTTTTCTAGTACCCAGAAAGGACAAAACCTGGAGACCAATACGGGACCTGTCAATTTTAAATACGTTTCTGGAAGTTCCAAAATTCAAAATGTTGACTACAGCAGCTACTGCCCATGCTAGGCAAAAAGGCTTGGCTCGTAACTTTAGACCTAAAAGAGGCATACCTGCATGTCCCAATCAAACAATCTTGCAGAAGATACCTCAGATTCATAGCTGGCTCAATGCATTACCAATTCTCTGCACTGCCCTTTGGCTTATCTACTGTGCCCAGGGTCTTCACAAAATGCCTGGCACCAGTAATTGCATTTTGCAGACAAAAAGGAATTCAAATATATCCCTACTTGGATGACTGCCTAATTCAAGCAGAGAACAAAGACATTCTTCTGAAGCATCTGGCGTATGTAAAAAGATTACTCATTGGCCTAGGATACACAATAAACAAAAAGAAATCAAACCTAGTGCCCTCTCAAGAGATAATATTCCTGGGTGCAAGCTTAAATACAACTGCCCAGATGGCTTATCTCACGCCAGACAAACAAAAACATCTGACTACTTACTTCAAGAAATTGGCAACACAAACCCACTTATCTGCAAGGAAAATCCTGCAGGCCTTGGGTTTCGTGGCATCTTGTATTCTACTAATTCCATATGCTAGACTGCATATGAGGAAACTACAATGGTACCTAAAAAGTGTTTGGACTCAGCATTGCCACAGCCTGGAGGCAGTAATTGCACTCATTCCCTGCCTACAACAGGAGTTTCGATGGTGGGCAGAAGCCTGTCACCACAACAAGGGTCTCCCATTCAGTTTACCCACAGCCAGAGAGACACTGACAACGAATGCATCAGATTATGCCTGGGGAGCCCATATGGCAGGAAAATGTATTCAGGGCACATGGTCTGCAAACCAGATGCATCTTCACATCAATCAAAAAGAGATGCTAGCTGTTCAAAATGCCCTGACAGCTTTCAAGGACCTGCTTCATCCAGGACAGTTACTGATAAAACGACAACACTACGGTCATGTGGTACATAAACAAGCAGAGAGGTACACATTCTTATCCCCTATGCAGACAAGCAGTGACCTTATGGGACACAGCATTGGCTTTTCAAATTCACCTGCAAGCACAATTCCTGCCAGGAAAAACAAATACTCTGGCAGGCGAACTAAGCAGAAACCTCATGGACCCCCACGAATGGAAACTGGATCCACAAGTCTTCAGCATGATAGTAAGGAAATGGGGATGCCCAGACATAGATCTATTTTCCTCCCCTCACAACTGCCAGTTGCAGAGATTGTGCACAAGGATTTATCACAAGCAAGCATGGAAAGTGGACGCCCTATCCTTCAGCTGGAAAAATCTAACGGTATATGCTTTTCCCCCACTGCCTCTCCTTCCCAAGGTACTCCTAAAGGTCAGACAAGAGAAGCCAAAAATGATACTGATTGCACCATACTGGCCACGCCAGCACTGGTACCCAATCCTAAAGAGCTTGTCTCAAGCAAGGTCCAGCATGGATATTGCCTCAAACTTCTCACTTGCTGACCCAACAAAACAATCAGATCCTGCACAGCCAACTCAGGACCTTAAATCTGGCAGCATGGCGGATAATGTAACCATTCAGACCACTCCTCTTTCAAAAGCTGTTATGGATGTTATCTTGGAGGCCAGGAGGCCCAGCACCAGAAAATCTTATGCAGAAAAATGGAAGAGATTCTGTGCTTGGAACCACGAACAAGGCATTGACACGTGTGTACCAAATATCCCTCAGATTTTACAATACCTAATTGAGATGCTGAACAAAGGCCTTTTCTTCTCATCAATTAAGAGTCATGCCTCTGCCATTTCAGCCCACTACAACATGGAACCACCTATTTTTTCTCATCCTTTAATAAGGCAGTACCTCAGAGGGGCCAAAAACATTAGGCCTCCAAGGAGAGCACCAATTCCGGCCTGGGACGTCAATTATGTTTTGGAAAAACTCACACTGCCTCCTTTCGAGCCAGCATCCACAGCAGACATAAAATTCTTATCCTGGAAAACAGCTCTGCTCCTAGCAATAACCTCCACAAGGCGGGTCTCGGAGTTACAAGCACTCATGGCTGTGGAACCTTTCATCATTTTTCATCCAGACAGAGTTTCTCTGAGGACAAACCCTACATTTATGCCTAAGGTGGTGTCCAGTGTGGCCCTTAACCAAACCATTCACTTACCAACCTTTTATCCTAATCCACAGAACAAGGGTTTGAAAATTCTGCATTCTTTGGACATACACAGGCAGTTACGCTTCTACTTGGACAGAACTAAAACTTTCAGAAAGACTGAGCAACTTTTAGTGTCATATGCTGCAGGATCACAAGGAAAAGCTATCTCAAAACAGACTATTTCAAAATGGATAGGCCATTGCATCCGTTTCTGCTATTTTCAACATGGCAAATCAGTGCCTAAGGGCATTAGGCCTCATTCCACCAGAGCAGCAGCCACTTCAGCAGCCTTCCTCAGAGGAGTACCAACCAAAGATATCTTAGAGGTTGCAACTTGGAGTTCAGTGCACACCTTCACAAAGCACTACCACTTACCTCTTTACTCTAAGTCCAGAGCAGGCTTTGCCACTGCAGTCCTGCAGGGCCTCATAGCCTCTCCTAATCCTGTTTAGCCCAGCCACCCTTCCACAGCTTTGGGATTCAACCCAAGAGTAATGACTGCAACAGTGAAACACGATGAACATAGTACCGTTGTGTACCTACCATAAATGTAGATGTTCGAGTGTATTCACTGTTGCAGTCCAGGTTACCCACCTACCATCCCCCTTTTCTTTGCTGGGACTTATCTACACTTCTCTATCCTATACAACCTATTTGGTGTATTAGCTTGTAGATGAAGGAAATGTTATTTTGGTGCATGCTTTTTTATTGGCATATTTTTCAGCCTACCTATTTGGGGGCACCTGACATCTAGAGCAAGAAAAACTGAAGAAAATGGCGTCTGCTGCATCTTTTATACCCTTGACGCACTGACGTCAGGGAAGAGGCGACAGCAACCGACGCCGGACCTAGACTTTGGAATTGTGGCCGGCCGAGAGTAGCCTGCCAGCAGGATAACCCAAGAGTAATGACTGCAACAGTGAATACACTCGAACATCTACATTTATGGTAGGTACACAACTGTACTTTACTGTAACATTCCATCTGTGTTGTCCATTTTCATTCTTACTCAACTTCAATCCCACCAACCACCTCATTTCCTGGAAAGATTGAAGGATATTGGAGGAACCACTTTTCCTTTGTTTGAATCCTAGATTCTGTTATCTGATTCTCTACTACCCTGTAGGTCTCTGGGCAGCAAACAAGATGTGAGGTATGTAAGGTGACTAGGGCATAATGGGTAAATGGAGGAGCTTGAGATATTCAGTGTTCAACGATTTAGAAGAAGTTGCCGAGTTGGATCTGAGCATCAGATACGAACCCAACAGATGAAGAAGAATGAAAATGGACAACATAGATGGAACATAATGTTTAGTACATGAACTTTTTTTAACACCCTGTGTAACATCCCCACTCTGGGCCAGTAATTAAGGAGCCTCAGTCCTCACCACTGACAGACAGTGGAGAGGGGCGCACTCAGTATTTCCAGATGCAGACCTGTCTGCATGAAGCACAATTTCCTTTAAGAGCACACAGAAAACACACTCAGCCCGGGGTCTGGGTTTCTTTCTCTCTGTCTCCCACCAGGTCCCCAATAAGACTTGTCACTGGCACAGCTGTAGGGTTAGGTCCTCAGCTGAGTGTCTAAGCCAAGTCCTCCAGCACTCTCTGTGTGAAACCAATGCTTCGTGTTCCTGTTCCAAGTAACTGACACACACACTCTTTGAGATTTAATTTTCACACATACACCTAGGAAAGGCTGGCATAGATTACCCACTCTACCAACTTTGCCCAGACAAAAAAGGTAACTTCACTGCCGTCAGTTACTGTAAGGCTCTTAAAAGGGTGTTCAATTATGCTGAGTGAAGTTAAAATTAATACAAATGGTGATGTTGTCCAAACAGCCAGGCCTTCAGGAGTGGCCGCAGTTATCACCAAATAGAGATATGCAAATACTCTCAAAACTTAAATATTTTTTTAAAAGGACCAGCCACAATAAGAAGTTTAAATATATTTAATATAAATAATAAAAGAACAAGAGAATAAATATGTATTTACAGTAAACAGCAGAGTTTCAATCACAGGAATTATTAAAAAAATAACACAGCTGGAAAGATTTACACAGTTACAGTAAAACAATACTTAACTGTTCTCACTGTATTATCCTGACTAATCTAAAAATATAGTCCCTGGTCACTTACTAGCGCAAGGCAAGATGAAGTGGTTGTCACGTTCCAAGACCAGAATGCCCCTGAGACTTCAGTCTCCTCTAATATTAAAACATTATTTCTGTATAGAATACATCACATACATCTGGTCATCTGGCTTCTGGTTCCCATGCAACCCCCATTGCTAGAAGCTGTCAGGAATTAGCACCTATGTGTTACCATACACACAGAGCTTTGCTCAGATCTGCTGCAGCTCTTGGAAGTCCTAAAACAATTTCAAACCTCTACCATCCCAGAGTAGCAATTAGCTCCCTGCTAGAGACATTAAAGAAGGCTTCCCAATACTTGGTTTCCCAGACATTTTGTCTCTGACTGCAACCAGAACTGTAAGATACAATCTTTATGGCCTAATTTAATTTCAGCTGTTTTTCAAAGTGTGCTGCATGTGGATTGTGTTTAACCTCTTCCCTTCCAGTATCATCTGTTAAAACATAATATACATTCAATTCAGATACAATAATACATGTACATTTCTTTTCTTTCCAGCAGGGCACACTGTTGATACATTTTAACACAGGCAGCTTTACAAATACATTTTTCAACACAAGCATCTGCACAAATCATTTTGATATACAAATGACATATAATTCTTTGCAAAATTCCTGCTAGCTTTGTTGGCATATGTTTCATATCCACTGCCCTTCTTCTCCTGGGGCATGGCTGGCAGTACCTCCTATAGTCACACCCTGATGTTTACCTACTTTATCACTTCAGTTTGCACAATTTTTGTCTTTGATAATTTTGAGTTATAACCAATTATCAGCTTATAAGTAAAATATGCTATTACTCTATATAATTTAGATCAGAGCAATGTTTGTATATATTCATTATGTACAGTGAAAATCACTCCTACCAAGCAGGATTTATACTCCACTTTGTACACAGCTTACACTCCTAACTGCTTCTAGCCTTTGATAAAACCAGTGTCAAGCAGCATTTATGCCCCTTCTTTTACCACCAAGCCCTTACAAAATAATTAGCTGACATTGTGTATCTATACAGCCACAGAAGCCTACAATAACATTGTCTTACTGTGTAAAAATCCGCCATTTAGATTAACTTACATGATAATAAATAGTAGTCTACACATAAAAAGAAATAATGCAATGCCTTCCCTGTATCACCTTACTAAATAACCCTGTTAGACATAATGTAACTTTCAAAAGGCCACAACTGTTAATTTTACAATGAGCACTGCTACCACTGTTGCAACACTTACTTTCACTGTACTTTTACAATGAAGTTCTAAACTCTATACAAGACCCTTTAATACAGCAATTACAGAAGCATTTTAAAGATTAAAAGAAGTTATCATGATTTACGTTTACGTAGTAGTGACATATTATTGCTCGAGGGCATCTCAGGAAGAGGATCCAGAAGCATGTTTAGACATCTGAAGGAATGCTTTAACAAATGTACTTGCTAGATGTATTTGTGAAATGAGTTCTGAACCGTTTGTGGAATTTAGACTATTAGATGTAGACAGCATCCCAACTACAGGGGTGACTTAAATATAAATGTTTAAATTAAGGGGTATAGATAGATTAGCATGCTGAGAACTGACTGACTGCCAGATCTGAAAGTTTCGGCAGGTATAAAACTATTACTTAAGCAGTATCATGCCACTATCAAATAAATGTAAATCCCAATAGTGCAGTGTCATGCCACTATCAAATAAATGTAAGTCCCAGTAGTGCAGTCAAATAAATGTAAATCCCAATAACTTGTTTAAATATTTAAAAATGGTTTTGTAATTAAACAAGATCCCTCAGTACAGTAGAGTTTTGAAAGCTTTCAGATGTTCTTCATCTCACATTGCTGCAGTCCTAACACTTGGGTAGTCCGCTGTCCCAGTCGGCCCGAATACCAAAGTATAAGGCTGACGTCGGTCAAGGCGCATTTGTCTGACATCAGGACGTCAGGGTACAAATGCGCATGACCGACGTCATATCCTCAGTCTTTTTTGCCGCATGGTCCGATGCAGAAGCAGTATTGCGAGTGCAGGTTGGCGTTCTGAAATTTTCTGAAGTCGGAGTTTCAGACCGAATCAAAGTTGGCTAAGTACCCCGTTGGGGAATATTTTGGTTTTTTCTTGCCTCAGTATTTAACCGGATGTCAGAAAAAGTGAATAACTGTATTTCTTGTGGGAAACAGATACCTCATAGAGATTACCATACATTGTGTATACCTTGCTTAGGGCCTGAGCACGACGTTGTTGGCTGTCGCTCTTGTGCTAGATTTAACAAACGCACTATTAAGAGAAGATTAGATTGTGCCAGGTTAGTTTTTGGGAAGCGTTGTAATTACAACATGCCGTCGGATGCTCCGATGCCCGCTTCGTCTAAAAAGCGCAAAGACAAAGCAGCGAAGCCTAGGGTGGAAGAACCGTCTGTCCCGGACGTCGGTTCTTTAGAGGGCTCGGTGGAGCCGGTGGTTCTACCAGAAGTTCCTTTGGATTCTCAGGGAGAAACTTTACTGTTACAAGATGGTCCTCTCAGGAGGTAGGCCAGGCTGAAGGGGCTTCTCAGGTAGCTGTTCTCCCCTCCCTTCCTAAGGTGGTTAGGCCCGCCCCTTCTGTTTCCAAGGCTCCTTCTAGAGGCCGGCCAGGGTTAACTTCAGTGGGGGTCTCCCCTAGTTCTTCAGGGTCTCTGCCTAAGAAACATATGCTTAAAATGGCAGAAGATTTGATTACTATGATTAGAGGTTCTTTACCCCCCCCTGATAAGAGGCCTAGGGTGGAACCTGAGCTGGAGAGTTTTGAGCTGTGTTCGGAGGCTTCTGAGTCTTCGGCTGAAGACTTGCAGGAGTATCCTCCTTATTCTGATTCTGATGTAGATGATTCTACACCTTCGGCTTCTCCTCCTGAGGATTTTTCTTTTTCAGAGACTCTTCATTCCATGAGGGAGCATTTTAAATGGGAAGGTCAAGATTTCTCTGATTCTAGGAAAAGGCTTAGAGAATTTTTGTTTCTACCCCAGCATAGGCCTTTAGCTTTACCTCCTGTTCTGGATGTGGTAGAGGATGTTTTTGCAGAGGCTTCCCTGAACCCTGATTCTTTGCCTCCTGCCCCAGTTAAACCGGACAGGTATTATAGGGTGCCTGAAGCTCATAAGTATCTTTTTAAGAGTCCTAGGGCAGACCCAGAAACTGTTTCTCAGGGCCCTAAAGGTGTTAAGGCTTCTGTTGTTAAAAATCCTGTTCCTTCTGATAAAGAGGCAAGGGCTTTGGATAGATGGGGGAAAAAGGTGTATACTTCTTCCACTTTAGCCATGAGGGCTTTGAATTGCCAGTTTCACATGTTGAAATACCAAAATTATCTCCTTTCACAATTGAAGTCTAAGGTAGATGCTCTGGCGGAAGGTATTGAGTGTAAAGAGTTGCAGGATTTGGTTCATGTTTCTGAACAGGTGGGTAAGCATTCCTTGCAATGTGGTTTTGATGCTGTACAGGCCTCTTCGAGGGTGGCAGCCACTGGTTCTGTTCTTCGCAGGCACGCCTGGCTGAGGGATCAGAATTTAGCTGAACATGTAAAGACAAGGATTTTAGATGCTCCTTTACAATCTGATGTGTTATTTGGTGCGCCTGTGGAAGCAGTTTTAAAGAAAATGGAGGACAAGGCTAAGTCTATGCAGACTGTTAAAGATTTTTGCAGGTTCAGCCTCCAAAGTTTAGTAGAAATTGGCCTACTAAGGGGTGGACTTATCCTTCTTATGATTCTCAGTCTAGGGGTAGATCTAGACGTGGTAGGGGCAGAGCTCAAGGTTCTTTTAGGCCTAGAACAGGCAGTTCGCCTGCCCAGTCTTCTGGTGAGGGCAGGGGTCAGTCCTTTCGTAAGCAGACCCAATGACTTGCCTTTTCAGCTGCCAGAGCCTTCTCGTCTGGCAGCACCTTTGGGAGGAAGGCTGGCACTTTTCAAAGAAAATTGGAGTGTTATTACCCAAGACAGATGGGTATTGGATATCGTTCACCACGGTTACAGGTTTTATTTCCATACCTTGCCTCCTTTCAAAGGCATGCCAGACATTCCTCCTATACAAAGAAAAGAGGCTCACAAGCAAATTTCTCTGTTGCTCCAGATAGGGGCCATTCAGCCAGTTCCTGTACCAGAAAGGGGCCTAGGATTTTATTCTCGCCTGTTCCTAGTACCAAAAAAGGGGAACACGTGGAGACCAATTTTGGATTTGTCTATCCTCAACACTTATTTGGACATTCCCAAGTTCAAAATGTTGACGTTACAACAGCTTTTACCACTGCTGGGCAAAGATCACTGGATGGTAACTTTAGATCTCAAGGAGGCTTACCTTCATGTGCCTATCAGACTCAGTTGCAGGAAGTATCTGCGTTTCCGAGCTGGAAATTCACATTATCAGTTCTCTGCATTGCCCTTTGGCTTATCTACTGCGCCCAGAGTATTCACAAAAGTTCTGGCTCCAGTTGTAGCCTTTTTCAGGCTAAAAGGAATACAAATCTATCCTTACTTGGACGACTGTCTGATTCTGGCTCAAGAAAAGGACGAGCTTCTTCAGCATCTGGAATATGTGATAGCAGTGCTAAGATGCCTGGGGTATTCTGTGAACGAAATAAAGTCCAGTCTAGTACCCTCTCAAGACATGTGCTTTCTGGGTGTGAGACTGAATACAGCAGCCCAGATGGCCTTTTTAACCCCGGACAAACAAAAGAGTCTATCCCTTTACTTCCATCAACTATCTCATCAGTCCGTGCTGACTGCAAGGACAGTCCTTCAAGCATTAGGGTTCATGGCATCTTGTATTCTGGTGCCTCCCAATGCCAAACTGCATATGAGGAAGTTACAATGGTATCTCAAAAATGTATGGACACAGCACTGCCAGGATCTGGACACTGTCATTCAAATAATACCTTGCATTCAAAAGGAATTTTTGTGGTGGGCTCAGGAATGTCACCTAAACAAGGGACTCTCTGTGACCCGGCCAGAGGCGAGTCAGATTCTGACGACAGATGCCTCAGACATAGCTTGGGGAGCTCATCTGAATGGAAAGTGGATACAAGACAAGTGGCCTGCCAGACTACAGCATCTACATATCAACATGAAGGAGATGTTAGCAGTCCAGTTTGCATTGATGGCTTTCAAGGAGTTACTTCTTCCAGGGCAGGTCTTGATTCTAACAGACAACACAACTGTCATGTGGTATATCAACAAGCAAGGGGGAACACATTCTTATCCTCTATGCAGGCAAGCAATGATTTTGTGGGAGACTGCGCTCAGCTTGCAGCTTACTCTTCAGGCAAGGTTTCTGCCAGGAGCACAGAACTCCTTAGCAGATGTGTTAAGCAGGCAAATCATGGATCCCCACGAGTGGAAACTGGATCTTCATGTATTTCAAAAATTGACAGTGTCATGGGGAACTCCAGACATAGATCTGTTCGCTTCTCCACTAAACCACCAGCTGCCAAAGTTTTGCACGAAAAGGTTTCATCACACAGCTTGGAAAGTGGATGCTCTTTCGTTCAGTTGGGAAAATCTTCATGTGTATGCCTTTCCACCTCTGCCTCTCCTCCCAGAGGTACTCCTAAAGGTCAGACAAGACAAGCCAAGGATGATTTTGATAGCTCCAGATTGGCCTCGGCAACACTGGTACCCATTACTGAGGAATCTGGTAAGAAAGCCTCCATGGCCTTTACCTTTAATTCCACACCTTTTGTCTCAGAGGGACGGTCATCTACTCAATGTCAAGCTTCACTCTCTTCATCTAACAGCCTGGCATATTCTGTTTTGAACCACAGCAGGTCTCAACTTCCTCAACAAGTTTTGAATGTGATTATGGAAGCCAGAAGACCTAGTACACGTAAAGTGTATGCAGAAAAATGGAAGAGATTTTTATTTTGGAGTGCAGCAAAGGATTTGGATGTTTCTGAGCCTAATTTGAGTGTGGCTCTTCAATATCTTACTGAGCTATTGGACAAGGGTTTGTCTTTCTCTTCCATTAAGATTCATGCTGCAGCAATTTCAGCTCACTATGATTGTGACCCACCATTGTTTTCTCATCCTTTGTTCAAGCAATTTCTTAGAGGGGCAAAGAATATAAGACCCCCACGTAGAGCTCCTACTCCTGCTTGGGACCTCAATTTTGTGTTGGAGAAACTTACTCTACAACCTTTTGAGCCTCGGCTACTGCTGAGTTGAAATACTTGTCATGGAAGACTGCTTTTTTGTTGGCCATTACTTCTGCAAGAAGGGTTTCTGAATTGCAGGCCCTTATGGCGGTTGAGCCTTTTTTTGATTTTTCATAAGGATAGGGTATCATTACGTACTAATCCTTCATTTATGCCTAAGGTGGTTTCTAGTGTGGCTTTAAACCAAACTATTCATTTGCCTACTTTTTATGCAGATCCCCAAAATAGGGGAAAAGATTTTGCACACCTTAGATGTACACAGACAGTTGCGTTATTATTTAAGCAGGACTAGGGATTTTAGGCAGTCTCAGCAGTTGTTTGTTTCTTTTGCTTTGAGTTCCCAGGGCAAGCCTGTGTCAAAACAAACTATATCTAAGTGGATTGGGTTTTGCATTGCATTCTGTTACTCCCATCATGGCAAGGAGATTCCAGCTGGGATTAGGCCTCATTCCACTAGGGCTACTGCCACTTCAACAGCATTTCTAAGGGGTGGCAACTAAGGATATTTTGGAGGCAGCTACTTGGAGTTCAGTGCATACTTTCTCCAAGCATTACCACCTTCCTCTCTATTCTAAGTCCAGGGCTGGTTTTGCCACTGCTGTGTTGCAGGGCATTTTGGCAGCTCCTGCTTCTTTATAGTTTAGCCATCCTCCCTTACCTCTGCTTTGGGATTCTACCCAAGTGTTAGGACTGCAGCAATGTGAGATGAAGAACATAGTACAGTTTTGTACCTACCATAAATGTAGATGTTCGAAGATCCACATTGCTGCAGTCCAATTTTCCCTCCCTCCTTCCCCTCTGTGTTTAGGGGTGTTTGTGTGGGTGAGGTTCTATTTTTTGTAGATTTGTATATATTGTACATATATTAGGTACAGGAGTGTTTTGGTGTTTTTTGGTTTTGGCCTTAGCTTTTTAGGGTCTTCTGACATCTGGGGCAAGAAAAGACTGAGGATATGACGTCGGTCATGCGCATTTGTACCCTGACGTCCTGATGTCAGACAAATGCGCCTTGACCGACGTCAGCCTTATACTTTGGTATTCGGGCCGACTGGGACAGCGGACTACCCAAGTGTTAGGACTGCAGCAATGTGGATCTTCGAACATCTACATTTATGGTAGGTACAAAACTGTACTTTTCCTTCTAAAAATCTTTAAATATGCTGCTCTGTTTTAAAATCACAGTTAATGACATGAATTTGAACATTGGTGTTCCTTTTGTAGATTTATAAATGATACAGCATGGGGTTTGATGTGAATGTCTGCATACATTTTGCTGATCTGTTAATAAAATTCTGTAGTTTCTGACCCTGGATTGACTTCAGGATTTCTTTCTGAAGCACCAAGAAACCTGATCAATGTATGCGTTCTGAAGTATGTTTCAGGTCCGTCAGCTGTGCATCTATAAGATGAATATGATGCTGAAAATGTATTCAGTAAATTGTTTGTAAAAAATAAATAAATAAATAAAATAAAGTCATGATGTTCATTACTAAAGTTCTTGAGTGAAGCTTAATGATACACTGTTTGAGTGTCCCTAAACCATTACTTTTGCTGCTACTTCTTATTTCTTGACCTTCCTCTGTCTGCGCCCACCTACAGTTACACCTCAAGAGTTAAAAAAGAAGAGACTACATGAATGAATACAGCACGGAAAACTGGTGAAAAGTGTAAAAGTCAATTACAAGTGTAAACAATACATTTTCATACTTTGACTTTAATTTCTTTTAAAAAAGTCTATGTATTTGTAAAAGTGGAATGCGAGGGTCTGATCCGAAGAAGGTGATCAATTTCAGAATCAGTTGAAAATAAGCAAGATCAACCAAATAAGTTGTTGTCTTTCGGCTTTTCCCTGGTTAAGGGTTGCCACAGTGGAACTCCGGTCCGCTAATGATTGGCAGTAGATTTTTTCATGGTGCCGAGTTGCCAGCTCGACGCCCAACCTTCAACGAAGGCATGCCCATTCACGCATGTCTTTCGGAACACCACTCGACCCGCGGGGAGAACATGCAAACTCCACACAGAAGGCACTCCCCGCACATCAACCAAATAAGTAAAATAGTAAAACATATGAAATAACTTAAATCATAAAATCTTTAAACTGAATAAAGACAATAGACAATTAAACATGGCAATTAAAAATAAGAAAATACACAAAGGAAAGAAACACTAATAGAAAAAAAAAACACAAAATACTTCCACAAATACCATTAATGCCACAGTCTGATACATGCATGTACAGTCATTGCTTAGGTCCACAATGGAAGAGTACTGTTGTAAGTTAAATTTACCATAACAGTTGATGTTTGAGTGATCACTGCTGCAGTAGTCTTAGCTATGTGGGTTATTTCATGCCAAGGATGTAACAGCTGACTAGCTTCCAAAGCTTCAGGGCACCTTCCAAGTGCTGAGACTGTCAATCAGCTTGAGCTGAGCTGACTAAAAGACAAGTTTGGGCACAAAGCCCTTCAGAGCTTTCCTGCCAGCAGAGAGGGAGGCTGAGCCCTGAAAAGACAGTAGGAAAAAGAAAAAATAAATATCCACACCCTGGCATAAAAAACACATCAAAATACAAGTGGGAAGGGAAGGAAAGAGGGAGTGGCTACTGCAACAGAGCTCATTAAAACATCTACTGGTAATGGTACGTTTACTTGCACAACTGTAGTCTATGTTCATCATATTGATCACCGCTACAGTACCCTTAGTTGTATGGGTAGATTATCTTAGCTAACTAAATTTGGGAGGTGGAAGGAGAACAGTCCTGGAGCCCTGATAAATGGTCTTAGCAAAGCTTGATCTGAACCTAGAGTAGCAATCAAGCTTGCAGTGCTTTGTAAAAGTATGCATAAATGGGCCACCGAGGGCACTTCTACAATCCACTACTTTCTAAAAGGTTGTAGATGAAGCCAAGGCCCTGGTATAGTGGGTCTTGACCCTGCCTGTAATAGTTTTGTTATGGTGAGTATAACAAAAGGTATAGCCTTAGACAACCATTTGGAAATAGTCTGTTTTGATGCAGGTTGCTCCTTCTTAACTTCACAAGAAATTAACAAATGATCTAAAGATCTGAAAGATTTATTTCTGTCAAGATAGTACCTGAGTTATCTGTAGACATCCAAGTTATAGAGAGTGCTTTATCCCTCATTTTTGGTTCAGGAAAAAAAATGAGGAGATGGATAATTTGGTTAAAGTAAGTTCTGTAGCGCCTGAGGCTCAAAAGCAGTATTAGTTCTCAGGGAAACCCTGTCCTTATAGAAAATGAGACAGAGCCGACTCACCATAAGAGCCTGCAACTCCGATACCCTTCTTGTAAAGTCCAGAGCAGTCAGTAAAACTGTGTTCCATGTTAAGAACCTTAAATCAGACAGATTAGTGGGTTCATATGGAGCAGGTGTTATCTTCTCTAATATAAAATTAAGATCCCAAGGAGGGGCCAAAGGTTTCCATGGAGGCCTCTTATGCAAAACCCCTTTCAAGAACATTTTTGGCATGAGACTGCATTGAAAGAGGAGGATCCAAGGGGCAAACATGCAGAAATGGCTGATGAATGACCTTTGATACAGGAATAAGAAATGCCATAGGATAGTAACTCAGACAAATATTGTAGAACCAGAGAACAACTAGCCCTGAGTGAGTGCTGGTTATGTTGTTGGTACCAACTAGAAAAACTTTTCCATTTGCTAATATATGATCTTCTAATCACAGGCTTTCTTGCCTCCATTAGTACCTGCTGCACATCCTTAGTAAACAGGTGCCTTATAGGAATTAAGGCGCTATCATTCAGGCATTCAACTAAAACTGTTTGATGTCAGGTTGTATCAAACACCCCTGTTCTTGTGTGAGTAGATCCAGTTTGTAAGGAAGGTTGTGATTGTTCCTGGCCATTTCCAAAAGAAGGGAAAATCGGGGTTGCCTGGGCTAAAAGGGAGTCACAACAGTGATCTTGGGGGATTCCTTCTGAATCTTCAGAAGTACCCTGGATATTAGTGGAAAGGGTAGAAAAGCATACAGGAGGATTCCTGTCCAAGGAAAAGAAAAGGCATCTCTCTTTCAGGCCTTCTTGCATGGAGGCCTGAAAGAGAATCTTGCTAGTTGATTGATCAGTGAGGTGACGTGGAGGTCTACTTGACAAACTTTCCACAGATGGATCAAATCTTGGAAGACCTCCTGATCTAGTTTCCATTTGTGAGGGTTTGCTCTGGTCTTGCTCAGCTTGTCTGCCACACAGTTTTGCTCTGATGGAAACCAGGATGGTTGTAGAGTGAGATTTGTGCTCTGAAGCTATATCCTACTCTAACATAGCTAGTCTGCAAAGGGGGTACAGCCTGGTTCACCCTTGCTTATTGATGTACCACATAACTATGGTATTGCCTGTAACCACTTGAAGAGATCCCATGGACAAAAGGTGGTTGAGAGAATTGAGTACGTTGATGAGGGCAAACATCCCCTTGATATTTATGTGTTTGCATCTGTCCTGCACTTTTATCCCTCCTGAAATTGCTTCCCAAACAAAGTCTGGGGTGTCTGTAGTGAATGGTTACTTTGGAGCAGAGAGGGAAAAAGGGACATCTGGATTTAATTTATTACAGCTCAGTGTGCCTCCAGGCATTTCTGCAGTTAACTCCTACTGATTCCTCTAGACGTCAAATATTCCTTGTTCATATTTGCAATAATACATCCAAAGCCATGCTACATATAAGGTAGCAGAATATTTTGTCTTAAAGTATACATGTTGGCAAACATAATTGTATTGATATTTGACCTCTGTCTAATGCATCTAAAAAGATATTGAGTATTATTTGTATACTATTTATTTGTATTGTAATAATTTTTATATTTCGCTAAATATCTCAACATTCAGGTAACACAGACAGAAATGCATAGCCTCATATGAAAGCTCCCAGCTGTATGAAGAAAATCCTGCTGGCAGTATGTGTCTTGCTTGAATAGTTACTGAGATGTCATAAGCTGTTTATACAACATTACAAAATTAATATTCACTGCCATTATTTTGGCTTATAAAATCCAGATTTTCTTCGTATTTCACTGTTGCAGTCATTACATTTGGGTAATCCTGCTGGCAGGTTGCCCTCAGTCGGCCTGAATTCCAAAGTCCTGGGTCCTGCGTCGGCTGCTGTCGCCCCTTCCCTGACGTCAGGTCGTCAGGGGTATAAAAGATGCGGCCGACACCATTTTCTTTAGTCTTTCTTTCCGTGCGGTGCCCGAAGCAGAAGCAGTTCGCAAGTGCCGGTCGGCCGACTCCTGAGATTTTCGTGTTCGAGTTTCAGATCCGAAGTCTTCAATAAAGCTAAGTACCCCATTGGGGAAACTTTTTTCTTGCTCCAGACTGATGTCAGAAAAAGTTAATAATTGTATTTCTTGTGGAAAGCAAGTACTTCATAAGGACTTTCATTCCTACTGTATTCCTTGCCTAGGCCCTGATCACAACGTTGCTGGTTGTCGGCTTTGTGCTAGATTTAACCAAAGCACTATTAAGTGTCGGTATGATTTTGCTTTAAACTATTTTGGACCCCGGTGTAATTATCCAGAAATGTCATCGGATAGCCATCTGACTACCGGAGTTCACAAAAAACACAAAGAAAAGGAGAGAGATAGACAACCGCGGCCCAAAACCGACGACAAAGCTTCTCCTAAGCCAGTCGCCGGTTCTCAGTGAGGCGCTTTCGCAGCCCCTGACGCCCGCTACTTTAGAGTCACAGCCCGCTACCGACACCCACGTGGAGTCGGCCATACTGCTGGAAACTGAAGGTATTGGAGCCTCGGATACTATTCCTTCAGATGGGTCCAGAGCCACTGAGCAGGCACCGGCTTCTGAGGGTGTATTCAGACCTAAACATCTTTACATTAAGCCAACCTCAGCTTCAAAGGCAAAGACTAAAGCACCTTCTAAAGCAAAGAAACAAACTCAAGAGCCATGTGGACAGGCCTCTATGCCCAAAAAACAGATGCTCAAAATGGCTGAAGACTTAATTACCTTGTTCAAGGGTTCCCATCCCCCTCCTGATAAGAGGCCTAGGCAAGAGACTGACTATGAATCTTTAGATCAGATCTCTATTTCTTCTGACTCCTCTTCTGATCAGGAATATTCTCTTCCACCCTATGAGGACTCTGCCAGCAGGATTACCCAAATGTAATGACTGCAACAGTGAAAACACTCAAACATCTACATTTATGGTAAGTGTACACAACTGTACTTTTAAGGCATCAAACTGAATTAATGCCACCAATATAAAGATTCATTTATCCTGAATAGTTTGCCATTTAAAGTTTTCTAGTAACATTTATGGCTTCAGCGATAAGAATATTTGTTTGAACTGTAAGGTGATACCTTCGTTTTTTTAAAGGCTGAAGCCACCCCCACTGGATGTTAAAGGTACATACTCAAAAGAGCTGTACTAGAGGGAACAAGTTTAAGATATCTGCTGTCTCCACCAAATGATTTCTGTTCTGACAACCCCCAGCTCTGGTATTTGAAAAGATAAAGGGTACTTGTGCTGAGACCAAAGAGATTTCAGATACCACTGTATCTTTCTTATGTAGAGTCTTGCCAGGGGGTATCATGAGAATCATAGAAGACCTGAGTCCCAAAATCCTGAGGTATTCCCTCATAGTGACCAAAATCTGAGTGGAAAACCTAAGAAACAGATCTAGATGTAGATCTATTTTTTTCCAGTGGAAAAAAGATCTTTGAATCGAGATGCCAAGTTGACACCTCAGGGATGCAGTCCTGTGTGAAGGAGTCAGAAAAGGCTTTTGAATATTCTCTTGGAATCCTAGAATGTGTTAAGACATCTCTCAGCCAATTGAGAGAGAGAGAGATAGACTCCTGACACTTTGAAAAAGACTCTGCAAAGATAAGAAAGTCATCTAAAAAAGGAAAAAACTGGATACTCTGTAACCTGCAATGAGCTAAAAATGGAGCTAGACACTTTGAACACTCTTGGTGCAGTGGATAGTCCAAAGGGTAAGGCAGAGGACTGATAATGTGATCCAGACACACAGAAACTTAAACAAAACACCTGAAAAAATATCTTTTATAGCCAACGTTACCAGAAAACTTGAAAGAGGAGGAAGAGGTGACAGGTTATGAAGTGATATCATTTTGAATATGAGCAGCATCATAAACATGTTTTAGTAAAGAAAGATCCTGAACTGGTCTCCAAGCATTTTCTTTCTTTGGCACTAGAAACCTCCATAAATAAAAACCTTTCCTCACCTGGGAAGGAGGAACTGGTTCTATCACTGCTTGGGTCAGCCTGTGATGAAGAACTGGTAGAAACAAAAGAGTCTAAGATGGATGGTGAGGAATGACCCCCTGGAAAGGAAGAATTTCCTCCCCTGCCATCTGTAACCATTATGAATGATTTTCAGAACCCATTTGTTTGAAATAAACAAAGAAAAAAATGGAGATTCAGACTTTCTTGAAGAAAAAAAGAGCCAGAGTGGAAGGTGGTCATAAGATCTGTTAAATAGTCATTTAGACTTGTTGGACTGTTCTTGGTTTTGGGAGGTTCAGAGCTTCTTTTTGGAAACCCTTGCCATTTTTTTCTCAAATGTCTGTTTACCTGTATTTTGTTGACTGTTTCTTCTTTTTTTTTAACCAAAATTAGAAAAGGAGATAGAAAATACCTTGAAAATTTTGGAAAACGAGGGCTGAAATAATTCCCTGGATAGTTTGCCCAGTTCACCACACTCTTTGATCACCTCTGCAGTAGAAGGGCCAAGCACCAAGTTTCTATTTAAGGAAGAATTGAAAATCTCATTTTTAACATCTGGGAGGTTCTGAGAATGCAGCCATACATACCCCCTCAAAACAATACCAGTGGCCGTAACATTGGAAGAAGTATCAACAGTGTCATACATGTACTGAAAACAACGAGTGGTGACCTGTGCAATAGAAGAAACCAAGTTATTTAAAGCAAAATTTTCCTCACGTAAAGAAACTGCTTATAAAACACTCCTCATACTTTCACAATTTTTCAGAACAAACTTTAACATATGAGCCTGACAATTCAAAATTCTAAAAATCAAAGTTGCAGAAGTATACCATTGTTTCCCATACTGAACAATAGTTTTCCTTCCTTATCAGAAAGAGTAGGGTTGGAATTAACAAAGTGCTTAGCCGCAAGGGATCATCTAAAGATGTCCTTCATGGATGCATCTGCAGTCATAACAAATGGGTTGTCCTGTCGTCAGGCAGCCCTTCGGTCTGCCAGATTCCAAAGTCTGGGTCCGGCTTCGGCTGATGTCGCACTTCACCCGACGTCATCTCTGCTGGTCTTCGGGTATAAAGGCATCAGCCGACGCCATTTTCCTCAGTCTTTCTTGCCGCGTGGCGCCCGAAGCAGAAGCTGTTCGCAAGTGCCGGTCGGATCCAGAGATTACTACTACCGAATACTACTTCGAAGACTTCTAAAAAGCTAACTACCCCGTTGGGGACTCTTTCTTGCCTCAGCCGATGTCAGAAAAAGTCAATAACTGTTTAACTTGTGGGAAACAAATACCTCATAAAGATTTCCACTCTTACTGCCTGCCTTGCTTAGGCCCAGACCACGACGTAGCAGCCTGTTCGGCCTGTGCTTCCTTCAACCGACGAACGCTTAGGCGTCGGTCGGAGTTTGCTGAACAGTTTTTCGGCTCAGATTTTGTGTACATTATGCCGTCGGATCCTCCGACTACCCAAATTGTTAAAAAACGCAAAGAAAAAGACTGACACTCGCGGTCCGCGGTTTCGGCCGAAACCACGGTTAAGCAAGTCATGAGTGTCTCGGTTTCGGCCGAAACCGAGAAAACCGGTCAATCTTCAGCCGAATCCATGACTACTACTGAGGCTCCTGCTACCTTAGTTGAACCGGCCTCAGAAATTTTGCCTACAATTGTGGTTCCTAGTGATTTATCAGACACCATCCCTTTGGATGTCTCTACCCCAGCACGTGGTGCTGCTAGGCCTCCTGCAGCCATGTCTATTAAGGCCTTTGCCAGGGCTAAAGCAGCCAAATCTGTTAAATCAGTGCCTGTTAAGCCCCCCTCACACAGGCCCACTTCAAGTTCACAAATGCTTACTCTGGCAGAGGATTTAATATCCTTAATTAGGGGATCCCAATCTCACCCAGACAGGGCCTCTCAGCCCCAGAAAAGAGACCTAGAGCAGAGCCCCCCCGAGCCAGTGTCCTCTGATGATTCTGCGGATGACTCAGACATTACAGACCAGCCAGAGGCTCCTTTTTCTACTTATGAAGATTCTGATGCTGAAGAATCCATTCCAGCTGCCTCTCCACCAGAGGAATTTTCCTTTGGGGAAACCTTACATGCCATGAGAGAACAATTCCAATGGCAGGGACAAGATTTCTCAGATTCAAGAAAAAGGCTTAGGACTTTTCTGCACTTACCACAACATAGGCCCTTAGCTATACCTCCTGTACTGCCTGTTGTGGATGATGCATTTAATGATGTTTGCACTGCTCCTGATTCTTTACCTCCAGCCCCTGCCAAACCAGATAGATTTTACAGGGTGCCAGACACTCATCACCACCTATACAAGGCCCCACTTGCAGATCCTGAAACTGTATCCCAGGGGCCTAAGGCAGTAGCCTCGACCTCAGCAAAAAACCCTATCCCTTCTGAAAGGGAATCCAGGTCCTTAGAGAGATGGGGGAAAAGTTTACACCTCTGCTACTCTCTCAGCTAGAGCTTTAAACTGTCAGTTTCATATGATCCAATACCAAGAGTTTATGCTTGATCAGTTAACTAAAAAGCTGTCCTCTGATGATTCCTTAGATAAGAAATACGTTTTAGAAATGGTGAATAACATCCAACAGGTTAGTAACCATTCTTTAAAATGTGGCTGTGATGCACTGGAGGCTTCATTTAGATCAGCCATGACTGGCACAGTGATAAGAAGGCATGCATGGTTGAAAGAACAGGTCTTACCGGATCATGTTAAAGCAAAGCTGTTAGATGCTCCTATGGATAAGGCCAGTCTATTTGGTACACCTGCTCAGCAAGTAATGAAGAAAATGGAAGAGAAGGCAAAATCTGTACAAACAGTTAAAGATTTCTTACAGGTTCAGCCCCCAAGGTTTAGCAGGAACTGGCCTGCCAAAAATTGGTCCTTTCCAGACTCCACAAAATCCCAAAGAGGCAGGAATAGACGCTCTAGAGGCAGAAATCAATCCAGAGGAGGTGCCTACAGAGGAAGACAGTGGCAAGGCAATAACCGAGGCACAGACACAACCACTGCCACTGCAACAGGACAATCACAGTGACTTGGCTCTGACACCGCCTACCAGGGAGCAAATAGCAGCTCCTTTAGGCGGAAAGTTAGCCTTATTTTCGAAAAATTGGCACTATATCACAAAAGACAAGTGGATTTTTCAAACCATAGAACAAGGCTACCGGTTCCACTTCCACACCTTACCAGTAAAAAGAGGAATGCCAAACCTACCTCCAAATCAAAAAACAGAAGCTCTACAGCAGATAGCGAAATTAGCAAAGATGAGAGCTGTGGAAAGAGCACCAATAACAGAACAGGGCAAAGGATTCTACTCCAGACTCTTCCTAGTACCAAGAAAAGAGAAAAGTTGGAGACCTATTCTCGACCTGTCCATCTTAAACACATACATCATTGTCCCAAAATTCAAAATGCTGACCCTACAGCAACTTCTTCCCATGCTGGGCAAGGAGTGTTGGCTGGTAACTCTAGATCTCAAGGAGGCATACCTGCACGTCCCCATTCGACCAAATTGCAGAAGATACCTCAGATTTCTTGCAGGATCAGAGCATTATCAATTCTCAGCATTGCCCTTTGGCTTATCTACTGCCCAGAGTATTCACAAAATGCCTGGCATCAGTAATCGCTCACTGCAGACTACAGGGAATCCAAATTTATCCATACCTGGACGACTGCCTGTTACAAGCGGACAACAAAAGCAAGCTGACAACAGATTTACAAAGGGTCATTTGCTTGCTACAAGCCCTGGGATACACAGTCAATTTACAAAAGTCAAGGCTGATACCATCCCAAACAAGAACATTCTTGGGTGCGGAATTGGACACAGTAAAACAAATGGCATTCCTAACTGCAGAAAAACAAAAGAACTCCTCTTTACTTCTTGGCATTAACAAAGCAGAACAAACTAACAGCAAGAAAAGTTCTGCAGGCCTTGGGATTCATGGCATCATGCATAATCTTCGTCCCACATGCCAGACTGCATATGAGAAAGCTACAGTGGTACCTAAAGAATTTATGGTCTCAACACAGGCACAGCTTAGAAACCGAAATCCCACTAATCCCATGCCTAAAACAGGAGTTCCTATGGTGGGCTCAAGCATGCCAGTCAAACCCAGGCTTACCCTTCCACAACTTTCAAGCAAGCCAAACCATCACAACGGACGCCTCAGACCTAGGATGGGGGGCGCACATGCTGGACAAATGCATACAAGGATTGTGGACTCAAGACCAGCTGCACCTGCACATAAACCAAAAAGAAATGCTGGCAGTAATACTAGCAATACAAAAATTCAGACCATTCCTCAAAGAAGGCCATTTAATGATAAGGACAGACAACACCACAGTCATGTGGTACATCAACAAACAGGGAGGCACTCATTCATACCCCCTATGCAGAATGACTCTGGACCTTTGGAATCTGGCTCTGAGCTACAACATCCAGTTACAGGCCATATTTGTGCCGGGAAAAGAGAACACCCTAGCAGACATGTTAAGCAGAACCACCTCGGATGCTCACGAATGGATGCTACACCCGGACATCTTCAAGGCCATCACAAAGAAATGGGGAATGCCACAAATAGACCTATTCGCATCCCCACTCAATCACCAGCTCAAAAAATTCTGCACAAGGACATACCACCCACTTGCATGGAAGGTGGACTCTCTATCCTTCAGCTGGAAAGGCCTGACAGCATATGCATTTCCACCTCTTCCCTTGATGCACAAGGTACTACTGAACATCAAAGAGGAACGTCCAAGGATAATCCTGATAGCTCCGAATTGGCCAAGACAACACTGGTACCCATTGCTGAGGAGCATGTCTCGGGGGAGAATGTGGTCAATACCCCTGATGCCTTTGATGTTAACTCAGAACAACTACAACATCATGCATCCAAACCTAAAAACCTTGCAACTGACTGCCTGGAACATCACATAGCAGCAACTAACCCAGACCTATCCCAAAGGGTTAAAGACATTATCCTTGAAGCCCGCAGACCTTCAACAAGAAGGAACTATGCAGGAAAATGGAAAAGGTTTGTCATTTGGAGTACTGAAAGAGGAAAAGATGTGTCGAACATAGATATTGCTAACATCCTGGAGTTCTTGGCAGAGCTTCTACATACGGGCCTGTCCTATTCCTCCATCAAGATACATGCATCAGCTATTTCAGCAGAATACAGCTTCGATCCACCTGTCTTTTCACATCCTCTACTCAGGCAGTTCCTCAGAGGGATCAAGAATGTAAAACCTTCTAGGAAACCACCATTACCAGCATGGGACTTGAACTTTGTGCTAGAAAAGTTGACACTCCCTCCGTTTGAACCAGCAGCAACAGCAGATCTGCAACACCTATCATGGAAAACTGCTTTCCTACTGGCAATTACTTCAGCAAGGAGGGTTTCGGAACTACAGGCCTTAATGGCAGTGCAACCCTTCCTAATCTTCCATCAAGATAGGGTGTCCATGAGAACTAATCCTACATTTATGCCTAAGGTGGTATCCAGAGTGTCTTTAAACCAGGCAATCCACCTACCTACCTTCTTTCCCAATCCACAGAACAGGGGGGAAAGACTGCTGCATACCTTGGATGTACATAGGCAGTTACGCTACTACCTGGACAGAACCAAAAGTAACAGAAAAACTGACCAGCTTTTAGTAGCCTATGCAACAGGAAGGGAAGGAAAAGCAATTTCCAAACAGACAATCTCCAAATGGATAGGAAATTGCATAAGATTCTGTTACTCCTACCATGGAAAACCAATTCCACAGAACATAAGACCTCATTCTACAAGGGCTACAGCCACTACCACAGCTTTCTTACGAGGAGTGGCAACCAAGGACATTATTGAGGCGGCTACTTGGACCTCCGTGCATACATTTGCCAAGCATTATAATTTACCTCTATACTCTAGATCCCGAGCAGGGTTTGCCACTGCTGTACTGCAAGGGATCCTAACTACACCATAATTTCCCTTCCTTCACCCCTAGTTTGGCTATGGTATTCTACCCATTTGTTATGACTGCAGATGCATCCATGAAGGACATAGTACAGTTTTGTACCTACCATAAATGTAGATGTCCGAACTGGATAGCATCTGCAGTCAGGATTACCCACCCTCCTTCCCCTCTGTGGTACTCCTAGGGTATTTACCCTCCTAATAGCTAGCTGGGGGGGGAGTCTCTTATGGTGTATTTGTTTGTATATATGTACATACATGCTTATTTGTGTGTTTGCCTTCTACTTTTTTGGAAACATTGGCATTTATCCAAAATTTAGCCTTCCAAGAGGGCAACTGGCATCTGTGGCAAGAAACACTGAGGAAAATGGCGTCGGCTGATGCCTTTATACCCGAAGACCAGCAGAGATGACGTCGGGTGAAGTGCGACATCAGCCGAAGCCGGACCCAGACTTTGGAATCCGGCCGACCGAAGGGCTGCCTGACGACAGGACAACCCATTTGTTATGACTGCAGATGCTATCCAGTTCGGACATCTACATTTATGGTAGGTACAAAACTGTACTTTATAGCTGCTGGGTCACATTTGTGAATAGTTTATAAAATGTAAATGACTGAGGAACTTAAATGACTGAGGAACTTCAGTTAACGAGCTGCCCCTAAAGACACACACACACACACACACACACACACACACACACACACACACACACACACACACACACACACACACACACACATCCTTTAAAGCATACAGAACAGAAGAAATGGGTGTAGGTCGTAGAAAATCCTTCTGTAACAACTTAGTATTTTCTGAGGAACTGAGAAACCTCAGTGTTCTCCCACTGAAAACACTGGCACATTCTAGCAATAGTCCTATACAGAGAGACCTCCCCGTACAGGGAGAATCAGAAACTGAGCTCTCCTATTAGTCTGAATAAGAAAAAAACAAAAACAACAGGAGAAAAGGAAAGGCAACAGCCAAAGAAACGCCAGTTCACAAAAAGATTTAATCCAGTTTAGCGCCTCGGCATAATAGCCTTCAATGAGTACAAGTTACAAATACACACCCACTCCAATATATATCACAATTAATTAAACAATTACATGAATTAATCAATCAAAAAGCAAAATATCATTTAAAGAGAGAACTTCCAATATAAAAAAGAACTAACAATACTAATTATACAAAACTTATAATAAACTTTTCCAGTTTACTTCTAAATTTAAACCATTAGGTGACAAGGTGTTATATTTCAGAATATAAATAGCTTCTTTAAATAACAGAATATTTTTAATTAATCTATCATCACCTTTCTTAATAAAAATATTTTCTAAAATACAACATTCAAACAATTCAACATTACTATTGTGACACTCCATAAAATGTAAAGCAATGGGACTAGTTAATACTCTTTTTTTAATATCTCTAATATGTTCTTGCATTCTAATTTTAAATTTTCTCTTTGTCTCACCAATATAATATAATTTACATGGGCATCTAACACAATAAATAACCCCTACAGAATTACAAGAAAAATTATTATTAGGTCTAAATGAAATTCCATTAATGTTGTCAAAATATGGTTTTACAAATTTACATATATTGCACTGGCCGCAGACATTAGTGCCTACTACAACTAAATTATGATATACCTTATCTAAAGGAGCAATATAATAAGTATTAATTAATTTATCAGATAAATTTTGACCTCTTTTAAAAGATATTTTAGGAATAATTGGAAAGATTTTATAAAGATTTTTGTCAGAAATCAAAAATTTCCAAAAATATTTGATAATATCCCAGATTTTGTCACTATATGTATTGTAAACAGTGACAAAATAAATATCTAGTATTTCCTGAGTAGAAACTGTTGAACATTTATTATTACCACTAATAGAACTAACCTTATTCATAAAAGGTAAAAAATCATTTATTTCTCTATTATTATTAATCATCAATTTATTAACCTTTCTAATATTTATTTTATCCATTAATTTATTGATACAAAAATCTAATATATCAATACTATATCCTCTTTTTAAGAACATAATAATACTATCATAAATGTTCTTTTCTAAATCTAATTCATTATTGCATAGTCTAGATAATCTGATAATTTCTCCATAAGGAATAGCAGACAATGTATGTGGGGGATGACAGCTAGTTCCATAAAGAAACTGATTACCATCAGTAAACTTACGATACACCGTAGTGTGGACCTGATCACCTACCACTCCAGTTAGCAAAATATCTAAATAATGGACTTCACTACCAAACTGTAAACCATCAAAATGTAAGTTATACCTATTATTATTGAGATCTGAAAAGAACTCATTAATATGTTCATTACCACCGCTGCAGAGAAAAATCAAATCATCAATGTAGCGGTAGTAACACAAGACATGATTTTTATAAAATTTATTGGTATATACATACTCCAACTCAAATTTACCCATAAAAAGGTTTGCATACATGGGGGCAAAGGATGCCCCCATAGCAGTACCCTTTAATTGATGGTAGATAACTTGATTGAAACTAAAAAAATTGTTAGAAAGGCAGAAAGAAGTTAGGTCCATAATATAGTGAGTGGTGGGATTATCCCCTAAAAAATAAAATAATGCCTGCAAACCATCAAAATGATTAATGTTAGTGTAGAGACTGACAACATCTACACTAACCCAAAACATATTATCTGTCCAAGTAATATGACTTAATTTATCAATAAAGTCAAAGGAATCTCTAATATAGGATTCTAATTTTTGTACATAAGGTAACAGATAATTATGAACAACTATGCCCATATTCCGACAAAAATAGTTACTGGCCGAGACAATAGGACGTCCAGGTGGGTTATTAATATTCTTATGAAGTTTGGGGAGACAGTAAAAAGTAGCTAAATTACAGTTCTCCAAACAGAATTTTTTATCAAGGTCATCCTTGGAAATATATCCCAGTCTTACCCCCTTGTCTAATAAAGTAGTACACTCTTTCATGGCTACAATATATTTATCATAATCACTAATTTCATAAGTTAATGGGTCATTTAGATGTTCCATACACATGTCTAAGTATTGCTTATTATTCAATATTACAATTTTATTACCCTTATCAGATTTTTTAATGACAATATCATGTCTACTAGAAAGATTTTTCATGGCCTTCCATTCATTTTTGGTCATATTAAATAACCTTTGATCATTCCTACATAAATTAAACATTTCTTGTACAGAGAAATGTATCATTTCAGAAAAATGAATGATGTTAGAATTATTATATGGAGGAATAAACCTACTATGAACATTAATACCCTCAGTATTAAGTGTAGAATAAGCTTGAGAATATAAGGAAGGAAAAGATTCATCAGAAAAACAAGAGTAATAACTGTCCATGCTAGTATCAGAAAAATGAATGATGTTAGAATTATCTGAATAAGAAACCTGAGGGAAAAAAAGCATGTATCTGTCACTGCATCTTCCCATTCAGATTCATAATCTTAAATCTCTTCAAGGAAAGAGGATTTCCTTTCTTTTACCAGGAACTGCATTACAAGAAGGATCAAAAGCCTGAATTAAACTCTGAACCAAACCCAGTAAACTACTCCTATCCAAAGAAAATTGAGTAGAAGATACATACTTGGTTTTCTGTTTCTTTCTTGCAGGAAAAATGGAGCCAACAGTGTTACTGACTACCGCAGCAGCTTCCCCAGGAATGGGCTCAGCATTCTGCCACAACAGGAAGACCATCCCTGTCCCCAGTCCCAGGACTGACAAGAGAGGCTCTTCTTTGCCCACAGAGGTGACCCCAACAGCTGCAGAGGATGTGGCTATCCCACATCCATAGTGGCAGTAGGTGCTACATCAGAAGGAGCCAGGATAAAAGATGAGTGGTCTGAGGTAAATCAGACGGCCTCAGCAGAGTCACCCATCTGTGACTGAGGCAAATTTGCTGTGGTAGCAAAAGCTGTTTGTTTAACTTTTTGTTTTTGTGGCTGGAAGAAGGACTGATCATGGGACTGGTAGTCTGTTCCACGGTCAAGTAGAAAATGGTGTCTCTTTCTGGGGAAGCCAAACAGCAATTTCCAGTAAACACTACCAGTCCAAAAAAGTTACTTTTTTGACAGTAAAACATAGTAAAAAGCACTTTTATGCTGCCCCATAAAAATAAAATAAATAAAATTTCTACACAGAAAAAAAAAGCTTTAATTTACTTTACACCACTTTTAAACTGACAGAAAAAAATGAGCACTCCATTTAAAAGTACATTACAGTCTTGTGATAGTCCGTTAAAACTCAACACTGTAAAATAACCTTCCTGAAGAGGAAAGTAATAAAACATCAATAAATGAACAAAAAGGGAAATTTTCCCCCAAAGGAAACTTATCTGCCCAGCAAAGGAAAGCATAAGCTGATCTTCGAACCTCAAAAGCTTTACAGGAGCATACTCTTTGGTGGCAGTAATGCACTGAAGGACTCTGTGCCCAAAGTTGTCTTTTAGTTTGCTCACTTTGATGTATAACACAGTTTGGGTGCATGTAAGGTGCTCTAAAGCTTTAAAAGCTGCCAGCTGTTATATCTTTAGCATTATATATTCCATATAGCTAAGGCCGGTGTATATCACTACATCGAAACGTCACTTCATTGAACGGTATTTCATTGGAAATATGGTTCATTGAATTCCCCTCATATGGGGGGGCTGCACCCCCCCACTAATTATATACACCAGCTCCGAGATCGCACTACAGTGAGGAAAGGGTAAATTTCCAGATCCTCACTGGACTCTGATCTCAGTATGAACAGTTCAGTGAATGGCGTGTTCGATGTAATGGCACTGAAAATGCCATTTGCTGAACTGATTTTTCGCTGAACTGATAGGGACCCAGCTAAGACTACTGCAGCAGTGATCAATATGATGAACATCAGCAGATGTCAAGTCTAAAATCAATGCTGTTATACAACGTAAGACAGAACGTTACAAAATATATGAAACTAGCAGCAATTACTGCCATATATACAGTGGTGCAGGAAAAACTGAAGAAATATTTTGATGAAGAAATTAATGCACACTGTAAATTTTATAAATTTAGAAAGACAGGACAGCAGCAGCATGAGAATATAGACAAGTAGTGCATCATATTAATTAACATACCAGAAATTGTATATTCACTTCCTTAAATCAATACATTAAAACACAGATGTACAGAATTACACTTCATGAAGTCTGTGTAGAAGAGTATTGTCTGATAAAGAGAACACATGATGATTTACTTGACTATTCTATATCATTTGCATTATTATACTTACCAGTAAGCTCAGAAAATTATTCATTCATCCATTCTCCAAAACACACTTTATCCAGTACATGGTTTTTGGGGTTATTATAACAAACAAGAGATGTAGACATAGTTAATATATAAAGGAAAGAATACAACCAAAATAGAAGTGGCTGCGACACTAATAAACAGAGAGGCAAAATGTCAACGCAATCAGAATCATACATATTAAAGATGAGTACATCTCTGGATAATTAAAAACTGAGACTTGATTATAAAAAGCACAAAGGTATGCTCTGCTTGTGAATCAAACTAATGCCAGTAAAAGGATGTACAGTAAGAGTAGACATTGTACATGATAGATACAAGGTCAACATTGTTACGCTACATAATAGCATGCTAAACCCAGTGGACAAACAGCTGAATATTAGAATACAAATCATATTACAGGAGAATAACAGCCTATTTGGAGGTACATATAAACTAAGGAATTAAGTAAAAGCCTGTTTTCAGGGGCAGTCCAGGAGCACTGTCTGATTTTTGCTCAGAGTCATGGAGAAGTGAAATGGAGGCTTAGTGCATCATAAACTGCGCAGGAGGAGGCTCATCAGCAGCTTGCAGCCTTTAAGCTCTGAGACAATATGTGGGAAATGTGTTGAAAAAACAAGACATTAGAGACATTTCTGAAAGGTTAAGGCAAAGAGACACTGAATAAATGGCTTCCACTTTTTGCCAAAATGTATGTCTCCAGACATAAATGGATGATGCACAGTAAATACTGAAGAAATTAAAACATTGCACCTTGAAAAACAAATGAACATGCACAGTTTTCTAAAGAGTTGAGTGCAACAGTATTACCACTAAGAAAGTACAGTTATGTAAAATCTTACTGTAACAGTAGATGTCCTTCTCTTTATTTTTGCAGTATCCTTCATAGAAGGGATGCCCTGGTCAGTGAAGCCCAATGCTTGGCCAGTATGGAAAAGCCTAGAAAAAGATCTTGTATGTGCTGTAGTCACATTTATGCTGCCCACACAGAATGTAGGGCATCAAAGGGATGTACGGACTCAACTACCTAGAACTGAATTGTCCTAGAAGAGAACAGTCACCACAGGACAAAGGAGTCCATGCACATTGAGAAGGAAGAAATGCAGAACAGACAAGAGGGAGTTGGAAAGAGGGAGCTAGTACTGCAAAAGTGAAGAGAAGGACATCTACTGTTACAATTTTACACAACTGTGCTATGTACTTCTATGTCACTGTTGCAATATTCTTCATAGAAAGAGGAAAAAAGCTCAAGAAACAGAATGGGAGGTAGAAGGCTGAGAAGAGCCCTCAACAAACCCACATAAAATGGTTTCAGCAAAACCTGCTCTTGTCCTAGAAACCATATCCAACTTGTAATGTTTAGTAAAAGTATGCACTGAATACCAAGTAGCAGCTACAAGGATGGAATTGGTGTCCAACCCCTTGAAGAAGGCATCAGAAGCTCAGATGGTGCAGAGGTATATTCTCTGACTCTAGTGTACAGGGTCCTGGGTTCAAGACTTGGCAGGGCTGATTATTTTGTACTGCAGTGGTAGTGTTGTCGCCTCACAGTAAGAGGTTCTCTTGTTCGATTCTCAGCTGGGGTGCCTTCTGTGTGGAGTCTGCATGTCCTCCCTGCATTCATGTGGGTTTTATCTGGGTGCTCTGGCATCTTCCCACATTACAAAGAAGTGGCAACAGCCCTAGTGGAATGAGCTCTAACAGAAGTAAACAGAGATTTGCCATGAAAAGAATAACAAAAGGAAGTGAACTTAGATATTCAGGAACGGATGGTTTGCTTAGGAACAGCCAAACCCAAAGTCCTGGGATGAAAGGAAACAAAAAGCTTATCAAGCTTACAAATAGTCCTAGTTTTATCCAAATAGTAGCTGAGCTTTCTAGCCTGGATAAAAGGGGTGGGTTGCGTCAGGAAGGGCATCCGGCTTAAAATTTTTCCAAACCATACATGTGGACAACAGTACAGATATACATACCGGATCAGTCGAGGCCCGGGTTAACAATGACCGCCACTAGTACTGTTGGCCAACAGGGTGCTGGTGGAAATTGGGCTACTGTTGGCCGAAGGATGAGAAGAGGGGGAAGGCATGCCCGAAGGCAGGTAAAGGCTAGGACTGTGGTAGTGAGGTTCGGAACTTTGAATGTTGGCAGTATGACTGGTATAGGGAGAGAGCAAGCTGATATGATGGACAGAAGGAAGGTTGGTTTATTGTGTGTGCAAGAGACCAGATGGAAGGGGAGCAAGGCTAGGTGTATTGGAGGCGGGTTCAAATTGTCTTATTGTGGTGTGGATGGGAGGAGAAATGGCTTAGGGGTTATCCTGAAGGAACAGTATGCTAAGAGTGTTTTGGAGGTGAAAAGAGTGTCGGATAGAGTGATGTTTATGAAGCTGGAAATTGATGGTGTAATGATGAATGTTGCTAGTGCATATGCTCCACAAGTTGGGTGTGCAATGGATGAGAGAGAAAAATTTTGGAGTGAGTTGGATGAAGTGGTGATGACTGTACCCAAGGGTGAGAGAGTGGTGATTGGAGCAGATTTCAATGGACATGTTGGTGAAGGGAACAGAGGGGATGAGGAAGTGATGGGTAGGTATGGTGTTAAGCAAAGGAATGGAGAAGGTCAGATGTTAGTGGATTTTACGAAAAGGATGGACATGGCTGTGGTGAATACGTATTTTAACAAGAGGGAGGAGCATAGGGTGACATACGAGTGGAGGGAGATGCACACAGGTGGATTATATCTTATGTAGAAGGGCCAGTCTGAAGGAGATTGGAGATTGTAAAGTAGTGGCAGGGGAAAGTGTAGTTAGGCAGCATAGGATGGTGGTTAGTAGGATGACATTGGTGATCAAGAAAAGGAGGAGGAGTGTGAGGGCAGCACCAAGGATCAAATGGTGGAAATTGAAAAAGGGTAATTGTAAAGTGGAGTTCAGGGAAGAGTTAAGACGGGCACTGGATGGCAGTGAACAGTTACCGAATAGCTGGGTAATTACAGCAGAGCTAGTAGGGGAAATGGCTAGAAAGGTGCTTGGTGTGACATCTGAAAAGAGAAAGGAGGACAAGGAGACCTGTTGGTGGAATGAGGAAGTACAGGAGAGTATACAGAGAAAGAGGTTGTTGAAGAAGTGGGATTGTCAGAGAGAGATGACGGGCCTCCGCTGAAAACAGGATCTGTGGAACCTAGTCAGACTTTCCCTGTCAACAAATGTTAAATAAAATAAATAAAAAAAAATAAGTAGACAGGAGTATAAGGAGATGAGGTGCATGGCAAAGAGAGCGGTGGTGAAGGCTAAGGATAAGGCGTATGAAGAGTTGTATGAAAGGTTGGACACTAAGGAGGGAGAAAAGGACCTGTACCGATTGGCTAGACAGAGGGACCAAGCTAGAAAAGATGTGCAGCAGGTAAGGGTGATAAAGGATAATGAGGGAAACGTACTCACAAGCGAGGATAGTGTGTTAAGCAAATGGAAAGAGTACTTTTAGGGGCTGATGAATGAAGAGAATGAGAGGGAGAGAAGGTTGGATGGTGTGTGGGTAGTGAATCATGAAGTGCAGTGGATTAGCAAGGAGGAAATAAGGATAGCTATGAAGAGGATGAAGAATGGAAAGGCTGTTGGTCCAGATGACATACCTGTAGAAGCATGGAGGTGTTTAGGTGAAATGGTAATGGAGTTTTTAACTAGATTGTTTAATGAAATCTTAGAAAGTGAGAGGATGCTTGAGGAATGGAGAAAAAGTGTTTGGTACCGATTTTTAAGAGTAAGGGTGATGTGCAGAGCTGTAGTAACTACAGAGGGATTAAATTGATCAGTCACAGCATGAAGTTATGGGAAAGAATAGTGGAAGCTAGGTTAAGAAGGGAGGTGATGATTAGTGATCAGCAGTATGGTTTCATGCCAGGAAAGAGCACTACAGAAGCAATGTTTGCTCTGAGAGTGTTGATGGAGAAGTACAGAGAAGGTCAGAAGGAATTACATTGTGTCTTTGTGGACTTAGAGAAAGCATATGATAGGGTGCCTAGAGAGGAGTTGTGGTATTGTATGAGGAAGTTAGGAGTGTCAGAGAAGTATGTAAGAGTGGTACAGGATACGTATGAGGGTAGTGTGACAGCGGTGAGGTCTTTGGTGGGAGTGACAGATGCGTTTAAGGTGGAGGTGGGATTACATCAAGGATCAACTCTGAGCCCTTTCTCATTTGCAATGATGATGGACAGGTTGACAGACAAGATCAGACAGGAGTCCCCGTGAACTATGATGTCTGCAAATGACATTGTGATCTGTAGTGAGAGTAGGGAACAGATGGAGGAGACCATGGAAAGGTGGAGATATGCTCTAGAGAGAAGATGAATGAAAGTCAGCAGGACTAAGACAGACTATATATGTGTGAATGAGAGGGAGGATAGAGGAATGGTGAGGATGCAGGGAGTAGAGGTGGCGAAAGTGGATGAGTTTAAATACTTGGGATCAACAGTTCAGAGTAATGGTGAGTGTGGAAGAGAGGTGAAGAAGAGAGTACAGGCAGAATGGAGTGGGTGGAGAAGAGTTTCAGGAGTGATTTGTGACAGACGAGTACCAGTAAGAGTGAAAGGGAAGGTCTGCAAGAGGGTAGTGAGACCAGCTATGTTTTATGGGTTGGAGACAGCAGCATTGACAAAAAGGCAGGAGTCAGAGCTGGATGTGACAAAGTTAAAGATGTTAAGATTTGCACTGGGTGTGACGAGGGTGGACAGGATTAGGAATAAGTATATTAGAGCGTCAGCCCAGGTTGTAAGGTTTGTAGACAAAGCCAGAGAGGCAAGATTACGTTGGTTTGGACAAGTGCTGAGGAGGGATGCAGAGTGTATTGTGAAAAAGATGCTAAGGATGAAGCTGCCAGGTAACAGGAAAAGAGGAAGGCCTAAGATAAGGTTTATGGATGTGGTGAGAGAGGACATGCAGGTGGTTGGTGTGACAGAGCAAGATGCAGAGGACAGGAAGAAATGGAAACAGATGATCTGCTGTGGCGACCCCTAACGGGAGCAGCCGAAAGAAAAAGAAGTAGCTGAGCTTTCTTTGCATATCCATGGTATGTAGGTCCCTCTCACTAGCAGACTGAGGAGAAGGGAAAAAGGAAGGTAGTTGTACCGACTGATTCAAGTGCAACTCATTTACTACTTTGGGCATAAAAGAAGGATTAGTACAAGGGGAGCCCTTGTCCCTGTGAAAATCAAAAAAGATGGAATAGCCATAAGGGCCCGGAGCTTAGAAACCCTACAAGCAGAAGTAGGAGCCAGCAACAAAATAGTCTTCCAGATGAAATGTTACAAAGAAGCAGAATCTGCAGGCTCAAAAGGAGCCTGAGTCAATTTTTCCAAAACAAAATTAAGGTCCCAAGGAGGAATAGGTTTTCTTGGGAGGTTTAATATGCAGGACACCATTAATAAATTGTTTGACCTCAAAATGAGAAGTCAAAGGAGGATTCAAAGACAGACAAGCAGAAATGGCTGACAGATGGGCCTTCACAGAAGAATAGGCCAAGCCAGGCTGGAGCAACTCACACAAATAAGAGAGGACCAGAGGGACCCCCATTGAAAAAGGGTCCTTTTCCATTTAGACATATAAGATTTTCTGGTTGAGGGTTTCCTTGCCTCCTGTAAAACTGAGCATATCTTCAGAATAAAGGTGCCTGAAAGAGATCAAAACCATATCACTCACATTGTCCGTTGCAGAGTGGACAAGGGGATATGGATGAGAAACTTCTTGTCCTGTGTGAGGAGATCTCACTGGTGAAGTACTTATGATTGCCTCTGGCCATATGCATTAATAGTGCTGTCTCGGCCAAAAGGGAGTCACTAGCAAGATTTTTGGGGAGTCCAGCTGAATCTTCTGCAGGACTCTTGGAAGTATTGGAAGACAAGAGAAAGCATGAAGAAACATCTCCTTCCAAGGAAAGGGTGTCTGTCTTCCATGCCAGATGGCATAGCACTCTTGAACAGAAGAGAGGAAACTGCCTGTGCACAGGGGAGGCAAAAAGATCTACATGAGGAATACCCCACAGATGAGCAATGTCCAGAAGCACGTCTCTGTAAAACATGCATTTCTGAGCCTGTGTTTTGGACCTGTTTAGTGAGTCTGCCACTAGACTGTGCTCTGAAGGAATGTATACTGCCTATGCTCTGAAGAAATGTATTCTGCCTGAAGAGTTAACTGATAACTGAGAGCCACTTCCCAAGCCTGAAGTGCTGTCCTGCAGAGAAGATAAGATTTCGTGCCTCCCTGCTTGTTGACATACCACATCACTGTAGTTTTGTCTGTGTACATCTTTTAGGGGCTTGGAGAGAACATGGGGTGAAAAACCTGAAGGGCCAGAATCAGAGCTTTCATCTCTTTGATGTTGGTTGGTCTCACTTCTGATGGGGAGGCCAAAAACCGTGAACTATAAGGTGACCAAGTGAAGCCTCCCACCCCATGTCTGAGGCATTGATAAACAGTTCTTGAGAGGGGACTGGAGGATGAAAGGGCTAGCCTGGGTTTGAGAGCGAATTGTTGAATCCACCATTCAAATTCCTTCTTGACACAGGGAAGGAGAGGTACACTGAAATTCAGAGGGTGATAATGCTGTAGCCAAACTGACTTGCGTTACCATTAAAGCTTCCACATATGCAGTCTGTCAAGAGGAAGCATTGGAATAGAAGAGGTCATGAGTCCCAGGGCCCGAAGTAACTCCCTGGCTGGCATGCCAGTCATAGGAAGAAGAGACTGAAAGAAGGCTGTCAATGACAATACCTTTGGAAGCAGAAGAGAGGCCAACATTGGCGTCATCTGAATCCTGCATCCCAGATGCACATGATCCTGGGGGGGGGGGTCAGGATCAACTTTTGGAAGTTGATAGTAAACCCCAGACTTTGAAGAAGAGAGTTGGTAAACTGCAGATCCTGTAACAATTGATTGGGAGAAGGCATCTAAAGAAACAGGTTGTATACATAAAGAAAAATCTGAATACCCTGGCCTGCAGAAGGCAATCACAGGATCTAGGCATTTTGTGAGTACGACTGGGGCAGAAGAGAGGCCAAAGGGCAAAGCAGAGAACTGAAAATGAGAGGAAGACAAAGAGAAATGTAAAAATTTCCTGAAGAGAGGGTGAATAGGGATATGAAGGTAAGCATCTTTCAGATCCAAGGACACCAGTGAAACCGGGGGTAATAAAAGAGGAAACAGAGTTTGAGGAACAAGCATCTGAAATGAAGGGATCTCAAGATACGTGTTGAGCTGGGAGAGATCCAGGATAGGTCTCTAAGTGTCCTCCTTTTGAGGAACCAGGAGCATCCTGAAATAAAAAACCCTTCCCACTTGGGAAGGGGGAACAGGTTGAATGGTTCCTTAGTTCAACAGGGAACCTAGAACCTCTGGAAAATGAGGATGTTGCTGTAGAGGAAGTTGAGGAATCCCTAAAAAAAGAGAGATTTCCATATTTTGACATAACCCTGACGGGTGATAGAAAGAACCGAAGAGTTTTAAGTGATGAGATGCCAATTTGGAAGACAAAGGGAGAGCTGAAGGGACAAAGGAACCTGGTCTAAAAGAAGGGGGAGGGGAAATTTTCAAAGAGAAGCAGACTTTTCAGGTAAAGGAGGCTTCTGGGCCACAGAAATGTGAGAAACCTTGGCAGAAGGGGCCGCCTCCCACCCTTCCTGTCCTTGGAGGCATGACAGGGTTGCCTGGGAACAGAAGCAGACCTAGAAGGATAATTCCTCTGGAAATTAAGAATAGGAGAGAGAAAAATATGTTTAAGGTTTTGCAAGGCTTTTGTCTTTCTCTTGAAGAGACTTAAACATGTCAGTATCAGGAGTCCCAAAAATATGTGTATTATCCAAAGTATCTTCCAACAGCTTGGCCTTAATGTCCTCAGGTAGAGACTGGAGATGAAGCCAAGAATAATGCCTCATGATGGACCCAAAAGCCGGAGCCCTAGAAGAGGCATCAGTAGCATCATAGCTACCCTTGATAGAGCAGTGAGCCACTTGAGAAGCAGAATCTAAAAAAACGATACGGCATAGGATTTTCCTTCAGAATCAGGGAGGGCAGAGGTAACCTGACAACCCTGAGCAGTCAAGGCTAGAGCATACCTGGTCATGTTGTTTTTTTAATTAATAGCCTTAAAGGCCAAAGTAGAAGCAGTGTAAACTTTCTTGCCAGTCCATTGTCCTACTATTCTTATCAGAAGGCAAAAGTTTGGAAGTGGGCAAAAGTATAGAAGAGACTGACACCAGAGCAGGATCAGCAGAAGGACATTTAAATAAAAATTAACAGTCCTCAGGAATCTTACAGAATGCGTCAGATATTTTAGGAAAAGAAGGCTGAGGCTCAGGAGACTTGGAAACAGCAATGAAAGTATCTAACAAAGCAGTCAATGCAGGAGGAACTGCCGATGGTTTAGGAGTATCCACCTGAAGCAGTCTGTAATATCTTCTCTGAATGTCAAACACTTGAAAAGAATCCCACTTAAAGAACATCATCCTAGCAATTGTGTCCCCAAAGGACAATTCCTCGAAAGGAGACTCAGGGCTAACAGACTCCTCTTCATCAGAACCATAAGCCAAAGGTGAAGGCATCTGTGAAGAATAGGACAAAGATCTCTCACCAGACACTAAATCCTCATCCGAGGAATGTGGTTCCCTAAGCCATTTAGAAAGGGTAGAGGTCAGTGAAGGAGTGGGTACTGAAACACCTTGAAGAGGCTTTAGGGACATTAAGGCAGAAAACAAGCCCTAAATAAACTCTTGCCATTCCCTTTGCAGATCCATAGGACGGACCGAAACGTGCTTCAGTTTTTGTCTTTTCTTAGAAGGGACATCAGTTCTAACAAATACAGTAGGTGGTGAGATTCAATAAGAGAACTTCCTCCCTGACCAATATCTGCAGAATCCCTCTAGGACCCTCCGAAATAATCAACTGCGGTTCTCCCTTGATGTCTGGAGCAGATGCCTGCAAAGCCTCAGAGGACGTGCAAAAAGATGGATCCATGCCGGCCTCCTGTGAGGTTGCGGCAGAGGAATCTGACATAAGCACTGAATGACCTACAGAGTTATTACCTGCTTATAGAGGGACATCCAGTGAAGGTTGGGCAGCTAAAGAATCTGGCCAAGACTTCTTGGCCTTCCTTTTACCTAGCGGGAGTACCTCGGGGTTAAAGGATTCTGCCATGGTATTCTGGGCTAACTGTTTCAGCTGTTGATTTTCACGATAAGTGGCCAGGGAACACAAATGGCTTCTGAGTGTCTTAGGCACAAATGCCTTACAGCTGCTAAAAGAGGTATGGTCGCAGGAAGCATCCAAACAACAAAAAAACACTATTCATGAAGATCCTTATGGGGAATCTGCCTCCCACACTGACATTTTCCCTTCTTGGATGACATGAACTCTAGGACTGTAGGTAGTAAAATAAAATACAAACCAACAAAAGTAAAAAGAAAAAAAAAAACAGTGGGGCACTTATCTGGTGTTGCTAAATATTCACTACAGCAATAAACTGGCGGCAAAATCCCATGTATGCCGTATGTTCTGTGTGGGCAGCATAAATGTGACTTATGGCGCATACAGGATCTTTTTTAAGGCTTTTTCATATTGGCAGAGTGTTGGGCTGCCCTGGGCGGGACATTCCTTCCATGAAGAATACTGCAACAGTGATGTAGAAGGACGTCAACAATGACATGAAATCCTTTTAAGTGGACTGAAAAATGTCAAGTAATTGTAAAATAATTACAGAAAAACAAAACTTAGTTCTGAAATAGTGATGTGTTACTTTGAACCAGAATAAAAAAGTGTTACATGCAAGTCATGAGAAGGTAGGAACCATACTAGATAGACAGACAAGATTCTTACAGAACTTTATCCAATCTGAACAAGCGGTAGTCACTAACTGAAAAGGAAATGTTGGCAAATCTGCGGATTTATAAGAACGTTCATATGAATTTATATAAAGAGACTTTCAAACAACAGTTCTTGAGTCACTGTAAACTATTTTCAGTAGACCAAAATCAAAGCCCTCACTAAATAATAGCAACTGGAAAATACATAATTTTGCTGTATTGTTGATTACAGCAAAGGGAGAAAACAATATGGCAAACTGTATGTTAAGATTGATACAGCAAACCACAAGACAACAGAGGACTGCATCAGTCTGACAGGTGTGTGTATAGTACTAAAAGAATGGATATTAAAAAACTGAAAATGATTCATTTTCATAGAAAGTGAAACAGTTTTATATATGTAACAAACGGCTTAAGGCAGTAAATTACCCAGATAGAGAAATAATGAAAAAATATGAGCACTGTAAATATAAGACTATAGAGCAAGTGACAGGAAAGAAGGTCCACTAATACTCGGGAACTGTGAAAACCAGACCATTTGTGAGGAAAAAAATAAGGCTTCCATGATTGAGCTCCACGACAAAGCATGTTAGTGGCTGTATATTATGCAGCTCAAACACTGTCAAAAATGTAGGTGTTACAGCTGTCGAAGTCAGGTCAAAATATAGACTTAGAATTTTAAGGTCTAATTAATGGTACTGAGTATCTATTAGTCCTGGATAATGAGTGAGTTCAAGGATTCCCATGGGAGAATCTGTTCTCTCAACATCATGTAATACAGTTCTCCCAGCACTTAAGTTGATTTCAACTTTTGGATCAGGCTGTAAGTCCATCATTTAATGGGCTAAACGATTCTGCATAAAGTTAGGAATACACCGTAGAAAAGTAGCACTGCTATGGCCACAAGTAAACAAGCTAATGGAAAAATTAATGAACAGGACTATAAAAGGTGTGCCACAGAAGAGAGATTTATGAAAGAGATGATTCCAGTCAATTAGTCAATTTGATATTGAAGTACGTAAATGAGAACAAAATTCCATCTGCGGTGCAGAGTAAAATAACATCTGATGGAATTCTAGAACAACAGAAGGTCAGCAAGTGAATTAAATGAAGGAAAAAGACAAAGGAGTGCAATTTTGAAATACAAGCCCCAGATGGAGCCTGAGAACAAATAAAGCCACTCAAAAAAATAATTGGAGGTTTAAAGTGGTCCATGTAATTTTACAACATAGTACACCTCCCCGTACTTTTTTAACCTGGCTTGCATTTAAGTATTCTTAGATTCCCAATAATTACCTACTTTCAGATCAGAAGACAAAATTATCTGTGTCTCTTAAGCAACAAATACAAAGTGTGAGCCTAAAAGAGGAAGCACAACCAGGCAGACTAAGCCAGCACAGGTAAAACAACAACTTTTGGAACTTATTATTTAAGGGTTTTAAACTATGTCCTGATGAAAGATTTCTCCATGGTTCTAGAAGCGATACTGATAACCCTGAATATGTCAGTGGTACAGAAATAAAATGAAGATTTCACATTATCTACTGGCCGTGATGCAGTATTAGGAAATTCATGCAAGAGAGTTTACTGATGTCTTCACTGATTCAATATTAGTTCGCCCTAACTGGTTAGTTCAGAGAAATTTTAATCGTGGCATTGTTTGGAGGTTATTAGACAAAAACAAACCTTTGAACCATTTTTGATGGTGACAATTGATGTTATAAACCTTTTTTCGATCATTCCTCAGGTACAAGGTCTGGAAATGTTTAGTAGGAGTTTGGACAAATACAGTGGTTTCCATACTGTTAAACATAGTGTGATAGTAGATCTTATGGAAATGGTTCTGTCAAACAATTTTGTTGGATTTGAATGTGAACTATTTAGACAAGTGGCAGGAGTTGCCATGGGTGCTAGGTGTGCGCCAATCTATGCCAACTTGGTACTGGCGGAATGGGAGATGGAGAAGGTGTTCCCTACTGAGTATATGAAACAGGTAACGCTTTATTTGCGTTACGTTGATGATGTACTAATTTTTTGGACAGGGAGTAGGGACGAGATCCATACATTTGTTGATTTTCTTAACAACACTACCCCATTCTTAAAATTCACCTACACTATACATGGGGAAACCTGCAATTATTTGGATATATTGTTCTACAAAAACATGCATGATGTAAGCCTAAATTCGAGTATAAATCGCAAGAAAACTTATTCTAATAGTTTCTTGCATTTTCAGAGTTGTCATCCCCACTATATCAAGAAGAATTTGGTCAAAGGCCAAATGGTTAGATTATCCAGGCTGATTAGTGAGGATGAACGGCTAAACATTGAGTTGACCAGCTTGACTGCTATGTTTACAGAAAGGGGTTATCCACAAGAAATTTTGTCCAGAGTTAGAAAAGAAATAGAAACTAAGAGAACTACATCCTTTAAACCTATTTTACATGGGGGTTTAACAAAGGAATTCCAGGAGGGGAATGAGTTGGCTTCAGAGTCCCATGCACAACACAAAAAACGCGCTATGATTTTGCCATATAATGGGCAGGCAGGACAAATTATTAGAATTATTAAGGATACTTGGCAAAGTTCTTTTGATAGTGATACTATAAGTATTATAGGTAACACCCCAACTTTTACATATAGTAGGGTAGGAAACTTAAAGAATTGATGGAAGCTGAACCTAATATTGAGACATATAAGAGCTCCAAAATGAGTAAATGTGGAGTTTGTAGTATATGTAAGTTTATCAACAATGGCCCTTATGTGGCGGTTCAAGGCTTCTATAAAACTATTAGGTGTCCTGGATTCTGTAACTGTAATACTAAGATGGTAGTGTACATTGCTACATGTTTGAGCTGTTCAACTTTCTATGTTGGGAAAACAACAAGAAAGTTAAGGCTCAGAATCCTGGAACACCTAAGAGACATCAGGAACAAAAGAACTAACAATGCCTTGTATATGCATAGTCTGAGTTGCCCTAATTTTAAGAGATTTTTGTTCTTTGTAATAGACAGAATTCCATTTAATGACAAAGGAGATGATTTAAAAGTTTTACTTGAGATGAGGGAGTGCATCTGGCAGTTGAGGCTGGATGCATCTAGACCTCCAGGCATTAATGATCACATCTCAGTCTCTAGTATTTTAAAGTACAAATCTACATTTGTTTGAAGAATATTAAGTATTATATTATTATTTTTTATTTATTATTTGTATTTACTACTTTTACACAAACATGTTTATATATAGTTTTTTTAAAATGTCTGTGTTTTAGTTGAACAATATTTTTTCTAGTTATAAGTAACAGTGCTTTTAAACAAGCATAGGAGGATGTTTTACTGTGACTTTAATTTATAAATTGTTTTTTGGTAGGGGTTGATTGCCTAGAGGTGTGTGTTTGTAACTAATAGCTTTAAATGCAACAAAGATGAAGGGTTTTTTTACTCTGATGATGCCTGACTATGTATGTGGGTGAAAGCGCTAAGTTATCTGTTCATATGTATAGAATTATTATGTGTTTTTTTGCTCGTTTGGTCTATTAAAGTTTGCAGTGTCTGGGGAGCTGAGCCGGTTTATTATTTACAAATTTTAATCTAAGTCACTGATGAATCAGTGGCTCTTGCAACATCATTTATCTTGATTATGTATACAAGGATAGACTTTAGCTACAATTATTTCTGCAATCCTTAAAAAAATGTCTTTTCATCAGATTTGATATTTCAGCTTGTTGCAGTGACCTTTGGTTTAGTGATGGAAAAAGTGTCATATTCATGATTACTTGTCAAAACAAAATGGCAAAAAAAAAATGCTGAAAGCCACTTTCAGCAAATGAGATTTGAAAGTTTTTTTGTTTTTTTTTGCAAGGGGGCATATACATATACAGTGGATATAAAAAGTTTACACAGCCCTGTTAAAATGCCAGGTTTTTGTGATATAAAAAAATGAGACAATAAATCATTTCAAAACTTTTCCTACCTTTAATGTGACCTGTAACCTGTACAGTTCAATTGAAAAACAAACAAATCTGTTAGGGGAAAAATATAAAAAATAAAAAACATACAATAAAGCTGGTTGCATAGGTGTGCACACCCTTAAACTAATACTTTGTTTGATTTAATTGTAGCATTCAGTCTTCTTGGGTACACACTTGCCATCAATTAAAGAGACTCTGATTAACCCCAAATAAAGTTCAGCTGACCAAGTAGGATTTTCATGACATTTACTCAGTTGCCTGCTACAACAAAAGCCATGGTTTGCAGAGAGCTTACAAAGCATCAAAGGGTTCTCATTGTTGAAAGGTATCATTCAGGAGAAGGTTACAAAAAAAATTCCACAGCATTGGATATACCATGGAACACAGTGAAGGCAGTCATCAAAAAGTGGAGAAAATATGGGACAACAGTGATGTTGTAAAGAACTGGACGTCCCTCCACAATTGATGAAAAGACAAGAAGAAAACTGGTCAGGGAGACTGCCAAGAAATCTACAGCAACACTGATGTAGCTGCAGGAATTTCTGGCAAGTACTGGTTGTGTACTACATGTGACAACAATCTCCCATATTCTCCATATGTCTAGGCTATGGGGTAGGGTTGCAAGACTGAAGCCCTTTCTTACACAGAATAACATCCAGGTCCAGCTAAAATTTGCAAAACAATATATCAAGTCTCCCAAAAGCATGTGGGAAATGTGTTATGGTCTGATGAGACCAAGGTTGAACTTTTTGGCCACAATTCCAAAAGGTACGTTTGGTGCAAAAACAACACTTCACAACACCAAATGAACACCATCCCCACGGTGAAGCATGGTAGTGGCAGTATTATGCTTTGGGGTTGCTTTTCTTCAGCTAGAACTGGGATTTAGTCAAGGTGGAGGGAATTATGAACAGTTGCAAATACCAGTCACTTTTGGCCCAAAACCTTCAGGCATCTACTAGAAAGATGAAGATGAAGATGAACTTCATATTTCAACACGACAATGACCCCAAGCATCCATCCAAATCAACAAAAGAATGGCTTCACAAGAAGAAAACAGTTTTGGAATGGCCCAGCCAGAGTCCAGACCTAAGTCCAATAGAAAATCTGTGGGGTGACCTGAAGACGGCTGTGCATAAGAGTGCCCTAGCAATCTGACAGATTTGGAAAGCTTTTGCAAGGAAGAGTGGACAAATATTGCCAAGTCAAGATGTGCCATGCTGATAGACTTCTACCCAAGAAGACTGAATGCAATTAAATCAAAAGGTGCTTCAACAAAGTATTAGTTTAAGGGTGTACACACTTATGCAACCAGCTTATTGTACGTTTCTTTTTAATTTTTTAATATTTTTTTCTCTAATAGATTTGTTTTTTTTTTTTCAGTTGAGTTGTACAGGTTATGGGTCACATTAAAGGTGGGAAAAGTTTTGAAATGGTTTATTGTGGTCTCATTTTTTTATATCACAAAAACCTGGCATTTTAACAGGGGTGTGTAAACTTTTTATATCCACTGTACTATATTATATACACAAGGACTAAAAGTGGCAGTGTCTCGATTTACATCAAAATAAATACAACTCAAGGATGATCAAACTGGACAATGATCTTGAGCTTCTACATGTTCAGATCACCATATGCAAAATCCCATATCACTTTCTTGCAAGCTGTATGTCCCCTCTGTGACTCAGGAAAACCCTTAACATGTATTTAAACTTATTTGAAACACTCACCGTCCAACTTAATACAATATCTGTGGGCAACTTTATTTACAATACTAGTAAGTGGGAATCCTGTAAAACACCAAACGTGCAGGCACAGAAATTCTTGGATTTTGTAAACACAAACTCCCTGGACCAGATTGTCAGTACACAGACCAGGGGTTCAAATGCACTTTATCTGTTTCTCACTAATATGGGAGAGTGCTGCACACACCGTAGTGTAATGTCTTCCCTGGTAAGGTCAGACCACAAAATGGATTCCTTTGAAGTAAAAATAAAACCTGGAACACCAGCAAACCCTGGAAGGTTCAAGAACTACTCTAACGTTAAATTCCTATTATTAAGCCATAACCTGGCAAAATTTCAAGCCCCTGTAAGCCCTGAGAACACTGCTGCCTATGCAGAACTGTTCACAGAAACACAGAAAGCACGCTAATAGTTGCATAGAGGTAGCTGTACCCTCCAGGAAGATGTACAGGACTAACTCAAAAAACAAGCCACTCTGGTAGCATCACAACATTAATAAGCTGTATAACAGAAGGAAGAAAATCATGGCAAATATTAGCAGGTGTAGCACCCAGCAAGATAAAAGCACTTTCATGAAACTGAACAAACAACTCAGAGGAAAAATGAAGTCTACCAAAGCTAAATTTGAAGTAAATTTAGTTTCCCAGGCCAATGACAACCACAAGGCATTCTTTAGCTATGCCTGCAACCTCAAAGGCAATACAAAACTGTGTGCAGAGCTCATTGTTAATGGAGCCGCCTGTACTGAGCCAGAAGATATAGCAAACCTACTTGTCAACAAATTCAGCTCCAACTTTACCCCTCTCCCCCTCAACCTTTCATCAGGAAATATCTTCAAATATAACTCCCCCTGCTATCACCAGGGAATAGGTCCTTAATACTCTTTCTAAGGCAAAGGACATTGTATCAATGGGCCCAGACAATATCTCAGGATGTCTTCTAAATATCATGAAACACAGCCTAATAGGCCTTCTAGAATTGCTATTTAACTGTAGCCTCCTAACAGACTACATGCCTCACGAATGGAGAACAGCAACAGTTATCCCTCTGCACAAAAGTTGGCCATCTACAGACCCCGGAAACTACAGACCCATAGGTCTCACTAGTCTCTTATGCAAAGCCATGGGGAAAAAAAGCATCATGGAAATGTTCAATAATGACATAGGAAACATCAACTCAGTTTGGTTTTGTCAAGGGTAGTTCATGCCTACTTAATGTGGTGGACTTCTTTTGAGAAGGCCACCAAAGCAATGGATGAGGGCAAAATGGATCACACTGCCTACTTTGACCTGACCAAGGCATTTGACAGAATACCCCACGTGGGCATTGTTGAAAGACTCAGGAGGCTAGGTATAAACCCTTATATCACCCAGTGGATAGCCAGCTGGCTCACAGACAGGACCCTGGACATTAGAATCAGGGAGTCCAGCTCTACAAAGAGGACAGTCACAAGCAGAGTCCCCTCAGGGATTGGCCCTGGGACTGCCCCTTTTTGGTATTTACTTCTCTGAAGTCAAAGCCAATGTCAGTGGCCTCTGGCTGACTAAATTTGTTGATGATTGCAAATTAGGAGCAGTCATAGAATCCCCCACCAATATAAATGTTCTCCAAGAAGGGCTGATACAGACAAATAACTGGTGTCAAAGCATGCACTAAAACCCAAACCAATAAATGTATAGTAGTACCCTTCGGGAAGCCATCCACCCCTTGTAACTATCATACTGACAACACACCCCCTAATAGTTGGCCCAGTAGTCAGGGACTTGGAGATTCACGTAGATAATAATCTACCTTTTGACCATCACATTCATTCTGTGTTGTGCAACTTATAAACAAATGTATGGTGTCTAGGTCTATGGAGGTCATTGTTCCACTGTATTCGGCATTCATCAGCCCTATCATTAAGTACAATGCCTCCTCTGGTATGTACATAACCAGGCACATCCAACACCTCGAACATCTACAGAGGTTCCTCCCAAAAAGACTATATGGCATAAGTAACATGTCCTTTGCAGACCACCTCAGGGCCCTATCCCTGTATTCTGTCTCCTATAGGCTGTTGAGGGGAGATCTATGCCTGGCATACAAGGCGTTGTCAGACCCCAACCCGATGGATGTCCTGCATATCCACAAAATAAACAGCATCATAATTAGCCATACTTAAGACTTAAACATTGCATTTGGTATAAATAGGACGTGATGGAGAGACAAATATTTATCTGAAAGATTACCCCTTCTCTGGAACAGGCTCCCTATCCCTGTCCATGTAAAGTAGAGTTCTTTCCTAACCCAATTCAGGTGTAACTTGGACAGTTGGCTAGGGAACCAGAAATTTATCACTGGTTTGGCACCTATGAATCTGATGGACACAGGCAGCCTGTAAATAGTTCATCTCCTGGGCCCCTGCTTGTAAACATTTTATCTCCAACCACCTGCTTACACTTACGTACCAGAATTTGTCAGAGATTTGGGATGCATGGCTAGGCTTAAAAAGGCCTTTGGAGGGTTAGCCTAGTACACACCTATGAACCTATAAATGTAAATATATATATATATATATATATATATATATATATATATATGTGTGTGTGTGTGTGTGTCTGTGTGTGAGAACACATATATATATATATATATATATATATATATATATATATATATATATGTGTGTGTGTGTATATATGGAGCTACTTCTAATACTCGAAAGGGCATATCATGGAATTTTGTTTTCGCAAGACAAAAATCATGAAAATGAAGTACATGAATCGTAAAATCTTTCCCAGGGCAAGTAAGCACTTGCCCAAACTCTGATACACACACTGGAGTAAATAAAACACACCTAGGTGGGGGGCTTTGCCCGTCACTCCCCCCGCCCCCCCTAACTATATATACCAACTCTGGGATCACACTACAGTGTACAAAAGGGCATGTTGGGCAAGTATTTACTTGCCCTAAGAAAAATTCACCATTCAGGTATTTTGTTTTCGTAGTTTTCGTCTCATGAACATGAAATTCGATGATATGGCCTTTTGAATATATATACATGTACACACACCCACATACACACACCAACAACTTGTCTTTGTTACAGAAAACTGTTTACTAGTAAATTGGGTTACAAACTGGTGCTATCAAACTGTAAAAAAAAAACAAAAAAAACATTACTTTTCTTGTCCAGCTTCTCAGAGCACAGAGGGGGCAAGTTAACATTCTGAGATGCTGCCAACCAGATTGCTTAAGATTAGTCAAAGAGGAATGTAACATAATGTCACAAAGCAGCTCTTCTAATTTGTGTGAGGGCAGGAGCAGAGGCCAGCATTAAAACATTCACTAAAAGCTGATATGCAAGTGCAGACAGAGACAGATAAAATGTCTGATGGTTACAACTCTTTGACTCGGTCAGCTCTGGCAGTGGAAAAGAAGGAAGCCATACTGAGACAGAATTCAGCAAGGCATGCCGTATGATAACCCACAAATAAAAAAGCTAGTGAACAAGATACATGAAAAGACCACAGAGGGTAAAAACAAATAGAATTAATTCAGGTAAAGGATTGGTCTTTACTATTGCCAGCAAAGGACTGCAAGGAATTAGTATAAATTGACCAATGTCAGTCTGCAAGGGAAAAAAGCCTATTTTGCTGATGGTGACAAAAATATTTGAAATACGCTGCTACAAGGATAAAACAGACAGCATAAACATAAAGGAAAACTTGGCAACTTAAATTGAATGCAAAACAATGAATTAGGAGAATCTTCTTCTTCTTTCGGCTTTTCCCAGTTAGGGGTCGCCACAGCGGATCACTGTCCGCTCATGATTGGCAGTGGAATTTTACGGTGAAGAGTTGCCAGCCCGGCGCCCAACCTTCCGCAGAAGGCACACACACACGCAGTCACGCCTAGGGCCAATTTAGTGTGTCCAATCCACCTACAACATGTCTTTGGGATGTGGGAGGAAAATGGAGCACCCGGAGGAAATAAGAACTCAAAATAAAACTAATAAAAGGAGGCAAACAGTAAAAATAAATAAAATAACATGGAATTGATGGTAGTTCTACAGGGTGACCAGAAGGTAGGCAAGCAATATAACAGAGAAGAGCAAGAAAGGCAGTGTTGACATAAAAAGAGGCTGGTAACTTGTAGAACGTAGCACCAGATTTGAAATGTCCACATTTCTGCAAATCTGGTCTGCCAAAGAAAGGATAAAAACAGAAGCTGTTCAGAGGACAACAAAACCTAATGCATAGTCCTCAGTAAAAAAGCCATACAGTAATTAAATCAGTAAATAAAATCAAAGTATTGAGAAAAGGAGTTGGGAAGTGTACTGCTACAAGGGAATACACAGAGTCTGTTCGCAAGACTCCATGAAGGTGAGCTGAAGCACAAGTTCATAGGTTCATAGTTATACATTTGGCTAACAACCACTAGAACCTTTATAAGCCAGCCTTGCAATCCAACCCAGTTGTGTCCCTTTGTATTACTTTCTCAGAAATGTTGGGTGAGCAGGTGGTTATAAATAAGGAAGTTATTCCCATCTGATCCTCTACACTACCAGGACCTTGTTTTCATATATGGCTTTTGAGAAAGGGTTGGAATACTAGAAGTATTCTAAAAGCTGCTGCTTTGTCACCTGTACATACTTTTACAAAGGACTGTCAGCTTGATTCATTTGCTAGGTCCAGGTTAGGCTTTGCTTGTAGCATTCTCCAAGGGCTCCAAGAATCTTCTCCTTCTACCTCCAAAAAATAGTAAGCTAGGATAGTTTATCCATATAGCTAAGGCTAGTGCAGTAGTGATCAATATGATGAACATAGACAACCCTGGAACATATAACAGTTGTTGGAGTGCATAGTCCACCAAAGTCAAGTGCTGATGATCTAAAGGATTTCATACATTTCTTGCATGAAACACAGGAGGGAAGAATAATATTAGCTTAGACTTAAATTTACCAGAAACATACTGGAATAATATTGATTCAACAACATTAGTGAGGAAATGATTCACAATGTATGTTCAGGAACAATAATTGCTTCACATTGTTAAAAAAAAAAAAAAAAAACTAACGGGACTAGACATTGTGTTCCTAAAGAAATTACTGTTACTTCAAGTCAGGTTTTACCACCGTTGATGTGCAGTGATCATGGGGTTATAAAGGTTAATTTGTTGTTAGATAATTCTGCCAAACTGAAATCTAAACCAATGCACAGAAGATTAATTACAGATTATATGGAAGCAAAACAGCCACTATGTAAAACTAACTGGAGTGATGTATTCATTGGAAAAACTGCAGATGGAATGTGGAAAGTTTTGAAAGAGAAATTATTTGAATGCAAAAAAAAAAAAAGGTTTAACATCAGGATCTAGGCATACAAAGTCAGGGGGGATATATTTCCATGAGAACAAAATACCTGATTGAAGTGAGAGACAAAAAATATAAGAAATGGAAAAGAGGTCAAACTACAACTTTGAAAACTGAAATAAACAAGCTAGACAAACAAATTAAGCGTAATGTGAGACAAGATCAAGAAAACTTTGAAGAAAATTTATATAAAGATATTGAGCATAATAGTAAACCATTTTATAGATACATAAGATGTGGAAGGAGTAAAGACATACAAATTGATAAACTATGTGCAGATTCTAAAATTTATTCTCAGAAACAGATTATAGCTATATTTACAAAATCTTATGCAAAACAGTATGGCTCCACAAAGGGGATGTTAAGTCATCCCAGTGACATCCAGGTAATTTCAGACACTGGACTCAAATTCGATTGTATTGAAAAAGAGTTGAGCAAACTGGATCCAAAAAAGCACAGGGAGGAGCTGGAATTGGTAATAATGACTTGAGAACACTTTAGCAAGAACTTACAAGTACCATTATGTCTTATTTACTAGGTCATATAAATATGGGGAGAGTCGTCAAGATTGGAGACATGCGACTTTTAAACCTGTCTTTAAGGGAAAGGGGAGTAGGACAAACCCAGAGTCATACAGACACTTAAGTCTACTTTCATGTTCATCATCATGTTCTTTCGGCTGTTCCCGTTAGGGGTCGCCACAGCGGATCTTCTGTTTCCATTTCTTCCTGTCCTCTGCATCATGCTCTTTCACACCAACCGCCTGCATGTCCTCTCTCACCACATCCATAAACCTTATCTTAGGCCTTCCTCTTTTCCTCTTACCTGGCAGCTCCATCCTTAGCATCCTTTTCCCAATATACCCAGCATCCCTCCTCAGCACATGTCCAAACCAACACAATCTCGCCTCTCTTGCTTTTCTCCAAACTGTCCAACCTGAGCTGACCCTCTAATATACTGATTCCTAATCCTGTCCATCCTTGTCACACCCAGTGCAAATCTTAACATCTTTAACTCTGCCACATCCAGCTCTGACTCCTGCCTTTTTGTCAATGCCACCGTCTCCAACCCATATAACATATCTGGTCTCACTACCCTCTTGTAGACCTTCCCTTTCACTCTTACTGGTACCCGTCTGTCACAAATCACTCCTGGCACTCTTCTCCACCCATTCCACCATATCTGGTCTCACTACCCTCTTGTAGACCTTCCCTTTCACTCTTACTGGTACCCGTCTGTCACAAATCACTCCTGACACTCTTCTCCACCCATTCCACCCTGCCAGTACTCTCTTCTTCACCTCTCTTCCACACTCACCATTACTTTGGACTGTTGATCCCAAGTACTTAAACTCATCCACCTTTACCAACTCTACTCCCTGCATCCTCACCATTCCTCTACCCTCCCTCACATTTACACACATATATTCTGTTTTAGCCCTGCTGACCTTCATTCCTCTCCTCTCTAAAGCATATCTCCACCTCTCCAGGGTCTCCTCAACCTGGTCCCTACTCTCACTACATATCACAATGTCATCTGCAAACATCATAGTCCACGGGGCCTCCTGTCTAATCTCATCTGTCAACCTGTCCATCACTACTGCAAATAAGAAAGGGCTCAGAGCTGATCCTTGATGTAATCCCACCTCCACCTTAAACGTATCTGTCACTCCCACCGCAGTCCTCACCAATGTCAGACTACCCTCGTACATATCCTGTACCACTCTTACATACTTCTCAGCCACTCCCGACTTCCTCATACAATACCACAACTCCTCTCTAGGCACCCTGTCATATGCTTTCTCTAAGTCCACAAAGACACAATGCAACTCCTTTCGACCTTCTCTGTATTTCTCCAACAACACTCTCAGAGCAAATATTGCATCTGTAGTGCTCTTTCCTGGCATGAAACCATACTGCTGATCACTAATCATCACCTCCCTTCTTAACCTAGCTTCCACTACTCTTTCCCATAACTTCAAGCTGTGACTGATCAATTTTATCCCTCTGTAGTTACTGCAGATCTGCACATCACCCTTATTCTTAAAGATAGGTACCAAAACACTTTTTCTCCACTCCTCAGGCATCCTCTGACTTTCCAAAATTTCATTAAACAATCTGGTTAAAAATTTCACTGCCATTTCACCTAAGCACCTTCATGCTTCCACTGGTATGTCATCTGGGCCAACAGCCTTTCCATTCTTCATCCTCTTCATAGCTGACCTGACTTCCTCCTTGCTAATCTGTTTCACTTCCTGATTCTCTATCCCCACATCATCCAACCTTCTTTCTCTCTCATTCTCTTCATTCATCAGCCCTTCAAAGTACTCTTTCCATCTACTCAACACACTCTTCTCACTTGTGAGTACGTTTCCCTCGCTATCCTTTATCACCCTTACCTGCTGCACATCTTTCCCAGCTCTGTCCCTCTGTCTAGCCAATCGGTACAGGTCCTTTTCTCCCTCTTTAGTGTCCAATCTCTCATACAACTCTCCATATGCCTTATCCTTAGCCTTCACCACCTCTCTCTTTGCCATGCGTCTCATCTCCTTATACTCATGTCTCTTTCTTCATCTCTTTGGCAATCCCACTTCTTCTTCGCCAGCCTCTTCCTCTGTATACTCTCCTGTACTTCCTCATTCCACCACCAGGTCTCCTTGTCCTCCTTCCTCTGTCCAGATGTCACACCAAGCACCTTTCTAGCAGTCTCCCTTACTAGCTCTGCTGTAGTTTCCCAGCTATTCGGTAACTCTTCACTGCCTCCCAGTGTGTGTCTTAACTCTTCCCTGAACTCCACTTCACAATCACCCTTTTTTAACTTCCACCATTTAATCCTTGGCACTGCTTTCACACTTCTCCTCCTCTTCTTGATGACCAACGTCATCCTACAGACCACCAATCTATGCTGCTTAACTACATTTTCCCCTGTCACCACTTTACAGTCTCCAGTCTACTTTCTTGTTGTGGAAAAATAATGGAGAAGGTAATGTTGGATCAGGTATTGTTAGAATTGGATAGTTGGCACTTGAAATCATATGTCAGCATGCATATGTTGAAAATAGATCTATTACCACCTGTAACATGATAATTTGTAACAAAATAATAACAGCTATGAATGAAAAATATGTGCTGTGATGTAATTTATATAGATTTAACTTCAGCATTTGACAGGGTCATACACAAAACACTGATCAATAAATTAGAACAACTAGGTATCGATGTACTCTTGATCAGATGGATAACTGCATGGCTTACATATAGGACATGGCAAGTAACATACAGCAATTGGACAAGTGAAATTATTGGTTACAGTCAGGGTGTCCCACAGAGCTGTCTCCTAGGCCCTTACTTGTTTAGATTGTATCTTTCAAACCTAGCTTTTTCATCTGAGATGTTCTGCAGTCTATATGCAGATGACCTGAAATTGGGTAAACTGATTACGTGTTACAGACAAGACATATCTGCAAAAGAACTTGACTAAATTGACCATTTGGGCACAGGATAATAATATGCTGATAAATATATCAAAAATTAAAAGTATATGAGATGTGGGAGACATAAATTGAAAGGTGAATATTTAATACAGCACACAGTGATTGAAACTGCAGATTCATTTAAGGACCTGCGTATATGGGAAGATCCAGCTTTGAGTTTTCCTAATCATATCAACCAATTGGTTAATGATAGTTATAGAACTATAGGTTGTATAAAAAGATGTATAAAGTCTAGGAAATCATAAATGATGAAGTCACTGTTTGTTAGTTACATTAGCCCAAACTTGAGTATGGGACAACAATATGGAAACCATGTAAGAAAGCAAGCATAAGCAATCTCAAAAAAGTACAGTGGAAATATGCCAAGGCCATCCATGGATGTGAAATTTTATGTTATTATGAAAGAGTAAAATATGTGAACTTGTACATTTTCTCTTATCGATGTCTGAGGAGATATTTTTCAGGTGTATAGGGCATTTAGAGACAACCACTTTTGGGAATGTTTGGGGTTATTGAAAAGTACTAGAGAATCATCAGACAACCTGTGTAGAAGATTCTATAGGAATGAGAAGTGTACTAATTGGTTCTCTGAGAGAGCAGCTGCTGCATGGAACAGACTACCAAATTACATTAAAGCAAGTACTAGTTTATATATTTTTAAAAACAGCATGGACACTTATGGGAACAACTGCTTTGGTATAGTGGCAGGCTAAATGCCTGTGCTTGAAATATTAGTATTTATGTATGAGTACAGTTACGTAAGTATACTTACCGTAATAATAGATGTTCACCCCTCCCTCAATTTCCCCTTGTTTTTGATGTGTCGTTTATGCCAGAATGAGTACTGTTTTTATTTTTTTTTATTCCTAGCATTGGTCTTTCAAGGCTCAGCCTTCCTCTCTCTGTGATGTTGGCATCCCACAGAAAGCCTTCCTCTCTCTGTGATGTTGACATCCTACAGAAAGGCCTCATTGAGACCAACGACTGGTGTCAGAACTATGGCCTTAAGCTCAATGCCAAAAAATTTGTCGTCATCCCCTTTGGGAAAATCCCAATTCCCATGAATTACCACATCGATGGTAGTCCACTGAACACAGAAGGCATTATAAGGGATGGGGAACACAGGTTGACAGCAACCTCTCTTTTGACCGCCACATTGCCGCTGTGGTCAGAAAGTCCTTCTTTGTGGCACATCTCATTACTAAGGATTTTGCATCCAGGAAAAAAAGAGGTCGTTGTCTCCTTCTGCTCTTCCCTCATTAGGCCAGTCATCGAGTACAATGCCCCATTTGGCATGTACTTCACTAGACACTTGCAACAACTGGAGAGGCCACAAAAGTACCTCACAAAGAGGATCCTAGGCCTTAAACACTTGTCCTGTATGGACAGACTCAAAAACCCTCAACTATTCTCTTTCTCATATCGCCTGTTTAGAGGTGATCTCTGCTAGACTTACAAAGCAATGTCTGACCCAGCTCTGTTAGAAATGCTACATCTAAAGAAATCCCAATCCCTCTACACCACATGGTCCAGAGACCTCAACCTCATTACCACAATCAACAGAACATGCTGGAGGGACAGGTTCATAGCCCAGAGACTGTCCATGCTGTGGAATAGACTTCCCATATATGTCAAACAGTGCACCTCACTGGACCTCTTCCCAGAGAAATCTTGATGAGTGGATGAGAAATAGAAAATTCGACAGAGGCACTGGGAACTAAGGTCGGGTGGTATGATGCCAGGGTAATCCTATGGGCTAGGCTTGTAAAGGCTCCAGGGCCATTAGCCTAGTACACACCTATGAACCTATGTTGTCATGAAAGCTTTGAAGGGCTTGACATATAAACCTGTATTTTTAGTCAGGTTAGCTTGAAGGTATGGAAGGTGCCCTGAAGCTTTAGAAACTGTTGACTGGCTGTTATATCCTTGGCATGATATTACCTATATAGATAAGTGTACTGCAGCAGTGATCATTTAACATCTACTGTTATGTTAAGTTTACTTACACAACTGTACTATTCTCTTTGCTTCTGCAATGAGCATCTCTTGGGAAGGTCACAACAAAACCTTAGAACAGTACAAGACAATGCCAGAAAAAAGGGAGAAAAGTGTAATGTAAACATAGCAATATAAGCTTCAGTGTAAGTGGCTACATTTTTTTCTGCAACAGTAATATTTTTATAGAGTGTATTTTAACTAGTTTTTTTTCTTTCAGGGGCACTTTACACTGGGTGGATACTTTGATGCTTCTGTCTAGTATCCAGTGTTGCTGCTACTGTCAGAGTTAAGCAAACATTCTTATAGCATAAAGATTCCTTTAACCCATGCCAGAGCATCCTTGCACTGTCTGTAGTACATACATTTGCACTGAATTCCACATTTTTAACTAGTCCCTCATTTCATATCTCCTGTTAATGTATTTTTACCAGTATGCCTTTGTCACAGCAAACAGAATACTGGAGTTTGTAAATTCATTTCTTGGTATTTTCTGGATTAGTGTTTGTTTTTTTTTTTTTTTTTTTTTTGAGAAAAATAGGTAGGTGGCAATCCTGAACCTGAGACTATCACTTGAATACACAAAGGTTGTATAGCAGAGCATGGAGTGGCCCCTTTCGTCCCCAGGCATATGTTTTTCACTGAGGGATGCCTTCTTTTGGCTCCTCTGAGCTGAGTTCAGCTTGCCTGTTAGATTGAAGACAGTCATATCTGGATGTATTGTCCTCAATTCAGCATTTTCAGTTCTTCCTGCTGCAATATTAGACATTGACTGCTTGTCAGCACATTGTACGAGATGACTAAATGGGTATTGAGAGTATGATTTAGCAATTCAGGCTGACATCACCACCCATACCTCTTCCTGCGGTATATTGATCCTATCATGTGCCACTTTTATTTGCTTTATTTAATAACCATATATGAGGCTGGTTAAACATGAGCCTTTTCAGCCATATCCCGTGCCGCAAAATGGCTAGATAATTACACACAGTAGTTAGGGAAACATAAATTACAGAAAAAGATATTATGTAGCAGTTGGTGTAGTGCATAGGTTCATACTAGGCTATCTGCCCTAGGGCATTTATTAGCCTAGCCAGAGTGTGTTTGGCTTTCGCCACCCATTTTAAATTAATTTTGCTATGCCCTTTTTCGAGGTTAGTATACTGTGCTTCTGTCTAACAGTGACACAGAAATGATACCCGGGGTAAACCTACGATCCCCCATCCACTCATCAAGATTCCTCTTGAAGAGAGTCAGTGAGGGACTCTGCCTAACCTGGACTGGGATTTTATTCCAGAGTGAAGGGAGCCTCTGGGTTATGAATCTGTCCCTCCAGCATGTCCTATTTATTTCCTTGCTGAGGTTCAAGTCTCTCGATCGCGTAGCTCGATGGGATTTGGATTTTCTGAGGTGCAGCATGTCCATTAATTCCGGGTTGGACATGGCTTTGTACGTCAGGCACAGATCGCCTCTGAGCAGGCGGTATGCCACTGAGTAGAGCTGGAGTTTCTTTAAGCGGGCAGCATATGGCATCTGTTTGAGCCCTTTGATCCTCTTGGTGAGGTACTTTTGGGGTCTTTCCAGTTGCTTCAGGTGTCTGGTAAGGTACATCCCAAAAGGGGCATTTTACTCAATTATGGGCCTGATGAGGGATGAGTAAAGAGGCACGATGACCTCCCCTGATCTAGATGTGAATCCCTTCATGATTAGGTGGGCTATATAAAATGTTTTTCTAACCACTTTGGCCACGTGGTTGTCAAATGAGAGATTGCTATCAACTTGGGTCCCCAGGTCCCTAATTACTTCTTCCATACTTAATGGATTACCACTTATGTGGTAATTTGTGGGCACTTTGTTTTTGTCAAGGGGATGACCATACACTTTTTGGCGTTTAGCTTGAGGCCATGGCTCTGGCACCAGTTGTCTGTTTCTATGAGGCCCTTTTGGAGGATGCTTGTGTCGGCTGGAGAGTCGATCATGGCGCCCAGTTTGCAGTCATCTGCGAACTTGGTCAGCCACAGTCCTTTCATGTTGGCCTGTACTTCTGAGAAATATATACTGAACAAGAGAGGTCCCAGGACTGAGCCTTGTGGGACGCCACTTGTAACTGGTTTGGAGTCTGACATGGCTCCAGCAATTCTAACCATGTGGGTTCTGTCCTTGAGCCAATTTGCAACCCATCTAGTGACATAGGGGTTTATATTTAAGCTGGTGAGCTTATCTATAATGCCCAAGTCGGGTATTGTATCGAAGGCTTTTGCGACGTCCAGGTAGGCTGTGTGGACCACCTTCCCCTCGTCACTGGCCTTGGTGACTGTTTCAAAGAAATCGACCAGGTTTAAGAGGCAGGATCTGCCCTTAACAAAGCCGAACTGGGTAGGATCCAGTGTCTGTAGGTCCCCAATATCTTTATAAGATCCATGATGATCCTTTCCATAGTTTTGCAGACCAAGCTAGTCAGGCTTATGGGGCGATAGTTTCCAGGATCCGTTGAGGCACCACCTTTGTGGAGAGGGACCACTGTTGCTGTACGCCACTCTTTGGGTACATATCCTGTAGTAAGGCCAAGACTGAACAGTAGTTTTATGTTTGGGTTTAGCTCTTCTTGGAGTTCATGTAGGACGCAGCCCGGGACACCGTCTGGTCCCATTGATGCTGTGTTTTTTGCTTTGGAGAGGGTGGCTCTTACCTGAGCATCTGAGATGTCAGGGGGGCAGCACTCTGCTGGGATAGATATTTGCCCTTTTGGTGGGGAGGCGGGGAGAAGTTTGCGCTGAACCTGTCAGCTAGGATGTTGGCAATGTCTGTGGGTTCGGTGTATTTTTTGTCATTTTGGACTAATTCTGAGCATATCTGGGAATTCCCACCCAGGTTCCTAACATAACTAAAGAAAGCCTTGTGATTATCCTTAGTGTCCTGTGCAATTTTTCTCTCAAAGCTGGCCTTAGACGATTTTATGAGTGCCTGTAGTTTTTTGCTAATACTGATCAGAGATGCCTTCCCTTTTTGAGATTTTGCTCTATCATGTAGTAGCTTCCTCCTTCTATTGTATAGTTTGTTTATGGCTGGGGTCCACCAAACAGGACGTCTGCCTTTGGAGGATTGGGTCTTGGTTTTATTTGGGATTGCATGATCCATGCATTCCTGAAGGTGTTCATAGAATGCGTTTATAAAGGATTCTGCGGTCTAGGCCGTATTTTCCACAGGCCCGGGGGCTTTGATGGATTCCACTTCGGTTTTGAGGAGTGTGAAATTTGCTTTAGAGAAGTTTTTCACTGTGGTTTTCTGGGCAGGGGGTGGGGTCGGGATGTGAATATCCAGTGAGATTAGTTTATGGTCTGATCTTACCAGTGAGGGATACACTTCTGGTCTGGAGCATAGAGTCCCCATGTTTGTGATGATCAGGTGCAGTATGTTTTCCTCTCTTGTGGGAGTGGTAACAAGTTGTTCCATAGCATTTGAGTTTATAAATTCTAGGAACCTTTGGGCTAGGGTGTTGGAGCTAGAGTAATGCTCCCAGTCTATGTTTGGGTAGTTGAAGTCGCCCAATATAATGGTGTTTGGAGAGACCTTCATATTTTTCAGTGTTTTAGGAAGGCCGAGTGGAGTTCCTGGGTTTGGGAGGGAGGTCTGTAGCAGGCTATAAACTGGAAGGCAGCTTTACCCACTGTTAGTTGCACATGGATAGACTCTGATGCTTCGTGCTGTGCCACCAACCTGGAGGTGTGGGTATCTTTGACGAATATTGATACTCCCCCCTCCTTTTGTGGTTCGGTCCAAGTTTTGGGGCCGAAAAGCATGGTATGAGGTATAACCTGGTAGTGCTGGGGTGCTCTCGGGAGCCTTGAACCAGGTTTCTGTTACTGCACAGATATCGATGTTCTCCATGCTAAGGAGAGTTTCGAGTGCATGCATCTTGAAGTTTAGACTTCTGGCTTTGAGTAGCACTACTCTTAGTTTCTTATCCCTTGTGATATGGAGGTGGGTTTGTCTTTTGAGCCTTGCCTAAAAAAGGCACTATGGGGGTAGCAAGAGCCTTTGCCAATATCCGAAAGCCCAGGGGTGATAGGTGCAAGCCGTCCCTAGCGAAGCATCGTGGCTTGTCGAGCATGTCATCCCAGGCTGACAGGCATTGGATCCCCTTTGAATGACACCAATACTTAAGCCAGTTGTTGAAATTGATAATCTTGTCTTCATATTGTGGCATCATTCTTGGTGAGGGTAAGATGCTACTCAAGGTCAGGGTCATACCGGCCTGGGCTACATGCTCAGAGAGCTCCTCTATGTCTCTTTTCATGTAGTCCAGGGAGGTACGTCTCAGGTCATTCACACCAGCATGGACAATGACTGAGTCATATTTGTACTTGCCTTGGAGTGACTTGAGTGCTTGTGTTATGTGGCAGATCCTAGTGCCTGACAGGCAGCTCACCGTGACCTTCTCCTTGTTCAGCCTGGTGAGCAGGACGTCAGTGTGCCTGACGATAGAGTCACCTATTACAAGTGTATCAGGTGTGTTGTTTAGCCTTAAGGGCTGTGACTGTTCGGCACACTGGCTTTGTGAGCTATGTGTTGCACGTGTTTTGTTTTGGGTGTGCGGTTGCTTGACCCATTATAGACATTATAGACAGCGGATATGTATGTAGAATAAATGACAGCCAACAGTATAGGCAATGCCATGTGTATAAACTCAGGATTTACACTGAGCAAAACTAGTGTGTACTTATACTGGATCAGTCATGTACGTATATTCTTATCAGATTTTATGGCAGAATTGTAATATGTTATTAACATTTTGATTACAGTGTAGTTAGGTTACTGACTGAAACGGGCTTATATTAGTTGATCGAACTTTCAAAAGTTTGAGTCTCATATGGTCGAAACCATGTGATCGAACTTTTGAAAGTTTGAACGTTTTAACGGAGATCTCCGTACACTGCAGAATGGGAAGATTTCCCTTTTCTGCACTGTAGTGCATTCTTGGAGTTGGTATATTTAAAGAGTGGGGGGGTGGGGGTGCAGGGGGGCCTGCCCCTTTTTAAAACGTTCAGTTAGGTTATTTGTGTATTATTTTATTTTTTATTAGATGTTTGAACTTTTAAAAGTTTGATCATATGGTGTCGAACTTCTGGAAGTCTGTTCATCTAATATAGACCCGACTGAAACCACGTTAAGGAATTCAGTAAAAGTGGAAGAAAGAAGGCGCGTGTATAATCAGGTCATGTCTTGGTGAAAGGATGTGCAGTTGGTAGAAGTTCTGTAGGAGAAACTTTTTAAATGCAGAATTAGTGGATTGGTTACTTATATTTACAGGTATATGGTTACATATTGGAGGTCTGAGTTTTGTAAAAGCATGCACTGTGCGGGTAATAATAATGAAGTGTGGGTGTACTAGGTTGGTGGTGCCTGGAGGACGGTTTCTTGAAAACAGTGAGCTTCACTTAAGTTGGGTTTACAAGCCAAAGGTGGACAGAATTTGTTTTAGATGCATACCTCTCAACCTCTTTGGCAAGAAATCTGGACAAAGTTGAAAATAACGGTTAAGACAGAACATAACAGATAGTGTACAGTATAAAAATAACAGTGATTTCACATAAAATCACATTTTTATAGATACTTACTAATCTATACAAAGATAATATAAGCAAAGAATTTCTGGCAAGCAACATACATGTACAGAAATATATATTCTTTCTTTCTGTATGCTAAGGTAGAAAGAGTAGATGTAGTACAGTTAAAAACACTGGAAGCTAGATTAGGAAAGCTAGTGTAGAGTTGTAAGATGACTGAGGGGACTAGAATATGGGGAGTGGTATTGCAGCATTAGTGGTATTGTAAAGTGAATCGCAGTTTGGATATAGTTAACCAGTCTTGTGGATTTAGAGGGAGGAAGGAAAAGTTACAATACAGCTGAGGAAAACTTTGGTTGGACAGTGTCATTCAAATTGTTTTAGTAAGTATTGTTTGAATTTAGAGGCCTATAGAGAGAGGTCATTAATGGCTAGTGGAGTGTATTCTGAGAGAAAGGGTTTATAGTGAAGGACCTGCCCTGTCTAGGCTTCTTAGGTTATAGGTTTGAGTTGCTGTATAGAGTTTGGATGTGAAAGGGGAGGGGGATGTTTAGTCTGAGAATTTAGAATATGGAACCATGAAGGAGATTTAATCTGACCTGAAATGAAAGCCATTTAGCTTTTGAAAGTGTAAGGTAGTGGTGCTGTTTCCATGGTGAGTTAGAAATGAATTGACATTTTATTGGAGAGGGTCTGAAAGGTGGCAGTGTTTTTGGCAAAGGCTGAGACATATAAGGGGAAACCATACTCAAGCTGAGCAAGGAGGATGCCCTTCCTACAGTGGTATGAGTATAAATTTGAAAGAATTAAGTTCGATAAGATATACAGACAATGTAGTTTTGACTGAGGCGTAAGTTTTAATACTGCTAGACTAGTAGTTTGTGAGGTGTAAAGAGGGTAGTTTAAAATTTACTGTATGTGCAACAGTTGTTTGACTAAGGCTGGGATGATGTATTTTTTTGCTGATTAAAAAGAGGATGTTTGAAGGTCTGTGGGTATGATGTGACTAATGTTTGTGTGTCTAGCTTGTAGTACTTGAGATTGTAGAGTGCTTAAGTTAGTGATTTTCATAAAGAAGTTATGTGACTTTTAAGAAATTGGGCAGGTAGTGGGATATGTGGGAGTGGTATGGGGAGATTAAGTTTGAGGATCTGGGCGGGGTTGGCCTTGGAATTGGGAATAGAAAGGGAGTGAAGCGGGATACAACCTCTACAGTAGCGGATCAGTCTGTAGTAGCTCAGTATGCCTGCTAGGTCAGCTCTGGAATCTGATGGATTAGCAGGCAAGTGTAAAATGTTTTTGTAGGGCTTGAGGTAAGGGCAGTTTTAAAAGAATGGGTCAGTGCACATAGCTCTATCCTGACTTTCAATCAGGAAGACAGAGCTTGATGTTTTTACCTGTACTTATTGTAATCAACCAGAGCATTCCCCAATTACAAGCTACTGAAATAACTGGTGTAAAGGTGGGGGGGGGCATGCTCTGGTTGATTACAGTAAGTACAGGTAACATTCCCCAATTACAAGCTACTGAAATAACTGGTGTGTGTGTGTGGGCACTTCAATGCTTATTAACAAAAATGACCAGGGAAGGTTTCCAGAGCCAGAAAATGCAGTTTCACATGCACTACAGTTCACTTACCTCAAAAATTGCAATCATTAAACAAGATATGAAAAGGTGAACTTTCAGTTTGTAAATACATGCCTTAGTGTAGGGGAAGTTTTTGGGAATTCTGGGGAAAACAGGCACTTTACAGATCTGCAAAAGCTTTGGAAAACAGAGTTGCTACCTGTCTGTTAGAGTGCAAAGGATGTTCCAAAGTAAAAACAATGTGAAGACTGGAAAATAAAAAAAATATATATTTTTTTTTATTCTGATTTGCAGATTCACCCCAAAGGTGAAGTACATGAAGGTAGCAAGATTTTTTTCTTAGTAATACTTCTTCAGAATCACATTTAACTTAGCAATAGAAATAGAAAGTTATGCATATTACTTGATTACCAGGCCCCAAAAATTTCTTATTTTTTAGAATCAAACTAGTAGAGAATTGGCTTCAAATTGAATGTATTTCTCGTGTAGGTTTTTGTGATATTTCTCTTGTTAGTAAACAGTTTTTATCAACTTGTTAATTTTTTCTGTATTTATTTATTTATTAAATTAATACTTATACAGAACTCCTTTTCAGTTCATTCACCATTCAGTGTGAAATGTTCCCTTTTTTGTAATTTCATGTTCATTGTATGATGTAAAACTTACATAGTCTTCTGGCAATTAAAAATGTTCTTAGGTTTCTGGTTATAGCTGAAATTTTGTTAAAACCCTCACTTTTTCCTAAAATCCGAATTTTCCAAGTCTAAGTTTGTACCGTGTTTGTAGATAATGTTATTGCTTACACAACATGCTGTAAAACTAATGTGCCACATTCTTCTGGCTATTAACAGTTTTTTCTGGTCTCTGGTCATAACTGAAATTTAGTTAAAAGCCATAACTTTTCACGTAAATCCCACATTTTCTTGTCTAACTTTGTTTAATTACCAGTTAAACTAGTTGATTTGTTTATCTTTGAAGATGATCTTTGAAGACATGAAACAAAAAAGACAGTAATTTTAATTTCTGCCAGTTTTCAAAAATGCTTGAAAGATGAACTTATTGCCAAGATAATTTGTCTATATCAGATTTTTCTGTTTATATTATTCCAGTGTCTTATCAGTTATATTTGCAACATATTTCAAATATGTGGGTGTTTCCAAAATCGTACAGAGTTTCTTTTGATACAGTAGTTTTCCCTAAACCATGGGGAGGGGGAGAGTCTTAAAGATTCCAATATGTGTATAATGCGTGATTACCAGGACTCAAATTATTTCTTTTTTTCTGAAGAGTCCTGGGACCCTTCCCTGGGAAAAAATTTGCTTGGCCGCTTCGTTACTTTGCCGTTTTCGGCACTGTAGTGCAGTCTTGGAGTTGGTATATTTAAGAAGGGGGGGTGTGGGGGGCACAGCCCCCACCCCCCACTTAATGCAATGTTTAAAGTATGTTTTTTTTTTTTGGAACAGTTCTGACAGTTCGAAATTGTAAGCTTTCGCTTACATGGGGTCGATTAATCACAGTTTGCTTTTTTAAGTGCTCTGTGATCTAATATAGACCCAATTTATCGACTACAGTCGAAGTGCCTTCTGTTTTGGGGCACTATAGTGACATTTGTTCACAATTTAATTTCAATATTTGATCTTATTCCCAAAGGCTAGTATGCAGCTCAGCAAGCTCCTGCCTGTTGCCTTGCAGAGAGGGAGCTTTGAGCAGCCTATCTGTCCCTGGAGGAGTGGTTTCAGCCCAGAAATTAGTAGTTTATTGGCCATTTTGGGCTAATTTCTATCTCTTTCATTTCCCTGCTATAAAACCCGCATTTGCAAGGTTTTTGTGCTAGTATACAGCTCAGCAAGCTCCTGCCTGGTGCCCTGCAGAGTTCTACAGCAGCAGAGAGACAAAAGAGAGACTTTGGAGTGATTAAGTATCATTTTTCTGCATTTTCTTGCTGCCTTTAGCTACTTTTGCCTAAAATGCTGATTTTCTAGAGTTTCTGTGAATTAAAAAGCTTGTTTCAGCTACATATTGTACTTATTTTACTGCCTGCACTTTTAACAAAGTCGTTTTTGTGTTTAAATTACCCGTTTAACTGTTGTAGGCTACACACTCAAGTTTGATAGCCGTTTCTGTGTATTTAAAGTGCTTTTTAATTGTATCTGCTTTATTTTCTGAAAAAACAAAACAAAAAATACTTTGTTTTCCCATCTTTCTAAGCTAGTTTAGTCCAGTTTTCAGGTTAGTGTTGAATTCAGGGCTGTGTTACAAGTTTCTGTCTTTGCCCATACCTTACTTTGATAGAAGGAAGTTTCTCTGTTCACTGTGAGAAAGGGAGCTTTGAGCAGCCTATCTGTCCCTGGAGGAGTGGTTTCAGCCCAGTAATTAGTATTTTATTGGCCATTTTGGGCTAATTTTTATCTCTTTCATTTCCCTGCTATAAAACCCGCATTTGCATGGTTTTGCACGCTAGGCAGCACTGGTTAGCTAGGGTATAACTATTTGCGGCTCCACAAAGTCTACTCTTCAATTTTTCCCTTGAAACTAGACAAAGTTTCAACTTAAGCACTCAAATCATTCACTTCTCATCCCTGCACTTGCCCAAAACTCATAGCAAGCACCAATAAACCTTAGCACTAGACCCCCCTATACTGTAAAGAAGGACAAGGCTCTCTATTCGACCTTACCAGCCAACAGTTCACTGTACCTATCCAGGCATGTTCAAAGGGCAGTTTCAGGTGTACTCTCCAGTCCAACTGGTGAATCTGGGCATTTTGAGGCAATATTACAGTTGTCTCATGTACACAGACAACCCTCTCCTCCTTCCACCAAACACTAATACATGCGAGAGATGCAATTATACAGCCAAACTGGAGGCTAAGCTCTCTCAACCCAAGACTGGACCAGGCAGTTAAGAGGAGAAGGCAATTACTTGCATCACACCACCAGTCTCACACAGACCTATGAAACCAGCACTGGCAAAAAACACACATAAATACACAAAAACATATTTGGAGGCTTTAAATAAAAATCTGCAAAAGCAACAGAGACCTCCAAAGCATACATCCAAACAACCTCCACCCCCCAACACAAACCATGAAACACATACTTCACAAAACCAGTGTGCCACACAATCACAGCCCTTAAGGCAAAATAACATACCCAACACACTAGTAATAGGTGACTCTATAGTCAGGCACACTGACGTCCCACTCACTAGGCTGAACAAGGAGAAGGTTACTGTTAATTGCCTATCGGGTGCCAGGATCCGCCACATAACACTAGCACTCAGGTCACTCCAGAACAAGTACAAATATGACTCTGTCATTGTCCATGTTGGTGTGAATGACCTGAGCCGTACCTCCCTGGACTACATGAAAAGAGACGTGGAGGAGCTCTCTGATCACGTAGCCCAGGCTGGTATGACCCTGACCCTGAGTAGCATCCTGCTCTCATCAAGAATGATACCACGGTATAGAGAAAAAAATTATCAATTTCAACAATTGGCTAAGCTTCTGGTGTCATTCAAAGGGGATCCAGTGTCTGTCAGCCTGGGATGACATGCTCGACAAGCCACTCTGCTTTGCTAGAGATGGCTTGCACCTGTCACCCTTAGGCTTTCGAATACTGGCCAAGGCTCCTGCCACCTCTATAATGCCTTTTTTAGGCAAGGCTCAAAAGACGAACCCACTGCCGTAAATAGCACAAGTAACAAAAAACTGAGGGTAATGCTGCTCAATGCCAGAAGTCTAAACCTCAAAATGCATGCACTTGAGGCACTCCTCAGTATGGAGAATATCAATATATGTGCAGTAACAGAAACCTGGTTTAAGGCTCCAGAGAGCACCCCAGCACTACCAGGCTACAACTCATACCATACATTTCGGCCACAAAACCCGGACCGAAATACAAAAGGCAGGGGGGGTATCCATATTCATTAAGGATACCCACACCTCCAGGTTAGTGGCACAGCACGATGCTTCAGAGATCATCCACATGCAACTAACAATGGGCAAAACTACAATTCAAATTATAGCTTGCTACAGATCACCCACCATGTCCCAGGACCCCCACTCCACATTCCTGGAAATACTGGGAAACATAAAGGTCCTACCAAACACCCTGATATTGGGTGATTTCAATTATCCAAACATTAACTGGGAGAACTACTCAAGTACGAACTCCCTGGCCCAACATTTCCTAGAATTTATAAACTCAAACACCCTGGATCAACTGGTTAACACCCCCACCAGAGGTGACAACATATTGGACCTGGTCATCACCAACATGGGCGACCGGTGTTCCACACTGGAGGTCAACCCCTCGCTGGTTAGATCTGACCATAAACTAATCACTCTGGATATCCACATTCCGCCACCACCCCTGGTCAACGAAACCACAGTGAAAAACTTTTCAAAAGCAAACTTCACGTTACTTAAGACCGTGGTGGGTGGTTTCAAAGCCCTCATGCTAAAGTATAACGCTGTCCAAGCTGCAAAATCCTTTACTAATGCACTCTACAGGCACCTACAAGAATGCATGGATTGTGCTATCCCAAACAAAACCATGACTCACTCCTCCAAGAAATGGAAACCAGTCTGGTGGACCCCTGCCATAAACAAGCTATACAGTAGAAGGAGGAAACTAGTACAGAAAAGAGTAAAATCCCAAGAAGGGAAGACATCCCTGATCAGTATCAGCAAGAAACTACATTCCCTCATAAAATCATCCAAGGCTAGCTTCGAAAGAAAAATTGCCATGGACCCCAAAGATAACCACAAGGCATTCTTTAGCTATGTCAAGAATCTAAGTGGCAATTCTCAGATCTGCTCGGAGTTAGTGCAGAATGGCGCAAAATACACTGAACCGACCGATATATCCAACATCCTGGCAGACAGGTTCAGTGCAAACTTCACCCCCTCTCACCCCCAAAAGGGCCCATAACTATACCAGAAGAATGTAGTGCCCCTGAAGTCACAGACACTCAGGTTTAAACAGCCCTTTCCAAAGCCAAAAACACAGCATCAGTGGGACCGGACGGTGTCCCAGGCTGCGTCCTACATGAGCTCAAAGATGAACTAACCCCTCACCTAAACACACTGTTTGAACTCAGCCTCTCCACAGGCTACGTGCCCACAGAGTGGCGCACAGCAATGGTTATTCTGCTCCACAAAGGTGGAGCCACAACAGACCCCGGGAACTATCGCCCTATAAGCCTGACTAGCTTGGTCTGCAAAGCTATGGAGCTCATCATCATGGATCTCATTAACTGAGACATTGAAAACCTCCAAACACTGGACCCAACCCAGTTCGGCTTTGTTAAGGGCAGATCATGCCTCCTAAACCTGGTAGACTTCTTTGAGACAGTTACCAAGGCTATAGATGAGGGAAAGATGGTCCACACAGCCTACCTAGACCTCGCAAAGGCCTTCGACACTATTCCCCACTCAGGTATTATAGACAAGCTCACCAGCCTGAGCATAAACCCCTATATCACGAGATGGGTTGCCAACTGGCTCACGGACAGAACCCACATGGTAAGAGTTGCAGGAGCTAGGTCTGACTCTAAACCTGTTACAAGTGGCGTTCCCCAGGGCTCAGTCCTAGGACCCCTCCTGTTCGCCATATACTTCTCAGAGGTACAGGCAAGCACAGGAGGACTATGGCTCACCAAGTTCGCAGACTACTGCAAACTAGGGGCTATAATTCACTCTCCGGCTGACACAGACGTCCTCCAAAAGGGTCTCACTGAGACAGATACCTGGTGTCAAAACCATGGTCTCAAGCTAAATGCCAAAAAGTGCATAGTCATCCCCTTTGGAAAAAACAAAGTACCCACAAACGACCACATAGGTGGTAGCCCCCTAAATACGGAAGACGTAATAAGGCATCTGGGGACCCAAGTCGATAGTATCCTCTCCTTTGATAATCATATTGCCAAAGTGGTTAGAAAATCCTTCTATGTGGCCCACCTAATCACAAAAGGGTTTGCATCCAGATCGAAAGAGGTCATTGGGCCCCTCTACGCGTCACTCATCAGACCCATCATAAGAGCACAATGTCCCATTTGGGATGTACCTTACAAGACACCTGCAACAACTAGAAAGACCACAGAAGTTCCTCACCAATAGGATCACTGGCCTCAAGCAGATGCCCTATGCAGCTCGACTGAAGAAACTCCAGCTGTACTCGGTTGCATACCGCCTACTCAGAGGTGATCTCTGCCTGACATACAAGGCCATGTCCAACCCAGAATTGATGGGCATGCTCCACCTAAAGAAAATCATATCCCCTTGATCCACACGCTCCAGGGATGTAAACCTCACCCTAACAATAAATAGGACTTGCTGGAGGGATAGATTCCTGTCCCAGAGACTTCCCATGCTCTGGAACAAGATTCTAATCTACATTAGGCAGAACTCCTCGCTAACCCTCTTCAAGAGAAATCTTGATGGGTGGATGGGAAACAGAAAGTTTACCCCAGGGATCACTTCACTGGCTCTGCTGGACAGAGGCACAGGGAACTAATCTAAGAGGGCGACGAAAGCCAACACATTCCGGCTAGGCTTATAAATGCCTTCGGGCAGATAGCCTAGTACCTACCTATGAACCTATGAACTTCACTTTGTAGTCCTACTATTCTTTTAAATAGTGAATGTATTACTTCAGAAAATTTTCTTTAAGTTGGATCATTAAAGGTGCCTAGATTACTACTTTTCCAATTTTTTTTTTCTGGTATTCAGTTTTATCTTGCTAAAGGTTTTCCTAGAGGATTTGCAGCCCTCCTAAACATTATTTATCATGTTTTATATATTTTCTAAATTCAACATTGCCATCATTTGCACTATTTCAAGCTTTGGTCTTTAGTCCCTTTCATTCAGTTTTTAAAATTTGCAAATGCTACTCATTCATGGTAACTGGTGCTAAATTCTCCTTTCTTGTATTTGCACTCGCTACTTATATTTTAATGAATCTCTGGATTGGAAGTCACTTAGGAAGAATGTCTTTCATTTTGTTTCCATTTTTTGTATTTTCACTCCTTTTTATGAATTTTCATAATGCCTACTTTACCCCTTCAAATTAGCTTAATACCTTTCTTTTTTTCTGATTTGAATAATGAGTTTTGCAAGGTGTGTTCCCATTTGAATGTGATGTCTGTCTTGTTTTTTTTTTTTGTTTTGTTTTGAAGACTAGTGTGTTATTAACCCTTGGCTGGGTGTGGGTAATGCTGGATTTACCTATGGTTGGTATGGTTTCCTGAGTAACCAAAGTCAACTGTGGGTAAATCCAGCATTACCCACAACCAGCCATGGGTTATTGCTGTTATACAACGGTGTTAGTTTTGTGTTGTGTTGTGTTTATGTTGTTGGTATTTAGGTTTCTGTTTTATTTTATGTGCTTCTACTTTTTCTGAGTGAAATTAGTCCCAGACTTTTAGTTAGAGTATTGTTTATTTTATTTTTCTTTTAATTTAATTTAATTAGATATTGGTGGGTAAAATCTATAGTTTGTTGTGATTATTTTTTAGTGTTTATTAGGGCTGTAACATCCATAAAGTGTGTGTGCATGCACATAATGAAAAGGGGAATGTGGTTACAACTGCCATCTCTGTAGTCATGCCTTTTCTAATAGTTGCACACTTAAGTTTGATGTACACTGCTATTTTTTTAATAGTTGCGCAGTTAAGTTAGGTGTACACTGCTATTTAATATAAGTTTTGGTATCCGCAGTGGTGCAGCGGTAGAGTTGTTGCCTCACAGCAAGAGGTTCTCCTGTTCGATTCTCGGCTGGAGTGCAGGGAGTGCCTTCTGTGTGGAGTCTGCATGTCTTCCCCACGGTTGGGTGGGCGTTCGAAAGACATGCATAAATGGGCGTGCCTTCGTTGAAGGTTGAACGTCGAGCTGGCACCTCGGCGTTCGTGAAAATCTACTGCCAATCATTAGCGGACCGGAGTTCCGCTGTGGCGACCCCTAACCGGGAAAAGCCGAAAGACAACATGTACAGTGCTTAAGCAGGGAAAGTAGTTTAGCATACCTTCACTCAACTGCAACGGCTCACAGAGTGCTCATAACTGTCAACTGTCTAGATTTTTGCAGAATGTTCAAATTTTTGCCTCATATTTTTGGTCTCTTCGTCATAAAATGTGTGTTTTTCTGAGAAGACAGTGGTAATGTAAGGATTAAATCCACTAAGTAATGGCTCGCATTTGACTTTCAGAGTTCATGTCATTTAGGAAATACATGCTAACACAGATACTGTTATTCTAGCAAGTTGCTAAGTTTATAAGAGCAATATTTAAAATGTGTTAGTATGTTTTGGGTGTTTGTCCATCAGTTGTGTCAGGCATTGAAAAGATTTATTGCTCTTAGAGCTTGAAAGGTATGGTAGTGTTTTATTGCTGTTTCGTGGTGTTTGTGGTTTTACTAAGTTTTAATGTATTGCATATGCAAACAGGAAAGTTCAGTTGTTCAGTGATACTTCAGCAGATGGACTTTTCCTCTTGGTGTATGTTGGACTTACAATGGGGCACCCTGGTTTGATTGTCCAATCAGCATGCTCATTTTTCGGAAAGTACAGTTGTGTACACTTACCATAAATGTAGATGTTCGAGTGTATTCATGTTGCAGTAATTACATTTGGGTTATCTGCCTGCAGGTAACACTCAGCCGGCCTGAATACCAGAGTCTTGGATTCCTGCGTCGGATGCTGTCTCCTCTTCCATTACGTCAGGTTGTCAGGTGTATAAAACATGCAGCTGACGCCATTACATCAGTTTTTCTTGCTCCAGATGTCAGGTGCCCCCATAATGGGAAGCAATTATATGTTATGTTACACTTCCAACAAAAAGCAAATACACCAGAAAGCTCAAATACACCAAACAAGAAGGAAAGGTAGAGCCAAGAGAAGTCGGGGCTGGAGGGAGGGTAGCCAGGACTGCAACAGTGAATACACTCGAACATCTACATTTATGGTAAGTGTACACAACTGTACTATGTTCTTTGTATTTCACTGTTGTAGTCAGTACATTTGGGTTGATTACCAAAGCTAAAGAAGGGAGGAGGAAGTTAGAGAGAATTAGGGCCAGCTATTAAACCCTGCAAAACTGCAGTGGCAAACCAGCTCTGGATTTAGAAAAAATAGGCATGTGGTAATGCTTGGTGAAGGTATATACAGAGCTCCAGGTAGCAGCTTCTAGGATGTCCCTGGTACGGACTCCTCTGAGAAAGGCTGTAGAGAATAGATACAGCCCTGGTGGAATGTGATCTAATCCCCTGTGGGGTAGGTTTTCCATGGTGTTTATAGCAGAAATGAATGCAATGGGCTATCCATTTAGAAATTGTTTGCATTGAAATGGCCATCCCCTCGGCCCCTGCAGCAAAGCCAACTAGCAGCTGTTCATATTTTCTGAGAGGCTTAGTCCTGTCCAAATAAAATCTAAGTTGTCTGTGCACGTCCAAAGAGTGCAATATTCTCTCTCCTTTGTTTTATGCATTCAGGAAGAAAGTAGGCAAATGAATGGACTGATTTAGGGCCACACTAGACACCACCTTGGGCATAAAGGAAGGGTTGGTCCTGAGGGAAACCCTGTCTGCATGGAAGATAATGAGGGGCTCCACTGCCATGAGGGCCCGTAATTCAGACACTCTTCTTGCTGAAGTGATGGCTAGAAGAAAGGCTGTTTTCCAAGAAAGGAATTTCAACTCTGCAGTTGCAGCTAGTTCAAGTGGAGGGAGAGTGAGCTTTTTCAATACAAAGTTAAAGTCCCAGGCTGAGGTAGGGGCTCGCCTGGAGGGTCTTAAATTTTTAGCCCCTCTGAGGAATTGCTTTAACAGGGGATGAGGGAAGAGGGGTGGTTCAGTATCATAGTGTGCTGAAATGGCAGAGGCATGAATTTTAATTGAAGAGAAGGATAGGCCCCTGTGGAGCATTTCTGTTAAGTACTGAAGAATATGAGATAAGCTGGGCACTGTAGTGCCCATCCCCTGAGTCTGGCTCCAGGAACAGTATCTTTTCCACTTTTCAGCATAGGATTTTCTAGTACTAGGTCTCCTTGCTTCCAGAATGACATCTAGCACCTGCTTACTGAAAGATGCTATTGGAGAGCTCAAGGAATTAGCCAGGCTGCAAGGTTCAGGGTTTGAAGCTGTGGGTGCAGACTCTGGCCCGCCTGCTGAGACAGCAGGGAAGGTGTCTGAGGTAGATGCCATGGATCCACCAGTATCATACTGCGCAAGAGGGGGTACCAGTGAGTTTGGCGCAATCAGTATTGTCCTTGGTTTGTCCTGTTTGATCTTTAGCAGAACCTTCGAGAGGAGAGGCAGAAGGGGAAAGGCATAAACTGAGAGGCTTTCCCAGGTAAAGGACAGGGCATCCATTTTCCAAGCTGGACTGTGGGGAGTCCTTGTGCAGAATTTGTCCAGCTAGGTAGTTCTGAGGGGAGGCAAACAGGTCTATCTCTGGAGTCCCCCATTTGTTCCTCAAGAGGTTGAATATTTTTGGTTCCAGTTTCCATTCGTGTGGGTCCATGAGATTTCTGCTTAGGTCGTCTGCCAGTGAATTAACTTGCCTGGTAGGAATTGAGCTTGTAGATGCACTTGGTAACTTATTCCACAGAGCCATGGCTAGTCTGCAGAGAGGGTACGAGTGGGTTCCCCCCGCTTGTTTATGTACCACATAACTGTGGTGTTGTCTGTCTTTACCAATAATTGTCCTGGAAGGATGTGGTCTTTGAAGGCTGTCAGGGAATCCTGTACAGCTAACATTTCTTTTTGGTTGATATGCAGGTGCATCTGACTGCTTAGGCCTGTGTGTACCTTGAGACTGTAGCCTAGGTGGTGTGCTGTTCCTGGGTTTGGGCTGAGACATCAGTTTTACAAATGGCGGCAGCCGACGTCATATACCAAGGACTCTGGTATTCGGGCCGACTATAACCCATATATGAGGACTGCAACAGTGAATACAGCCCATGGATCACTTCTGTGTCTCTGCTGAACAGTGGCACAGGAAAATAACTTTCTTGGGTGGCGTACGCTATGGTACCTTGCTGGCTAGGCTTACGTAGGCCCTTGGGCCGATAGCCTAGTACCTACCTATGAACCTATGAGAAGGCCTGGAAGAGACTGGAAAGGACCAATTCTTAGAAGGCTAATGCCTACTAAATCTGGGAGGCTGTACTTGCAGGAAATCTTTAACAGTTTGCATAGATTTAGCTTTTTCCTCCATCTTTTTAAGGACTTCTTCTGCTTTGTTGCCAAACAGGTCTTGGTTTAAGGGGCTCCACTGCCATGAGGGCCCGTAATTCAGACACTCTTCTTGCTGAAGTGATGGCTAGAAGAAAGGCTGTTTTCCAAGAAAGGAATTTCAACTCTGCTCCAGTAATTTAGCTTTAACATGATCTGGCAAGTTTTGCTCCTTAAGCCGAGCATGCCTTCTAAGTACAGACCCAGTGACAGCAGCCCTGCAAGATGCTTCTAAAGAATCAAAACCACATTGCAAAGTATGTTTACCAACTTGTTCAGCAGAATGCATTAAATCTTGTAATTCTTTATGTTCAGCACAGTTGTTGTTGTGTCTAGGAATCAAAATCATTTTCTGTTTAAGTAGTCCCATAATGTGCTGTTGATACTTTAACATATGAAACTGGCAGTTTAAGGCCCTAATGGCCAAAGTAGCAGAAGTGTATACCTTCTTACCCCATCTGTCCAAGGCCCTGGAATCTCTATCAGAGGGGGTAGGGGTTTTAGCAGTAGTAGCCTTAATGCCTTTTGGTCCTTGGGATATGGTCTCTGGATCTGCAGTAGGATTCTTGAAGATAAACTTGTGAGAGTCAGGTACTCTGTAATACCTGTCAGGTTTTCTGGGAGCTGGAGGTAAAGAGAATGGGGCCAGGCTAGATTCCAAGAAGGCATCATCTGCAATGTCCAGAACAGGAGGGATAGCTAAAGGCATGTGTTGAGGGAGGAGTAAGAATTCCTAAGCCTCGTTTTGGAGTCAGAGTAATCCTGGCTTTCCCAGCGGAAATGCTCCCTAAGAGAGTGCAAGGATTCACCAAAAGAAAAATTTTCTGGAGGGGAAGCAGAGGGAATGGAATCCTCTGCATCAGAATCCTCATAGGTAGATAAAGGCATATCCTGGTGATCAGAAGAATCAGAAATTTCAGAATCCTGATCAGCGGAATCAGAAGGAAAATCAGTTCTAGGTCTGTTAGAGGGGGAGGGCTGACTTCCCCTAATTAAAGTAATAAGGTCTTCAGCCATTCTTATCATTTGTTTTTTAGGCATATGGGCCTGACCATGCGGTTTGGAAGTCGGTTTTCTAGGCGTGGGTCAAGATTTAGGCCTTGAAGAAGAAGATGGCATTGGTTTGAAATGCAAGTCTGTAGGCCTGAATACACACTCAGAAGCCGGTGCCTGCACAGTGGCTCTGGACCCATCCAGGGTAGAGACATCCGCAGGTTCCATAGTCTAAGAAGCATCTCACGGCATACCGGACTCCGAAAGTGTCTCAGCAGAGGCCTGCGAATCTGAAGTAGCAGGTATCAGGGGCTGCGAAAGCACCTCACTGAGTACCGGCGAACTGGCGACTAGCTTAACGGAAGCGTCTTCGGGAGTTTTGGACCTATGCGGTCTGTCTCTGTCTTTATCTTTACGTTTTTTCAGAATATCGGTAGTTGGATGGCTTACCGAAGCCATTTCTGGATAGTTAAACCAAGTACAAAAATAATTTGCTGCAAAAATAACCCGACGGCGAATAGTTCGGGGGTTGAGTAAGGCACAAAACCGACAGCGAGGGACGTGGTCTGGGCCTAAGCAAGGAATGCAGTACGAATGAAAATCTTTGAGGCATTTGCTTTCCACAGGTAATACAGTTGTTAACTTTTACTGACATCGGTTTAAGAGCAAGAAAAAGGATCCCCAACGGGGTACTTAGCTTTTTTGAAGACTTCGGTTCTGAAACTCGAAAACAAAAATTTCAGGAGTCAGCCGACCGGCACTTTCGAAGTTTCGAAGTGCTTCTGCTTCGGGCACCCCGCGGCAAGAAAGACTGATGTAATGGCGTCGGCTGCATGTTTTATACCCCTGACGACCTGACGTCATGGAAGAGGAGACCGCATCCGACGCAGGAATCCAAGACTCTGGTATTCAGGCCGGCTGAGGGCTAGCTGCAGGCAGATAACCCAAATGTAATGACTGCAACAGTGAAACACGAAGAACATCTTAGTGTTCCATTGTGTAATAGGAATTTGTTAATGATTGAACAAATGTTGAAAATGCTTACTTGGAATAAGCTGATTGGCCTTTAAATATGGGGTCATTGTCAGGAATAGCTGATTATTAAGTTCCACCTTGTAATTTGAATTGTTTTGGTGCACATAAATTTTATAGTAAAACTGTGGGGACTGCTATAACCGTGACAGATGCTAAACATTGTTTGAACAATGTAAGGAAACTATTTGCTTAAAAGATAGTTAAATTAAAAAAAAAAAAAAAAAAAAAAAGGATTTTAGACTGGCAAAACGCATTTGCAGTTACTAATGCAAATCTTTTTCTGTAAAGCTAAATTTATTTATACCTTTCTTTATTCTAAGTATTTTTTTGACTCGGTGGCTACTTTTTTCTTTTTGTATTATTTATTGGAAACAATTTTAATAAAAATACTTAAAAATGGTTAGCCATGCCTGGACAAAGCATGTTTATTTTTTTAAAGTACTAACAAATTTCCTTCTGTGAGAATGTTATGGTGTTGCAAACTCCACCTCAGACAGACTAACATAGTAACGTGAACATAAAAAATCTCTGCGGTCATACCGTATTGCTGTCAATGAAACATCATTTCTCTCTGTTTAATTTACATTGTTGATGTTCTTGACTAATTACAAAATGAATCTTATTGAATACACACACACACACACACACACACACACACACACACACACACACACACACACACACACACACACACACACACACACATATATGGGTGTATGCTAGGCCAGTTGATCTAAGAACAGATAAAACTCAGCTGGTTTAAACACATTTCATCTAATCGAGCAGAACTCACAATGACAAATGGAAAACATTATTTTTTTTTCAGAAGGCAAGCCCCCCACCCCCTTAACTTATACCTAACAATTCCACTATTGCACTACAGTGGAAGAAAAGAAAACACATACAGTGGAAGTGCACCACCAGCTCACACAGTCCAGCAGATAAAGCAAATTGCAATATCACTTATAAATCTTGACAACTCATACCAGCGATCAAGAATTATAAACTTTCCTTATTGTCATAGTTACAACTGATAAAATGTACTAAAGAATATCATTTAATCAACTGTTTTTTGACTGCTTGTGATTAGATAGTGATAGACTACTTGAGTGGCACCCCATCATACACAGCACGTATGTGTATGTTTGTACATATCTGTGTGTGTTTGTGTGTGTTTCTTTCTGTCTGTCTCTATGTATATATAAAGTATGAAATATGTCTGTGAAATTAAAGATATAAAACATTTTTATTTAGATTGTAATAAAGCATTCCCACCCCCACCCCATTCCATTTCCCATGTTTGTCAGTATGTTATTGGCCACATAGAATTTCTGACAGTTAAAAAAAATTGGAACCAAAGACTTTTCTACTGGTTTATCCCCAGAGCCTTTCCTCTTTTCAGAATACGGGCAGGAGATGGGAGAAGTGAAGTGGCGGCAGCGGCTCAGTGAGTGTTGAGCAGACCAGTCTTCCCCAAAAAATAGTTGTTTGTACTAGATGATGTTTTAGAGTTTAGAATAATTTTGTGTGTTAAGGGAATTGTACACTATTAAGAAGATTTAGACTATCTTTTGTGTGTGTTTGTGTTTTTCAGCCCAGTTTCATTTTCAGTCTCAGCAAAAAGCCCTATTGGATGTAACCAAATTCTGGTCTGACCATCCAGCTCCTCAGAAATGATCAAGACGAATCAGAACATAATAAAGAAAACAAACAAGGGACAAGAAAGTGAAGGGAGAACCTGCTTTATGAAAAACTTTGAAACAGTGTGTGATGAGAGGTTAGTATCCAATTCTGATGAAGTCCATGGAGGACGAAAGTGCGTAACTGGAGTACAAGCAGGATTTGTGTTGAAATAAAGCCTAATTTTACTTGTTCTAATTTGTCTTGATCATTTCTGAGGAGCTGGGTGGTGAGACCAGAATTTGTTTACAAGTTTTACATTATTCTGGCTTTGTCCCAGTTTTCAGGTTCTTGGCTGTATTGGAAGATACCAGTTGGCTTTCTCTGAGGGGGACTTATGTGGAACTTTATTTTTTTCTTTATATATTTAAGGCAAGGGGAATGTGCTGATCATTGGGTTAGTATGTCTCTTTACATCTACTGATTGAACAAGGGGCTTGTGCTTGTTATAGGTAGAACCTGTAGCGATTCATAAACATACTTAAATGGATAGAGTTGTTTAATGAGGAAGATGGAAATCTCCGTGGATGTTAAAAATGAATGATAGGATATCAGTGTTTTGTTGGCTTGCATGTTATGGTTGGCAAATCATAGTATACATTCTTAATAAAACCACTGAGGGAGTTTCTCTAGCTGGTAAATTATATTGTTTAACAGGTGATTCTAACTTTACCATAATTAACTTGCTAGCTGCAGTTTATTTGTTTTCATCCAATGGGAGGAGATGGGGCAGGTGACATTGGAAGGTGTTATGATATTTCTGAACTTGGGCTTCACATTCGGTGGTGAGAACTTGGCCTTGCCTTCATCTGAAAAGAGGTGATGTACCTCCTCTTTGGGAGGTGTCAGCAAATAATGTAAGATATTATTGGATTGATTTAAGTAAGGTTAGAAGTGTGTTGTTTCAAGAGTTACTAGGTGACAGTTGTGTTTGTGTAATGCTTTTTCCGTCATCATAGGGTTTTGTAATATTTGGCACAGGGGATTCAATAAGGGTATTTTTGAAGTGCACAATTGATGTTTTTTTGTTATACTGTGCTGGCACATATGTTGTATACTAGATTGATATTTTCAGTAAGAGATTTGGTATGAATACTGTAGGGATGATTGCTCACAGTATAAATGAGTAAGATATTAATGTGGAATTTCAATTGATTTTCTCACCTGGTGAATAGAAATAGTAAGCTTTTTTGTTATGTTGGAATTTCAATTGATTTTCTCACCTGGTGAATAGAAATAGTAAGCTTTTTTGTTATGTTAAGAGATTGAACCTAGACACTTTAATTCTGCAGGAGATCCTCCTTAGTATGACAGAACATCTGAAGCTGGAAAGGAAATTCTCCTTAGTATGACAGAACATGTGAAGTTGGAAATGAAATGTTAATAATCTGGAGGGGGTGGGTCTTGCTTCCTATCCAGAGGGAGAAGATGTAGGATGTTGGTACTGATCAAAGGTTTGTTGCCTATGATGGTGACTGAATTGTTTTCTGATTAATGGGGAAGTTTGCCATGGTAAAAGGTAAGATATTGGGCTACCTGCCCAAGCTAGGCATGATCAGTGTTGATTTGGCTAACGTTAAAAGTATAGATGCTTTTACAAAAAAGCGTAGTTGTCTTGTTAGGGTATTGTGTACCATACTTCTTGGAAATGAGGTTCACATGGGACATAAAAAGGCGCTGTCCTAAAAGGTAGGGAAAAAGACCCCATGTTGAAAGCTTTGGACACATTGAGGTTATTGCATTAGGACCTGTAGTAGGTACATGATGATACGCTTAGAGGATCTCTGAATGCTCATGAGAAATTATAAGGAGCCAGGAAGGTGCTGAATTAGTATTTGCAGTATAGAGCTGAAGGTTGGATTTCACACTCATGTTATCAGAAATTTCTGACTTTAATGTGAGACAATCCCTGGCTGAAAGATGTGTGAATAGGATTATCAATCCATATATGGGGGCAGTAGTTCCCTCCTGCAGACTTTTGCAACCTTGTACCAGCATCTGTTTAGAAGAAGTGGCTTTAGCAACATTGTCTTATTTAGCTGGAGTAGATCTTTCCAAGTTACTGTCCATACAAGTTAGGGGTGTAATGATGTTCTTCGTGTTTCACTGTTGCAGTCATTACATTTGGGTTATCCTGCTGGCAGGTTGCCCTCAGTCGGTCTGAATTCCAAAGTCTTGGGTCCTGCGTCGGTTGCTGTTGCCTCTTCCCTGACGCCAGGTCGTCAGGGGTATAAAAGATGCAGCTGACGCCATTTTATTCAGTCTTTCTTGCCGCACGGTGCCCGAAGCAGAAACAGTTCGCAAGTGCCGTTCGGACGATTCTTGAGATTTTCGTGTTCGAGTTTCAGATCCAAAGTCTTCATTAAAAGCTAAGTACCCCGTTGGGGAAACTTTTTTCTTGCTCCAAACCAATGTCAGAAAAAGTTAATAATTGTATTTCTTGTGGGAAGCAAATACCTCATAAGGACTTTCATTCTTACTGTATTCCTTGCCTAGGCCCTGACCACGACGTTGCTAGTTGTCGGTTTTGTGCTAGATTTAACCAACACACTATTAAGCATCAGTATGATTTTGCATTAAGCTATTTTGGGCGAAGATTTAATTATACAATGTCGTCGGATAGCCATACGAATACCGGAATTCACAAAAAACGCAAAGAAAAAGAAAAAGACGGGCAACTGAGGTACAAAACCGACGACAAAGCTTCTCCTAAGCAGGTCGCCGGTTCGCCGGTTCTCAGTGAGGCACTTTCGCAGCCTCTGACGCCTGCTACTTTAGAGTCGCAGGCTGCTACCGACTCCCACGTGGAGTTGGCCAGGCCGCAGGAAACTCAAGGTATTGGAGCCTTGGAGATTATTCTCTCAGATGGGTCCGGAGCCGCTTAGCAGGCATCAGCTTCTGAGGGTGTTTTCAGACCTAAACAATTATATATTAAACCGATTTCAAAGACAAAGACTGTTGTTGTTGTTGTATCTTTCGGCTTTTCCCGGTTAAGGGTCGCCACAGCGGAACTCCGGTCCGCTAATGATTGGCAGTAGATTTTTATGTGCCGAGTTGCCAGCCCTGACGCACAACCTTCAATGAAGGTATGCTCATTCATGCATGTCTCCACACAGAAGACGCTTTAGCTGAGAATCGAACAGGACAACATCTTACTGTGAGGCGACAATGCTACCGCAGCACCACCACCGCAGAGTTCAAAGACTAAAACACCTTTAAAGACAAAGAAGCAAGTTCACCAGCCACAAGGACAGGCCCCCATGCCCAAAAAACAATGGCCAAAGACTTAATTACCTTGATTGGGGGTTCCCATCCCCCTCCTGATAAGAGGCCTAGGCAAGAGACAGACTATGAATCTTCAAATGAGGTTTTCATTTCTTCTGATTCCTCTTCTGATCAGGAATATTCTCTTCCCCCATGAGGATTCTGATGCTGAAGAATCAATTCCTTCAGCTTCTCCACCTGAGGACTACTCTTTTGGGGAAACCTTGCATACCATGAGGAAGCACTTCCACTGGGAGAGCCAACATTTTTCAGAATCTAAGAAAAGGCTCAGAGACTTCCTTTTACTTCCTCAACACAGGCCTCTAGCTATTCCACCTGTGTTGGACATTGTAGATGATGTGTTCTCAGAGTCCAGTCTGACCCCTGACTCTTTACCTCCAGCTCCTGTTAAGCTGGACAGATACTACAGGGAACCTGACTCTTATAAATTCCTTTTCAAATACCCTACTGCAGACCCAGAAACTATTTCTCAGGGTCCAAAAGGCGCCAAGGCTTCTACTGCAAAAATCCTTAGCCCCTCTGATAGGGATTCTAGGGCTCTGGATAGATGGGGGAAAAAAAGATTTACACATCTGCTACTTTGGCAATAACGGCCTTAAATTGCCAGTTTCATATGCTCAAATATCAGCAATATATCATGACATTGCTTAAACAGAAAATAATGGCAAATTCTGAATGTGCAGAAAACAAAGAAATACAGGATTTATTGCATGCAGCTGAACAAGTTGGAAAGCATACTTTGCAATGTGGTTTTGATTCTCTGGAGGCCTCCGGCAAGAAAGCTGTTACGGGTTCTGTCATTAGGAAGCATGCTTGGTTAAAAGAACAAAATTTGCCTGGCCATGTTAAAGCAAAATTATTAGATGCTCCTTTACAACATGATACCTTGGTTGGTGTTAAGGCAGAAGAGGTGTTAAAGAAAATGGAAGACAAAGCTAAATTTATGCAAACGGTCAAGGATTTCTTACAGGTACAGCCACCTAGATTTAGCAGGCACTGGTCTACAAATAATTGGTCCTTTCCAGTCTCAGACAGACCTCAAAGGGGCAGATCCAGATGCCCTAGAGGCAGATCACAGCCGCAAGGATCCTACAGGTCTAAGCAGTGGAGTGCCTCTACCTCTAAAGGTGGAGAGGACAAATCGCAATCATACAGGAAACAGTCCCAATGACTTCCCCCTACCTGCACCAAGCACTTATCTTTTGGCAGCACCCTTAGGGGGAAAACTAGCACTTTTTTCTCAAAATTGGCACATTATAACCCAGGACAAATGGGTTCTAGACATAGTGTCTCAAGGCTAGAAGTTTCATTTCCATACCCTACCAAGGGCGAACGGTTGGCCAGACCTGCCAAAAAAATCAATGGGCAGAGGCTCAAAAACAAGTCGCAGCTCTCATGGACATGAGGGCTATTCAACAAGTGCCTCAGCAAGAGCAGGGACAAGGATTTTACTCAAGACTGTTCTTGGTACCCAGAAAGGACCAAGCATGGAGACCAATACTGGACCTATCTATTCTAAACACTTTCCTGGATATACCAAAATTCAAGATGTTGACCTAACAGCAGCTTCTGCCCATGCTGGGCCGCAAGGCTTGGCTCATTTCTTTAGACCTAAAAGAGGCATACCTGCATGTCCCAATCAGACAAACATGCAGAAGATTCCTCAGATTCAAGGCTGGCTCAAAGCATTACCAATTCTCTGCACTGCCCTTTGGCTTATCTGCTGCGCCCAGGGTCTTCACAAAGTGCCTGTCACCAGTTATTGCTTACTGCAGACAAAGAGGAATACAAATATATCCTTACTTGGATGACTGCCTCATACAAGCAGAGAACAAGGACATTCTACTACAACATCTGACGTTTGTGATAAGACTTTTAACATGCCCCATGTCCCAAGATGCTCACTCAGCATTCCTTGAGGCATTGGAAAATATAAAGGTCCTTCCCAACACCATAATTTTGGGTGATTTCAACTACCCTGGTATAGACTGGGCGAACTACCAAAGTTCTAACTCCTATGCCCAGCGGTTCATAGAATTTATAAATTCAAATGCCCTTGAACAACTGGTATGTTCTCCCACTAGAGGGGACAACATATTGGATTTAGTCATCACAAATATGGGCGCCCATTGTAACACACCCGTTGTCACTCCCTCTCTGGTTAGATCAGACCACAGACTGATAACCCTGGACATCCTCACCCCTCCACCTCCCCCATTCAAAGAAACCATCGTAAAAAACCTTTCCAAAGCAAACTTCAAACTACTTGCGTCAGAACTGGAAGGCTTCACTATTCCCTTGCAGAAGGATAATGATATCCAGGATGCAGAATCCTACACCAAGGCACTTTATATACATCTTCAGGATTGCATGGACAGTGTTATCCCAAATAAAACCAAGACTCCTACCTCAAACAAGAAGAAACCAGTCTGGTGGACCCCGGCCATAAGCAAACTATACAATAAAAGGAGGAGACTTATACAAAAAAAGGCCAAATCTCAAGTAGAAAAATCATCCCTGATCAGCATTAGTAAGAAATTGAGGGCCCTCATCAAGTCAACTAAAGCCAATTTCGAAAAGAAGGTTGCCAAGGATGCCAAGGATAACCATAAGGCCTTCTATGGTTATGTCAAAAACCTAAATGGCAACGCTCAGGTCTGTTTTGAGCTAGTACAAAATGGAACAAAATACACTGACCCCACTGACATTGCCATCATCTTGGCTGATAGGTTCAGTGCAAACCCCCCCCCCCCCACTCACCACCTACAGGGCGTATTACTATTCCAGGGGATTGTGTAACTCCAATTATTACTGATACGTTGGTTAATAAGGCTCTATCTAAAGCAAAAAACACTGCCTCCATGGGACCAGATGGTGTCCCGGGCTGTGTCATAGGCGAGCTCCAAAATGAATTAACCCCACATCTGAATACCCTGTTCAGTCTCAGCCTCTCGACAGGATATGTGCCCATAGAATGGCGCACAGCAACGGTGTTTCCACTGCACAAGGGTGGGCTGACAACTGATCCTGGGAACTACTGACCAATAAGCCTGACCAGTCTGATCTGTAAGGCAATGGAGTGAATCATTATGGAACTCATAAATGGAGAGATTGGGAACCTCCAAACACTTGACCCCACACAGTTCAGCTTCATCAAGGGCAGATCATGCCTCCTGAACCTGGTGGACTTCTTTGAGACAGTTACTCAGGCTATAGATAAAGGGAAAGGAGGTACACACGGCTTACCTTGACCTTGCTAAAGCATTTGACACCATTCCCCATTCGGGTATTATTGATAAACTCACCAACCTGGACATAAACCCTTACATCACAAGATGGATCGCAAACTGGCTCTCAGACAGATCCCACAAAGTAAGAGTAGCGGGATCTATGTCCGAATCCAGACCAGTAACGAGCGGTGTGCCTCAGGGCTCTGTCTTGGGGCCCCTCATGTTTGGCATATACTTCTTAGAAGTACAGGTAAGCACTGAAGGGCTGTGGCTGACCAAGTTTGCGGACGACTGCAAACTGGGTGCTATAATAGAGTCTCCAGCCGACATGGATATCCTCCAGAAGGGCCTTAATGAGACTGATGCATGGTGTCAAAGCCATGGTCTCAAGCTAAATGCTAAAAAATGCATAGTAATCCCCTTTGGAAAATCAGAGTACCCATGAACTACCACATAGGAGGTAACCCCCTGAAATCTGAAGAAGTAATAAGGGATCTAGGGACCCAAGTAGATAGTCAGCTTTCCTTTGATAACCATGTTGCCAAGGTGGTTAGAAAATCCTTCTATGTGACCATCTGATCACGAAAGGGTTCGCATCAAGATCTAAGGATGTAGTGGTGCCCCTCTACTCTTCCCTCATCAGACCCATTATTGAGTACAATGCACCAATTGGAATGTACCTGGCTAGGCATCTCCAGCAGCTGGAGAGACCACAGAGGTACCTCACTAAGAGGATTACTGGCCTCAACCAGTTGCCCTGTGCAGCACGATTGAAAAAACTAAGGATTTTCTCTGTTGCATACCGCCTTCTCAGAGGCGATCTCTGTCTAACATACAGAGCCATGTCCAACCCAGAACTGTTGAACATGCTCCATCTTAGCAAAACAAAATCTACTCGAGCTACACACTCTAGGGATATAAACCTCAGCACAACAATGAATAGAACATGCTGAAGGGATAGATTCCCTTCGCAAAGACTTCCTTTGCTATGGAACAAGGTCTTGATCTACATAAGACAGAGCCCCTCACTATCACTCTTCAAGAGGAACCTTGACGAGTGGATGGGTAACATAAAGTTCACACCAGGGGTCATACCAACAGCTCTACTAGATAGGGGCCAAGGGTACTAGCTGCTAGATCAAGGGCCTAGGGAACTAACCAAAGGGGCGGTGAATACCACACAACGTGGCTGGGCTAATATATGCCTTCGGGCAGATAGCCCAGTACCTACCTATAAACCTATGAACCTATGCCTAGGGTATACAGTCAACAAAAAGAAATAAAAACTAGTACCCTCTCAAGAAATAGTATTCCTGGGTGCAAGCTTAAATACAACTGCCCAGATGGCTTATCTCACTCCAGACAAACAAAGGCAACCGACTACCTATTTCAAGGAAATGGCAACAAAAGCCCAGTTATCTGCAAGAAAAATTCTGCAGGCTTTGGGCTTCATGGCATCCTGCATCTTACTAATTCCATATGCAAGACTGCGTATGAGGAAAATTCAATGGTACCTAAAAAGTGTTTGGATGCAACATTGCCACAGTCTGGAAACAATGATTACTCTAATTCCCTGCCTGCAACAAGAGTTTTGATGGTGGGCAAAGGCTTGTCACCAAAACAAGGGACAGCCATTCTCACTACCCCCAGCCAGGCAGAGCCTAACGATGGATGCATCAGATTATGCCTGGGGGGCACACATGGCAGGAAGATGCATTCAGGGCACCTGGTCCACAAACCAAAAGCATCTACATGTCAATCAAAAAGAGATGCTAGCTGTTCAAAATGCCCTGACAGCCTTCAAGGACATACTTCATCCGGGGCAACTACTGATAAAGACAGACAACACCACGGTCATGTGGTACATAAACAAACAGGGGGGCACTCATTCTTATCCCCTGTGCAGACTAGCTATGGCTTTATGGGACACAGCATTGACTTACCAAGTTCATCTGCAGGCACAATTCCTGCCAGGAAAGGAAAACACTCTGGCAGATGAAGTAAGCAGAAACCTCATGGATCCCCACGAGTGGCACCCGGATCCACAAGTCTTCAGCATGATAACAAAGAAATGGGGACACCCCCGGCATAGATCTATTTGCCTCCCCTCAAAACAATCAACTAAAAAGATTCTGCACAAGGACTTATCACAGACAAGCTTGGTAAGTGGACACCTTATCTTTCAACTGGACAAACCTATCAGTATATGCCTTTCCTCCACTACCTCTCCTCCCCAAGGTACTCCTAAAGGTCAGGCAGAAAAAAACAAAAATGATTCTGACTGCCCCAGACTGGCCACGCCAGTACTGGTATCCGATCTTAAGATACTTGTCCCAATGCCCAGCCTGGACCTTACCTCAAATACCTCATCTACTGTCCCAGCAAAACAATCAGATTCTGCACAGTCAACTCAGGACCCTAAACCTGGCAGCATGGCGGATAATATAGCCATACAAACCACAACTCTCAGTAAAGCTGTGATGGATGTCATTTTAGAAGCCAGAAGGCCTAGTACTAGAAAATCCTATGCTGGGAAATGGAAGAGATTTTGTGCTTGGAGGAACTGATACAGCTGTCCCAAATATTCCTCAGATTTTGCAATACTTAACCGAGATGCTGGAAAAAGGCCTATCTTTCTCATCAATTAAAATCCATGCCTCTGCCATTTCGGCTCATTAAAATACAGAGCCACCACTCTTTTCTCATCCTTTATTAAGGCAGTACCTCAGAGGAGCCAAAAACTTAAGGCCTCCAAGGAGAACGCCAATACCTGCATGGGACCTCAATTATGTCTTGGAAAAACTCACCTTACCTCCTTTTGAGCCAGCTGCTACTGCAGATATAAAATTCTTATCTTGGAAAACAGCTCTGCTCTTAGCAATAACGTCTGCAAGACAAGTTTCAGAGCTACAAGCGCTTATAGCCGTGGAACCCTTTATCATTTTTTATTCAGACAGGGTCTCTCTGAGAATAAACCCTACATTTATGCCTAAGGTGGTATCCAGTGTAGCCCTTAACCAAACTGTTCATTTGTCAACCTTTTATCCAAATCCACAGAACAAGGGGGAGAAATTTCTGCATTCTTTGGACATACACAGACAACTTAGATTCTACTTGGACAAAATTAAAGTTTTCAGAAAGACAGAACAATTACTAGTGACATATGCCACAGCATCACAAGGAAAGGCTATCTCCAAGCAGACTATTTCAAAGTGGATAGGTCACTGCATTTGTTTCTGCTACTCACAGCATGGCAAACCAGTGCCTAAGGGCATTAGGCCACATTCAACCAGAGCTGCAGCCACTTCTGCAGCCTTTCTCTGGGGAGTACCAACCAAAGACATTTTAGAGGCTGCCACTTGGAGTTCAGTGCATACCTTTACAAAACATTACAATCCGCCTCTTTACTCTAAATCCAGGGCAGGCTTTGCCACTGCAGTTCTGCAGGGCCTCATAGCCGCTCCTAATGCTGTTTAGCTCCAGCCCCCCAACCATAGCTTTGGGACTCAACCCAAATGTAATGACTGCAACAGTGAAACACGAAGAACATAGTACAGTTGTGTACACTTACAATAAATGTAGATGTTCGAGTGTATTCACTGTTGCAGTCCAGGTTACCCACCCGCCATCCCCCTTATTTTTGCTGGAACTTATCTTTACTTCTCTAACCTATACAACCTAGGTGGTGTATTTGCTTATAGATGAAGGTAAAGCTTATTTCTGGTACATGTATGTTTTATTTACATAAATTTAGCCTACCCTTTTGGGGGCACCTGACATCTGGGGCAAGAAAAACTGAATAAAATGGTGTCGGCTGCATCTTTTATACCCCTTACGACCTGACATCAGGGAAGAGGCGACAGCAACTGATGCAGGACCCAAGACTTTGGAATTCAGGCCGACTGAGGGCAACCTGCCAGCAGGATAACCCAAATGTAATGACTGCAACAGTGAATACACTCGAACATCTACATTTATGGTAAGTTTGCACAATTGTACTTTCTCCTTTGTGCACGGAGAGGGGCAGATGGCATTAAGTAAGTCTGCTAAGGGGAAAAATCCTGGGTCAGGTGGCTTTTCACTAAATCTCTAACAGAAAGGGGAGGGGAATTTATAAATAGTTTTGTTAAACTAGGCAATTTCATACCGGTTACCAGATTAATTCCTGATTCTTGGAAACAAGCTGTAATATCAGTGGTATCTAAGCCTGGTAAGGATCCTCAGCAGGTGAATTCTTACCATACTATCTTCATTTTAAACCACAACTACAAGTTATTTATGATACTACCAGCAGCTGGGATGGCCCACTCTCTCCTTGATTTAATTAATCTGGATCAGACTCGCTTTTGTATTGGACGAACAACATTTGTTAATGTAATAAAGACATCAATAGTTACTGATAATGCTGCTAAGTCTGGCATATGTTTGTTTATGGCCAGTCTGGCTGAAGAGAAAGCATTTGTTAGATTATATTGGGACCACTTATTTGTGGTTATAGAAAGAATGAGATTTCTTGATGAGTTTATCTCCTAGTAGAAGCTTTCTATATTAATGCTGAGGCCAGGTTCCATCACCATCTCACCCTTGTTCTTGATTGGCTATGACCCTACACTAGCCGTAACTTAGGTCGACTCAGATTTACTAAATTTAATTATATTAGAGGGGGAAAAAGTAGTCGCTTGATTTTGGGAAAAAAAGAAAGGGTTTCATATTGTATTTAAAACTAAGTCTACAGACCAAGAATATAGAATAGTGGAGCCATTAGTCAGAGTTACGATACTGGATAAATGGCAGGTTTGGTCCAGTACATTTCCATAGTCATGGGATAATGGGATATGTCTGGGAGGTGGGAACATTCATTGTGCTTTTTATGGCTCGTGAGCTTCTTGTGTGCTGCATGATCAGACATGAGGATTAACTCCAAGAAATGCATAAGTTGGTGGGATTGGATTTATTGTTAGAAGTATTTGGTCTCTTTTAGATAACAGTTTTAAATTTGTTAATGCTTGTTGATTGTTAGCGGTTATTTTATATCTGTTAATAAACTATGGATGTTATGTAGTCCTATCTCGCTGTAATTCTTGCTGGATGGGATCTTGCTGGATGGGTTCGGAGCTGAACCTCAGCTCTGACTCGGCTGATACTAAAGCTCAAGAGCTTTTACTGGCTCGAGGCTATCCCCTATCCCATGGTGCACCACGGCAATTCCCCAGATCTCGTTTGCCGCGGAAACTTCGAGGTTGTCTTCTTACTGGCTCGTTGGCTAAGTGAAATATTTTGATATTTTTTTACTATATTTCTTCCTTTTTCTCATTAATAGTTGTGATTGTTGTGAGTGTTTGCTTCCCCTGTCCCTTTCTTTAAGGATTGTGCAGCCCATTTTAGTTAGAGGGCCATAGTTGCCTGTTTAAATTAGAAGACCTTTCCTCTCTGTGTGCTAGGTTTTTCTTCTAATAAAAAAAATAAATAAAAATATATATCTTCTTATAGTTGTACTATTGTTATTGTATTTGTTTCTTTCCTTCTCAAAGGATAAAGACAGAGAACACAAAGAACACCACCCTTCTGGCTTTAAAAAATGTGATAAATGTTCTCAGAAAATGTCATTGACTGACAGTCACACCAGTTGTGTGTACTGTCTTGGAAAGGCTCATTTGCAAGAATCCTGTACCTTTTGTCATGCGTTCAGCACCAGGGTTCTTAATGAACACAAAAGAAAACATATCGATAGGGGTCTTATGACAAGTTCCTTCCAAGAACAGCTGGAACAAGGACAGATGGTTTCTAAGAGTCATAAAAGGAATCTCCATTGGCTCCTGTTTTGGAACCGACAAAAAAATCAAAAAGGGATGGAGCCGAAGAGTTCTGGCTCCAATTCTGTTTCTTCAGTCTCGGTGCCATCTGTTTCATCGGCTCCGAGACAGTCATCTCTGTCGAGACATTCACCGATCTTGGAACCAGTTTCACCAACTTTAAGATCTCCTATTTTGGAAAGGAGAAGATCTCCATCTATCTCCACCCGTTCCTCCAGGACACTGTCTGATGAGGATGTAGAGCGGGTGGTGAAGAGGCTGCTCTGTGACCCTGTGCTGGCAAAAATGTTAGCTCCTCTGGACCCAAAGGCATCGGATCCGTCCCATCCTCAGTCTACTGTTCCTCCTCCGACTGCTTCGCTCTCCGAGTCTAATGTTTCGGGTCATTTAGTGCTGGAACCCTTGGTTCCGAGAACTCTTCCTGCTTCCTCAGAACTGATAACTCTAACTTCATTGGCTCAGTCTGGAGCCGAGGGGTCTGGGAGCCAACGCTCTCAGGTTGACTCCGGAAGGGATAGTCACCCTGGGTTTTCTTCGGATCCGACTCTCCCTCTCTGTGCTTTGGCTCGCATGAGTTCGGCTCCCATGTCCGCTTCGGAGCCTGCTCCTCCAGTTTGGAGTCAACTGTCTGTTTCTTCGGAGTGGAGGTCTTCTTCGGAGCGGGGTGGTAAGGCTTTCGAGGCAATAGTGAGAGCTTTATCAACTACTAGAGCCCTGCCATTGGACCAGACGTCCCTCCAGCAGCAGGTTGCAGCCTCTTCTGCCCCGCCTGCCCCTAAGCGTAGGAAACCAGAGCCCCAAGGAGCCCCCATAGGTGGTGTCCCCTCTTCCGAAACCTCCCCAGATTACCCCACTGGAGAGGTCCCTAGGAAGAGAGTCTGCAAGAGGAAGCATATTGACTCATCCTAGTCTGTCACTTCTGACAATGATTTGGATGAGTCAGAAGGGTCCCCAAGATCCCCCTCTGATGATGCCTGTTTTGCGGACATCCTGGAAATCCTTAGAGGGTAATTGGAAGACCTCTAACCCTACTCAGGACAAACCAGTGTATCTTGAGGCTTTTGGTTCCCAACCTTCCACTTCCTGGGTGACACCGCCATATGACCAACTGTTAGGGGTCATATCTAGGAAAGCTTGGACCTCTCCGGACACAGTGGAGCCTGTCCCTAGGAGGCCTAATAAATTTATTACTGCTCCAGGAGACAAAACCTTTCTAACCAAGGGAGTACCTGTGGATGCTATGGTGGTAGCAGCGGCCACAAAGAGGGAGTTATCTGAGACATCCTCAAATATCCATCCTCCTAATAAAGTGTCTAGGACGATGGATAGGTATGGAAAGCATACCTTTTCTTCAGCGGCCTTTACCTTATGATCGCTGAATTACCTGTCCCATTTTACCAGGCTTCAAAGGGATCTCCTAAAGGAGTTGGGAGATACCCTTCAGGGTTCAGTAGCTTTGGGATCTGCTGACAAGGTATTTTTGCAGCTCTCCACCTATACCTCTATTGCTAACTCCTCCATGAGGCTAATTTCTTATACAGCTAATGGAGCGAGCAGGGCGGCTGCAGCAGGGATCTTTCTCAGGAGACATTCCTGGATGCGTCTATACAATTTTACGGAATCCTTCAAGTCTTCCTTTACCAATGTCCCCTTTGATGATTCATCCCTTTTCGGACCTCAGGTAAAAGAGACTTTGACCAGGTGCAAGCAGGAAGGAAAAACTTTATCTGCTGTTGGAGTCCATTTCTTCCTTCCTTCCAGGCACTATCCCAAGGGTCAAACAGGAGGGAAAATGTGGTTCTGTAAATCCCAAAAAGGTTTCCCTCAAGCACAGGGTCTACCCTCCCCTAGAGGCAGAGGGAGATGTTATAATGGAAGGCGCCACACTAGCAGCAGAGGGGGTCCGCAACACCAGGGTGATAGAGGCACTTTCTCTGATCGACCTTTTCATCGCCCCTGAGGGGTTGCCCGACTGTCCGTCTCTCTCACTGTACCCAAGCGCTTGGCTACAGATTTCTCAAGATCGATTGGTGCAACATATAATTTCCAGAGGTTACCTCATTTCCGATCCCCCTACAAGTCAATCTTTACCAGATGTACCACCCAATCAAATAGACCATGCAACATTAGAGGTTATCTCGTTGCTGCAAAAAAGAGTCATCCAAGAAGTCCCCACAGAGCAAATAGGATCTGGAACTTACGATTCTTTTTAGTTCCAAAAAAGATCGGGGAATGGAGATCAATCCCAGATCTCAGCAAGCTAAGCAAGTCTGTAAAAAAATCGAAGATGTAATGCGATCCTATCTCGCCTACATTCATAACTGATGGGCTCGGAGCCGGGAATCGGCTCCGACTCGGCCGATACACTAGCACAAAGTCTCTCATTGGCTGGGCCAACCCCTTATCCCAGGATGCACCATGCCCAAACCCCCAGATCTTGTTTGCCGTTCCTAGAGTAACGCCGTGGTATCGACTTGGCTGTGGTTAAGTACCCTTCTATTTTGGCCTTTTTGGTCGTTTTTTTGCAGTTAGCTTAAAATTTATACTCAAACAGCTATTTTAATAGCTATCTTGTTGTTTAGTACCCTTGTGATTGACAGTGTTTGTTTTTTTGGATTGTTGTGGTGATTCCTTCTGTTTGGCAGGCTAGGCCCATTTAAGTTAGAGGGCCTTTGCCCTATTTCTTGTCGGCAAGCGTTTAAGTTAGAGCTCTTCCCTCCCTTCCCGCCTTGTGTGTTGAGTGTGTTTAGAGTGTTAGTATGTCTGGCAAAGAAAAGGAACATAAGCCATCGGGCTTTAAAAAATGTACAAAATGCAGTTACAAGATGTCGTTGACAGATGGCCACTCCATCTGTGTTTATTGTCTAGGGGCTAAACACTTGCAAGAATCTTGCAGTGTTTGCCATGCTTTCTCTTCTCGTGTCCTACATGAGAGAAAAAATAAGCTTATCCTGAAGGGTTTGATCAAGCCAGCCTTCGAGGAAGCTTTGTCTTCTTCTCCCACCTCAAAATCGAAGCAAAAGAAGTCTTCGGTTCCGACAAGTCCATCGGAGCCGCCTGCAAAAAGAGCTAAATGTCTGTCCCCTTCCTCGGCTCCACTGGTCTCGGAGCCTCAGGATAGAGGATCTAAATCTGGGTCTCCTTCCTCGGCTCCACTGGTCTTGGAGTCTCGGGATGAGAGATCAGGTACTCTGTCCCCTTCCTCGGCTCCACTGGTCTCGGAGCCGCAGGATAGAGGATCTAAATCTGGGTCTCCTTCCTCGGCTCCATTGGTCTCGGAGCCGCAGGAGAGTGTGTCTGCTCTGGGGTCGGTTTCGTCGGCTCCTGAACCGTCGGCGACGAAAGGGGTCTCGGTTCTGGTCGAGTCTGCTTCGGCTCCGATTCTTTTGGAGCCAGTTCGGATCCGGCCTCCTAGCATTGTCTCGGAGCCGACAGAAAAAGTTTCTCGGCCCCCTTCTGTTTCCTCCAGGTCCTCCAGGCTATCAGATTCAGATTTAGATAGGGTGGTCCAGAGGCTCCTCCAGTCACCTGTCTTATCTAAATTATTTTTGGCTCCGGCCCAGTCGGCTTTGGAGCCAGCCCTTTCGATACCGTTTCTTCCTCCTCCGACAACCTTGGAGTCTTCGGAGCCAGAGTTCGTAGAGTCGGGTGAAGTCCTTGAGTTGGTTCCGAAACCCACTGCTAGTCTGTCGGCACCGACTTCAGCTCCAACCCTTTCTGTTCCTTCCAGAGGTTTCGGTTCTCGGGTGTCCTCAGCCGGGCCCGAAGGGGATTCGTCGTGGCTTCTGGTTTCGGCCCCGAGTCTCCCACTTGGTGCCTCAGCTAGGGGAACCCTGACCCCGGTCATGGTCTCGGAGACGGGCCTTTCTTCAGATTCTGGTGGGCCCGCCTTCGAGGCTATGAGGAGCGCGCTGGCCAAGTCTCTAGTGACTTCACCTGAATCTGCGACTCCTTCCCCAGACACAGCGACTAGAGCTTCTGGTGCCCCCCTGTCTTCGGACAGCGCGGCTCCTAGGCCTGAGGAATCCTCCTTGTGTGGTCCCCTGTTTTCCGAGGGGCCTTCAGAGTCTGTGCCTGAAGAGCCCCCCAGGAAAAAGTTGTGCAAGAGGAAGCACATAGACTCCCCAGATGAGTCTGTCACCTCGGACACCGACCTTGATGATGCGGAAGGGTCCCCTAAGTTGTCCTCTGACGATGTCTCATTCTCCGATGCCCTGGAGATCTTCAGACAGAGGGGAGACTGGCCATCCAAAACCCCGTCCGCGGAGGAGTCGGTCTTCCTCAAGGCCTTCGGAGCCCAACCCTCCGCCTCCTGGGTGTCTCCACCCTTTGATGAGTTACTGGACCTTATTTGTCGAAGGGTGTAGGAACACCCTGATTCTGTGGAGCCAGTTCCTTCTCGCCCCAACAAGTTTTTATCCGCACCCCCTGGCAAGGAGTTTCTAACCAATGGAGTTCTGGTGGATGCTATGGTGGTGGTGTCTGCCACCCAACAGGATGTGGCAGAGGCATCTACTTCTATCCATGCTCCTAACAAGGAGTCCAGGAGCATGGATAGATACGGGAAGCATACCCTCACTTCAGCAACCTTTACTCTGCGGTCACTGAATTATTTATGTCACTTTACGAGGCTCCAAAGGGATCTCATAAAGGAGTTGGGAGATACCCTGTCGGGTAACGTGCCTGAGGCATTGACGCAGTCTGTCAACGCCCAGCTGTCTACCCTTTCATCGATTGTTAACTCGTCCATGAGGCTCATATCGTATGCAGCTGAAGGGGCGGGTAGGGCAACAAGTTCGGGCGTAGCCCTCAGGAGGCAAGCCTGGATGCGCTTGTGTCACTTTGTGGAGGCATTCAAGTCTTCCTTCACAGACGCTCCATTCGATGGGTCCTCTCTCTTTGGACCCAAGGTGAAAGACACACTCTCGCTATACTGCTCAGACAAGTTCCACATGGGTTTACAGAGTGGTCCTAGCAGCAGGGAACTCAGAAAAGCGACTACCTTCTGGATTTAAGTATCTTTGCTTTTTTTTCACTTGAAATAGCTTCTGTAGCTTACCTTGAACTAGCCAGAACTGTTTTTTAACTGATTGCTGCATTATTTTAAAATCTGCACTTAAAGTTACATTTTAGTCGAATTTGATCGAAAGTTTGCTTGTTTGTTTGTTTAATTTAACTGTGGAGGCTGCCCACTAAAGTGTGCTAGCCTGTGTAACTAATTTATCACTGTTTCTGCATTTTCTGTGTGTTTCTACCAAAAAAAACAAAAAAATAATCCTTGTTTTCCCGCCTTCCTCGACTAGTTTAGACCAGTTTACAGGCATTGCTGTATTCTGGGCTGTGGTGTAGTTCCTGTGTTGTCCATTACCTTACTTGGATAGAAGGAAGTTTCTTTGCTCACCAGTGGGAGTGGGGAGCCTTGAGCACCCTACCTGTCCTTGGGGGAAGTGACCTCAGCACAAGAAGCTGTAGTAATTGGTTGTTTTGGACCATTTCTAGCTCTTTTGTAGTTCACTGTTTAAAATCCGCGTTTGCACGGCTTTGCGCGATTGTGCGCATAGCGCAGCACCGGTTAAACTTCTTCTGGCTTCGCCAAGTCTGCTCTTCAAATTTTCCCTTAAGGAAGCTCTACTCTTAGTATAACCAGACTACTCACTGTATTATAAGCCTAGCACTTGTTCTCAATACTTCTCTACTAAGTAAGCACTCTCGTACTAAGTAAAGCACTACATCTACTTACCACCCCTGTGAATATCCACTTCCCTTAAAGGTATACCACTCCCTTATACTGTTCTAGCATGTCGAGTGGTAGATTACTGGCGTCGTCTCCAGTTCAGCTGGTCAATCTGGGTATCTTGAGACAATGCTACAATTGTCTCATGTACACAGACAACCCTCTCCTCCTCCCAACAAACACAAATACATGTGAGAGATGCAACTATATAGCCAAACTGGAGGCTGAACTCTCTCAACTCAGGGCTGGCATGACCAGACAGGAGGAGATGGCAACCACACACACAACAATCCCAGTCCCACATAGACCTACCACAACTGCAAACCAAACACATAAAACACAAAGACATACTGGAGGCTCTAATAAAAAACTTACCAAAACAACAGAGGCTCCCAAAGCAGACATCCAAAAATCCACCACCTCAAAACAAAACACATGCGACACATACTTCAATAAATCAGTGTGTCGACCAATCGCATCCCTTAAGGCCAAACACCTTCCCTGATACACTAGTAATAGGTGACTCCATAGTCAGACACACTGATGTCCCACTGACCAGACTGAACAAGGAGAAGGTGACTGTGAGCTGTCTATCGGGAGCTAGGATCCGCCACATAACACACGCACTCAGGTCACTCCAAAGCAAGTACAAATATGACTCCGTCATTGTCCATGCTGGTGTGAATGACCTGAGACGTACCTCCCTGGACTACATGAAAAGAGACATAGAGGAGCTCTCCGATTATGTAGCCCAGGCTGGTATGACCCTGACCCTGAGCAGCATCTTGCCCTCACCAAGAATGATACCACAATACAAAGACAAGATGATCAGCTTTAACAATTGGCTCAAGTACTGGTGTCATTCTAAGGGGATCCAATGTCTGTCTGCCTGGGATGATATGTTGGACAAGCCACGCTGCTTCAAGGGATGGCTTACACCTGTCACCACTCGGCATCCGGATATTGGCTAAGGCTCTTGCCACCCCATAGTGCCTTTTTAGGCAAGGCTCAAAAGACAAACCCACCTCCTTAGAAAACGAAAATGGAAAAAAACTAAGGGTAATGCTGCTCAACGCCAGAAGTCTAAATCTCAAGATGCAGGCACTTGATGCACTCCTCAGCATGGAGAACATCGACGTCTGTGCAGTAACTGAAACCTGGTTCAAGGCTCCTGAGAGCACCCCAGCGCTACCAGGCTATACCTCGTATCATTCTTTTCGGCCCCAAAACCCGGGCCGAACCACAAAGGGAGGGGGAGTGTCCATATTCATAAAGGACACCCACACCTCCAGGTTAGTAGCAACACATGAAGCATCAGAGACCATACAGGTGCGACTAATCATAGGCAAAACTGCTATACAACTGGTAGCATGTTACAGACCACCCTCCCAATCTCAAGAACCCCACTCAGCCTTCCTGAAGACATTGGAGGATATGAATGTATCACAAAATACCATCATACTGGGACACTTCAACTACCCAAACATAGATTGGGTACATTATTTTAGCCCTAATACCCTAGCCCAAAGGTTCCTGGAATTCATAAATTCAAATGCACTGGAACAACTAGTCACCTCTCCCACTAGGGGAGATAATATACTAGACCTGATCATCACAAACATGGGGACAAAATGCTCCACACCGGATGTATACCCCTCACTAGTGAGATCTGACCACAAACTAATCACCCTGGATATACATATCCCACCTCCACCCCCAGCACAAAAGACCACAGTGAAAAACTTCTCAAAAGCAGACTTCACTCTTCTTAAAACTGAGATGGTATCCTTTAAGCCCACTGTGCCAGTGGATACCACATCCCACAATGCCGAATCCTTCACAAATGCTTTCTATGGACATCACCAAGAATGCATGGATCATGCAATCCCAAACAAATCCATGTCCCTCTCCACCAAATGTAAGCGTCCTGTCTGGTGGACCTCAGCCATAAACAAATTGTATAACAAAAGAAGGAAGCTACTGCACGTCAGAGCGAAATCCCATGAAGGGAAGACATCTCTGATCAACATTAGCAGAAAACTACGTTCTCTCATAAAACCATCCAAGGCAAACTTTGAGAGAAAAATCGCTAAGGACACTAAAGATAACCACAAAGCCTTCTTCAGCTATGTTAGAAACCTAGGCGGAAACCCTCTGATATGCTCAGAGTTGGTTCACAACAACAAAAAATACACTGAACCCACATATTGCTAACATTCTGGCTGACAGGTTCAGTGCAAATTTCTCCCCTCCTTCACCCCCAAAAGAAGAAATACTTATCCCAGCTGAATGTAATCTCCCTGTCATCTCAGATGTCTAAGTGAGAACCGCCCTAAACAAAGCAAAAAACACACCATCCATGGGACCTGACGTTATCCCGGGGTGCGTGTTACGTGAACTCCAAGAGGAGCTAAACCCACACATAAAAATGCTATTTAACCTTAGCCTTACTTCGGGATATGTACCTGAACACTGGCGTACAGCAACAGTGGTCCCACTCCACAAGGGGGGTGCCTCTATAGACCCTGGAAACTACCGCCCCATAAGCTTAACTAGCCTGGTCTGCAAAGCTATGGAAAGAATCATTATGGAACTCATAAACAGAGACATAGGGGACCTACAGACACTAGACCCCACCCAGTTCGGCTTTGTAAAGGGCAGATCCTGCCTTTTAAACCTGGTTGACTTTTTAGAAACAGTCACTAGAGCCATTGATGAGGGCAAAGCAGTCCATACAGCATATCTGGACTTGGCTAAGGCCTTCGACACAATACCCCACTCAGGCATCATAGATAAGCTAAACAGCTTAAAAGTAAACCCTTATGTCACTAGATGGGTTGCAAACTGGCTAAAGGACAGAACCCATAAAGTTGAAATCGCTGGAGCAATGTCAGACTCAAAGCCAGTCACAAGTGGTGTCCCACAGGGATCCGTCCTGGGACCCCTCTTGTTCGGCATTTATTTCTCAGATGTTAAAGCAAACATGGAAGGGCTGTGGCTGACAAAGTTCGCAGATGACTGCAAACTAGGCGCCATAGTCGATACACCAGCAGACACACACATCCTACAAAAAGGCCTCACTGAAACAGACAACTGGTGCCGTAGTCACGGCCTTAAACTAAATGCCAAAAAATGTATAGTCATCCCTTTTGGAAAAAACAAAGTACCCACAAATTATCACATAGACAGCAACCCACTGAGTACAGAAAAAGTAATCAGAGACCTAGGGACCCAAGTAGACAGCGACCTCTCATTTGACACCCACGTTGCCAAAGTGGTTAGAAAAACATTCTACCTTGCACACCTCATCATGAAGGTATTCACATCCAGATCCAACGATGTCATTGTACCCCTATATTCCTCCCTCATCAGACCCATGATTGAGTACAATGCCCCATTTGGTATGTACCTCACCCGGCATTTGCAACAGCTGGAGAGACCACAAAAGTACCTCACCAAAAGGATCAAGGGTCTCCAACATATGTCTTATTCTGCCAGACTAAAGAAACTTCAGCTCTATTCAGTAGCATACCGTCTGCTCAGAGGTGATCTCTGCCTGACGTACAAGGCCATGTCCAATCAGGATCTGATGGACATGCTCCACCTCAAAAAATCCAAATCCATCAGGACCACGAGGGCTAAAGACTTAAACCTCGGCACAAGTATGAATAGGACATGCTGGAGGGATAGATTCATAACCCAGAGGCTTCCCATGCTTTGGAACAGGATCCCAGTTCGTATTAGGCAGAGCCCCTCACTGACTCTCTTCAAAAGAAATCTTGCTGAGTGGATGGGAGATCGTAAGTTTACCCCAGGGGTCACATCTGTGTCACTGCTAGACAGGGGCACAGTAAACTAATTCTATTATATAAGGGGACCTTCATTGTGTCAACTACTAGACAGAGGCACAGTATTCTAGATTTATTCTGTACATCTTTGTACCATTTCATGGGGTGGCAAAAGCCACATCACTATGGCTAAGCTTACAAATGCCCCAGGGCAGATAACCTAGTACTATACTATGAAACTATGAAACTATGTGAGCAGGAGGGTAAGACATTGTCTGCCGTTGGGGCCAGTTTTTCGCTTCCCTCTAGACCTTACCCCAAGGCTCAGAGGGGAGGAAAGATGTGGTTCAGAAAGTCCCAAAAGTCTTTCCCTGCCCATCAGAGTGACCCCCCCTTCTAGAGGCAGGGGGGGGATTATTCTGGAAGACGTCGCCCTAGAGGCGGCGGAGGCCCCCCGCAACTCAGGAGACCGAGAATCCTTTCGTGGTTACTCCTTCCAGCGTCCCTGAGGGACTGCCCGACTGTGCATCTCCGGAGCCAGTCGGGGGTCGATTCTCAGAGCATCCAAGGGCCTGGGGTTCCATCACTCAGGATCAGTGGGTGCTTCGTATCATCGTCGGAGGTTACACCATCCCCTTTATCCGTCCCCCTCCACCGTCAAGGAAAATCCTGGACGTGCCACCCAGTCAACGGGATCAAGCAGCCATAGAGGTCGCAAAGCTGCTCGGAAAGGGAGTCATCCAGCCAGTCCCCGCAGACCAGACCATATTAGGAACTTACTCAAGGTTATTTTTGGTGCCGAAAAGAACAGGGGACTTGAGACCCATTCTGAATCTCAGCCACCTAAACCGCTTCGTAAAGAAGTCCAAGTTCCTGATGGTCACGTTGCAATCCATTTTCCCATTGCTGGAAAAAGGAGTATGGATGTGCTCCATCGATCTCAAGGACGCCTATTATCACATCAAGATAAACAGAGCGTCCAGGATACATTTATGCTTCCGCCTAGGAGCCAGTCACTTCCAGTTCCGGGCCCTGCCCTTTGGCCTCACCACAGCCCCCAGGGTGTTTACCAACTGTCTGGCAGTGGTGACGGCTCACTTGAGACGTCTGGGATTCCAGGTGTTTCCGTATCTAGACGACTGGCTCCTCACCGCCCCCACCATCGAGTTGGGATATCTATTAGGAATTACATTCAACTGGGAAAAGTCTGTATTGCTGCCATCACAGCGTGTTGCCTTTATAGGCGCCGAGCTAGACTCTGTAGAGATGCGAGCATTCCTTCCAACAGAGAGGATAAAGATACTACAGGACCAAGTCCTAGCCTTACTGCCCTGATGGAAAGCCCTAGCCAGGATGGTCCTTCAGCTTTTGGGATCGATGGCGGCCTCCATTCTTCTGGTCCCTCTGGCAAGATTGCACATGCAAATTCTTCAGTGGCTCCTGTCGACCCAGTGGTCATACCAAGAACTGCCATTGTCCTACCCGATTCTCATCACGGAAACGTGCCGGCGAGATCTTCGTTGGTGGCTCCTCTCCTCCAATCTGAACCAGGGGATACTCTTCTGCCCCCCCTCCCCCATTGGCACAGTGACCATAGACGCCTCCCAGATAGGGTGGGGGGGCATTGTCTGGGCAGGACGGTTCAAGGCACGTGGCAAGATCACGAAACCCACTTGCATATCAATGTTCTGGAAATGAGGGCAGTGCTTCTAGCGTTGCAGGCACTTCACAGCTCTCTTCCCAAGGGTACCATCGCAATCTGCTCAGACACTATGGCGGTGGTATGGTACCTGAACAAGCAGGGAGGAGCCAGGTCTTATCCTCTTTGCAGAGAAGCCATGAGAGTGTGGAATTGGGCGATCGCTTCCCAGAGATTTCTAGTGGCAACGCACATTCCGGGGAAGTCCAGTGTGATAGCAGACAGGCTGAGCAGAGTTATTCTGATGCCTCATGAGTGGTCCCTGAACGACCAATTAGCTGCTCGGATCTTCTCCAAGTGGGGGGTTTCCCTGCTGCAACCTTTTTGCCAGCCCCTGGAATGCGAAGTGCAGCAATTTCTTCTCCCTGATTCCCCCCCAGGGGGAGTCACCCAGGGATGCTCTAGTCCACAATTGGCCCTCCGGTCTGCTCTACGCCTTCCCTCCGGTCCCTCTACTGCCAAAGGTGATTCAGAAGGCGATCTGCATGGGAAGCAGCATGATTTTGATCGCACCACACTGGCCCCACCAAGTTTGGTTTCCCTTCCTTCGGAAGTATGCAGTGGAGGGTCCTTGGATTCTGGACCCAGTCCCAGACCTCCTGACTCTTCAGTCAGGTCAGGCCCATCCATCACTGCGAACTCTCAAGCTAGCGGCTTGGTTGCTCCACTTCCGACCTTAGTCAGACAGCATATCCTTTCGCCTGAGGTGGTCTGGATTCTGTCTTCTTCCCACAGAGCTTCCACTAAGGAGATATAGTCTAATAAATGGAAAAGGTTTGCCATTTGGGCCCAGCGGCACAACCTTGACCCTCTGACAGCCCCGGTGTCGGCAGTATTAGATTTTTTGGCAACTCTTTATAGACAGGGTTCCGCTGTCTCCACGCTTAAAGTCCAATTGGCAGCGATTTCTAATTATCATGTTGCCTTTGAGCCTTCACTCATGAGTCATAAGTTGTGTAAGGCCTTTCTCAAGGGAGCTTGGTTGCTTCACCCCCCGGTGTCGCAACCTGTTTTGCCATGGGATTTGAATGTGGTTTTAGGAGCCTTGACGTCTCATCCCTTCGAGCCGGCGGCCACTTGTGAGCAAAAATTCTTATCTTGGAAGACTGCCTTCTTGGTAGCTATTACTTCAGCCAGAAGGGTTTCGGAGCTTCAAGCCCTTTCTGTCAAGCCTTCTTATCTGATCTTTCATAAGGATAGAGTATCTCTAAGATTAAATCCGTCATTTCTTCCTAAGGTTTCTTCTGCTCTTTGTCTACAACAAGCTATAGAGCTACCAGTTTTCTTTCCGAAATTTTCCAACAAGGCAGAATACAGACTTCACCAGTTTGATGTGCATAGACAACTGAGGTTTTACTTAGACACAGCAGCAGAGGAAATCAGACCAGTTGTTTGTGGCCTTTGCGGATAACAGGATTGGCAAAGCAGTAACTAAGACCACTATCGCTAGGTGGATTAGGGATTGTGTTTCATTTATTTGTGCATCAACAGGAAGGGACCTTCCATTTCCAGTTAGAGCTCATTCTAATAGGGCTATGGCAACTTCAGTGGCCTTCCACTCCAGACTGTCTGTGGATGAGATATATGCAGCGGCCACTTGGGCTTCTCCACATACATTTATTTCTCATTAGAAACTGGACGTGGCGTCTAGGAGTCGGGCGTCCTTTGGTTCCACAGTGCTCAGGAGTGTTTTCCAGTGAGCCTCCCAGGATCTAGGTGCTAGGGATGCTGCCCCATCAGTTATGAATGTAGGCGAGATAGGATCACATTACGTCTTTTAGTTATGTACTTACCATAACGATAGAAGTATGTGATCCATCTCGCCTACATTCTTACGTACCCACCCTCCTTCCCCCTGCCTGTTGGATCTGGAGGAAACGCTGTTGTGCAGTCGGATTGGTACATGTGGATGAGTTGTTGTGGGGCAAACAAGATCTGGGGGTTTGGGCGTGGTGCATCCTGGGATAAGGGGTTGGCCCAGCCAATGAGAGACTTCGTGCTAGTGTATCGGCCGAGTGGGAGCCAATTCTTGGCTCTGAGCCCATCAGTTATGAATGTAGGCGAGATGGATCACATACATCTATCGTTATGGTAAGTACATAACTAAAAGTTCCGTATGATCACTCTGCAGTCATTTTTTCCGTTTATCGGAAAAGACAATTGGATGTGCTCCATAGATCTTCAGGACGCACACTACCATGTCAAAATGGACAGGCCCTCCAGAAGACATCTACGCTTTCAGCTTGAACACTGCCCTTTGGCCTCACAACAGCCCCCAGAGTGCCCACCAAATGTATGGTGGTGGTCATGGCTCACCTGAGATGTCAGGGATTCTGGGTGTTTCCGTACTTAGATGACTGGCTCCTCACTGCTACCACCAAGCAACAACTAATCTGAGCCAGGGACGAGACTCTATCCTTGTGCGCCAGATTAGGAATTACAGTAAATCTAAAAAAATCCACCTTATCTCCATCGCAGCGTATTGTCTTCTTAAGCTCAGACATAGACTCAACCACCATGACAGCAAAACTAACACCAGAAAGCCTAGAATCATTGCACAACCAAGTCAGATTCTTGCTGACCAAAGACAAAGTATGCCAACCTTTGTTCACTGGGTGGATTTTTATATATCCCAAGTTATTATTGATTTGATTTGTTTGAAACAGTGTGTTTGTGTGTATGTGTGTGTGACAGAATGAGACTGGAACAAAATGAAATACTTTACTGTGATCATTGCTTGTTTGAACTGATCACTGTTAAAATCAGAAGTATACTCAAGTCTGAAAGTTATTTTCAGGAAGAGAGAGAGAGGCAGACCTTTGTTTGAAAGCAAACCTTTGCCAGTCTGCCTTGCCGGGGGCTTTGTTTACATGTGTTGAGTGTGAGGTTAAATTACATTACTTGGACCACTGATTTTTTAAACTTCATCACAGTGGTATACACATTTAGAAAGTGTCTGTTTTGTTAAGGAAAGCAGGCTGTGTGTGAAGACAAAGAACGTATCATTTCCTTTATCTTAGTTAAGTGATATGGCTTGCCAAATGGGGGCAATGAATGTATGTGACTGAAAGGGCTGAAGTACTGTTATTTCTTTCACTTTAAACACAGAAGTATACCCAGTCAGAAGGTGGCTGAACGAGCAGAGAGAGTGTGTGTGTGTGTGTGTGTGTGTGTGTGTGTGTGTGTGTGTGTGTGTGTGTGTGTGTGTGTGTGTGTGTCATATATATAGATATATATATATATATATATGTATATATATATATATATATGTATATATATATATATATATATATATATATATATATATATACACATACACACACACACACACTGGATACAAAAAGTGTACACACCCCTATTAAAATGCCAGGATGTTATGTAGTCCTATCTCGCCTCCATTATTACATGTGGGTTCGGAGCCGATCCTCGGCTCCGACTCGGCCGCTTAGAAAGCCTGAAAACGTCTGATTGGCTCGTGGCAAATAGGTATCCCATGATGCATGCGCACATTTCCCAGATCTCGTTTGCCGCATCTTCAGTCGGAAGCTTCTTTTGGTTGGCCGTGGCTAAGTGATTTAGTTCTTTATTATTCTGATTGTTAGAAGTTTTTTAACTTTTTGTGAAGTGCTTTTCTTATTGCTGTTAGCCTTATTGTGATAACCAATTGTATCAATTTAACCGGACTTGCCTTTTTCCTGGATTTGACTTTTCTGCTATAAAATTTTGGGCCTGTTGGCCTTTTTTGTGTGTGTGTTCCGGTGATTGTGTGCGTTTTACTAAATTGTTTTACTTAGAGGTATTAGTCTGATGTTCATCGTGCATACAGCTGCAGTCATAACAGATGGGTTATCCTGCCGTCAGGTGGGTCCTCGGTCGGCCGAATTCCAAAGTCTAGGTCCGGCGTCGGTTGTCGTCACTTCCTCCCTGACGTCAGTGCGACAGGGGTATAAAAGAGGCAGCCAACGCCATTTTCTCCAGTCTTTCTTGCCGCGCGATGCCCGAAGCAGAAGCAGTTCGCAAGTGCCGGTCGGCCAGCTCCTGAGATTTACGAAAGTATTTCAACCGAAGTCTTCTTGAAAGCTAAGTACCCCGTTGGGGAAACTTTTCTTGCCTCAGACCGATGTCAGACAAAGTTAATAATTGCATTTCATGTGGGAAGCAAATACTGCATAAGGATTTCCACTCTTACTGTATACCTTGCTTAGGCCCAGACCACGATGTCTCGGCCTGCCGTTTTTGTGCTAGATTCAACAAACGCACTATTAAGCGTCGGGTGGAGTTCGCCCTTCACTTTTTTGGCAAAAAATTTAATTATATTATGTCGTCGGATACTCCACTCCAGTTTTGAGCAAAAAACGCAAAGATAAGGACCGGCATATGAGGTCCACACCAACTACTGATACCACACTAAGGCCGACTACCAGTTCTCCGGTACTCAGCGAGGCGCCTACGCAGCCCCTGAGTACCAATGACAATGCATTACTGGTGTCTTCAGTACCCGAGGTCGCAGGCTCCTCTGCCCCCATTCCTACTGCAGATACCGATGCCACTCCTGGCGGGGAAACTCAGAATTTAGACAGGCCTGCCATTTCTCAAGTGGTCTTCAGGCCTTCCACCTTCTCTATTAAAGCCTTCACTAAATCTAAAACAGCCTCGAAAACCAAAAAACAGGTTCCTCAGACACCCTCTCAAAGCTCCATGCCTAAAAAACAGATGCTTAAAATGGCTGAGGATTTGATTACTCTTATCAGGGGTTCTCAACCCCTCTCTGACAAAAGGCCCAGATTAGAGGAAGACTACCCTTCCTCAGATCAAGCTTCTATTGCCTCAGAACTTTCTGAGGATCAGGATTGTGCCTATTCTCCATTCGAAGACTGATGCAGAGGAGTCTATTCCCTCGGTCTCCCCCCCTGAGGACTTCTCTTTTGGGGAAACCCTGCATACATTGAGGGAACACTTTCACTGGGAAGGCCAAGATTACTCAGATTCCAAGAAAAGGCTCAGGGAATTTCTTCTGCTCCCCCAGCATAGGCCTCTGGCTATCCCTGCTGTTCTAGATATATTGGATGATGTGTACATAGAAGCCAGCCTTAATCCTGATTCTTTGCCTCCAGCTCCTGTTAAACCAGACAGGTATTACCGGGTTCCAGATTCTCACCAGTTCCTATATAGAAGCCATACTGCTGACCCAGAAACTATTTCACAGGGTCCCAAGGGAATTAAGGCCTCTACTGCTAAAAACCCATTACCTTCAGAGAGAGATTCCAGATCTTTAGAAAGGTGGGGGAAAAACGTGTACACCTCGGCCACTTTAACCATGAGGGCATTAAACTGTCAGTGCCATATGTTAAAGTATCAACAGTTTTTGATATCTCAGCTGAAAAGCAAAATGACACAACCAGAACAACCAGATTTAAAAGAGTTGCAGGATTTGTTGCATGGTGCAGAGCAAGTGGGTAAACATACCTTGCAGTGTGGTTTTGATGCTTTAGAGGCCTCATGTAGAGCAGCCGTTACAGGGTCTGTTATACGTAGGCATGCTTGGCTCAAAGAGCAAACCTTACCAGATCATGTCAAAGCTAAATTATTAGATGCACCCCTTCAAAAAGATATATTGTTTGGTGTTAAAGCAGAGGAGGTGCTAAAGAAAATGGAGGAAAAAGCGAAATCAATGCAAACAGTGAAAGATTTCCGGCAGGTACAGCCTCCACATTTCAGCAGAAACTGGCCTTCAAAAAATTGGTCCTTTCCAGCCACGGACAGACTTCAAAGGGGCAGATACAGGCGTCCAAGGGGTAGAGGGCAACCTCAAGGATCTTTCAGAGCCAGACAGTGGCAAGCACCAACCCCAAGAGGTGGAGAAGATAGATCACAGTCTTTTAGAAAACAGACACAATGACTTCCCCCTACACCTGCCAAGCAAAGCTTTAATGGCAGTACCTTTGGGCGGAAAACTGACATTATTCTCAAAAAATTGGCATATTGTTACAAAAGACAAATGGATTCTGGACATTATAGACAGAGGCTACAGGTTCCACTTTCACACCCTTCCACAAATGAGAGGCATGCCAAACCTGCTACAAAGTCAAAGGGCAGAGGCACAAAAACAAATTTCAGCTCTCATGGACATGAAAGCAATCCAAGAGGTACCTGCAAAAGAACAAGGTCAAGGGTTTTATTCCAGACTATTCCTGGTACCAAGGAAAGACAAAGATTGGAGACCTATCTTAGACCTATCCATCCTAAACACATATCTACAGGTGCCAAAATTCAAGATGCTCACATTACAGCAGCTTCTTCCCATGCTGGGCAAGGAGTCTTGGCTGGTAACATTGGACCTCAAGGAGGCATACCTGCATGTCCCTATCAGACAAGATTGCAGAAGATACCTCAGATTTCTTGCAGGTTCAATCCATTACCAATTCTCTGCATTGCCCTTTGGCTTATCTACTGCGCCCAGAGTGTTTACGAAATGCCTGGCATCAGTAATCGCCTTCTGCAGACTACAAGGGATACAAATCTACCCATATCTGGACGACTGCCTGATCCAAGCGGACAGCAAGGACATACTACTGCAGCACCTGGCATTTGTAATAAAACTGTTGAACTTCCTGGGATACACAATCAACAAAAAGAAATCAAAACTAATACCCTCTCAACAAATAATTTTCCTGGGTGCCAACTTGGATACAACCACCCAGATGGCCTACCTCATGCCAGACAAGCAAGGGCAACTGTCTCAATACTTCAGAAAAATGGCAACTTACAGGGTAACTGCAAGGAAAGTCCTGCAGGCTCTGGGATTCATGGCATCTTGCATCCTACTTATCCCATGTGTGAAGCTACATATGAGGAAACTTCAATGGTACCTAAAAAACTTATGGTCTCAACACAGCCACAGCTTGGAAGCAATTATACCACTCATTCCATGCCTTCAAAAGGAATTTATGTGGTGGGCTCAAGCTTGTCAAAGAAACACAGGTCTTCCCTTCTGTGTACCTCAAGCAACTCAAATCATTACAACAGACGCCTCAGACTATGCCTGGGGAGCACACATGACAGATCAGTGCATTCAGGGAAAATGGGCACGAAAAGAGAAGCTCCTTCACATCAACCAAAAGGAAATGCTAGCCATGCAAAAGGCTATTATGACCTTCAAAGACCTACTGCATCCAGGCCAGCTATTGATAAGGACAGACAACACCACAGTGATGTGGTACATAAACAAACAGGGGTGAACTCATTCATACCCCCTGTGCAGGCAAGCCATGACCCTATGGAACACAGCACTGGAATTGAAATTCAGCTACAGGCACAATTCCTGCCAGGGAAGGAAAACACGCTGGCAGACAACCTAAGCAGAAATATGACAGATCCACACGAATGGAAGTTGCATCCTCAAATTTTCACAAAGATAACTCAGGCATGGGGACAGCCAGACATAGATCTCTTTGCTACCCACAGAAATTGCCAGTTGAAAAAATTTTGTTCAAGGACCTATCATCCACAGGCCTGGAAAGTGGACACACTTTCCTTCAATTGGGCAACATTGGCAGTCTATGCCTTCCAGCCTCTTCCTCTGCTGCCCAAAGTTCTATTAAAAGCCAGAGCAGAGAGGCCGAAAATGATTCTCATTGCTCCAGACTGGCCAAGGCAACACTGGTATCCGCTCCTGAAGAGCCTGACACATTCCCCACCATGGATCCTACCTCTAGTCCCGCTTCTGTTGTCCCAGCACAACTACAAAACTCTTCACAGCCATCTCAAAACTCTAAATCTAGCTGCATGGAGAATTCCTTGATTTCCCAACAGTTTCTCCTCTCCAAGGAGGTGCAGGATGTCATCTTGGAGACCAGAAGACCTTCTACTAGAAAGGCCTACTCCGCCAAATGGAAACGATTTTGTGCCTGGAATCAAAAGAAGGGTCAGAATCCTTGGGTAATAAATATACCTCAAATTTTACAGTACCTAGCTGAGATGTTAAACAATGGACTTTCTTTCTCCTCCATCAAGATCCACGCTTCAGCCATTTCTGCACAATACAACACAGATCCTCCTTTATTCTCCCATCCTCTCTTAAGGCAGTTCCTCAGAGGGGCAAAGAATATAAAACCCCAAGGAAACTACCAGTCCCTGCTTGGGACCTCAACTTCGTATTGGAAAAGCTGACCCTTCCTCCCTTCGAGCCAGCTTCTTCATCAGAGTTACAGTACTTGTCATGGAAAACAGCCTTTCTTCTGGCTATCACCTCAGCTCGCAGGGTTTCGGAGCTACAGGCCCTCATGGCTGTGCAACCATTCATCATTTTCCATCAGGACAGAGTTTCCTTACGAACCAACCCTACCTTTATGCCAAAGGTAGTATCCAGTGTAGCTTTGAATCAGACTATCCACTTACCTACCTTTTATCCTAATCCACAAAACAAAGGGGAAAGACTTCTACATTCCTTGGACATTCACAGACAACTTCGTTATTATTTGGACAGGACAAAGCCATTCAGGAAATCTGAGCAACTGTTTGTGTCCTATGCTGCAGGTGCTCAAGGAAAGGCTATTTCCAAACAGACAGTTTCAAAATGGATAGCCCATGCATATGCTTTTGTTATTCATTTCATGGAAAAACTGTGCCTGCATGCATCAGATCCCACTCCACCAGAGCCACAGCTACCTCAGCAGCCTTCCTCAGGGGGGTCCCTACCAAGGATATTTTGGAAGCAGCCACCTGGAGTTCAGTGCACACTTTCTCCAAGCACTATCACCTCCCACTATACTCTAAATCTAGAGCGGGCTTTGCCACAGCAGTCCTGCAGGGCATCCTAGCCCCTCCTAGTTCCACTTAGTGTCTACCACCCTTACTTAGCTTTGGGATTCTACCCATCTGTTATGACTGCAGCTGTATGCACGATGAACATAGTACAGTTTTGTACCTACCATAAATGTAGATGTTCGAGTGCTCATACAGCTGCATTCCAGGTTTCCCTCCCTCCAACCCTTCTTAGGACAGGCCTTATGACAAACCCTTTTCATATAACCTTTTATGGTGTATTTGCTTGCAACTACTGTTTTTGATTTGTCAACATTGCATTTTTGCATAACATTATGTTTGCCTTCCTCCTGGGGGCACCTGACATCTGGGGCAAGAAAAACTGAAGAAAATGGCGTTGGCTGCCTCTTTTATACCCCTGCCACACTGACGTCAGGGAGGAAGCGACGACAACTGACGCCGGACCTAGACTTTGGAATTCGGCCGACCGTGGACCCACCTGACGGCAGGATAACCCATCTGTTATGACTGCAGCTGTATGAGCACTCGAACATCTACATTTATGGTAGGTACAAAACTGTACTTTTCCCTTTCCTTTACACTAGGTTCGTTTAAGTTAGAGAACCTAGTAAAACTTCCCTTGGCTGTTTGTTGTGAGAAATAGGGCTAGATCTATTTAAGTTAGAGGATCTAGTTCCTGTCTTGTTGAGTGAGTGTGTTGCTTTTTCTCTTCAATCGCCTGTTGAGACTGCCATTATGTCTAAGGAACATAAAGAGCATAAACAGTCAGGATTTAAAAAGTGTACTAAATGCTCTCAAAAAATGTCCATCACTGATGGACATAGCATCTGTGTGTACTGTTTAGGGGCCATACATCTTCAAGAGACTTGTCTCTTTTGCCATTCCTTTAGTCCTAGAGTGCTCCAGGAAGGGAAGAATAAGTTGATTCTAAAAGGATTGTTAAAACCTTCTTTCGAGGAAGACCTAGCCAGCTCATCCTCCTCTGCTAGGTCGCATTCTTCCAGTAAAGATAAGGGCAGGACCTCCAAAAGGCCTTCTCCAGCCTCAACTTCTGTCTCTGAACCTCCACAGAAGTTACCTAAATTGGGGATGGTCTCTGTCTCTTCGGCTCCACTGTCCTCGGAGCTGATCGAGATTCTGGACACGGATATTGCAGTGTCGGCACCCAGTGCTTCGGTGCCGATCACCAGCAGTTCTCTTCGGAGCTGATCTACAGACATTCCACCAGTCTCCCCTACTTTAAAATCACCTATATTACAGAGAGCGAGGTTTTCCCTCCAGATCCTCCAGGAGCTTTTCTGAAGAAGACATCGAGAGAGTGGTGCTCAGACTCCTTAAGTCGTCGGCCTTGCCAAAATTTTTATCGGCTCCGACCACTTCTGTCTCGGAGCCGACTCCCGTTACCGACCCTGCTGTTTTTCCTCCTCCAACCCAGATTGGGCCTTTGGAGCCGATGCTCTCGGTACCGACTATAGTGGTGTCCTTGGCTCCAGCACCCCGGGTGGTTGTCCCGGAGCCGAGCCCCGCTCCGACACTGTCGGCGCTGTCCGAAGTGTCTAGGGTCCGAAGCTCTTCGGTCGGGCCTGAGGGGGATACTTGGAACCAAACCTCTTTGGTGCCTAGTCTTCCTCTTGGTGCGTCGGCCTGAGTGAGCTCAGACCCTACATTTTTCTCTGAGCCAAATCCTTTGGAGCCATCAGCGCCTACGCTCTCCTCGGAGCCGGGGTGTCGTTCGGAGCTGGAGGAATCGGTTTTCATGAAGATAAGGAGCATGTTGGATAGTTCATCCGTACCACGTAGGGGTACCGATGCTATACTCCTTCAAGCGCCGACTACGGTCTCAGCATCCTCTCTCCCCAGGATGGTAGAGATGCACAGCCTCAAGACCCCCATTTCGGTGATCCCCGATCTTCCGAGACCTCCCCAGAAGACCCCACTGGGGAGCCCCCTTGGAAGAGATCATGTAAGAGGAAGCATGTAGACTCCCCTGATGAGTCTGTCATATCTGACGCTGACCTTGATGAGTCGGAGGGGTCCCCTAAGTCGTCCTCTGAAGATGTGTCCTTCGCAGACATTTTGGAGATCCTCAGGCAGAGAGGCGGCTGGCCCACCATTACCCCTTCCGATGAGGAGTCAGTGTACCTGAAGGCTTTTGGGTCTCAACCCTCAGCTTCATGGGTGTCTCCTCCATTTGATGAATTGCTGTATCTCGTGAGTCAGAAGGCATGGCAGACTCCCGATGCCGTGGAACCGGTCCCCAGGAGGCCGAATAAATTTCTCTCCGCCCCTAAGGACAAAGAATTTTTATCTAAGGGTTTACCTGTTGATGCCATGAGGGTGGCGGCGACCACTAAGAAGGAGCTAGCAGAGACTTCTTCTTCTATCCATCCACGTGACAAGGAATCCCGAACGATGGATAGGTACGGGAAACATATCTTCTCTTCAGCAGCTTTTATACTCAGATCGCTGAACTATCTATCACATTTTATGAGACTTCAGAGAGATCTCTTAAAGGAGTTAGGAGATACTCTTCAGGGTACCTCGACCGAAGCAGTCCCATCTACAGTGTCGGCTCAGTTGGCTACCCTCACATCTATTGTTAACTCCTCCATGCAGCTGATCTCATATGCAGCTGATGGTGCGAGGAGGGCGGCGGGTTCAGGAGTCTCATTAAGGAGACATTCCTGAATGCATCTATGCAACTTTGCTGAGCCTTTCAAGTCTACATTCACCAATGCTCCCATGGATGGATCTTCTCTTTTTGGACCCAAGGTGAAAGATACCCTCACCAGGTGTGAGCAGGAAGGAAAGACTCTGCCGTGGGAGTCCGTTTTACAGTTTTTACAGTTCCTTCTAGACCTTACCCTAAAGGTCAGAAGAGCGACAAAATGTGGTTCAAGAAATCACAGAGACCTTTCCAGGACACACAAGGTGATTCCTCCTTCAGAGGCAGGGGATGAAGAAATAATGGTAGACGTCGCCCTAGAGGCAGGGGAGGCCCACAAAATCAGGGAGGTTGCGATTCCTTTCGTGACCGTCCCTATCAGCGTTCCTGATGTGGAACCCGACTGTGCATCTCTGGAGCTGGTCGGGGGTCGCCTGTCCTTGTACCCAGAAGCCTGGCTAAATCTCACTCGAGACAAGTGGGTACAAGACACCAGAGGTTACTCTATACCCTTTTCCCATCCTCCACACCCTTCCAAAAAGATCCCAGATGTACCACCCAATCACAGGGATCAAGCGGCTATAGAGATAGAAAAGCTGCTATTAAAAAGAGCCATCTAAAAGGTCCCAACAGACCAGACAGGATTCGGAACGTACTCCAGGTTCTTTTTAGTTCCAAAAAGAACAGGGGGATGGAGACCCGTCCTAGACCTCATCAGGTTAAACGAGCATGTAAAGAAGTCCAAGTTCCGAATGGTCACTCTACAATCCATACTCCCTTTGTTGGGGAGAGACAGCTGGATGTGCTCAATAGATCTCTAGGATGCCTGCTACCACATAAGGATGGACAAAGCATCAAGGAGCTACCTACGCTTCCGGCTGGGAGCCAATCATTACCAGTTTTGGGCGCTGCCCTTTGGTCTCACCACAGCCCCCCGGGTGTTCACCAAGTGCACGGCAGTAGTCACAGCTCATTTGCGGCGTCAGGGAATCCAAGTCTTTCCATACCTGGACGCCACCACCAGGCATCGCCTAATTCAATCAAGAGATTCCACAATCAAGCTCTGTTCCCAGTTGGGAATCTTGATAAACTGGGAAAAATCCTCTTTTTTGCCCACTCAGTCTATAACTTTTATAGAAGCAAACATAGACACGGTCGAGATGTCAGCCAGACTGCCTACAGACAGAATACAGAATCTTGTGCAACAAATTTACAGAATACTTCCCCTTCAAAGAGTCAAAGCGAAGGTGGTGTTGCAGCTTCTCAGGACTATGGCGTCAACCATAACCTTGGTACCTTTAGCAAGACTACGTATGAGAATACTCCACTGGCTCCTGTCATCCCAGTGGTCGATTCAACAGTTGCCCCTACATCATCAGATCCTGATTACAGATTCTTGCAAAAAGGGCCTACGTTGGTGGATTCAACCAGGTCATCTTACCACAGGGACTCCCTTTGTACCGCACCAACCCATTGCCACTGTGACCATGGATGCCTCTCAGATAGAGTAGGGGGGCATTATCTTGGCAGGACTGTCCAAGGCACATGGCAAGAGCAGGAGGCCCATCTGCATATCAGTGTCCTAGAGATGAGGGCTGTGCGTCTAGCGTTGCATGCACTTCACAACCTTCTCCCTCTAGGGACGATAGCTATCCAGACCGACAACATGTTGGATGTCCTTCATGGATGCATCTGCAGTCATAACAAATGGGTTGTCCTGTCGTCAGGCAGCCCTTCGGTCGGCCGGATTCCAAAGTCTGGGTCCGGCTTCGGCTGATGTCGCACTCCACCCGACGTCATCTCTGCTGGTCTTCGGGTATAAAGGCATCAGCCGACGCCATTTTCCTCCGTATTTCTTGCCGCGTGGTGCCCGAAGCAGAAGCTGTTCGCAAGTGCCGGTCGGTCAGATCCAGAGATTACTACTACCGAATACTACTTCGAAGACTTCTAAAAAGCTAAGTACCCCGTTGGGGACTCTTTCTTGCCTCAGCCGATGTCAGAAAAAGTCAATAACTGTTTAACTTGTGGGAAACAAATACCTCATAAAGATTTCCACTCTTACTGTTTGCCTTGCTTAGGCCTGTGCTTCCTTCAACCGACGAACGCTTAGACGTCGGTCGGAGTTTGCTGAACAGTTTTTCGGCTCAGATTTTGCGTACATTATGCCGTCGGATCCTCCGACTACCCAAATTGTTAAAAACCGCAAAGAAAAAGACCGACACTCGCGGTCCGTGGTTTCGGCCGAAACCACGGTTAAGCAAGCCGCGAGTGTCTCGGTTTTGGCTGAAACCGAGAAAACTGGTCAATCTTCAGCCGAATCCATGACTACTACTGAGGCTCCTGCTACCTTACCGGAATCAGCCTCAGAAATTTTGCCTACAACTGTGGTTCCTAGTGATTTATCAGACACCATCCCTTTCGATGTCTCTACCCCAGCACGTGGTGCTGCTAGGCCTCCTGCAGCCATGTCTATTAAGGCCTTTGCCAGGGCTAAAGCAGCCAAATCTGCTAAATCAGTGCCTGTTAAACCCCCCTCACACAGGCCTACTTCTAGTTCACAAATGCTTACTCTGGCAGAAGATTTAATATCCCTAATTAGGGGATCCCAATCTCACCCAGACAGGGCCTCTCAGCCCCAGAAAAGAGACCTAGAGCAGAGCCCCGAGCCTGTGTCCTCTGATGATTCTCACGGATGACTCAGACATTACAGACCAGCCAGAGGCTCCTTTTTCCAATTATGAAGATTCCGATGCTGAAGAATCCATTCCAGCTGCGTCTCCACCAGAGGAATTCTCCTTTGGGGAAACCTTACATGCCATGAGAGAACAATTCCAATGGCAGGGACAAGATTTCTCAGATTCAAGAAAAAGGCTTAGGACTTTTCTGCACTTACCACAACACAGGCCCTTAGCTATACCTCCTGTTCTGCCTGTTGTGGACGATGCATTTAATGATGTCTGCACTGCACCTGACTCTTTACCTCCTACTTGCAGACCCCGAAACTATATCCCAGGGGCCTAAGGCAGTAGCCTCGACCACAGCAAAAAATCCTATTCCCTCTGAAAGGGAATCCAGGTCCTTAGAGAGATGGGGGAAAAAAGTCCACACCTCTGCTACACTCTCAGCTAGAGCTTTAAACTGTCAGTTTCACATGATCCAATACCAAGAGTTTATGCTTGATCAGTTAATTAAGAAGCTGTCCTCTGATGAATCTTTAGATAAGAAATATGTATTAGAAATGGTGAATAACATCCAACAGGTTAGTAACCATTCCTTAAAATGTGGCTATGATGCACTGGAGGCTTCATTTAGATCAGCCATGACTGGCACAGTGATAAGAAGGCATGCATGGTTGAAAGAACAGGTCTTACCGGATCATGTTAAAGCAAAGCTATTAGATGCTCCTATGGATAAGGCCAGTCTATTTGGGGAACCTGCCTAGCAGGTAATGAAGAAAATGGAAGAGAAGGCAAAATCTGTACAAACAGTTAAAGATTTCTTTCAGGTTCAGCCCCCAAGGTTTAGCAGGAACTGGCCTGCCAAAAATTGGTCCTTTCCTGACTCCACAAGATCCCAAAGGGGCAGGAATAGACGCTCTAGGGGCAGAAATCAATCCAGAGGAGGTGCCTACAGAGGACGACAGTGGCAAGGCAATAACCGAGGCACAGACACAACCACTGCCACTGCAACAGGACAATCACAGTGACTTGGCTCTGACTCCGCCTACCAGGGAGCAGATAGCAGCACCATTAGGCGGAAAGTTAGCCTTATTCTCGAAAAATTTGCACTATATCACAAAAGACAAGTGGATTTTGCAAACCATAGACCAAGGCTACCGGTTCCACTTCCACACCTTACCAGTAAAAAGAGGAATGCCAAACCTGCCTCCAAATCAAAAAACAGAAGCTCTGCAGCAGATAGCGGAATTAACAAAGATGAGAGCTGTGGAAAGAGTACCAATAACAGAACAGGGCAAAGGATTCTACTCCAGACTCTTCCTAGTGCCAAGAAAAGAGAAAAACTGGAGACCTATTCTCGACCTGTCCATCTTAAACACATACATCATTGTCCCAAAATTCAAAATGCTGACCCTCCAGCAACTTCTTCCCATGCTGGGCAAGGAGTGTTGGCTGGTAACTCTAGATCTCAAGGAGGCATACCTGCACGTCCCCATTCGACCAAATTGCAGAAGATACCTCAGATTTCTTGCAGGATCAGAGCATTATCAATTCTCAGCATTGCCCTTTGGCTTATCTACTGCGCCCAGAGTATTCACAAAATGCCTGGCATCAGTAATCGCTCACTGCAGAGTACAGGGAATCCAAATTTATCCATACCTGGACGACTGCCTGTTACAAGCGGACAACAAAAGCAAGCTGACAACAGATTTACAAAGGGTCATTTACTTGCTACAAGCACTGGGATACACAGTCAATTTACAAAAATCAAGGCTGATACCATCCCAAACAAGAACTTTCTTGGGCGCGGAATTGGACACAGTAAAACAAATGGCATTCCTAACTGCAGAAAAACAAAAAGAGCTCCCTCTCTACTTCTTGGCATTAACAAAGCAGAACAAACTAACAGCAAGAAAAGTTCTGCAGGCCTTGGGCTTCATGGCATCATGCATAATCTTGGTCCCACATGCCAGACTGCATATGAGAAAGTTACAGTGGTACCTAAAGAATTTATGGTCTCAACACAGGCACAGCTTAGAAACAGAAATACCACTAATCCCATGCCTCAAACAGGAGTTCCTATGGTGGGCTCAAGCATGCCAGTCAAACCCAGGCTTACCCTTCCACAACTTTCAAGCAAGCCAAACCATCACAACGACGCCTCAGACCTAGGATGGGGGCACATGCTGGACAAATGCGCACAAGGACTGTGGACTCAGGACCAGCTGCACCTGCACATAAACCAAAAGAAATGCTGGCAGTAAAACTGGCAATCCAAAACTTCAGACCATTCCTCAAAGAAGGCTATTTGATGATAAGGACAGACAACACCACAGTCATGTGGTACATCAACAAACAGGGAGGCACTCATTCATACCCCCTATGCAGAATGACTTTGGACCTTTGGAATCTGGCTCTCAGCTACAACATCCAGTTACAGGCAATATTTGTACCGGGAAAAGAGAACACCCTAGCAGACATTTTAAGCAGAACCACCTCGGATGCTCACGAATGGATGCTACACCGGACATCTTCAAGGCCATCACAAAGAAATGGGGAATGCCACAAATAGATCTATTCGCTTCCCACTCAATCACCAGCTCAAAAATTCTGCACAAGGACATTCCACCCACTTGCATGGAAGGTGGACTTCCTATCCTTCAGCTGGAAAGGCCTGACAGCATATGCATTTCCACCTCTTCCCTTGATGCACAAGGTACTACTGAAAATCAAAGAGGAACGTCCAAGGATAATTCTGATAGCTCCGAACTGGCCAAGACAACACTGGTACCCATTGCTGAGGAGCATGTCTCGGGAGAAAATGTGGTCAATACCCTGATGCCTCTGATGTTAACTCAGAACAACTACAACATCATACATCCCAACCTAAAAACCTTGCAACTGACTGCCTGGAACATCACATAGCAGCAACTAACCCAGACCTTTCCCAAAGGGTTAAAGACATTATCCTTGAAGCCCGCAGACCTTCAACAAGAAGGAACTATGCAGGAAAATGGAAAAGGTTAGTCATTTGGAGTACTGAAAGAGGAAAAGATGTGTCGAACATAGATATTGCTAACATTCTGGAGTACTTGGCAGAGCTTCTACATACAGGCCTGTCCTATTCCTCCATCAAGATACATGCATCAGCTATTTCAGCAGAATACAGCTTTGATCCGCCTGTCTTTTCACATCCTCTACTCAGGCAGTTCCTCAGAGGGATCAAGAATGTAAAACCTCCTAGGAAACCACCATTACCAGCATGGGACTTGAACTTTGTACTAGAAAAGTTGACACTCCCTCCGTTTGAACCAGCAGCAACAGCAGATCTACAACACCTGTCATGGAAAACTGCTTTCCTACTGGCTATTACTTCAGCAAGGAGGGTTTCGGAACTACAGGCCTTAATGGCAGTGCAACCCTTCCTAATCTTCCATCAAGATAGGGTGTCCATGAGAACTAATCCTACATTTATGCCTAAGGTGGTATCCAGAGTGTCTTTAAACCAGGCAATCCACCTACCTACCTTCTTTCCCAATCCACAAAACAGAGGTGAAAGAATGCTGCATACCTTGGATGTACATAGACAGTTACGCTACTACCTGGACAGAACCAAAAGTAACAGAAAAACTGACCAGCTTTTTGTAGCCTATGCAACAGGAAGGGAAGGAAAAGCAATTTCCAAACAGACAATCTCCAAATGGATAGGAAATTGCATAAGATTCTGTTACTCCTACCATGGAAAACCAATAAGACCTCATTCTACAAGGGCTACAGCCACTACCACAGCTTTCTTACGAGGAGTGGCAACCAAGGACATTATTGAGGCGGCTACTTGGACCTCCGTGCATACATTTGCCAAGCATTATAATCTACCTCTATATTCTAGATCCCGAGCAGGGTTTGCCACTGCTGTACTGCAAGGGATCCTAACTGCACCATAATTGTTATCCCTCCTCCCCTAGTTTGGCTATGGTATTCTACCCATTTGTTATGACTGCAGATGCATCCATGAAGGACATAGTACAGTTTTGTACCTACCATAAATGTAGATGTCCGAACTGGATAGCATCTGCAGTCAGGATTACCCTCCCTCCTTCCCCTCTGTGGTACCCCTAGGTTATTTACCCTCCCAATAGCTAGCTGGGGGGGGAGTCTCTTATGGTGTATTTGTTTTGTATATATGTACATACATGCTTATTTTTGTGTTTGCCTTGGCATTTATCCAAAATTTAGCTTTCCAAGACGGCAATTGGCATCTGGGGCAAGAAACACTGAGGAAAATGGCGTCGGCTGATGCCTTTATACCCGAAGACCAGCAGAGATGACGTCGGGTGGAGTGCGACATCAGCCGAAGCCGGACCCAGACTTTGGAATCCGGCCGACCGAAGGGCTGCCTGACGACAGGACAACCCATTTGTTATGACTGCAGATGCTATCCAGTTCGGACATCTACATTTATGGTAGGTACAAAACTGTACTTTGTCTGGTATCTAAATAAACAAGGGGGAACCAGATCATACCCCTTATGTCGAGAGGCCATGCGAGTTTGGGATTGGGCGATTTCTTCCCAATGCTTTCTCATTGCAATGCATATCCCGGGGACTTCCAGCGTAATAGCGGACAAGCTAAGCAGGACAATTTTGTTACCTCACAAATGGTCCTTGAACCAGAAAATAGCCAGTATGATCTTTCACAAGTGGGGACAACCCTGCTGCGACCTCTTTGCCAGTCCCATCAGCACCAAATGCAGCACCTTTTCCTCTCTCATCCCCCCTCCGGGGGAGTCTCCAAGAGATGCACTAGTCCATGATTGGCCCCTGGGACTCCTTTATGCTTTTCCTCCTTTTCCACTCATCCCCAAGGTCATACAGAAAGCAATGCTGTTGGGAAGCAAGATGATCCTCATCACCTCTTACTGGCCTCGTCAGATTTGGTTCCCTTTTCTCGGGCCTCACCTGTTGGACTGCCCATGGACGCTGGACCCAGTTCCCGACCTCCTGACACACATGTCAGGTTCTCTTCTCCCCAGTCTCCACACTCTCAAACTGACAGCATGGCTGCTGCAGTTCCATCACTAGTCAGGCTTCTTGATTTGTCTCCAGCTGTAACTCATATTATTACCTCTTCTCACAAGCCTTCGACCAGAAAATTGTATCATAGTAAATGGAAGAGATTTTCCATATGGGCACACAATAGAGAAGTTGATCCATTTACAGCTCCCATTACTATTGTTCTAGAGTTTCTTTCTGAACTCTTTCACCAAGGTTCAGCGGCTGCTACACTCCAAGTTCAACTAGCAGCAATATCTAATTTTCATGTGGGGATTAATGATTCCAGTCTTATGTCTCACAAACTGTGCAAATCCTTTCTTAAGGGTTCCACGATGTTGAGACCTCCTGTACAAGACCCCATTCCACCTTGGGACCTGAATTTAGTTCTGTCTAGACTTACTCTGCCACCATTTGAGCTAGCCCATAGTTGTCAGTTGAAGTTTCTGTCTTGGAAGACTTTTTCTGGTAGCAATAACCTCAGCCAGGCGAGTTTCTGAATTACAAGCTCTGTCTGTTAAACCTACATATTTAATTTTTCACAAAGACAGGGTATCTCTCCGGACCAACCCTTTTTTTATTCCTAAAGTCTGTTCTCAATTTCACTTAAACCAAACAATTGAATTGCCAGTGTTCTTCCCTAATCACTCCAACAAAGCAGAGTATACATTCCACCAATTGGATGTACACAGGCAACTACATTTCTATATCCACCGGACCAAGGAATTTAGAAAATCAGAACACCTGTTTAGTTCCTTTGCTGAGGTGAAAATGGGCTTGCCAGTTTCCAAGGTTACACTATCTAACTGGATCTCTAGTTCTATTTCCTTTATTTACAGTTCTCAAGGAAAGGAGTTACCCTTTAAAGTCAAAGCACATTCCACCAGGTCCTTCTCTACTTCTGCTGCTTTCCAAGCCAGGCCACCTATTGATAATATATGTGCAGCAGCAACATGGGCTACCCTTCATACCTTCCTTTCCCATTATAAATTGGATTTAACTTCCAAGGGTAGAGCTTCATTTGGTTCTACGGTACTCAGGAGTATCTTCCAGTGAGCCACCCATTCAAGATGCTAGGGATGCTGTCCCACATGTAATAATGGAGGCAAGATAGGACTACATAACATAAAGAAGTTATGTACTCGCCATAACGTTCCATGTATGTAGTCCATCTCGACGAACATTATTACGAACCCACCCACCAGCCCCCTTCCTGGAGGATCTGGATACAGTTTTTTTCCCCTTCTATAGTGTTTTTTTTGCCACAAGGGCTCCTTTTATTACAGTTTATTCTTCCGGACCTTTGTTCCTTTTTCATGTCTGATTCTGGTAGACTAGTAGCAAACAAGATCTGGGGAATGTGCGCATGCATCATGGGGTACCTATTAGCCACGAGCCAATCAGAAGTTTTCAGGCTTTCTAAGCGGCCGAGTCGGAGCCAAGGATCGGCTCCAAACCCACATGTAATAATGTTCAGTGAGATGGACTACATACATGGAACGTTATGGTGAGTACGTAACTTCTTTTTTTTGTGATATAAAAAAATGAGACCACAATAAATCATTTCAAAACTTTTCCTACCTTTAATGTGACCTATAAACTGTACAATTCAATTGAAAAACAAACAAAAAATATAAAAAACATACAATAATCTGGTTGCATAAGTGTGGACACCCTTAAACTAATACTTTGTTGAAGCGCCTTTTGATTTAATTACAGCATTCAGTCTTCTTGGGTAGGAGTCTATCAGCATGGCACATCTTGACTTGGCAATATTTGCCTACTCTTCCTTGCAAAAGCACCCCAAATCTGTCAGGTAACGAGGGCATCTCTTGTGCACAGTCCTCTTCAGATCACCCCACAGATTTTCTACTGGATTTAGGTCTGGGCTCTGGCTGGGCCATTCCAAAACTTGAATGTTCTTCTGGTGAAGCCATTCTTTTGTTGATGTGGATGTATGCTTGGGGTCATTGTCATGTTGAAAGGTGAAATTCCTCTTCATCTTCAGCTTTCTCGAAGACGCCTGAAGGTTTTTGGGCCAAAAGTGACTGGCATTTCGAACTGTTGATAATTCTTGCCACCTTGACTAAAGCCCCAGTTCCAGCTGAAGAAAAGCAACCCCAAAGCATGATACTGCCACCACCATGATTCACCGTGGGGATGGCATTCTTTTGGTGATGCGAAGTGTTGTTTTTGCGCCAAACATACCTTTTGGAATTGTGGCCACAAAGTTCAGCCTTGGTCTCATCAGACCATAACAAATTTTCCCACATGCTTTTGGGAGAGTTGATGTATTGTTTTGCAAATTTTAGCCTGGCCTGGATGTTTTTTTGTGTAAGAAAAGGCTTCCATCTTGCAACCCTACCCCATAGTCCAGACATATGGAGAATACGGTTGATTGTTGTCACATGTAGTACACAAGCAGTACTTGCCAGAAATTCCTGCACCTCCTTCAGTGTTGCTGTAGGTCTCTTGGCAGCCTCTCTGACCAGTTTTCAGCTGGTCTTTTCGTCAATTTTGAAGGAATGTCCAGTTCTTTACCACGTCACTGTTGTCCCATATTTTCTCCACTTTTTGATGACTGTCTTCTCCTGACTGATACCTTTCAACAAATGAGATCCCTTTGATGCCTTGTAAGCTCTCTGCGAACCATAGCTTTTGCTGTAGCAGGCAGCTGAGTAAATGTGAGGAAAATCCTACTAGGACAGCTGAACTTTATTTGGGATTAATCAGAGTCTCTTTAATTGATGGCATGGTTTACCCAAGAAGACTGAATGCTGTAATTAAATCCAAAGGTGCTTCAAGAAAGTATTAGTTTAAGGGTGTGCACATGTATGCAACCAGCTTATTGCAACCTTATTATTTGTTATATTTTTTCCCCTAACAGATTTGTTTGTTTTTCAATTGAATTGTACAGATTATAGGTCACATTAAAGGTAGGAAAAGTTTTGAAATGATTTATTATGGTCTAATTTTTTTATATCACAAAAACCTGGCATTTTAAGAGGGGTGTATACACTTTTTATATCCACTGTGTTTGTGTGTGTGTGTGTGTGTGTGTGTGTGTGTGTATATATATATATATATATATATATATATATATATATATATATATATATATATGTGTGTGTGTGTGTGTGTGTGTGTGTGTCGTTCTGTTCCTGTGTTGCAGTATTCTTAGTGTGGGATTCCCCAGCTCAGGTGACCAGAATGTCGGCTCCTGTACAAAAGCTTAAGCCTGGTTGCTGTAGGTGCATGGGACGTCACAGGTAGGGCCATAAACCAGGGACCTTAAATGTGATGTCTGCATGCACAATCCACAGAACTTTTCAGCCGCAGACAACGTCACATTGATCGCTTCACTCCTACACTCGCAGACCTCTAGAAAGCTAAGTACCCCATTGGGGAAATTTTCCATTTCTTTGCTTGAGCTTGGTTAGCCGCCATCGGGCGTCCCACCAGCTTCCGATCTAGGGTTTGAGGGACGTCTGATTGAAAGGTCTACTTTGACGACTCCCACAGAGGAAACTACTTCAGAAGTAATGGCCTGTGCGTCCTCTGAGACAGCACAGACGTCGGTCCCTACCAATGTTGAGGGGGAACCAGAAACAGTTTGACGACCAACCGAGACGCCATTACCTAAAGTCCAGGCCCCAGAACCCAGGCCTTCTCCCAGACCTACGCCTTCTAAGTGAAAACAAAAAAACAAACACCTGACTCCTACCCCAGAAGGAGTCCCAGAGTGGCAGTCATTTACTAATTCCTTGATGCAGGCTTTTATGGCTCTTAGGCCCACAACCTCTTCTCCCTCCACTATTCCAGTACTGAGTTCTAGACCTGCCACTGCCACTTCTCTCCCTTTGCTTTACTACCCAAGATGAGGAATCCATTGAAGGGGACTCTCCACCAGAGGATATTATCTTTGGGGAAACAATTACAAAGATGAAAGGATACTTCAAATGGGACACTACCCAAATGACTGACACCCAGAGGAGGTATTTTGAACTCCTTCAAGTGGAATCACCCTCCTAATCAGCTATCCCACCTGTCTTACCTGCCTGTCTGGATGCTTTTCCTCTGCATCCAAGAATCCTGGCTCATAGCCACCTGCTCCTAAGAGACCGGACAGGTTCTATAAAGTGCCTGATGACCAACAATTATTAGTTAAGCCTCCCCTGGCAGACTCTGCAGTAATTGCTGTCTCTCCTGACAAGGAATCCAGATGGATTCCTTCAGCATTTCTTCTGCCCACTGATAAGGATAGCAAAAGCATGAACAGGATTCGGAAAAAAGTGTACACCACCTCCACCCTGGCCTGGCCTTCCGAGCTATCAGTTACCAAACACACGTGGTAAAATATGCCCTGGACCTAGTTTCACAATCCTCCAATCTCTTGGCTGCCACCCCTGACTGCCCTACCAAGTCTGAGATAGCATCTAAACTGTCACTGCCTTCTCAGGTAGCCAGACATTCCATTAGGTGCAGTTATGATGACGCAGAGGCCACTGCTAGGTGTGCAGCTTCTGCTTCAGTTCTCTGCATATACTCTTGACTTCGTCTTCAACCACTCCCTGAGGATTTCAAATGTAAAATTATAGATGCCCCATTAGACCACAACCTTTTGTTTGGCAAGCAATCTGCAGAACTTTTTAAAAACCTGCAGGAGAAAAGTATGGAACTGCAGGACATCAAACATTTGCTTGTGTCTCCTATTCCTAAGCATTACAGGAATTATCCTGCAAAAACTTCTTTTGTCAGGAAAACTCCTTCCTCTGGCACCCCCTCCTCTACCAGGCACAGGAGAGGAACCAGGAGGCAAACCTTCTCCAGACCTGCTTTCTCTCAACCTACTCCAAGACGGCCTTTTCAGGATAGAATTGCACCAAACAATGCGTGACTGCCTTGCCCGTCTACCTTTGTCAGCCCACTTCCCCCACTGCCTCCCCTTTTGGAAAAACATCACATCAGGCCAATGTGTACTGACTATCATTCAAAATGGATACTTCCTTTCTTGGAAGGAAAAACCCATCCCAGGGTCCATCTGCTTTCCACCCAAAAATCAAATCCTTCTCTTTCCTCACATTCTACTAGACCTCCAAAGATTAGGAACAATAGAACCTGTCCCTCCAGGGCAGGAAGGAAGAGGAAGACTCTTTCTGGTCCCCAAAAAAGATGGGCCTTGGAGACCAATACTAGATCTATCCTTCCTAAACCAATTCCTAAGAGTACCATCATTCAGAATGCTATCCCTTCAAACTCTTCTCCCTTTAATCCCAGCCCAGGCCTACATGGTCACACTAGATCTAAAGGAGGCTTATCTCCATGTTCCCATAAAACCCTCCAACAGATAAAATTCTTACGTTTTACTGGACCCTGCTCTCATTTTCAGTTTACAGCCTTGTTCTTTGGTTTGTCTACTGCACCCAGGGTATTCACAAAATGCCTAGCCCCAGCCATTGCCTACTGCAGGACAAAAGGTGTCCAAATCTATCCCTACCTAGATGACATTCTCCTTTTAGCAGAAAGAGAAGACCTCCTCCAAAATCATCTCAGGTTCACCATCTCCCTTCTACAAAACCTGGGTTTCACCCTCAACTTAAACAAATCCTCCTTACTCCCGCAGCAAGACAAAATCTTTTTGGGCTGCAGGATCAGGACAGACCTGATGCGGGCTTTCCTTTCCCAGGACAAAGTCCTGTCCCTCTCCAGTCACTTCTAAAATGTTTTACTAGCTCCCCAGATATCTGCAAGACAATTCCTGCAACTCCTGGGGCTGATGGCAGCAACAACTCTATGCTTCCCTTAACAAGAATGCACATGCGGAAGTTCCAGTGGTACCTGAAAAACATGTGGTCACAACACCAACACTCCTTAGAGCAACTAATTCCCATTCTGCCCTGCCTCAAAACAAAAATAAGGTGGTGGGTTCAACAAATCCTTCACAACCCAGGACTACCACTTCAAATCCCCAACCCAACCTGTGCATACAGATGCATCAGACCTAGCCACCTGCAAAGGTTTCAGGGTACAGGAGGCATGAAATCCCACCCTTCAAAAGGAACATATCAATGTAAGGGAAATGACTGCAGTTTTTCTGGCCCTGGAGGCTTTTCTTCCTATTCTCCAGCCGAGCCCCATTCAAATATTCACAGACAACACCACAGTAATGTGGTGTCTCAACAAACAAGGAGGGACCAGATCTTACCTCCTTTGCAGGATAACTATACAAATTTGGGATCTCGCTTCCATGCACAGCTTGACCCTGTAGGCCTTATACATCCCCTCCCAGGACAACGAACAAGCGGATATTCTCAGCAGAACATCCTCTCTACAGCACGAGTGGATGTTGAACAGGGAGACCTTTCTAGACATTGTCCACCGGTGGGGCACACCTCAAATAGATCTGTTTGCCTCCCCCCAGAACAGACAGTTGAACAAATTCAGCATCAAGGATCACTCTCCACTTGCCTGGAGGGTCGATGCCTTCAGTATTCCATGGAAGGGACTGTTTCTATACGCTTTTCCACCCTTCCCACTAATCCAAAAGGTCCTACTGAAAATCAGGAAGGACAAACCAAAAACTTGCTGGTGACTCCCTACTGACCAAGGCAACACTGGTTCCCCCTACTTCTCTCATTAGCCAAGGGCAATCACCACAAGTTACCCCACAGTGTGGACCTACTCACACAACAAAAGGGCACTCTAATTCACCCTTAGGAACAGATGTTAGGCTTAACACTCTGGGTGATAAACTTCTAATCCCTTTCATACACCTCTACTCAGAGGATATGCTTACAGTTCTGAGGGAGGCCAGGAAACCTGCTACTAGGAAATCATATTTATCAGAATGGGAGAGATTCTCCAAATGGTGTCTACATAAGGACAGGGACCCTGGCCAGGCAGACCCATCCCTAGTCCTTGCTTATGTGTGTGAACTCATTAAGGATGGCCTTTACTACTCTTCAGTGAAAGTCCACCTTTCAGCTTGCCTACCTCTAGATCCCCTTTGCTATCCAGGCTGGATGTAAAATTTTTCCTGAGAAGGGTCTTACACATCAGACCACATAGAAAACCCATCCCACCAACTTTGTCCTGGAAAAACTAACACTGGCTCCCTTCGAGCCAGCTAGCACTGCTACTTTACAAATGTGTACATAGAAGACTATACTGCTGGTGGCCATCACTTCTGCCAGGAGAGTGTCAGAGTTACAGGCTCTCATGGCCTGCCTCCCTACACTACCTTTCACAAGGATAGGGTGACCTGACGCATTAACCCTTCCTTCATGCCTAAAGTGGTCAACGAACTGTCCTTAAGTCAATCCATTCACTTACCTACCTTCGTCCCCTCTCCAACTAACAGTAGTGAGAGGATTTTCCATTCCCTGGATGTACACAGACAATTTAGATTCTACCTAGACAAAACTAAGTCCTTCAGAAAATCTGACCAACTGTTTTGTCTCTTTCCACCACAGGGCTGTGGGCAAGACAGTCTCCAAACAAAATATTTCATGTTGGATCAGAAAATCCATTTCCTTCTGGTATTCACACCATGGCAAGCACTTACCCCAATGGGTGAGAGCTCACTCCACCATAGGCATGGTTACTTCCAAAGCCTTCCTCAAAGGGCTGGACACAGCATTCATTCTGGAAGCAGCCACCTGGTCCACAATTCACACCTTCACCAAACACTACAAATTGGACCATGTCTCCAGAGCCAGGAATAGAAGGACATAGAATAGTTATGTAAAATCTTACCATAACCGTAGATGTCCTTCCCTTCCATGTTGCAGTATTCCTTCCCTCCGTCTAACCCCCTGCATTTAGTTTGGAGTATGGATATAACTCTTGGGCATTAGGAAGCTCTATCCTTCACAAAGAACAGACTAGCCAGCATATGACACTTGACACTTCTGGCTGACATCATTTGTTGCTCTGTTTGGGACTGTCTGATTGGTCTTCACGTTCTGAGGTCTGTGCGTGCAGACATCACATTTAAGGTCCCTGGTTTATGGACCCTATGTGTGACATCCCACGCACCTACAGCAACCAAGCTTAAGCTTTTGTATAGGAGCCAATGTTCGGGTCGCTTGAGGCAGGGAATCCCACACTAAGAATACTGCAATATGGAAGAGAAGGACATCTATGGTTATGGTAAGATTTTACACAACTATTTTATATGTATGTGTGTGTATGTGTGTGTGTGTGTGTGTGTGTGTGTGTGTGTGTGTGTGTGTGTGTGTGTACTTTTTTATATACACACACGTGTGTTTAAGGGTAAAGCAAGTGTAATTACATTACTGAAGCCATTATTTCTTTCACTTCATCTTAGTAACACTAGAAGTATAGCCAGTCTGAAAACTGTTATTTTGGGGTGGGGGTAGAAAGATGGTCTAATGCGAAAGCAACTGCTTATTGATATTTTTAGGGGCATTGTGACTGTTGTGGTAGGGGAAGGTGGTAAAATCTGTATGTGAAAATCACCACAGCTTTCATTTTTGGACATTTTTTGTGACTTCTTCACAGTAAAAGTTTATGCGCCTTGTTATAAGGGTGCATATTCTACAAGAAGAATGTGTGTATAAAAAGAGTTGAAACTAATGTTTGTGATATTTTATAAACTAAATGGAGCCCCACCCAAGTTTTAACATTCAGAGTTAATTCGTCGTAATTTTACAGCATAATCCACTTCAGATGTCTTTAGATTCTGTTCACAACATGTTTATTTTTTTCTCCTAGGATCAAATGTTTAAAACTGCATTATGTCAGCCTATGAACTCATACCACAGTTCCTTTTTTTACTTCTAAAAGTGACATTTTCAGGCAGTTGAAGTGTTCACACATGCAGGAGAGCTCTAAAGCAGCCACTGTGTAACATATTTTTGCTGATGCTCTACAGACGATTTTAAATACGGACAGGGAAGTTTGACTATTGCCAGACCTGTGCTACTATATTTTGGAAATTCTGTTATCTTTAAACTTCTCTACCATTTCAATATTCTGGCATTTAACAAATATGTCTGCTTTTGTGAAGCATTTATTATGCTACAACAAAATCGCCAAACTCGCCACAGGGACATCCTACCATAGTCACCACTGTCTCTCACTTGCTGAACTGGGCTGGCTTGAACTCCCTCACCTCCTTCAGTGGTATCAACTCTCACTCGCCCACAAACTAGTAAACCATCCACTAAATGTCCCATCCCTCCAGAATCTACTCCAATCCTATCGCACCACCAGACCACCAAGATCCAGCAACAAAAATCACTTGCAGATCACTAAAGCCAATAACTCTGCTGGTAAAGCACTATTCTCTTGCGCCATAGCCAAATTATGGAACTCACTCCCACCCACAATTACCTCCGTACCATCATGCACCCACTTCAAAACTTTACTAAAAGCGCACCTAAAAACATGCTGGCTATGCCCTTGCAACTCCCACTCTAATATCATCCACCCCATCCAACCACTACCTTTCTTTCCACTCCACTAACTACCTTGATTATAGCAAGCTCAGATGCTCATAAGCCTAGTACTTATTATACATCAGGAACTTCTCATTGTAACATTTGTTAATGTCTGTTATGTACTTCACAGATAAAGATTCTAGTTGTCTACTGATGTACTATGTTCTTCATCTGTAAATATGTTGTAAATAATTGCTATGTTAAATTGTTAATCGCTATGTAATCCAGTGTAACTACTGTTTGTTTATTTTACTATGGAGTTTTTCCCCGGGCCTCCGCTGAAAATGGACCTACGTCCAGTCGGACACTCCCGGTCAACAAATTTAAATAAATAAATAAAATAAATAAAATTATTTGTTCAGTATAGAAAATGAGTTCTGTAAAGTATTCTTAACAGGAACTAAATCTGAAAAAAGGGTACACAGTAAGTGGCTTCTTCTTTGTAGCATTTATCTTTCAAGATCATTCAGTATCATGCTAAAATGGACTCTAAATATAACAGCAGACTATTCAAATAAAAGACATTGAAAATTCACCTTTAAATTTAGTAGACTGAAAGAAGAGCAGGAAAGTGAGCCTGAATTTATATTAAAATAGATCATGTGATTATTTGGTAAACTTGATGACTTAGACAATTGAGAAAGGAGAGGTTATATAAGAATTTGTGGTGTTCCTGAAAAGTGGAAGGCAGTAACATAAACATTTTACCTTCATAACTACCAAAGTTTTGAAACTACAGGAAAGACTGTCATGAAACTGAGAGGCCCCATAGATCATTAGTGAAGTCTATTAAACCAGACTGAGCACCAGAGTTCATATTTAAAAAAAAAAAAATTCTTGTCTGGATAAGGAACTAATCTTAAGAACTGTTTGGTCAAATTCACTTATTAAAGTGGATTGCAATACCATCAACCTGATAATTATTTTTCTCTAAAACACTAAAGAAAATCTTGAAAAAGCCCATAAGAGAACTGTAATCCTCATGTTCTTTACTTAACAGAAGTTACATTTTATCTGTCTAATGAAGCTGGTGTTCTTTAAGCTGTACCTGTTTTTCCAAATATTTAAAACAAATTTGTTTCCCTGATCTAAAAATATGGACCTGATTTATACATCTTTAAAAATACATTACGGACAAGACAATTAGAAAAGTTTTGTATCCAAAAAAATCAGGTCGTATAGCAAACTGTAACAAATAATGAGAACAGTACTAATATGTAGGTCTGAATCTGATTTTATTTTATTCTGTTAGTTATTGTATAACTTGATTTTGTTATTTTCTATACCTATGTGTTTTCCTTTATATTTAGTTCATCTTTCCCGTATATCTGTATAAATATGTTGTATTGGTATTATTCATTAGTTTATTTTATGAATATTCACATGGCACTACTACTACTTTTATTTTACTTCTACTTTAATCATTTTGTTGAATATAGTCAGCATGAAGTAACAGAGATTTGATTAAGCTTTGCTTTTGGCATGAGTATTAATGACATGCTAATTAGTTTAACTTAATAAATGACATGCTAATTAGTTTAACTTAATATGCATATTTCAGCACATTGACATTTTTTATTAGAAACTGTAGTCCTGAAAAACTGACAGTAGTCGTAAATGCTTATGCTAATGTTAAGAGAAATGTTGGGGGCTTTTTTATATACTTTGTTAAAGAAAGCACTGTCTACTCAGATGCTGTGATTGATTGCAGGACTGCCCTTTGACCTGGATGCATCTGATCCTTTCTTGGTTTTGTTGTGGTGAGATCCGGATTATTGCACTTATTTTAACCCACTCTTGATAGTTTGCGTGATGATGGCCAACCCTTCTGGGTGGCAATTTTTCATATAGTAGTGGTGCGACTGTTTAATTTTTATTGTCTGTGAACTTGTCTGGCAGGAGTAGCCATTGCTTTAAAAAAGTCTGCATCATTGGTGAGCATGTAACTGGTGACCTTGTGTCATTGAATGTCTGAAAAGGAGTGCAAGCCTGCAGGGATTTTGCTGGACTGACTGGGCATCCCAATTCTAGGAGTGTATTTACCGAATGTTCTCCTCTTCCTTCATCTCACTGTGTATAGATGAGAGGTGGGTATGCAGCTTTGTAATGGGTTTATTTGGATGGTACTCTCAATTTGTATGTTTTCTGTTTGATTGTAGGCATGCAGCTTACGTTTACTGAATAGTTATTGTTGAATTCTAATTGTATCTCATTCAACATATGAGTTGTCAGGTCTGACTGGATTCGACCTTGGTGCTGATTTTGAAGCTTTCATGGTTCCAAGGCTCTGACTCCTCCCTTACCCATAAATTAACTCCATCCTAGTACTTCAGATCTCTTTTGCCACAGGAAGACTTCTTCTGGTGCTCTTTCTCCTACCGAAAGTTTTTTTTTTCTATCAGTTGTAGTTGATTAGAACAATAGTGTTTTCTTCTGTGTGCTATTAGATAGTGGTTTAGATAGTTTCAAGTAAAATTTGTAAGAGTTTGTAGTTTTATAGTCTTTGTAGAGAGTAGTGTTTTCTATTTTTTTCTATTTTTTTCATAGTCCATAGAGGTAAGTAAGGCTTCTCATCTTAATTGGTTAAGACGCATCTTGGGAATATCATGGAAGGACAAAGTAAAAAATGAGTGTGTTAGAGAGAGAACACAACAAAGGAAAATTGAAAATATCATTAATGAAGGAAGACTATGTTGGTTTGGTCATGTTAACTACATGGACACTAGCAGGATTCCTATACAGTCCCTCGACTGGGAACTAGCTGGATACAAGTGCAGACCTGGCAGACCTCGACAAAACTGGAAAGGAGTTGTGGCAAGAGATATCCATTGCCTAACTATCACTTGTTAGGAAGTGAAAGAAGCAGCACCTGATAGGACACAGTGGAGTCAACTTGTGGCCCAATGCATCATTGATGCGGGGTGAACCGAAGGCCTAAGATAGAGTTAAGTATAGATCCAATATTGTATATTTCCCCAATTTAACATATACATTGTTGGATGTGACCAGATCCAACCTCAGCACCGATTTTGAAGCTTTCACGTTTCCAGGGCTTTGACGTCTCTCCTACCCATAATTTCGTGAAATCCATCCTAGTACCTCAGATCTTGTTTGCTGCCTGAAGACTTCAGATGTGTTGCTAGGGCTCTGATATCCTCCTCTGGATTCCATTTTTAACTCAACTGTGGACTACCTGTTGTTTTATTATTTTGTAGTACGTATTTTTAAGTTCAAATTTTATTAGTGAACTAGGTGCATAACATATTTCAAGGAGTGAACTTCAGACCGTCCACACTGCAAAATTTCTGCTTGGTTTGTTTTTGAAGAAGTAAATGTTCAGTATTAATTGTGCTATATAAATTCATCTGTAGAAAATAAAGTACATATGTATAAGTTTATTATGCATATATGTGGATGTGCGTATGTGTCTGATAACATTCCTTGGTGCAGGCTTGAATACAACTGCCCAGATGGCTTATCTTACTCCAGAAAAACAAAGGCAACTGACTACTTACTTCAAACTGATGGCAATAAAAATCCAGTCTTCTGCAAGACAAATTCTGCAGGCTCTGGGCTTCATGGCATCCTGCATCCTACTAATTCCATATGCAAGACTGCATATGAGGAATCTTCAATGGTACCTAAAAAGCTTATGGAGTCAACATTCACACAGTCTGGAAACAATGATTCCTCTCATTCCCTGCCTGCAACAGGAGTTTCTATGGTGGGCAAAGGCCTGTCACCAAAACATGGGACGGCCCTTCACTCTACCCCCTGCCAGCCAAACCTTAACAACAGATGCATCAAATTATGCCTGGGGGGCCCACATGGCAGGAAGATGCAATCAGGGCATATGGGCACCAAAACAAATGCATCTACATATCAACCAGAAAGAGATGCTAGCTGTTCAAAATGCCCTAACAGCCTTCAAGGACTTATTTCATCCAGGACAACTACTGATAAAGACGGACAACACCACAGTCATGTGGTATATAAACAAGCAAGGGGGCACACACTCATACCCCCTTTGCAGATTAGCCATGGCACTGTGGGACACAGCTTTGACCTACCAAATACATCTTCAAGCTCAATTCCTGCCAGGAAAACAAAACACTCTAGCAGACGATTTAAGCAGAAACCTTATGGATCCTCACGAGTGGAAACTAAATCCACAAGTCTTCAGCATGATAACAGAGAAATGGGGGAGCCCAGACATAGATCTATTTGCCTCTTCCCAAAATTATCAACTGAAAAGATTCTGCACAAGGACTTATCACACACAAGCATGGAAAGTGGATGCCCTATCCTTCAGTTGGAAAAACCTATCAGTTTATGCCTTTCCTCCTCTGCCTCTTCTACCCAAGGTCCTCCTAAAAGTCAGACAAGAGAAGCCAAAGATGATATTAATTGCCCTGGACTGGCTCCGCCAATACTGGTACCCAATCCTAAGGAACTTGTCTCAATACCCAGCTTAGATCTTGCCTCAAACACCACAACTACTGTCCCAGCAAAACAATCAGATCCTGCACAATCAACTACAGACTCTAAACCTGGCAGCATGGCTAATCAGGTAATCATAAAAACAACACCTCTCAGTTAAGCTGTGATGGCTGTCATTTTGGAAGCCAGAAGGCCTAGTACTAGTAAATCTTATGCTGACAAATGGAAGAGATTCTGTGCTTGGAATCAAGCACAAGGAACTGATACAGCAGAACCAAATATTCCTCAAATATTACAATACTTAACTGAGATGCTTGACAAGGGCCTATCTTTCTCATCAATTAAAATCCATGCCTCGGCCATTTCGGCTCATTACAACACAGAGCCACCAATCTTTTCTCATCCTTTACTAAAGCAGTATCTTAGAGGAGCCAAAAATTTAAGGCCTCCTAGAAAATCACCAATACCCGCATGGGACTTCAATTATGTGTTGGAAAAGCTCACCCTGCCTCCATTTGAGCCAGCTGCTACTGCTGATATAAAGTTCTTATCATGGAAAACAGCTCTGCTACTAGCAATTATGTCAGCAAGAAGAGTCTCAGAGCTGCAGGCACTCATGGCTATGGAGCCTTTTATCATATTTTACCCAGACAGGGTGTCTCTGAGGACAAATCTTTCATTTATGCCTAAGGTGGTTTCCAGTGTGGCTCTTAACCAAACTATTCATCTGCCAACCTTTTATCCAAATCTGCAGAGCAAGGAGGAGAGAATTCTGCATTCCTTGGACGTACACAGACAGCTAAGATTCTACTTGAACAGGACTAAAGCTCCAAGAAAAACTGAGCAATTACTAGTGCCATGTGCTGCAGGATCAGAAGGAAAAGTTATTTCAAAGCAGACTATTTCAAAGTGGATAAGCCACTGCATTCGTTTCTGCTTCTTACACCATGGCAAACCTCTTCCCAAGGGCAATAGGTCTCATTCCACCAGAGCTGCAGCTACTTCAGCAGCCTTTCTCAGAGGAGTACCAACCAAAGACATTCTGGAGGCTGCTACTTGGAGTTCTCTTCACACCTTTACAAAACATTATCATTTGCCTCTCTACTCTAAGTCCAGGGCAGGCTTTGCCACTGCAGTTCTGCAGGGCCTTATAGCCACACCTAATGCTGTTTAGCTCCAGCCTCCCATCCATAGCTTTGGGATTCTACCCAAATGTAATGACTGCAACAGTGAAATACGATGAACATAGTACAGTTGTGTACATTTACCATAAATGTAGATGTTCGAGTTTATTCACTGCTGCAGTCCAGGTAACCCGCCCGCCATCCCCTTTCATTCTGGAGTTTATCTTTCCTTCTCTATCTTCTACAACCTATGTGGTGTATTTGCTTGTAGATGAAGGTAAAGTTTGTATTGATGCATGTATATATAGTTTTTATATATATATTTTTGCTACCTTTTTGGGGGCACCTGACATCTGGGGCAAGAAAAACTCAAGAAAATGGCGTCGGCTGCTTGTTTTATACCCCTGACGACCTGACGTCATGGAAGAGGAGACAGCAACTGACGCAGGACCCAAGACTGTGGAATTCAGGCCGACTGAGGGCAACCTGCTAGCAGATTACCCAAATGTAATGACTGCAATAGTGAATGCACTCGAACATCTACATTTATGGTAAGTGTACACAACTGTACTTTCTGATGCTGGAAGGTATGGAATGAGTAGTATCCTGGTAGTGCTGGTGTGCTCTCTGGAGCCTTGAACTAGGTTTCTGTTACTGCACAGATATCAGTATTCTCCATATTGAGAAGTGCCTCGAGTGTGTGCATTTGGAGGCGGAGACTTCTGGTAATGAGTAGCATTTAGCTCACTTTGTGTTTTTTTGTTTTGGTTACGGGGTTTGGTTTGTCCTGAGTGACCAGTGTTCCACACCTGAAGTCAACACCTCATTGCCTCGATCCGACCATAAGCTAATTACCCTAGATGTCCACATTCTGCCCCCCCCCCTTAAGGAAACCATGTTAAAAATTTTCTCCAAAGCCAACTTCATGCTTCTTAAGACAGAAGTGATGAACTTCATGATACCCATGCAGATGGACAATACAGATGTTCATCATGTTTCACTGTTGCAGTCATTACTCTTGGGTTATCCTGCTGGCAGGCTACCCGCAGTCGGCCAGAATTCCAAAGTCTAGGTCCGGCGTCGGTTGCGTCAGTGCGCCAGGGGTATAAAAGATGCAACCGATGCCATTTTGTTCAGTCTTTCTTGCTGCGCGGTGCCTGAAGCAAAAGCAGTTCGCAAGTGCCGGTCGGCAGACTCCTGAGATTTTCAAATCCGAATTTCAGAACCGAAGTCTTCATTAAAGCTAAGTACCCTGTTGGGGAAACTTTTTTCTTGCTCCAGACTGATGTCAGAAAAAGTTAACAATTGTATTTCTTGTGGGAAGCAAATACCTCATAAGGATTTTCAGTCTTACTGTATTCCTTGCCTAGGGCCTGATCACAATGTTGCTAGCTGTCGGTTTTGTGCTAGATTTAACCAACGCACTATCAAGCGTCGGTTCGATTTTGCATTTCATTACTTTGGCCGAAGATTTAATTATATAATGCTGTCGGACCAGCCGACAACCGGAGTTTACAAAAAACGCAAGGACAAGGAAAAGGATAGGCATCTGAGGTCCAAAACCGACGACGAAGCCTCTGCTAGGCCATTCGCCGGTTCTCAGTGAGGAGCTTTCGCAGCCCCTGGTGCCCGCTACCTCAGAGCCACAGGCCGCTTCCGACTCGCACGTGGAGCCAACTGGGCCTCTGGAAACTCAAGGTATTGGACACTCGGAAATCATTCCCTCAGATGGGTCCGGAGCCTCTGAGCAGGCATCAGCTTCTGAGGGTATTTTCAGACCTACACAACTATATATTAAGCCATCTTCATCTTCAAAGACAAAGACTAAAGCAGCTCTAAAGACAAAGAAACAAGTACAGCATTCTCCTACTCAGACTTCCATGCCTAAAAAACAGATGCTCAAGATGGCCGAAGACCTAATTACTCCGATCAGGGGCTCCCATCCCCCTCCTGAAAAGAGGCCTAGGCAAGAGACAGAGTATGATTCTTCTGATCAGGTTTCTATTTCCTCTGATTCCTCTTCTGAAGAGGATTACTCCATGCTTCCCTATGAGGATTCTGATGCGGAAGAATCCATTCCTTCAGCCTGTCCTCCTGAGGATTATTCTTTTGGGGAAACCCTGCATACCATGAGGGAGCATTTCCACTGGGAGAGCCAAGATTATTCTGAATCTAAGAAAAGGCTCAGAGACTTTCTGCTACTTCCTCCTCACAGACCCCTTGCTATTCCACCTGTTCTAGACATTGTAGATGATGTATTTTCAGAGTCCGGCCTGTCCCCTGTCTCTTTACTCCCTGCTCCTGCTAAGCCAGACAGATACTACAGGGTCCCAGATTCTCATAAATTCCTGTATAAAAACCCCGCTGCTGACCCAGAAATTATATCTCTGGGTCCCAAGGGGGGTAAAGCTTCCACTGCAAAAAACCCTGTCCCCTCTGATAGGGATTCTAGGGCTCTAGACAGATGGGGGAAAAAAGTCTAAACTTCTGCTACCCTGGCTGTAAGGGCTTTAAATTGTCAGTTTCATATGCTTAAATATCAGCAATATTTAATGTCACTGCTTAAACAAAAAGTGTTGACAAACACTGAATGTTCAGAGAACAAGGAATTGCAGGATTTATTGCATGCAGCTGAACAAGTGGGAAGGCATACTTTGCAATGTGGTTATGATTCACTTGAGGCTTCTTGCAGGGCCGCAGTTACTGGTTCTGTTATTAGAAGGCATGCTTGGTTAAAGGAACAGAACCTGCCTGATCATGTTAAAGCAAAATTATTAGATGCACCATTACAGCATGATACTTTGTTTGGTACTAAAGCAGAAGAGGTGTTGAAAAAAAATGGAGGATGAAGCAAAATCCATGCAGACAGTCAAGGATTTCTTACAGGTACAGCCACCCAGGTTTAGTAGAAACTGGCCTTCTAAAAATTGGTCCTTTCCAGTGTCAGACAGACCACAAAGAGGCAGATACAGGCGTCCCAGAGGCAGATCTCAGCCCCAAGGCTCATACAGGCCTAAACAATGGGGTGCTACTACCTCCAAAGGCAGAGAAGACAAATCACAACCTTACAGGAAACAGTCCCAATGACTTTCCTCTACCAGATCCAAGCACTTCTCTTTTGGCAGCCCCCTTAGGGGGAAAATAGCACTTTTTTCATCAAATTGGCAAATGGTTACCCAAGACAAATGGTTCCTGAACATAGTGTCCCAAGGCTACAGGTTCCATTTTCACACCCTACCAAGGTCAAAAGGTATGCCAGACCTGCCACACAATCAATGGGCAGTGGCACAAAAACAAATTACAGTCCTCATGGATATCAGGGCCATTCAGCATGTACCACAAGAGCAGGGGCAAGGATTTTACTCCAGACTTTTTCTAGTACCCAGAAAGGACAAAACCTGGAGACCAATACTGGACCTGTCAATTTTAAGTATGTTTCTGGAAGTTCCAAAATTCAAGATGTTGACTCTACAGCAGCTACTGCCCATGCTGGGCAAGAAGGCTTGGCTCGTAACTTTGGACCTAAAAGAGGCATACCTGCATGTCCCAATCAGACAATCTTGCCGAAGATACCTCAGATTCATAGCTGGCTCAATGCATTACTGATTCTCTGCACTGCCCTTTGGCTTATATACTGTGCCCAGGGTCTTCACAAAATGCCTGGCACCAGTAATTGCATTTTGCAGACAAAAAGGAATTCAAATATATCCCTACTTGGACGACTGCCTAATTCAAGCAGAGACATTCTTCTGAAGCATCTGGCGTTTGTAAAAAGATTACTAATTGGCGTAGGGTACACAGTAAACGAAAAGAAATCAAAACTAGTGCCCTCCCAAGAGATAATATTCCTGGGTGCAAAGTTAAATACAACTGCCCAGATGGCTTATCTCACGCCAGACAAACAAAAGCATCTGACTACTTACTTCAAGGAATTGGCAACAAAAACCCACTTATCTGCAAGGAAAATCCTGCAGGCCTTGGGTTTCATGGCATCTTGCATTCTACTAATTCCACATGCCAGACTGCATATGAGGAAACTACAATGGTACCTATAAAGTGTTTGGACTCAGCATTGCCACAGCCTGGAGACAGTAATTGCACTCATTCCCTGCCTGCAGCAGGAGTTGCGATGGTGGGCAGAAGCCTGTCACCACAACAAGGGTCTGCCATTCAGTTTACCCACAGCCAGACAGACACTGACAACGGATGCATCAGATTATGCATCCGTTGTCAGTGGATGCATCAGATTATGCCTGGGGGGCCCATATGGCAGGAAAATTTATTCAGGGCACATGGCCTGCAAACCAGATGCGTCTTCACATCAATGAAAAAGAGATGCTAGCTGTTCAAAATGCCCTGACAGCTTTCAAGGACCTGCTTCATCCAGGACAGTTACTGATAAAGACAGACAACACTACGGTCATGTGGTACATAAACAAACAGGGAGGTAGACATTCCTACCCCCTCTGCAGACAAGCAGTGACCTTATGGGACACAGCACTGACTTCTCAAATTCACCTGCAAGCACAATTCCTGCCAGGAAAAACAAATACTCTGGCAGACGAACTAAGCAGAAACCTCATGGATCCCCACGAATGGAAACTGGATCCACAAGTCTTCAACATGATAACAAGGAAATGGGGATGCCCAGACATAGATCTATTTGCCTCCCCTCACAACTGCCAATTACAGAGATTTTGCACAAGGATTTACCACAAGCAAGCATGGAAAGTGGACACCGTATCCTTCAGCTGAAAAAATCTAACGGTGTATGCTTTTCCCCCACTGCCTCTCCTTCCCAGGGTACTCCTAAGGGTCAGACAAGAGAAGCCAAAAATTATACTGATTACACCATATTGGCCATGCCAGCACTGGTACCCAATCCTAAAGAGCTTGTCTCAAGGTCCAGCATGGATATTGCCTCAAACTTCTCACTTGCTGACCCAACAAAACAATCAGATCCTGCACAGCCAACTCAGGACCTTAAATCTGGCAGCATGGCGGATAATGTAGCCATTCAGAACACTCCTCTTTCAAAAGCTGTTATGGATGTTATCTTGGAGGCCAGGAGGCCCAGTACCAGAAAATCTTATGCAGGTAAATGGAAGAGATTCTTTGCTTGGAACCAGGAACAGGGCATTGACACTTGTGTACCAAATATCCCTCAGATTTTACAATACCTAACTGAGATGCTGAACAAAGGCCTTTCCTTCTCATCAGTCAAGATTCATGCCTCTGCCATTTCAGCCCATTACAATACGGAACCACCTATTTTTTCTCATCCTTTAATAAGGCAGTACCTCAGAGGGACCAAAAACATTAGGCCACCAAGGAGAGCACCAATTCCGGCCTGGGGCCTCAATTATGTTTTGGAAAAACTCACACTGCCCCCTTTCGAGCCAGCATCAACAGCAGATATAAAATTCTTATCTTGGAAAACAGCTTTGCTCCTAGCAGTAACCTCTTTTTCATCCAGACAGGGTTTCTCTGAGGACAAACCCTACATTTATGCCTAAGGTGGTGTCCAGTGTGGCCCTTAACCAAACCATTCACTTGCCAACCTTTTATCCTAATCCACAGAACAAGGGTGAGAAACTTCTGCATTCTTTGGACATACACAGGCAGTTACGCTTCTACTTGGACAGAACTAAAGCTTTCAGAAAGACTGGGCAACTTTTAGTGTCATATGCTGCAGGATGGCAAGGAAAAGCTATCTCAAAACAGACTATTTCTAAATGGATAGGCCATTGCATCCATTTCTGCTATTTTCAACATGGCAAATCAGTGCCTAAGGGCATTAGGCCTCATTCCACCAGAGCAGCAGCCACTTCAGCAGCCTTCCTCAGAGGAGTACCAACCAAAGATATCTTAGAGGCTGCAACTTGGAGTTCAGTGCACACCTTCACAAAGCACTACCACTTACCTCTTTACTCTAAGTCCAGAGCAGGCTTTGCCACTGCAGTTCTGCAGGGCCTCATAGCCTCTCCTAATCCTGTTTAGCCCAGCCACCCTACGTCAGCTTTGGGATTCAACCCAAGAGTAATGACTGCAACAGTGAAACACGATGAACATAGTACAGTTGTGTACCTACCATAAATGTAGATGTTCGAGTGTATTCACTGTTGCAGTCCAGGTTACCCACCCACCATCCCCCTCTTCTTTGCTGGGACTTATCTGCACTTCTCTATCCTATACAACCTTTTTGGTGTATTTGCTTGTAGATGAAGAAAATGTTATTTTTGTGCATGCTTTTTTATTGGAATATTTTTCAGCCTACCAATTTGGGGGCACCTGATATCTGGGGCAAGAAAAACTGAAGAAAATGGCGTCGGCTGCATCTTTTATACCCCTGGCGCACTGACGTCAGGGAAGATGCGACAGCAACTGACGCCGGACCTAGACTTTGGAATTCTGGCCGACTGCAGGTAGCCTGCCAGCAGGATAACCCAAGAGTAATGACTGCAACAGAGAATACACTCAAACATCTACATTTATGGTAGGTACACAACTGTACTTTACGACTACTGAATCCTACACAATTGCACTTTATAAGCACTTACATGAATGCATGGATCGTGCTATCCCAAACAGAACCAAAATGCTATTCTCCAAAAAAAGGAAGCCAATCTTGTGGTCCCCTGCCATTAACAAACTGTACAACAGAAAGAAGAAACTGTTGCAAATGAGTGCAAAATCCCATGAGTTGAGGAGCTCCCTGGTCAGCCTCAGTAAGAAGCTGCGATTCTTGATAAAATCCTCCAAAGCTAGTTACGAAAACAAAATCGCCACTGATTCTAAAGACGATCACAAAGCATTCTATAGCTATGTCAAGAATCTCAATGGCAACACTCAGATCTGCTCTGTGTTACAGCACAATGGCACTAAATATACAGACCCAACTGATATTGCCAACATCCTGGCAGATTGGTTCAGTGCTAACTTTACCCCCCGCTCACCCATTAAAGAGCCCATCTCTATACCGGAAGAATGCAAAGTTCCTGTAATCACGGTTGCACAGGTAAAAACCACACTCTCCAAAGACAAGAACACAGCATCCATGGGACCAGACAACATCCCAGGCTGCGTTCTACACGAACTACAGAATGAACTGGTACCCCACCTAAGTACCATGTTCAATCATAGCCTCACCTCAGGCTTTGTGCCCACTGAATGGCCCACAGCGACGGTTATCCCACTCCACAAGGGGGGAGCCACCACAGACCCTGGGAACTACCGCCCCATTAGCCTGATGAGCCTGGTCTGCAAGGCCATGGAACGTATCATCATGGAACTTATAAACAGATATTGGTAATCTCCAAACTCTGGACCCCACCCAGTCCGAGTTTGTAAAAGGCAGATCATGTCTCCTAAACCTGATAGACTTCTTTGAAGCAGTCACCAAAGCCGTAGACAAGGGTAAGGTGGTTCACACAGCCTATCTAGATCTTGCCAAGGCTTTCAACACCATCCCCCACTCTGGAATTAGAGATAAACTCACTAAACTAGGTGTAAATCCCTATGTCACAAGATGGGTTGCCAACTGTCTCACTGACAGAACCCACACTGTGAAAGTAGCAGACTCCAAATCCGACTTCAGACCAGTGACAAGTGGAGTACCACAGGGTTCAGTCCTGGATCCTCTCCTGTTTGGTATTTACTTCTCTGAAGTACAGGCTAACACAGAAGGTCTTTGGCTAACGAAGTTCGCAGATGACTGCAAACTAGGAGCCATAATCGAAACTCCTAACTATGTGGACATCATACAAAAGGGCCTCACTGAGACAGATGCCTGGTGTGAAAGCCATGGCTTCAAGCTCAGTGCCAAAAAGTGCATTGTCATCCCCTTTGGTAAAAACTCTGTGCCCATGAACTACAACATAGGCGGTAGTATACTTAACACCGAAAGTGTGATAAGAGACCTTGGGACACAGGTGGACAGTAGTCTCTCCTTTGATAATCACATCGCCACAGTAGTCAGGAAATCCTTCTACGTGACACACCTCATCACAAAAGGTTTCTCATCTAGAAAAAAAGAGGTCATTGTGCCCCTCTACTCATCACTCATTAGACCCATTATAGAGTAAAACGCCCCTTATGTTTTGTACCTCACAAGACATCTACAACAATTGAAAAGGCTGCAGAAATACCTCACAAAGAGGATTACCGGCCCCAAACAGATGCCCTACACAGACAGTGTCAAAAAAATCCAGCTTTATTCCGTCGCATATCGCCTACTCAGAGGTGATCTCTGCCTAACATACAAAGCTATGTCAAACCCAGAGCTGTTGGAAATGCTCCACTTAAAGAAATCCCAATCCCTCCGAGCTACACGCTCTAGGGACCTAAACCTTGTTACTACAATAAACAGAACATGCCGGAGGGATAGATTCCTGTCCCAGAGACTTCCCATACTCTGGAATAAACTACCTATCTATATCAAACAAAGCTCCTCATTAGCACTCTTCAAGAAAAATGGGAAATAGGAAATTCACCCCGGGGATCACCTCTGTGGCTCTGCTCGACAGGGGCACAGGAAAGAATTTTCTTGGGTGGTGAAAGCCATGGTACCTTTTTGGCTAGGCTTGTATAGGCCCTAGGGCCGATAGCTTAGTACCTACCTATGAACCTGTGTCTTCTTCAGAGGCATTTTAGAGGTTCTGCACCTCTGTGGCTCTGCTCTACAGTGGCACAGGAAATAATTTTCTTGGGTGACAAAAGCCAGGTTACCTTTTTGGCTGGGCTTGTATAGGCCCCGGGGCCGATAGCCTAGTACCTACCTATGAACCTTTGAGCCTTGCCTAAAAAAGGTAATATGGGGACAGCAAGAACCTTGGCCAGTATTCAGAAGCATAGGGGTGACAGGTGCAAATCATCTCTAGCGAAGCAACAAGGCTTGTCTATCATGTCATCACAGGCAGACAGAGACTGGATCCCCTTTGAATGACACCAGAAGCTCAGCCATTTGTTGAAGTTTATCATCTTTCTGTTATATTGCAGTATCATGTAGGTGAAGGTAAGATGCTACTCAAGGACAGGGTCATACCAGCCTGGGCTACATGATCATAGAGCTACTATATATCTCTTGTCATGTTGTCCTGGGAGGTATGTCTCAGATCATTCACACTGACATATACATAGACCGCATCATATATGTACCTGTTCTGGAGTGATGTAAGTGCTTATGTTATGTGGCGGATCATAGCACCTGACAGACAACTGACAGTAACCTTCGCCTTGTCCAGCCTAGTGAGTGGAACATCTGTGTGCCTGACTATGGAGTCGCCTATTACTAGTGTGTTGGGTATGTTGTTTTGCCTTAGGGCCTGTTGTGAGGCACACTGCTTTGGTGTATTATGTGTTTTCTGGCGTGTGCTTGGAGGTGCATGTTGCTTGCTTGTCTGCTTAGGACAGTTTCTCTTTTTCAGATTAATATTTGTATTCTCTGGGTATGGTAATGTGTATTTGTGTGTGTTTTGCTCGTGCTTATATTGTAGGTCTATGTGAGACTGTTGGTGTTGTGCTTGTATGACCCTACTCCTCTTGACTCTATTGTCCAGTATTGGGTTGACAGAGCTTAGCCAGCAGTTTGATTCTGTGTGTGCCAGCATGTGGTGCATCAACCCATATATGATATGGTAATGGCCTATGCATACAGTACACTCACAGTACACCTAGTATGATAAGCCTGCTGAGGTTAGCAAATGTGAAAAACCCCTTTGGGCAAACTGTCAGCGAGTAATGTCTGTACTGCATTCTGTAACTCCATATTGCTTGCTGAAGTGTAAAAAAATACTTAGTTTGGATTAAGAACCCCGCACTTGCCAACTGTGTATGTGTGTGTCTGTCTCTTCCTGAGGAGAGAGCAACCTTTTTGGAGACTACTCACACCCCTTAAAAGCGATATACTCATCTTTGTCAAGTCTGATGAAGTCACCATCCTACTAATATACCTGTGGGAAGGCAAAATCCCAGTAATGTGTATAGTGCGGTGTGTAAATGTGTACTGCTGTCGTATCATAATGTAGTTAGGTAGGGGTTTGAATCCTGCACTTATCAACTGTATGTCTGTTTGTTTCTCCCTGGGGAGGAAGCAACCTTTTTGGAGATTACTCACACCATTTAAAAGTGATATACTCATCTTTGTCAAGTCTGATGATGTCACCATCCTACAAATATACCTGTGGGAAGGTGAAATCCCTGTAATGTGTGTAGCATGTTGTGTAAATGCGTGTTGCTGTAGTGTCATAATGTAGGTAGGTAGGGGTTTGAATCCTGCACTTGCCAACTGTGTGTGTGTCTCTCCCTGGGGAGAGAGCAACCTTTTTGGAGACTGCTCACACCCTTAAAAGTGATATACTCATCTTTGTCAAGTCTGATGATGTCACCATCCTTCAAATATTCCTGTGGGAAGGTGAAATCCTAGTAATGTGTATAGCGCGTCGTGAAAATGTGTACTGCTGTAGTATTATAATGTAGTTAGGTAGGGGTTTGAATCCTGCACTTGCTGACTGTGTGTGTGTCTGTCTCTCCCTGGGACAAGAGCACCCTTTTTGGAGACTACTCACACCACTTAAAAGTGATCTACTCATCTTTGTCGTCTGATGATGTCACCATCCTACAAATATACTTGTGGAAAGGTGAAATCCCAGTAATGTGTATAGCATGTCATGTAAATCTATACTGCTGTAGTATCATAATGCAATTAGGTAGGGATTTGAATCCTGCACTTGTCAACTGCGTGCGTCTGTCTCTCGGGATGGAGCAACTTTTTTGGAGACTACTCTCACCCCTTAAAACTGATATACTCATCTTTGTCAAGTCTGATGTGACCATCCTACAAATACACCTGTGGGAAGGTGAAATCCCAGTAATGTGTATAGTGCGTCATGTGAATGCGTATGGCTGTAGTATCATATTGTAGTTAGGTTGGAGTTTGAATCCTGCACTTGCTGACTGTGTGTGTGTGTGTTCCAGGTGTGTGACACCATTGGTCAATATGAAGTGAGTTTTGATTTTTCTAGTGTATGACATATCACAGTGACAACTGTATGTGCATAACACATGTAAGGTAGCTGTGGGGCAAAGCCATATACATACATGTGACCTCAATTTTTTCATAGGTGGGTACTATGCTTTCTCCATGAAAGCATCTGTTAGCCTTGCCAGGATGTGCTGGCGCTTTCCAGACCTTAAGTTACTTCTGTATGCTTGTGACAAGCTTAGCCACTGCAGTGATCCCTGGGCTACGTCTTCTGTTTCACATCCACTCATCACGGTTTCTATTGAAGAGTGTGAGTGAGGGTTTATGCTTGAGGCATATTTGAATCCTGTTCCAAAGCAAGCAAAGTCTGGCAAAGATGACTAATCATTATAGGTGTGCAACAACCTCTGTTGATCTGCATGCAAACCATTTCTTGCTTATGTGCTCCACAGAGGGATTTCCAAAACCCTTTGGTAATGTGATTATCAAAGGAGAGATGACTAAACACATGGCTCTATGTATACATTAGTACCTGTTCCACATTTTGGGGGCTACTACCTATGTGGTACTATGGGGATACTTTGTTTTCTAAAAGTGGATAACTATGCTTTCTTTGGCTTATAGCTTTACAGCATGATTTTGACACCAGGTATCTGTCTCTATGATACCCTTTTGGAGGATGTGTGTGTCATCTGGAGAATAAAGTATAGCCCACAGTATGCATTTTCATCAGACGTGGGCAGACATATCCCTACTGTGTTTGCTTGTACCTAAGAAAGCTATATGCCGAACAGGAGTGGTCCCAGGACTGAGTGCAGGTGAATACCACTTGTTACTGGCATAGAATTGTACATGAAGGCTGCAAATGTTACTGTGTGTCCTACATCTGTGCGTCAGTTGTCAATCCATCATCTAACAGTCGTTTATGGTCAGTCTGTTGAGGTTATGTATAATACCAGAATGTGGGATGGGTATGACTTGCTGGGTGACCTATAGCTTGGCTGTGTGGACCTCCCCTCCCACACCTATAGCCTTGTTAACTGGCTTGAAGTCTACTAGGTGTAGGAGCCATGATCTGGCCTTTAGAGAACATAAGTGGGTATAGTGCAGTGTTTGCAGGTTCATAATGTCTCTGTTAATGAGTTCCATAATGCTGTGCTCCATAGCCTTCCAGATAACATTTGTCTGGCTTATAGGGTGAGAGTTTCCAGGATCTGTTGTAGCTCTACCCTTAGTCAATTTATGTTAGCATTTGCACTGGGTGTGACGAGGGTGGACAGGATTAGGAATAAGTATATTAGAGGGTCAGCCCAGGTTTGAAGATTAGTAGACCAAGCCAGATAGCCTGGATTACGTTGGTTTGTACATGTGCTGAGGAGGGATGCAGAGTATATTGTGAAATAGAAGATAAGGATGAAGCCGCCAGGTAACAGGAAAAGAGGAATGCCTAAGATGAGGTTTATGGATGTGGTGAGAGAGGACATGCAAGTGGATGGTGTGATAGCGCAAGATGCAGAGGGCAGGAAGAAATGGAAACAGATGATCTACTGTGGCGACCCCTAATGGGAGCATCCGAAAGGAGAAGAAGAAGTTGTAGCTCAACCCTTGTTCATAGGTTCATAGGTTCATACTAGGCTATCTGCCCAAGGGCATTTATAAGCCTAGCCCATAGTTATGTGGCTTTCGCCACCCCTTTAGTTTGAATAAAAACTATGCCTATCATTTTTCTGTGCCTCTGTCAAGCAGTGACACTGAAGTAATCCCTGGGGTATATCTGCGATCTCCCATCCATTGGTCAAGATTCCTCTTGAACAAGGCCAGCGAGGTGCTCTGCCTCACATGTACCGGGATTTTGTTCCACAGCATAGGGAGTCTCTGGGTGATGAATCTGTCCCTCCAGCACGTTCTATTTATAACCGTGTCAAGGTTTAAGTCTCCGCCCTTGTGGTTCTGAGGGATCTAGATTTTTGAGGTGAAGCATATTCATCAAATCTGGGTTTGACATGGCCTTATATGTCAGGCACAGGTCACCTCTGAGCAAGCGGTATGAGACTGAATAGAGCTGGAGTTCTTTCAGTCGGGCAGCATGAGACATATTTTTGAGACCCTTTATCCTTTTGGTGAGGAACTTTTGGGGCCTTTCAAGCTGCAGCAGGTGTCTGGTCAGATACATTCCGAATGGGGCATTGTACTCAATCATAGGTCTAATGAGTGATGAGTACAGCCGGACGATGACCTCCCTTGATCTAGATGTGAATCCCTTCATGATCAGGTGGGCGATATAGAAGGTTTTCCTAACTACTTTAGCAACATGAGTGTCAAACGAAAGGCTACTGTCAACTTGGGTCCCCAGATCCCTGATGACTTTTTCTGTGCTCAGTGGATTGCCACGTATATGGTAGCTAGGGGTAACCTTGTTTTTCCCGAAGGGTATGACTATGCATTTTTTGGCGTTTAACTTCAGGCCATGGCTCTGGCACCAGTTATCCGTTTCTGTGAGGCCCTTCTGGAGGATATCTGTGTCAGATGTGTTTTCGACTATGGCCCAGTTTGCAGTCATCTGCAAACTTTGTCAGCCATAACCCTCCTGTGTTTGCTTGTACTTCAGAAAAGTAGATGCCGAACAAGAGTGGACCCAGGACTGAGCCCTGTGGGACACCACTTGTGACAGGCTTTGAGTCTGACATGGCTCCAGCAACTCTGACCCTGTGGGTTCTGTCACTTAGTCAGTTTGCAACCCATCTTGTGATGTATGGGTTTACATTCAAGCTGATGAGTTTTTCGATGATACCTGAGTGGGGTATTGTGTCAAGGCCTTTGCCAGGTCGAGGTAGGCTGTATGGACTGCCTTTCCTCATCAATGGCCTTGGTGACTGTCTCGAAAAAGTCAACCAAGTTTAAGAGGCAGGATCTGCCTTTGACAAAGCCAAACTGGGTTGGATCCAAAGTCTGCAAGTTCCCTATGTCTTTATTTATGAGTTCCATTATGATCCTCTCCATGGCTTTGCAGATAAGGCTTGTCAAGCTAATGGGGCGGTAATTTCCAGGGTCTGTGGAGGCACCGCCTTATGAAGTGGGACCACAGTCGCCAGGCGCCACTCCTTGGCACGTATCCTGAGGTGAGGCTAAGATTAAACAGCTGACCTAACTGTGGGTGTATTTCCTCGTTGAGTTCATCAAGCACACAGCCGGGACACCATCCAGTCCCGTGGATGCTGTGTTTTTTGCCTTAGTGAGGGCAGTTCTCACCTGGGCGTTGGAGATGTTTGGGGGGCTACAATCCTCTGGAATAGATATCTCTCCTTTTGGGGGGGGGGGGAGTTTGCACTGAACCTGTCAGCCAGTATGTTAGCAATGTGTGTAGGTTCAGTAATTTTCACATCATTTTGAACTAATTCTGAGCATATCTGGGAGTTTCCTCCTAGGTTTCTAACATAGCTAAAGAAGGCCTTATGATTGTCTTTAGAGTCCTTGGCCCTTTTTCTCTCAAAATTTGCCTTGGATGATTTTATGAGAGCTCTTAGTGTTTTACTTATAATGATCAAAGGTGTCTTACCTTTCAAGGATTTTGCTCTATCTTGTAGTAGCTTCCTCCTTTTGTTGTAGAGCTTGTTTATGGCTGGGGTCCACCAGACTGGACGCTTGCCTTTGGTACAGAGAGTCTTAGTTTTGTTTGGGATTGCCTGATCCATGCGGTCCTGTAGGTGCTGGTAGAAGGCATTTGTAAGTGATTCAGCGGTTTGAGTAATGTTTACCACTGGCTCAGGGGCCTTAAAGGAGACCACACTAGTTTTTAGAAGTGTGAAATCGGCTTTTGAGAAGTTTTTCACTGTGGTCTTTTTTGTTTCAGGTGGGGGCGGGATGAGGACCTCCAGCGAGATTAGTTTATGATCTGACCTCACCAGTGAGGGGTATACTTCCGGTGTTGAACATTTTGATCCCATGTTCGTGATGATGAGATCAAGTATGTTTTCTCCTCTTGTGGGGATGGTGACTAGTTGTTCCATGGCATTTGAGTTTATGAACTCCAGGAATCTTTGGGTTAGAGTGTTCGGGCTTGAGTAGTGTTCCCAGTCTATATTAGGGTAGTTGTGGACTGTGAACACCATTACCATGCATCATTCCACAAGTATGTAACCTGTATAGAGGCTGCATCTGAACAGAGTGTTTATGTGAGTGGTTACTCCGTATGTCAGCTTGTGTATGACACAGCCAGGGACACTGTCCAGTATCATTGCCACTGTGGTTTGGACTTTGGTAAAGAGATGTTTTAATTAGAGTGTCTGTGAATCATCAGGTTTTACATTCTTCAGGTCTGGAAATGTGGCTCTTGTGTAACGACAGGGTGGTGGAATCCGCATTCAAACTGTTTGACAAGAAATTGGTAATGTCATTCAGATAAGTGTACTTTGTGACCATTTACATTAACTCTGACTCGATCTGAGATTTCCCCTTTAGATGATAAACAACACTAAAGAAAGCTTTAGTGTTGTCTTTGGAATCCTTGCCAATTTGTATTTTGAAGCTTGCCTTGTATGATTAATGAGGGCTTGTATTTTCCCAGTGATACTGACCAGAGAGGTTATCCCTTCTTGGTATGTAACTCTTTTTTGGTACAACTTCACACTTTCTATTATATATTTAGTTTATGGCAGGGGTCCATGAGACTAATGCACTTTTACTGTATAAGTGAGTATTTCTTGTGTTTGTGATAGCACGGTCCATGCAACCCTGTAGGTGAACAGTGTGCATTACTAAAAGATTATGCAGCTGGGACAGTGTTAACCTTAGTAATGCAAACCAATGACAGATAGCAACAACAGCATCACCCACAGCACAGTGTCAACCCGTGTCATACACACACATGCGTACTCAAGTTCCAAAAGGTGTGTAGTACAATGCATACTAGCCACCAATAGAAACTATGGAGTGTTAACACTGGCCAATACAGGGCATGTCACCCTGCCCATGTGTCCAATATGCATGTACATGCAGACAGTGCACCGCCACCGTGTTCACAAATGGACACCTGCAAACCTGTGTTGCACACACCCCACAATTACTGTCCACTGTATAATGCATGCTGACACAATTACACACATCAACCAAGTGGCACATGGGCAAACAAAACACAATTGGAATAAACACTGGTGAAAACAATACAACATTGCTAATTACAGATTTAATGCATCATGCCTGCTCAGCTACACCTTCAAGGATATCATTACACTTTACTGCTGACAACATGCTACACATCCAACCATTGCTATACTTTATTAAAGTCACCCTGTGCATCAGCACCATGTTAGCCTGTTCCTGCATCAGTGTTACAGATGACAGGAGTTGGCATAGGTTTCATCATATGCACAGGGTGTGTTGTTCGTTTGCCAGAGGCCTACACTGAGCCATACAATCGACATGTGTGTGTGTGAGGGCCATGAATACTGTTATGGGCCAATGTTGATGTCATGTGTGCGGGTATGTGTTTGCCCTATGCTTCTGGTTTATGTGTGTGTGTGCCTGCATGCACACAGTTCCACCATGTGGCTGCCATGTACGGGGATTTGTGAGACAGCTACAGACTGTACCTAGCAGGCTTTACAGATCACCGCCTCTGGCCACGGATATGGAACCTGTGCCTGGCAGGGGTGCTACAGACAGTATCAGATACTAATCCAGATTGGGTACTATCCTCAGAGGTTGACAAATGTCCACTGGATCCAGGTCCCTGCTGGGACTGGCCAGAGCCACGTGCACATGGTCTGCGAGGACGGTCTATGGACAGCCCCCCCAACATTGCTGGGGCTGGTACTGGCACTACTGGAGCGGCTGTGACTTGCTGGATGTCCACGGTGACCTCCAGCTGGTGATGTTGCTGGCATACGTCCACGTCCCGACCGTCCCACACTGTCCTGACACATGGACATGACATTGTGGAGGACATCCAATGTCTCACCCCAACGTCTATCAATGACCTTAATGTAGTTGCGTATGGCACCTGCTAGGTCACGGATACTGTCATTTACAGAGGTGTAATGAGCCCTCTGTGCCCTTAGCCCCTGTCTGGTGTACCGCTCCATTCGTGTCTGTGCCTCCATGACAGCCTGGAACATGCATGTGGTAGAAAGAGGTGTGGCACATCTGCCAGGGGCATGATGACCAGCAGTGCTCTGACGAGAACCCCTGAGCATCTGCCTATGTGGTACCGTTCCAGACATCTGGCCATGGCTGCTGTGTCCTGATACATGTGCCATAGATACCACACTGTCCTGGCCATTGCCAACTGTACACTGTCCCTCAGCTAAGGGCAATGGTGATGATGGATGTACTGGCAGTATGACTGTGCGCATGGATGTGGTGGAGACTTGTGTACTGTCAACTGGTGGCCCAGCAACAGACCCTGACAAACCTGCCTGTGCCACAACACACCTATCCTCATGATCACTGTCTATGTCAGTGACATCAGGTTCCCTGCTGTACTGAACCAGTCCCACATTGCCACCTGTGAGAAGAAAACAGGAAACACACTTTAAGACCTGAACATGACTTCAGACCACATGCACACATGCACACATGCACACACACACAAAACTACACTCCTCCCTAAAGCAGACAAACACAACACCAGTAATCACAGAACATACACAATAGCAGGTGATGGTGAAGTACAGTATCACAAGCAAAACAGTCATATCACACCTGTCAGCATGCAGGACATGTGTTGCTCAACAGCATGCAGTGAAAGTGTAGTCAATCCTTGTCATTAACAGTATACATGGCTTTGATGCACGTGTTTTGTTATTCAGTGATGGCCCTCTCCCTGGAACACAATGCATACATGGACACAACATTGCTGTGCAGGTATTCATAACCCTGTGATGTACTGTGAACCATAACTCACAGGTGTACATACCTTTGCTGGATGTGTATCTGTGTGTCAGATAGGTATCCAATGCTGATTACAGGCTCTGTGTCTTTAGCAGATAATTGTGGACACGTGTTAATTGTGGACACGTTTTTAGCACATGCATGATGAGTATTCACACAACATCATCAGTGGTGCATGGATAACTGATATAATACCATTCGGCCACATAACCAATGTATGGTACTTATGGTGAGTGTAGATCATATTGTGGACATGCCAGTCTCATCTATGACATGGCATGCTAAAACACGAATGCATATTTAAACACTACACATACCCAATATATGTCATATGACCTAGCCACTCAATAGCATCACAAGACATATATGTATCAGTTGTGCAAATGATGATTGGTATGCATACTGTTTAGAGGTGCGTATGTGTGCACACACACATCATTATGGTGTGTAGCAATGACAGCTATGTGTAGTACTGTGGTTACAGTAACTGGATGGGGTATACTACCATAGGCCATCATCATGAGGCATCAGGTGGTCACTCAAGGCTACAAATGTTTCACAAACCAACACAGTTCATGATGTGCTGGAACTGTACTACCTTGGCTAAATTCACCATTTCACAACCAGTTGTTACGTGATTTTGTAAGGAGGCCAATAAGGAGCATTCCCTGACATGAATGTGTAGTGTGTTGCAGAGTGTTTAAATACCCCAGGATAGGCCTCTACTCCTCAGGTATATTCTGTGTAATATGTGGATGAGATTTTGGATACTGGAGTGTGTCTTTACATAGGGTTTGGGAATCCTTTATGTGTAGCATGTTAAAATGATCTGTGTATGACATAGATGTGTATGTTATGTGCATGTTGAGTATCAACTGTGCCTATCCAATGGTCACTACAGTCCAGCCACATTTCTTTGAGATGGTCTGGGTATTGCATGTGTTTGAGGCCCCAATGGTGTTAAGGCTACTATTACTAGAAACCCTGTGCCTTCTGATAAGGAATCTAGGGCCTTGGACAGGTGGGGTAAAAAAGTCTATACTTCTGCACCTCTTGCCATTAGATTTGTGAATTGTCTTTTTCACATGTTTAAGTATCAGCAGCATACGTTGGTGGCTATAAAGGCTAAACTTGTAGATATTCCTTCTATGACAGAAAACAAAGATTTACAAGACTTACTGAATTCTGCCACTTTAGTTAATAAGCATTCACTTCATTGTGGTTTTGACACTTTGGAGGATTCCTGCAGAGCAGTAGCCCCTGGTTCTGTAATTAGAAATCATGCGTGGCTCAGGGAACAGCCTCTTTCTGAACCAGTTAAGTCTAAATTGCTGGATGTTCCTTTGCACAAGGACAATCTTTTTGGTAATAAGGCTGAGGAGGTACTGAAAAACTTGGAGGATAAGGCAAAGTCTATGCAAGCTGTAAAATATTTCCTTCAGGTTCAGCCTCCTCGGTTTAGTAGGCATTATCCTTCTAAGAATTGGTCCTTCCCTGATCCTGGCAAGCAGGGTGGCTCTAGGCCTTGGGGTTTCAGATCTTCCAGAGGGCAGGCTTCTGCACCTCAAAAGGCTAAACAATGGCATTCTTCTTCTGCTGAATCGGGGAGTTCTAAGCCAGCTTCCCAAAGCAAGCATTTTCAATTACTCCGGCCTTCTTGTGCATACCTCTGCAGACCCTGGGTTTCCTTTGGGGGAAGGTTAGCCAGGTTCGCAGAGGTATGGTCTACCATTACAGATGACAAATGGGTGCTCAATATAGTAAACCAAGGTTACAAGTTTTACTTTTACACCTTCCCTGTTTTACAAATACCCAAAACTCTCAAGGCAGAGGTAGAAACTCAAATTTCTTCTCTACTGACTGTGGGGGCCATAGAGCCAGTTCCTGCGAATCAGGCAGGCCTAGGTTTTTATTCAAGGCTTTTTCTGGTACCCAAGAAAGGTGGCACCTGGCGCCCTATTCTGGATCTGTCCATTTTAAACACTTTTGTGGTGATTCCCAAATTCAAGATGCTCACCCTTCAACAATTACTACCAATGCTGGGCAAGGATTCATGGCTGGTAACTTTTGATCTCATGGAGGCTTATCTGCACATCCCAATAAGGGAAAGTTACAGGCAGTTCCTTCACTTCAGGGCTGGGATGCAACACTTTCAATTCTCTGCATTGCCCTTTGACTTATCTACTGCTCCCAGAGTTTTTACGAAGTGCCTGGTTCCAGCCATTGCTTTTTGCAGGCAGAGAAACATTCAAATTTATCCTTACCTGGACGACTGTCTCATTCAAGCAAACTCCCCAGAACAACTAGAAAAGGATTTGGATTTCGTGAAGAACATTGTCACCTTTTTGGGTTACACTCTCAATGAAAATAAGTCAAAGTTGATTCCTTCAAGGGAGATTGTTTTCCTGGGAGCGAGTCTGAATACACCCACCTAGATGGTATTCCTCCCTCAACAGAAGCAAGAATATCTTTCCGCTTACTTCATGAACTTGGCAAGCATGACCCAGCTCTCTGCAAGGCAATTCCTGCAAGCAGTGGGGTTCATGGCTTCATGTATTTTGATGATCCCATATGCAAGGCTGCATATGAGAAAACTTCAATGGTACCTCAATAATCTTTAGTGTCAGCACACACAGGTCTTAGACTTGATTCTTCCCCTGATTCCCTGTCTACAAATGGAGTTCCTCTGGTGGGCGAATGCCTGTTCTCAGAACAAGGATCTGCCTTTCCGTCCACCGCCTGCCAGCCAGACTCTCACCACAGATGCCTCAGATGTTGCATGGGGAGCTCATTTGGAGGGCAGGGACATACAGGGGACTTGGAGCACCCAGCAGATTAATCTGCACATAAACTTAAAAAAATTGATGGCAGTGTAACAGGCCTTGCTGGCTTTCAAGGACCTACTCTACCCTGGGACTCTGCTAATTAGGACAGACAATACCACAGTCATGTGGTACATCAACAAGCAAGGGGGGACTCACTCTTACCCCTTGTGCAGACAAAGCATGAGACTATGGTCCATAGCAGCATCAGTGGGCTTACATCTATTAGCCTACTATCTTCCAGGGAGGCTAAACTCCTTGGCGGATTATTTGAGCAGACCTGTTCTGGATCCTCACAAGTGGCAACTGAACAGGGACATTTTCTATCGCATCACTTTTCATTGGGACACCCCACAAGTGGATCTTTTCTCCTGTCACACCAATCATCTCCTTCCAACCTTCTGCACCAGGGAGTTTCACAACAAAGCTAGGAGGGTGGATGCATTGTCCTTCCCATGGACACATCTCTCAGTTTATGCATTCCCTCCTCTGCCTCTTCTTCCCAGAGTGCTGCTAAAGGTAAGGGATGAAAAACCAAAGGCTATTCTGATAGCTCCAGATTGGCCCAGGCAGCATTGGTATCCCCTCCTTCGCAGCCTTTCCCATGCTCAGCCTTGGGATCTTCCCCTGGTACCAGATCTGTTGGTTCAGGGAGGGAGAAAGTTCCTTCATCCTTATCTTCAAACTCTGCATTTAACTGCCTGGCTTACCTTAAATCTTTCCCAACAGGTGGTTGAAGTTCTTCATGAGGCCAGGAGGCCCAGCACAAGAAAGTCCTATGCAGATAAATGGAAGAGATTTTGCTCTTGGATGCTAGCTAAAGGAGAAGACTCTTCTCATCCTTCTCTTTCACTCATTCTTGACTACCTAGCAGGATTGCTTAATGGTGGACTTTCCTTTTCTTCAATCAAAATTCACACTTCAGCAATTTCGGCTCATTGTTCTTTTGAGCAACCCATTTTTTCTCACCCCTTGATGAAACAGTTCCTGAGGGGGGCTAGTAATCCTAGACCTCCCAGAAAAGCTCCTACTCCTGCTTGGGATCTTAATTTTGTCCTGGAAAAACTTACTCTGCCTCCAATTGAACCAGCTGCCTCTGCAGATTTGAAGTTTCTATCCTGGAAGACTGCTTTTCTTTTAGATATTACTTCAGCTAGAAGGGTATCTGAGCTGCAAGCCTTAACGGCAGTAGAACCTTTCATTATTTTTCACTCAGATTGGGTTTCTCAGAGAACCAGTCCCTCCTTTATGCCTAAGGTAGTTTCCAGTTTAATCCTTAACCAGTCTATTCACCAGCCTACATTTTTCAACAATCCCCAAGATAAAGGGGAAAGGATTCTGCACTCTCTTGATGTGCATAGACAGCTGAGATTTTACTTAGACAGGTCTAAATCCTTTCAAAAATATGAACAGTTACTGATTAGTTTTGCTCCTGGGGCTCAGGGTAAAGCTATTTCAAAACAAACCATCTCCAAATGGATTGCTCATTGTATTCACATTTGTTACCTGCAGCATGGGAAGGTTCTCTCTCAGGGTATTAGGACCCATTCTACTAGAGCAGCTTCTACCTCTGCAGCCTTTCTGAGAGGTGTGCCTACTAAGGACATTCTAGAAGCAGCTACTTGGTCTTCTGTCCATACTTTCAGAAAGCATTACAATCTACCTTTGTTTTCTAAATCCAGGGCTGGTTTTGCCTCTGCAGTTTTGCAGGGTTTTTTTACCAACCCTTAATCTGTGATCCTTCCTCCCCCCTTTGTCTTTTTACTGGGCTTTGGGAATCAGCCCATATGTGAGGACTGCAACAGTGAAACATGAAGAACATAGTACAGTTGTGTACACGTACCATAAATGTAATGTTCGAGTGTATTCACTGTTGCAGTCCTGGTTTCCCACCCTCCAGTCCCCCTTTTTTCCTAAGGCACGGACTATGGATTTTTATTTTTTGTATGACGTGTCCAGGGTGCTACCATTCCTGGATTAGCCGTATTTTAGGGGCTTCTGACAGTTAAGGCAAGAAAGGCTGAGGAAATGGTGTCGGCTGCCTCCCTTTGTGCCTTATGTATTGACATCAGTTTTGCAGCCGGCGGCGGCCGACGTCATATGCCGGGGACTCTGGTGTTTGGGTTGGCTGGGGGCTGCCGGGAGCCGGATGGCCCATGTGGGAGGACTGCAACAGTGAATACACCCCGAGGATCACTTCTGTGTCTCTGCTGGACAGTGGCACAGGAAAATAACTTTCTTGGGTGGCGTAAGGTATGGTACCTTGTTGGCTAGGCTTACGTAGGTCCTTGGGCCGATAGCCTAGTACCTACCTATGAACCAATGAACCTATGCTAATCACATTAGTGAGATGTGCGTGCTCTTACACCAAACATGCACAGCATGCATTATGGGTTGGTGTGTTACATGTGTACATGGCCTACACCTTAACTATGACATGCACTTTTTATTTCCAATAATAAATGTAGAACACACTCACCAGCATCTGTCCGCTGCCTTGACGTCACCCAGAGGTACCTACATAGAGATGAGACAGTTTGTCAGTGGCCACAACTGTGGCATTGCTACTGTGTGTTTGCAGTCTTACAGTACAACAACAGTTTACATTCACAGGGCTACAGATTATGTTCCAAATGATCAGTATTGCACAACAACAGGCTCCACATCTTTGAACGACACACTCCACATCTCACATATGCATGATTTACCAATACAGATAACAGTAGTCTACAGATATGCCATGTTACCTGCATGCTCCATGTGTGCTTGCTGGCTGGCTCCAACCTCCATCATGGTGTATGTCTGCTGCTGTTGTTGGGCAGGTGCCACCAGGCTCATGAGCAGCTCCTCCACTATGGTGAGGCGGGGTTGGATGCAAACACCACCCCCTGTTGCAAGCTGTTCTATACGCACATCAGTGGCACGCTGATGGACATGTCAGAGAAGATCACTGTAGTGGTGGCGTACCTGCTCATATGTGAGGTTATGCAGGCCTACCTCATTGACCCTGCGGACAAGATCTTGTCACATTGCAGTATGCTCCTGCTGGTCCTGGCTGGTTCGTGAAAACAGTACATGGTAGTGCTGAATCATAATGCTAGTGATGGTATCATCTTCAGCCCTACTGTAGCTTGGGTTCCTGTGGTGGGCCATGATCCCTGGAAGACATAAATACAAAAATATGTCTGAGCAAGTCATATGGCACATTTAACGTTATACAGTACAGATATCACTGAACTGCTATATATATATATATATATATATATATATATATACTTACATACATAATACAATATGTTGTACCTGAGCACAGATTACACATACATCTACATGTTGGAGTACATTTTCTGTAGTGTTGTATGATTGTACTGGATGTTATGTTTGTGAATACATAAATGATATGTATATCTGAGATGGCTTAGTGGCAAATCACATATGCTGTGATGTGAATGGTTGTGGGTTTTTTCCTATTAAATGCTTTTTATTTTGTTACTAGCCAAAACAAAGGTCAGGGGCTACAGACGGAATAAGGCACATTTCAGCATTTGCAAGTGGGTTTTCAGAAGGGTAAGCACAGCTTATGGACGTTTAGCAACCTATAAGCTAACTGAGAGTGAAACACTGTAACTGCCCTTATCACTGCTCACCCCACAACTGCTTAAAAGTGCCTTGCTCACTCTCTATCCAATGAACCATGTTCTGCACAGTAACAAAATAAAATCACTATATAAGACTATACAAGAGTACCTGGCACACTGTATGCAACAACGATGCACCACCTAGCCACAGCAGATATACATCAAGCTGATGTGTAAAGAAATATATCGTCCATCACAATCAATGTAAGGTCCAGTAAATGTATTAATATTATACCACACAACTCGTTAATGCCAAACCCGTGGCCAAAATATGTGCACAATTGGGAATATAGGTCACATACTGCTGTAGTACACTATGAATGTTGCTAGATACACAGTTATATGTATTACCACACATATGTCAAAGGACATGTTAGACATACCCACACACATGTCAGATATAATTACAGGACACAAAGGTATGACAACTGAGATAAGCTTTCAGTGTGTACTATACAGCACTGTGTGTCAGTACTTACACAACCTTAATCTTGAGAAATGTAATCTGTGATGAATACAGGGACCACACAAAACAGTGGATGCAAGCAATGTGGACATACACCATACTTTGCTGTACAGGCCCAGAGCTTCAGTTAGTACTACAGTACAAACAGGATTTGCATTCAACATCGGTACCAATCAATAATCATAGATGTAGTGCTTTAGCCTCCAATGACACACCCTAGTTAAAACCAAGGGACTTAATCACACTGTATGCAATAGCACTTGTTCTGCCTAGCAACAGAATACACAGCTTTTGCTAGGATCAAAGCAAGGACCCAGAATACCATAACATAAACAGTTTCCCAGTAAGCTATCCCACAGATACATATCTTTGACGTATTCACAAACATATTGACCATCACAGTCAGTCAACAGTACAGAGAATCTATTGCAACAAGTAGCTGTAGGTGTGTATGAGTATATATAAATATGTATATATAGATGTTTTCACCTTTCATAGTGAGAATATCAATTATATAAAGGATGTAAGGTGTACAGTAATGTAATAACATCGCACAGTCTTGGGATAAATGCATTGAAGGTGTTCACAGCTCAGGTAGCTTTAGCAGGCCTTACTGGCTTCAACATTGCAAACTGAACGAACCACCCACAGTGTTTAACCACCACATGTCATATACCAGCACTGTATGCTGTCTTGTTTATCACACACTAAAACCTACATACAAATATGCACGTACTAACCTTCAACAACATATATATCTCCCCCCTTCGCAAACAGTTGCAGTATGTCCCCTGCTCTATGCCACATATACAGATGTGAATATATATGACACATATATTTTTCTGTATGTGTGTGGCATACACACACACACATGGTCCACACTGTTGTAAATCCCTGGACTTCACAGTTGAACTGTTGGGCTTTGCTGCAACACAAACAGGTGTCACATATGAACACAGACTAACATTAGGGGGGGTATATATGGCAACAGATGCTAGATAAGCATACTAGACTGCTACAGCACTTGCCAATGCTAAGCTACACTTTAATATGACTATCATGCATGTGTTGTTCTGTCACACCCATGTTTATATAATGTTAGCGCTAATCCCCCCAACAGCCATTGGCCACACTACTGTACAGAACACAGGTAACATGGATCAGAACTTTGACATTTAATGCTGAGCTACGCATTTCACAGGTATGTCGCACTGCCCACAGGTACACACAGCATTGTCCGTAGCAGTAGTTAAGCAGAACATCTGTGCAGAAAGAAGTACTGCTGCCATATATGAATGTTTCACATTATGTAGACTATTCTTCAATAACATCTACTACATGTCAGTAAATACATATGTGTCACATACCTTTCCTTTGTATAATTTGGTAATATTTCTTTTTCTTTTTCTCTCTCTCTCTCTGTCTGTCTCTCTCTCTGTCAATCTCTGCAATAGAGTGATTGAGTTTGTTGGCAGAGATTGCAGCCTGCTTTTGTAGGAATTGCACATGAGCATGTGATGGCCTTTGCACCAGTTAGTGCCCACCATTTGCTAATTGCATGCAGCCTGCTGTGTAGTAATTGAAGTAATCACTGTCATAGCAACCCAGTACTATAAATTGCTGACTCAAGTAGGCGTGGCCCTTTCAGCTTTCCAAGATGGAGATCATCCTTGTTTGGTGTGGACATCATTGTTTAAGACAGAAGGTTGGTATAATTCTTATATCAGAAGCCAGGGGTGTAGCCAGAGATTTACATTTTGTACTCAGACCTAATGTTGCTGCTTCCAGTACCCACTTGTCAGTCTAGAAATGTACTTACCCCTCAAAATGCTACCCCAAGATACATGGAAAGATGTACTTTCTTTTCACCTGTTAGAATTAACTGCCATATAGAGCTAGTTATAGAGATGTATTCCTTTGGCACAAGAATTGTTTGTGAACTGCTATACTGTGAATATTCATTTACACAGTTCTAAACAGTGTGTGCTTTTTTAGTGTTGACATTAGCACAAGCTGCTCAGAAAAACTGGACACATTTCAGTACAGTGAGTATGCTTACCTACATCCTTGGTAGACCCTGCACACACAGGTATATTCTACATTTGGGTAGGGTTTCAGAAGTACAGAGAGCGTAAGTTGTATTGTGTGGATTTTATCTTGCTGGACTTACAGGGTTGCTGTGTACATGTTAGTTTATCAAGGCATGTAGTCTGTCTGCGTAACTCCCAACTGTGGATCTATCCACATGATAGCCAGAGAATAGCCTGTTATTTTTTGTCTGTGCACCACACAGGTCTTTTCAGTAATAGAGCAATGGCATTCTTATAGTTGGTTGCTACCAGGACATGGCTACATCCATTTGTATTTCAGTGTTTTATTCCTACATAAGGGTATGTTTCCAAAACTCCTTCCAAAGCTATTTGCACAGTATGTAACAACAGAAAGGCTAATATGCCTCTGTGTTTCTGCCTCTGCCAGATCTCTCAACCAGTCAGGTACAAATTTGAACAGAATCAGGGAAAAGTAAAGAAAAACTCCGGGACAATCAGGGACTCTCTTAAAATATTAGTGTCATTAAGTTGAAACATTGAGCGAATCAGAGCATATGAATTAATATACCTTTTCTGAAGTAAAAGAAGTGTATAAATCATAATTATTGTCATTATTCATTAAGTGTAATTCACCACCTTTCTGCCCAAAGTCAGTAGTTTTAGGAGGGATTCAGAGGGACAGAGCTAAAATTTGGGTCAAAATCAGGAACGACCCTGAAAATTAGGAACAGTTGAGAGGTATGGCCTCTGCCCTAAACAGATATGCCAGTGTTTGTCCTGCTGTGATACTTTGTGGGGTTGTAAGGTGATGGTGTGACATTATTTCCTGCTAGAATGGCTGCTTCTCTTATCACAGTCATGTAATCCCACAACAACTGTTGGTCAGCATCCACAGAACAAGTTGCGTGGTATGGTATTCCGAATTTTCCTTTACATTCACTCATTCTGATGCATGATATAATTATTTAAGCACCAACTTGATGTATATCTAACGTGGCTTAGTGATACATCATGTTGTGTAGTGTGTGCAAGGTCTGGGGTTCGAGACTTACAGAGGTGTTTTATTTTGTTCCTGAGCAGAACAAGGGCCCTCACATACAGAGTGACTAAGGCACTTTTAAGCAGTTGTAAGCGAGTTTGCATGAGTTTGCGCAATGCTCCGCATTGCTTAGCCAAGCGCAAACAAGCGCAAATCCACTCACTACTGCTTAATGTTGCTTACTCCTGCTCACCCCCGCACTAATTTCTTTGAAAGAAAAGAAAAATGGGGAGATAGGAAAGTGGTGAAAAAGGGGCACAAAGAGGGAAAGACAGTATGGAAAATAGCTCAGGATGTGCAGGACGGGTGTAGGGAAGGTCCATAGCTGCCTATTTCTTCAACAGCAACAGCTGTGCATATGCAATAAATATGGAGGTAGCTATGAACCCTTTAACCCCTGAGAGAGGGATGAGGACAACAAAGTATGTTGTAATGCCAATTATGTAACATTTCATGTGTCCAGTGGACATGTGTGCAAAATGTGCAGCAATGTATGGGGCGTAATTTTTTTTTTTTTGGGAGCAGATTGCCCTTTTTTTTTTCAGGTGAGAGTGGAATGTGGGGTAGGGGAAGTAGGTATATTTGGGGAGGTAGGTTGGGGAGGTAAACAGACAAGACAAACAAGATGCATACAGGGGCGGTATATGACACATGTGATGGGTGAACACCTTTGATGGGGAAGGATGTTTGGAAATTGCAAGCCCATGAGGCCCATATGGAAACAGTGGGACTGATGTCCCCACCCATGGGCAGTCACCACTGCACCTTCACGGCCCAGAGGGTGGCTGTGCTGGGGGCTGTGTAGGAGGGGCAGGCTAACCCGGGAGTTGCGCCACTCGGGCCTCAAGCTGGCGTAGAAGTTGTGCAGCAGAACGTTCAATCTCTCTACGCACCACAGCCCGGACCATACTAAGGGTGATAGGTGCCTCTCCGCCCACGCTTGCACAGGGGGGCTGAGCCCCATCCCCTGCAGCGTTTCCACCCAAAGGTGGCACAGGGCCAATGGAGGAGGAGGTCCCAGGCTGGGCACCGGATCTGCTGGTGCCAGGTGCCGTGGCCAGCTGAGGTGGGACAGGTGGGTCCGCTGGGACCGGCCTTCCCATACAAACTATGTTTTGGAGAGTTTAATAAAGATATGGGTTAGTAACGGTCAACAGCATTCCCAATTAGTCATAACAGCTTGCAGAAGTATTCCCATTAAACTAACACACCAGATTTTCAACAGTTGAAAAGCAAGCATAACACATGTATATATATATATATATATATATATATATATATATATATATATATATATATATAGAACAATAGTGGACATTACAACAGCATGCAGGTTTAATTGATGGTAACAGGCCACCAATATTGTGGTATTTTAACAGGGCACATGCATAGAAATAAATGCAAATATTTATAAACCAATAGGACATATGTCCCAACAAATGTTTTGAGATTAGACATACCGATTGAGGTGTGGAATTGCATTTTTTATGCACATACAGTAGGGTGGAAAAAGATAGCTCAGTTAACAACTTATATATCCTTCTAGTTTTCACTACATTCCTACTAACTGCAGTTATATGTCCCTTACATGTATTATTACACTACCCAATGTCCTTATATTGTGCAATTGGATTTTGCTAGATCATTATATCCATGAGCTGTATCTTACAAAGAAACTGTCCAAGATGCAGATGTTACTGCAACATATTTTGAGAATTGCTCACTCACACTACTGCTAAGATGGTACACTGACAGCTCTACTTTCGTATAATTATCTACATATGTTCAGGTGAAAGTATCAGTTATATGTTGACAGCTCCCTACATTTCTGGCAGCACACTGACATTTCTGGGGAACACAATACCAAGCTGCTCATGTGCCAGATTAACCTGTACATGCTGGCCATGAACCAACAGTTGAGGGCTGTACATATGCATACAAGCTACTGGCACTCCCTTCATCCACGTTATATGGGCCTACCCAAGTGTCGGTTGACACTGCTTAATACAACACTACTATTTGTAGAATGCAACAGTACAACAACATATCAAAGAAAATGTCACAGACATACTCCATGAATCATACATTTATTAAAGGATTATTACACCTTTATTTATTGGGTTAAAAGACTTTTTGAAGGCTTTCTCATTTATTTTATATAACATTACATGCAGAATAATTACTAACCTGCCTCATGACGCAGCCTTTGCAGCCCATCTTCATGGGCTTGCAGGTTCATAGCCCGGTCACCTTCAGATGTGAAGTAAATGCAGTGATATTGAGACATACCTATCCATAGTATATACAAGCATGGCAATTCTTAACTACTTAATACAATGGCTACTTAGTACTGGGGCATTAGGCATCATACGGGATTCCTGGATCCACCAGTCCAGTTTATCCCCCTACGCCACTTCAGGTCAGAATAATGGTGCCTGACCTGCTCACCAGTCCGAGGAATACCAGTGGCACTGGTGAGATCATGGGCAAGACTGTTCCAGGCCTCTATTTTATATTGGGTACCCTGGTACTGACCCTGCAGGAGTCTTTCCTCATGTTTGTGGACGAGGAGCCAGACCATAATTTTGGACTCCTGGATGCCCCAGCGTTGCGCTCTAAATCGAGTGCCTTCACCTACACCAGCAATGCTGACTGCAGAAGGAAGCTACAAACAGTTATAGCAAGTATTCCCACCTGTGTAGCTTAAATATACCTCATTTCCCACACTTATTTGTGATTGGCCAGTTTTGGAAAAGCTCAGCTGTGGGCACGCCTGCTTAGCTAATGTTAATGTTTAAAATTCCTTTGATAGATATGTGTGTGTTGAAAGTGCATGTTTGTGAAATGCTGTCATGGCTTAGTGGTTAAGTACTGTGACTATAGTGCACAGTATCCTGAGTTCGAGCCCTGTCACTGCTTTTTATTTTTCTGCTGAGCAGACCTGACTGGTTAAGGAACAGTAAAGCAGGTATGAGCGTGTTTAACTGACTTTGCTCGACTTTGCCCGACTTTGCCCAATGTTGCCCGACGTTGCGCTTGTTAGCTCGGTGAGCAGCTACGTGCAAAGTCGTTGCGGTGGTTAGCGCAGTGCGCAGCTACGCTCAAATGTATTTAAATATGCTCAATACTGTCAAAATGTGCTTAGCAGTAATTTATATTGCTTAAAATAGGGTATGCATGCCTCAGAATGCATAAACATTTCACCTTCTTATATATAAAACATGCACTACTACATTTAACATTTCAATGCTTTTTACAAAACTTGTACATAAAAAAATGTCAGGAAATGTTTTTGTATACAGATTTCCCACAGAAAATGGAACGTGCAGTAGTGGGACTTGAACCGGGAATACCTCCTCTTTGTGTGAAGGCTCTAACCACTACGCTATCGCTATGTTGCTTAATTTTCATATATTTTTCTTATTATCCTCTTCTGGTGTCTAAGCTGCTGTAACTGTAGCTAAGCAATGGGCAAACCCGCGCAACTACCGACATCTATATCGGAAGAAAAAAAATTATTTTTATTTTTTATTCTGTAAGTTGTTTAACATATGGGGGAGTGTAGTGTTACACTGTACACGTGAGCGGACTCGCTCATTTAAATGGAAGTTGCGGCATTTCTTCATTATAGGGGCATGGATATTTGGACTGCTCGGCAGTCCGACACGCCCCCTAAACGCGTCCACGCTCCGTGTAAGCTTTAGAGTTGAGGCAGCGCGCCCTCATTATTATGCATGGCGCGCTGCCATCATACTCTTACACTGGCGCTTCCGTGCAAGACTAATCTAGTCTTACATGGAAGATTAGTGAATCCGGGGGTATGTTTTATCTGATTTTGTACTGAACCATCTGGCTTCCTATAAGGAGAAGAAGCTAATCTGGCTGTGGTGGTGGTGTTTTTATTTGTTGTAAATTTTTTCTACAACACTATACTTCAGTAGTTTTCCTTCTTTTAACCCTGATTTTGTATGTGTATATATATATATATATATATATATATATATATATATATATATATATATATATATATATATATATATATATAATTTTATATTTATATTATATATATATATATATATATATATATTATATATTATATATATATATATATATATATATATATATATAAAATGTGTGTTTGTATATGTGAGTGTGTGAATTCTCTAGTAAATGTTGTGGTGCATAACTGCCAAATGCTTGGTTTAACGGATGTTTAACAAAGTCTGGCCTGTTGCATTATACTTGGCTTCCATTAGGGGTGTGTACATGAGTTATCTTCAAGGTGGGAAAACACAGTGCATGTCCAGGATATGTCTGTGGGGTTTTAGCAGAAAAAAAAATCATGTGCATTTTTGCTGTATAAAGCTATTTTCTGTCACTGGATTTGTGCTGCCTTTGCAACCACTTACATGATGAGAGAAAGTTGCTAGAAAGTTTCAAGTGGTCATATGGTTCCGCCTTGACTGGGTGCTGTCAGCAGGCCTACAGATCCATTTAGCTGCTCTGGCTCAGTGAGTGTCCCTATTCATCTTGCCCTAAGCATTTCATAGGAAATTCCGGTCTCTGTAGAAAGGTGTTAACATTTGTAAAAAGGCAAGGTTATTGTCAGAATGGACATTAAAAACTGATAAACTGCAACATTTACAAGACATGCAATTTAAAATGAAAATATATCTAAAAGTTCTTTTCAAAAGAACAAATGCAAACATTAAACAAAAACTGCGGTGGTGGTGCTGCAGTAGCGTTGTCGCCTCACAGTATGACGTTGTCCTGTTCGATTCTCAGCTAGAGCGTCTTCTGTGTGGAGACATGCATGAATGGGTGTTCATTCATTGAAGGTTGTGCGTCAGAGCTGGCAAGTCGGCACGTAAAAATCTACTGCCAATCATTATCGGACCAGAGTTCCGCTGTGGCGACCCCTAACTGGAAAAAGCCGAAAGACACAACAACAACCAGAAACAAAAATGTTGGCCTAAAAATAACATGGATTTTGTGAGAAAAAGGTGGTATTTTAATTCTTTTTATATATTATAATGTTGTAACATAAAAATAACAGATTATTTTAAAGTAAAATGCAAGAAACTTTTTTTTTTTTTTTTTTTTTTTTTTTTTTGTCATTGAAGCTGGAGTGCAACCTAAGGGAGATTTATAAGTAAGTATTTCAGTATCTTTACCTGAGCGTTTTCATGAGAATGTATCAAACCATTTTTAGGACACTTCCCTTTTGTACACAGGGAACTGTAGTAGACAAAAGTCAGTAGATTGGGAGCAGCCTTCTTGGAAATGTCAGCAGTAAAGGAGTGAATGAGCTCCATTATCTTCTGTCACCTTTCTTTTCTGTTTAATACATTTATTAAATATTTATCATTTAAAAAAAAAACTAGGTCTGCTTAATTTTGTTCTTCTGCTGTTCTGTCTTCCTTTCCTTCTTCTGCTTTAACTGGTACTGTTTTCTGTGTCCTGCTTGTTTTGATTAATTTTATTGTATACTTCCTGTGTTTGTTTTCCCCAACCTTGGCTTCCACATCTTTTCAAATGCCCCTTTTTTCTTTATTTGCTTGATTGCATCACACACAAGTTCCAGCCGTTTTGATAGGCAAGCTTTTACTTTATTTACTACTGACTTAGCAGTGTCAGCATTGAGACTGTGTGATGGTCGTTATGATGTGACACCCCAACCCGATGTACAAAATGAGAAAAAGGTGGGTTTATGCCTACTGTTGGTTCCACACCACAGTCTTTTGGTTACATTTTCACAGAGTTGTAACATTTTGTTAAAGTCTGCCATTTGAATGCCCAGTACTTTTGCTTTTAATAAGCTTGATTATGTCCTGACTTTTATATGAACTATATAGATCAAACTTTTACTGGATGGTTAGTCATTTGTATATATGAGGTCCCCTTTACATATTCATGTAAGAGTGCTTCATCTTAGGTCAGTTTTTTGACTAAAACATTGAAGCATTAGCTTTGTATTATTTGTCTTTTTACAAGCATGTAGGCTGACCACAGTAGTCTGTTTCTAGCCACTTTAAAGCCTCAGTCTGTACAACTTTCAGCATGAAAGTGCTCTGATCAGTCGTATCTCTGCAAGCTCAAAGTCTGACCAAGTATTTATGGTGTAGGCATGAAGTGTTCACTTCCCAAAGCAGAGTGGTTGGAGATATTTGTGCCAAAAAAACTAATGTGTACAAAAGCAATGAGAAAGAAAAAGACTGGTAAAGAGAAGAAAAAGAGAAAAGTGGCTTGGCGGGATCAAAGGAGGAGAAGGTCACCCAGCCATATGGAATGAGATTAGGGACTTAAAATGAATATTGTGGGAAAATCAGATGGCAAATGAAGAAAAATTTGAAAATAGTGTAGAATTACAAGAACAAGTAATAGTAATACAGGGACTGATAGAGGAAAATATTGAGTTACAGGCAAGGGCAGAGGCCTAAATGGATTGTATGTAGCACAAGTTAATTGGCTTTTAAGGCAGAGCATGAAAGAAAAATTTGAAAATAATAGGAAAACCAGAAAGATGGGAGGGGTAGATTGCAAGAGAAAGATAGGAGCTCTGTGCGCAATGGACTGGTTTGGCAGAGTCAAACGTAAAGGTGGAAAAGATGCACTGTACTGCACTGCAGTACACTGCATGGTGACTGGGATCAGATGGCGTCAGCAAACCAAGCCTGGTGATAGTCATTTTTTGTCATATGAGACTAAAGAACCTATTCTTTAGAAAATTTAGGCACCAGGTGCAAGGTTGGTTAGGCAGTAGAGAGTACTTCTAGAGCAAGACTACTACTACTACAAAACATATAAGAGAAGGAATGCCTTTGCATCTGCCACAAGGAGAAAGGGGTTAAATGGTGATTGGTATACCCAGCAACGTTGAAAATGTTCCTACATGGTGGTACAAGGTTGGTGATTGAGCCAAAGGAAGCAATAAGCATGCTACAAAAGCTGGTACATCACTGAACAGTCGCCCAAGGGACTGAGGGCTAAGGTAATGCACAGAGGGAGACAACTGAAGGAGAGAGTCAGATGCATCAGAGGGAAGACTTGTGTTTTCCTATTTTGTTCCAAAAAAGGTCCAAGTATATTGAGATCATGTAATAATGAAAAGGGATTGGGATCCTCTCCTATCCTGCCAAAGGTGAAGGGGAGTGACAAGTTTTTACACAGTACTGAACTAACAAATGTGACATGCACAAATGTGACATGTGACACAGAGGATCTGCATAGATATATTTACAGAGTGATAATCTGGTGATTGAGGGGGGTGATTAACTGTTTACACAGTACCTTCCCCCATGTCTAAGGGGAACAAAAAACAGCAATTTATATAAAGGCATGACCTTATTGAAGGGCACATAAAATTTAAAATGGAAACAATGCAAGGGCATTTAAACAATTAGGAAGAAGGTTAGGGAAGGTGACAGAGTGAGTGAAGAAATGGGGCTATGAAAAAGAACTGAAAGAAGATCAGTGAGTGTTGCAGAGGTGAGAAAGTATAGCATCAATTCAAAACACTTAGGAAAAGCTGGGAAAGTGGTTGGGGATCACATATATGTATATAAACTTAGGTTGTAAAGATGGATAGGCCAAAACTGAAGAATGTACTTTTCAGATAGCATGAGGGTAGGGGAAAGGATGGAAGTACAAAATAAAGGTGAAATGGATGCAGCAACATGTCAACCAAGCCACAGAAATAAGTGAGAGGAAAGAAAAGAAGCAGATTATCAAAAGGCATTGAAGTTAGAAAAAACTAGGAATAAAGGGCGGAAGAGAAATATGTTGAGAGAGAGGAAGAAGATAAAGGAAACAACAACTAGCAAAGCCAAGGCAGATATAAAAGGGAGACAAACAAAATACAAAAAGGCAAAACAAAGGTAAAGGGAGGTGAAAAGGCACAATAAATGAATGAGAAGGAAGTGGATGACTCTAGTGCACTGTCGCAGTAATGATAGGTGGCACAAGGGGCAAAGCTGTACAAAGTAATGAGAAGAAACTGCTAAAAAATGAAGCAGTGGATGCATATCTGTGTATAGTTGACCTTTTAGATAAAGAAATAAGGGGGAATAATGGGGGAGGGTTCTAAGTGGGGGAGGGTTCTAAGAGAGGGAGGGTAGGGCACCAGACATAAAAATGTTTCTGTAGGCCTGTGTGTTGACAAATGTACTGAAGTTATTGGTTTATTATAAAATGATATGGAAGGACATGATATGAGAGGTAGAAGAAGGCGATAATGATATGTTAGAAATACTTTTGGAAAGGTGTAGGGAAGAATTGTAGTTGATATGGAAAAAGGAGACTCAAAAAATATTCTAAACAGAATTGCTAAAGAAGAAAAAACATGTTCGAGGGTGCTTATCATTCCTATGGGAAACTAAAGGTGGATAGGGTTGGACAACAGCATGGAGATGGAGGAGGAATCAAAATAAAGTGAAACATTACCATCAATGTTTGATAGCAGATAGGGTGAAACTGTGGAGGGAAGTGAAGGAAGAGTACCAACTTGAAGATAATTTGGAGTGGGAGTATCAAGTAATTCTAAGCACATGGAATAGGCAACAAAGGAAAATAGCAATTAGGGAGATTCCCAAAGCTATACAAGTATTAGAAGGGAGAAGACCTGAAGGGAGAGCTATGTCTAGCCTAATAGGGGTAGCTAAAAGATGGATGTATGATAAACGGGAGAAGTGGAAAGAGGGGCAGAGAAGTATCTGGGAAAAGGAAATAAAGTCAGAAGAATGGGTTAAGATAAGAGGGTTACATAATAAGACAGCTAGGGCACACAGATTTGGCTGGTGCATCTTAGCATGTTTTTACAGCTGGTCCAAAGTTCTTGGTTTTCATTGTGGGTGTAGTCTTAACAGCAACTTTTCTGTTTCACCCTGGGCTAGATGAGTTAACAAAATGCCATTAATTGTCTCCCATATCCAGCCACCTTCTCGTGGACTAGAACATTTCCTTGATATTTTAACAGATAGTTTTATCTTTTTCTGATTCTATTTTTCATTCTTCATGCAACAGTGATGCGCTCTATCGCTCTACAGCTTTCCTAAAAATTGAAGTGAATTAGTTACTATTTGATCAGGTGGTTTGCAGTCTGGAATGCTGAACAAGACTTAAAACTTTTCATAAAAGTAAGGTCTTGATCCATAAAATGGACTTGAAAAGTCGGTTTGAACTGAGTGGTATATAAAAGTGACAGTTTTGGGTTCAAAATTGCCAGAACCCTAGCAAGACAGTAATGTTCTCTAAAGTTAACGCATGGTCAAGCTGTTAGTCGCATTCTGTCTTGTACGCTTTGTGATAATAGGCTTATTATTCGGCTTGGAAAAACTTCCTTATATGGATAAACGGATAAGAAATATCTTGATCACCTTCTCATTGAAAAAAAATAACCATTCATTTTAACCTTCTCACTGAATTAGTACTGATTTTACTGACTTCTTCGTCTTATTTGGTCATCTGTGGAAGCCTACGAAAAATATTAAAGGATTTACATTTTTCTTTCTGGCTGGACGAGAGCAGCTGTTTTTCATTTGGGATCTAGTAACAAAGTAATTCATAATAAGAGTACAGTTCAAGTCAGACAAACACAGAACAGTATTAAGTCGCCCCAAAGAGTACAAAGCAGCAGTAGCGTGTAACACTGTCCATTAAGTAAAACATATCGCACACCAGAATGATCTCAGTCAGGTGCAGACCTTTGAGTAAAACATCTAAGTAGTTTAAGTATATATTGCACTATTAAAAACATGAGCACTTTGTTTCTACTTCATGATGAGTTTTAAGTTGGTTAGTAGAGCCAACCAGTTTGGTAAAACTACTTGAGTTCATTTCAGAGAACACATTGGGTCAGAGGCTTGCCTCATAGAGAAAGCGTGAATGCATGAGGTAGTGAAATGTGTCCCACCTAGAGGGAAATGGATCCAGAGAATGACTGTTTTCAAAGTTTGCTTGAAGAAGAATCTTAATATCTTCCTCCTCTGGATAATGTCATTGGTTATTAATATTGTCATGTAAAATCAAGAGTATTCGTTATTTAAGAGAAAAAATTATAAAAATATAAGAAGAGCAAACATGCATGCAGACAATAATCAATCAACTGTGTCTGCAGATATGTGGCCTGGTATGCTTTAATTATAAAAACAATTGAACTCTTTTTTGTTTTTGTTTTTAGAGATTTTGTGTAGCTAGTGCATTTTTAAACCCCCAAGATATATGGTGAGACTACTTATCTGTAGTTTGTCTGGATTAATGAATCGGTGGCAGATGTAACCTCTCAACCTGCAGACTCTGAAAACCAGTACAAAGGGCCCTTGAAAAGAAGGTACATTCAGCCAGAAAATCTGGACATTTAATTAGCATAAGACTTGAATACCAAGTAGTGTACAGTTCTACCTGCTTCCAGTAGGAGTGTGGGATACTACCCAGAAACACATTTAAAAGACAGTGTGACAAAAATGATGGAAAAATATAATGACATTGTCTGAGACAGTATAAAATTTGTAGACCATAATGAACTGTATTGCAAATTTCTAGCACACAAGATCATTTATTTTTGCTTCTGAAGAAAGGAAATGTAAAATGCATATCCTCCTTTAAATTGTTGGTGCCACTAGTATGTTGGTTATGTAGTGTGGTTTTCTGTGTACTAGATAACATCAGAAATAATGTGTGATGAGGAAGGATTCAGAAAGTTGTGTGAAAGGGTAAATGAAGTCTGAAAATTGAGACTTACCTCCAAAAATAAGTGCATCATGTGCAGGGACAGATCAGGCCTGAAAGTAGGGTATGTTCCTAAAAATAAGGACAGTTGAGTGGTCTGGTGATAGGTTGTTTCACCATTGCCTTGTTAAATTTAGCAGGTGTTTTAATACTCAGTTTTTCCCCTGCCTACTCTGCAGGCTTTTCAGGAGTTATATTGGTTGCCTCCTCACAGCTATATTGGCCATATCACCGTATAGCATCTCAGAAGTACTTTTACTAGGTAAGTGCCCTTGAGAATCCATTCCTTTGTTTTGCACTGAAGACTCTGATTTCATCCTGTTTTAATAGGTACTAAGTTGGTAGTGCACTCATAGTAAAGCTTATGGCACTGCTTAAGCAGTTTAATGGTGAAAAATGCAGCTGACCCAAACTTGCTGTCCAACTTTGGAAATTTTAGGTCTGTAGCCATTATCCAGTATGGAATTATGCTAAATACTTCTCACATTCCAGAGGTGCCATCTTATATACCCCCATACCAAATGTGGACCTTTCCCTTTGTCTACAATTTTTAAGCATGTGTTTTTGGTTTGTGCAGCCTTTTTTGTTTGCTTTTCCATTAACTTGAGGGAAGCATGGACTGACAAAGATATTTTCAGACTTTAAAAAAAAAAAAAAGATATTTTTAGACTTGTACTCTTGATAACCTGAGCAGCTCCTTACTTCTCTGTGTATAGGATCATTGCATAAGTATATGTATGCATGTTATGTGTCTATGTATATCTGTGCATATGGGTATGTGTGTGTGTGTGTGTGTGTGTGTGTGTGTGTGTGTGTGTGTGTGTGTGTGTGTGTGTGTGTATATATATATATATGTGTATGTACACATATACACATATATGTATACATATATATATAGATATATATATATATATATGTGTGTGTGTGTGTGTATGTGCGTATGTACATAAAATCAGAGAGCATTGTACTGACCATACTGTTCATTACAAAGACCGACATTAGTGTGTGAGTGTGTGACTGCCCATATAGTTGTAGTATTTGGGAGTGCATTTTAAATACTTAGTTACTCACAGTCTTTCAGTCTTTTCCCAAAATTAAAATAAGCAAGTTTCCTGCCTTCTCTTTGTGTTCATATGGTATATTGGTATTCATAGGTTTCTTCTGTTGCTTTACAGTTGATGCCATGATTACAACTCATTTATTCCTCCCTGGCTACTATCCTGATTCCTCAACCAACTTCTAGTTTTCTCAAAACCCAAGTCATCCTTGTGTAGTGCTAGATCTAAGCCCTGTACCAGTCCTGGGTTGATTCCTACAGCCTCCTTTTGCCTGCTGTGTGACTGTGCAAGTCACAGGTTCCCTGGTAAAGGGATTATGTTGTGTGCTTAGGGGGCTTACCTGGAACATAGGAATTATATTAGACAAATGGTTATGAAGATCATAAGGTGCCTAGCCATATGCACCTTTAAGTAGCGACACTTAGAAGCTGTTGCCTCTCTTCAAACACTTGATAGCACTCCTTTCCCAAATCCAGCAGAGCTGTACATGGTAATACTGGTGTAAATGTGCATCTACGCATCCAGTCATCAAGACTAGTCTTAAAGGTAGCTAAAGCAGTACTTTGGTTGACCTGTAGTCATAATTATTCCATAGACTGGAAAAATGCTGTATATTTTTGCATGTGACTGCATTTCTTAACAAAGTTAGACCCTGTTTGTTTTTCTGTAGGAGTCCAGCCACATCTGCTGATTTGTTCAGGAGTGAATAAAGTTGAGGGCACACTTGCATTGGCCACTTACCCCCATTGACTGTTAATCTTTACAATTTTCCCTTACCATCTTCTGCCAGGAGTCCTAATCATCCTTGTTGTGTCTTTCGGCTTTTCCCGGTTAGAGGTCGCCACAGCAGAACTCCGGTCCGCTAATGATTGGTAGTTGATTTTTACGTGCCGAGTTACCAGCCCTGACGCACAACTTTCAACGAAGGTACGCCCATTCACACGTCTCCACGCAGAAGATGCTCTAGCTGAGAATCGAACCGGACAGCGTCTTACTGTGAGGTGACAACGCTACCGCAGCACCACCACCGCGGATAGTCCTCATCATCCTAATATCCCTTTTTCAAAGTGGTACAATCCTAGAGGATGGCTGTTATTACTTGTTGGGTGGGTCGAGAAGGCACAGTTGCCTCCTACACAAAACTCCAAGTGATGCTTTGTTAAGAGATAAACTTGATAAAACTGGACTTTATACTGTCTCATCAACCCAGAAACCGGTTTTATTAACTTTCTCATAGCCCTTTAAAGTTAACTGCAAAAACCTTAGACGACTGACCAAGGATGTCCTTGGACTGCCCATCTCCTTACATTCAGAAACATGCAAGCAGGGATGGGATACTCCTGCAAGACGGATATGTGAGAATGCGGAAGTGATCTTTACCTGACAGCAACATTTGTGATTTCCCTTCCTTGCAGCAGAGAAGATGGAACAAAAAGATGATCCACATTTTAGTACTTGGAAGTTGCAGCTGTAATTATTGTCTTTTTTAAATAATACAGATGAACATGGACCATGAAAGTTGATGTTTTAACAGAACCTAAAAGTGAAATTGTAGAAGTTAAGGGAAACTGAAGCTAAAATGTAAACTGCAAAGGCAGAAAATTTCAAGTATACTGAAAAACTGTACTTTAGAGTAAATACTAGTTACCTAATACATCTTTTTAATTAGGGCAATGGTTACATACAGGGAGGTTAAATGATTTTTCGCTGCTGAGGAAGACATCATTGAAGATCTTATTAAATTCCTAGGGTGAAGAGGCATTCTTCATAATTCACATCTGTGTTTGCTGAGTCAGGGAGTTAGTCCTGTTATTAATGAAGCTGACCTACTTACTAGCTATAGGACAGGCTGAGATCTCTAACCGTTTGTTAAATGAAAACATCAAAACAGTCATGTGTAATAGTGAATCCCATCACAGCAGGGAATAGATTCTCTTACGTGACATTGTCTTTGATATTGTCAGGCTGTTATGAAGTTGACGAAATCCACTGTCTTTGTCGACACATCTTCACATTTTATGCTGACTCTTACAAAGTAGTTAAAACCCTTTTCTGGTTGCAAACACCACTGGGGCATTAAAGAACTAGGTCTGAAAAAACAAGTGTGACCTTATAACCATTGATTTCCAGAAAGCAGAAGTTGAAATCCATGTTAATTAAGTATGGGTTAATGCTGTATTGATATTGTAGTTCTCATGATAGCCCTGGCTTTTCCCTGCAGAAACAACAAATGCTGGAAAGGCTGCCTTAAAAAAATATTGCATAAAGCTGTTCTAAGGGTCTAAGAAGCCATTTTGTTAACTGGTACCTGCTGATGTGTGAATTTGTAAGGCAAGTATGTTTTCTAAAATTTTTCACTTGTTAGGTTAGTGAGTTATTAATTCTTCTTGCAAATTTTGCATCAGTTGCTGCACTGGATATGAGAAGAAAGTAATTAAACATAAAAAATATGAACAATGAAAAGTAATGGTACCCGTTATCCAGTTGTTGAATGTAGTAAAAGTCTGTGTTCTATCTCAGTTAACAAATTCAAAATAAAAATAAATAAAATAAGGGTGAAAAATAATTGTTGGTTAAAAGTATTAAAATAATTGCTGATTTATTATTTAATGTTGAGGAAGTAATAAAGTTGTTTAGAATACAGATTTATGTGCCATAGACAGTTTAAAGAAATTTGCTGTATATTTTTTATGTTTTGCACTGTCTTCAGATTTGTTTTTAATTGTTAACTGTTAATCGAAAATGTCATACTGGGAAAGTAATTGATAATGCTGGTACAGTGGTACCATACCTATTGTTGCATCAGTGATAAGGCTTCAAATGGATGCTTGTTGCTAGGATGGTCTTAGGAAAGTCCAGGAAATGGGTGTCTCTAAACTCTCCACCCTTTGGCAATGGGCATTGAATGTTTTCATGACTTTGTTGTAGTACTGCTGTGCCTGTAGTTGTTTGGGTGCTTTTGTGTGGTGTGGCACATTGGAACATAGCGTAGTGGCTGTGTATGTTTAGCAGTCTGCAGGGAAGGAGAGGTTTTCGGCTGTTTGCATTGCACATGCTGGACTACTGGGGAAGTATCAGTGGTCACTCGCTGTATTTTGCTGTATGTTGTACTGGTGAGTGTTAACCTCACCACCCTTCGAAGATCTTGATTGTTTTTCATAGTCATAGATGTTCATCGTGTTTCACTGTTGCAGTCATTACTCTTGGGTTATCCTGCTGGCAGGCTACCCTCAGTCGGCCAGAATTCCAAAGTCTAGGTCCGGCGTCAGTTGCTGTCGCCTCGTCCCTGACGTCAGTGCGCCAGGGGTATAAATGATGCAGCCGACGCCATTTTCTTCAGTCTTTCTTGCCGTGCGGTGCCCGAAGCAAAAGCAGTTCGCAAGTGCCGGTCGGCCGACTCCTGAGATTTTCAAATCCCAATTTCAGAACCGATGTCTTCATTAAAGCTAAGTACCCCGTTGGGGAAACTTTTTTCTTGCTCCAGACCGATGTCAGAAAAAGTTAACAATTGTATTTCTTATGGGAAGCAAATACCTCATAAGGATTTTCACTCTTACTGTATTCCTTGCCTAGACCCTGATCACAACGTTGCTAGCTGTTGGTTTTGTGCTAGATTTAACCAATGCACTATCAAGCGTCGGTTCGATTTTGCATTTCATTACTTTGGCCGAAGATTTAATTATATAATGCCGTCGGACCAGCCAACAACCGGAGTTTACAAAAAACGCAAGGACAAGGAAAAGGATAGGCATCTGAGGTCCAAAACCGACAACAAAGCCTCTGCTAGGCCAGTCGCTGGTTCTCAGTGAGGAGCTTTCACAGCCCCTGGCGCCCGCTACCTCAGAGCCACAGGCCGCTTCTGACTCCCACGTGGAGCCGACTGGGCCTCTGGAATCTCAAGGTATTGGACACTCTGAAATCATTCCCTCAGATGGGTCCGGAGCCGCTGAGCAGGCATCGGCTTCTGAGGGTGTCTTCAGACCTACACAACTATATATTAAGCCATCTTCAGCTTCAAAGATAAAGACTAAAGCAGCTCTAAAGACAAAGAAACAAGTACAGCATTCTCCTTCTCAGACTTCCATGCCTAAAAAACAGATGCTCAAAATGACGGAAGACCTAATTACTTTGATCAGGGGCTCCCATGCCCCTCCTGATAAGAGGCCTAGGCAAGAGACAGAGTATGATTCTTCTGATCAGGTTTCTATTTCCTCTGATTCCTCTTCTGAACAGGAATACTCCATGCTTGCCTATGAGGATTCTGATGCTGAAGAATCCTTCCTTCAGCCTCTCCTCCTGAGGATTATTCTTTTGGGGAAACCCTGCATACCATGAGGGAGCATTTCCACTGGGAGAGCCAAGATTATTCTGAATCTAAGAAAAGGCTCAGAGACTTTCTGCTACTTCCTCAGCACAGACCCCTTGCTATTCCACCTGTTCTGGACATTGTAGATGATGTATTTTCAGAGTCCAGCCTGTCCCCTGACTCTTTACCCCCTGCACCTGCTAAACCAGACAGATACTACAGGGTCCCGGATTCTCATAAATTCCTATATAAAAACCCCGCTGCAGACCCAGAAACTATATCTCAGGGTCCCAAGGAGGTTAAAGCTTCCACTGCAAAAAACCCTGTCCCCTCTGATAGGGATTCTAGGGCTCTAGACAGATGGGGGAAAAAAGTCTACACTTCTGCTACCCTGGCTGTAAGGGCTTAAAATTGTCAGTTTCATATGCTTAAATATCAGCAATATTTAATGTCACTGCTTAAACAGAAAATGTTGACAAATACTGAATGTTCAGAGAACAAGGAATTGCAGGATTTATTGCAGGCAGCTGAACAAGTGGGAAAGCATACTTTGCAATGTGGTTATGATTCACTGGAGGCCTCTTGCAGGGCCGCTGTTACAGGTTCTGTTATTAGGAGGCATGCTTGGTTAAAGGAACAGAATCTGCCTGATCATGTTAAAGCAAAATTATTAGATGCACCATTACAGCATGATACTTTGTTTGGTACTAAAGCAGAAGAGGTGTTGAAAAAAATGGAAGATAAAGCAAAATCCATGCAGACAGTCAAGGATTTATTACAGGTACAGCCACCCAGGTTTAGCAGGAACTGGCCCTCTAAAAATTGGTCCTTTCCAGTTTCAGACAGATCACAAAGAGGCAGATACAGGCGTCCCAGAGGCAGATCTCAGGCCCAAGGCTCATACAGGCCTAAACAATGGGGTGCTCCTACCTCCAAAAGCGGAGACGACAAATCACAACCTTACAGGAAACAGTCCCAATGACTTTCCTCTACCAGATCCAAGCACTTTTCTTTTGGCAGCCCCCTTAGGGGGAAAACTAGCACTTTTTTCATCAAATTGGCAAATGGTTACCCAAAACAAATGGGTCCTGAACATAGTGTCCCAAGGCTACAGGTTCCATTTTCGCACCCTACCAAAGTCAAAAAGTATGCCAGACCTGCCACACAATCAATGGGCAGAGGCACAAAAACAAATTACAGCCCTCATGGACATGAGGGCCATTCAGTAAGTACCACAACAAGAGCAGGGGCAAGGATTTTACTCCAGACTCTTTCTAGTACCCAGAAAGGACAAAACCTGAAGACCATTACTGGACCTGTCTATACTAAATACGTTTCTGGAAGTTCCAAAATTCAAGATGTTGACTCTACAGCAGCTACTGCCCATGCTGGGCAACAAGGCTTGGCTCGTAACTTTGGACCTAAAAGAGGCATACCTGCATGTCCCAATCAGACAATCTTGCAGAAGATACCTCAGATTCATAGCTGGCTCAATGCATTACCAATTCTCTGCACTGCCCTTTGGCTTATCTACCGCGCCCAGTGTCTTCACAAAATGCCTGCACCAGTAATTGCGTTTTGCAGACAAAAAGGAATTCAAATATATCCCTACTTGGACGACTGCCTAATTCAAGCAGAGAACAAAGACATTCTTCTGAAGCGTCTGGCGTTTGTAAAAAGATTACTAATTGGCCTAGGGTACACAGTAAACGAAAAGAAATCAAAACTAGTGCCCTCTCAAGAGATAATATTCCTGGGTACAAGCTTAAACACAACTGCCCAGATGGCTTATCTCACGCCAGACAAACAAAAGCAACTGACTACTTACTTCAAGAAATTGGCAACAAAAACCCACTTATCTGCAAGGAAAGTCCTGCAGGCCTTGGGTTTCATGGCATCTTGCATTTTACTAATTCCATATGCCAGACTGCATATGAGGAAACTACAATGGTATCTAAAAAGTGTTTGGACTCAGCATTGCCACAGCCTGGAGATAGTAATTGCACTCATTCCCTGCCTGCAACAGGAGTTTCGATGGTGGGCAGAAGCCTGTCACCACAACAAAGGTCTGCCATTCAGATTACCCACAGCCAGACAGACACTGACAACGGATGCATCAGACTATGCCTGGGGGGCCCATATGGCAGGAAAATGTATTCAGGGCACATGGCCTGCAAACCAGATGCACCTTCACATCAATCAGAAAGAGATGCTAGCTGTTCAAAATTCCCTGGCTGCTTTCAAGGACCTGCTTCATCCAGGACAGTTACTGATAAAGACAGACAACACTACGGTCATGTGGTACATAAACAAGCAGGGAGGTACACATTCCTACCCCCTCTGCAGACAAGCAATGACCTTATGGGACACAGCATTGGCTTTTCAAGTTCACCTGCAAGCACAATTCCTGCCAGGAAAAACAAATACTCTGGCAGACGAACTAAGCAGAAACCTCATGGATCCCCACGAATGGAAACTGGATCTACAAGTCTTCAGCATGATAATAAGGAAATGGGGATGCCCAGACATAGATCTCTTTGCCTCCCCTCACAACTGTCAATTGCAGAGATTTTGCACAAGGATTTATCACAAGCAAGCATGGAAAGTGGACTCCATATCCGTCAGCTGGAAAAATCTAGCGGTATATGCTTTTCCCCCACTGCCTCTCCTTCCCAGGGTACTCCTAAAGGTCAGCAAAGAGAAGCCTAAAATGATACTGATTGCACCAGACTGGCCACACCAGCACTGTTACCCAATTCTAAAGAGCTTGTCTCAAGGTCCAGCATGGATATTGCCCCAAACTTCTCACTTACTGACCCAACAAAACAATCAGATCCTGCACAGCCAACTCAGAACCTTAAATCTGGCAGCATGGCGGATAATGTAGCCATTCAGAACACTCCTCTTTCAAAAGCTGTTATGGATGTTAGCTTAGAGGCCAGGAGGCCCAGTACCAGAAAATCTTATGCAGAAAAATGGATGAGATTCTGTGCTTGGAACCAGGAACAAGGCAGTGACACGTGTGTACCAAATATCCCTCAGATTTTACAATACCTAACTGAGATACTGAACAAAGGCATTTCTTTCTCATCAATTAAGATTCATGCCTCTGCCATTTCAGCCCATTACAATACGGAACCACCTATCTTTTCTCTTCCTTTAATAAGGCAGTACCTCAGAGGGGCCAAAAACATTAGACCTCCAAGGAGTGCAGCAATTCCGGCCTGGGACCTCAATTATGTTTTGGAAAAACTCACACTGCCCCCTTTCGAGCCAGCATCAACAGCAGATATAAAATTCTTATCCTGGAAAACAGCTCTGCTCCTAGCAATAACCTCTGCAAGGCGAGTCTCGGAGCTACAAGCACTCATGGATGTGGAACCTTTCATAATTTTTCATCCAGATAGGGTTTCTCTGAGGACAAACCCTACATTTATGCCTAAGGTGGTGTCCAGTGTGGCCCTTAGCCAAACCATTCACTTGCCTACCTTTTATCCAAATCCACAGAACAAGGGTGAGAAAATTCTGCATTCCTTGGACATACACAGGCAGTTACGCTTCTACTTGGACAGAACTAAAGCTTTCAGAAAGACTGAGCAACTTTTAGTGTCATATGCTGCAGGATCACAAGGAAAGGCTATCTCAAAACAGACTATTTCTAAATGGATAGGCCATTGCATCCGTTTCTGCTATTTTCAACATGGCAAATCAGTGCCTAAGGGCATTAGGCCTCATTCCACCAGAGCAGCAGCCACTTCAGCAGCCTTCCTCAGAGGAGTACCAACCAAAGATATCTTAGAGGCTGCAACTTGGAGTTCAGTGCACACCTTCACAAAGCACTACCACTTACCTCTTTACTCTAAGTCCAGAGCAGGCTTTGCCACTGCAGTTCTGCAGGGCCTCATAGCTTCTCCTAACCCTATTTAGCCCATCCGCCCTTCCTCAGCTTTGGGATTCAACCCAAGAGTATTGACTGCAACAGTGAAACACGATGAACATAGTACAGTTGTGTACCTACCATAAATGTAGATGTTCGAGTGTATTCACTGTTGCAGTCCAGGTTACCCACCCACCATCCCCCCTTTCTTTGCTGGGACTTATCTGCACCTCTCTATCCTATACAACCGATTTGGTGTATTTGCTTGTAGTTGAAGGAGATGTTATTTTTGTGCATGCATTTTTATTGGCATATTTTACAGCCTACCACTTTGGGGGCACCTGACATCGGGGGCAAGAAAAACTGAAGAGAATGGCGTCTGCTGCATCATTTATACCCCTGGCGCACTGATGTCAGGGAAGAGGTGACAGCAACCGACGCCGGACCTAGACTTTGGAATTCTGTCCGACTGAGGGTAGCCTGCCAGCAGGATAACCCAAGAGTAATGACTGCAACAGTGAATACACTCGAACATCTACATTTATGGTAGGTACACAACTGTACTTTTTTGGAGTAATTACTTTTGTTTCTTTTTGCTTAGAGTGGAGATAAAGGACAAAGCATGAAATGTTAAACTGGAAAATGTTGGGAGAGCAGTACTGTAATCTCAGAATTTATAGTAGACCAAGCTGTCATTCTTGGTCAACGGAGAAGGGAGTTTGAAGAAACAAGAATGAGTTCCACTTGACGGCTGTGTAACTTATCCTCAGTCAATTCATTGTGTCCCATATCTGTGCCATATGGAAAATAAGAGGTCAAAGGGAATTTTGTATTTTTATTTCATGATTTTCCTTCAGTTTGTTTCTGTACCTTACATCCATAAAACCTTCAGTGCTAATGAAGGAGTTTAACTCTGTGTGTATAATTAATGGTGCATTTCTCCCTTTCCTTTATGCTGTGTGACGTGACAGATAATTTTTTGTGACAGATAATACCCAAAAAACTACTTCCAACCCCACAGCAACAGTAATCCCCACTCCCTCTAATACATTAAACAACTGCAGCTTTTCCTTGAATCCAGTCCCCACTAGTACAATAGCTAAGCTCCTCAAAAAGGTTAAACTAACAACATTAGCAGCAGATAATCTCCCAGTCGACTTTCTACAGATTATAGCAAAGGCTATAGCTTATCCCGTGTCCATCCTCATAAACAGGTCAATAACCAAATGTAAAGTACCCCACTCCTGGAAAATAACACATGTTATACCTTTGCTCAAAGTAGGTCACTCACTTGAGCTTACCAACTACCACCCTATAGCAATTCTATCACCCTTGTCAAAAATATTAGAGAGAGTTGTTCATGCCCAGAATATGCACTACCTCCAAAAAAACAACCTCCTATCTACATCCCAGCATGGCTTTAGGCCTTCCCATAGCGCTGCTCTCATTTTCCAACATTGTGAATCTACAAAGAAACAAAGGTTTATTCGTATCCTCTATATTCCTTGATTTATCCAAAGCCTTCAATATGGTTAACCACAGTATGCTCCTAAAAACCCTAGCTACCCTGAACTTCAGCTCCTCTACCATATCCTGGTTCTCTGTTTATCAAACCGGCAACAGGCAGTCCTATAGAAAAAACAGTTGTCCCCCCTACTACCAGTAGCCATAGGTGTCCCTCAAGGGTCCATCCTTGGGCCCTTGCTATTTTCACTATTCACTAACCAGATAGCCACATCCTCACCTTAAGCCTCTATAGTACAATATGCAGATGACACCACTATTATATGTGCCGCACCCACCTTGCTGGAACTAAAAACCATCACCCAAAATAACGTTTCCCTAGCAGAAGAATGGTTCATCAAAATCAAACTTATAGTTAATCCAAAGAAAATCAAACTTATTATCTTTAGACCTGGATGGTCTCCTCCTGTATACAGTAACTTTGACATAAAATCCAAAGATAATACACTAATCACCCCAACAACTCACACAAAGCTATTAGGAGTTGAAATCGATAATAACCTGAAGTACTACACACATATTGCCCAAACAGTCAAGAAGGTCAACAAAAAAATTGGCCTCCTTTATAGGAACAAACAGTTTATGTCTAAAAATACAAAAGCCATGATTGCAAGAACCCATCTACTATCCATCCTCATGTATGCCTCCCCTATCCTAACTAACCTTCGTAGCTCAGAACTAACCAAGATGGAATCTTGCTACAACAAGATTGCAAAGTTTGCTACCGAAGCCAACTATAGGTCTCATCACTGTTTGGCCCTCAAGCAGCTGAACTGGCTTGAGTTCCCTCAACTCCTCCTCCTCAATCAACTCACAATTGCCCACAAGCTGTACCACCACCCTGAAAATAACCCTGCCCTTCATCAACTTATTCACCCCTACACCGCATCCAGAACCTTAAGATCCACTTATCAGAACCACATAAATGTCATTAAACACAGAAATGAGGCAGGCAAATCCCTCTTTGCCTGCTCTATTGCCAGAATCTGGAATACACTCCCAACCCACATAACCTCCACAACCTCTACCTCCCAATTTAAAAGACTTCTCAATACCCACTACACAACAAACTGGCTCTGCCCATGTCACCCCAAGGTTAAGCCATAACTGTTCTCTGTCGCTGGGATCCCCTAACAAATAAAAGTTAGCTCACCACCACCCTATATCTACAGTATACCCTAGATCTAGGCCCCTGCCTAAAATGCTGCTAATCATGTTCTACCAAACTCTTCCTGTATGTCCTGCTGAATGTCTTGCTTCTTCCTGTATGTTCTCCTGGAAATTATTGCTGTGTGTTAATGGGAAACTGCTATAGTAGGAAATGTGTGACTGTTAAACTTTATTGTATTTTTAACTTTCTCCCAGTGCGCATTCTGTTATATTACAAAATGTGTGACTCTTTAATATATATTATATGGAGCTTTTCTCCCCGGGCCTGTGCTGAAAATGGACCTGTGTCCAATCGGACTTTCCCGGTAAACAAATGTAAAATAAATAAATAAAATAAATGTGATGCGAAGAAGAATGTGTGGTCACATGACACCTCATTTTTATTGTCAGTGTTCATCCAAACTCTTTATAAAGTTAGCCTGTCCGTGAACTTTAATTATCCCTAAACACGCCACTTCTGTCTTCTGATTTAATGTTTCAGCACTCATTGTTTCTTACTTATTGTGGACCGGTTTTGAACTTTCCTGTTACCACAGTATAACAATAAGTTTCTTTCTGAGTAGTGGCCCAAGGCAGAATTGTCATGCGTGTTTCCAAGTGTTCATACTTGCAGCCAAGAATAGATGTCTTGTCAAAAATCACTTGATTATTTTAATTACTATAAACTTGTATTTCACCTCTGAGTATACAAATAACTTTTTTGTGTTGACATTTCCACAGTGCTGTGCCCTCGTGTCACCTTATACACTCTGTAAACTACTCGGAGGTATACTGGAAAATGAACAATTGTAGTCTCAGATGTCAGTTTTAGTTATCTATTTTCTTTTTCTTTTTTAAGGAAACAGCGAATAAGGTTGGATGGAATAAGGTAGAGCAAGCTTGCGTGCAGGCACCAAAAAGTAACTGTAATTATACATAAACCAGATTTGTGTGAAAGGATTTGAAGTATGTCATAAAAAGTGTTAACATGCTTGCCCTGCCCCTGTAGCTGCAGCATTTTTTAATGCTGAACTTTCTAAATGAATCATATTTTCACTGCTCTGATCACATAGTTGAAAGTTAAATGCCCAACTTGTAACAATTTTTTTTTGCTTTCACTCCAGCACATCATGGTTACTGATCCAGCCCTTGTGCACCTTCTGCATTGGGTCTGCCAGCTACTTCTTGCCCCCCCCCCCCGACTTAACTCCAGTACTTGTTGGGGCCAGTCATTGACCAAAGCCAACAGGGTTCGGCATACCTAAGCTTCCATCAGGGAGGCTTACTAGTTGGCGTACCCTTTTGTTCCTCCAGCTTCCCCTGTTGTAGTGGCATGTGGTCCAGTCCATAGTAGGTGTGTTCAACATAGGTATGTGTCATATTGCCCTGCCTCTGCAGTAGCTCATCAAAGCCTACTGCTACCCCATTGACCACTCCTCCCGGTGCCGTCTCCCAGTTTTCAATGGTGATCATCAGTCAGAGGTGACCATGAGCCATACACCCCCCTGGGATGGGTCCATCCCTCCGTGATGCTCTGTCAGTTGTCCAAGTTGCTGATTGAACTCAGGTTACATAGATTGTAGCCAGGCCATTATCCCTGTACACCACTGGAGCGGATCCAACTTGTAACAGTTTTAAGGAACTAGCAGTTAGTGTACTAGGGCTGTTGAGCAGTCCGGTACATGAATGAAACAGAGACCAAGAAGTGTCAGTGATTGATCTTAGCTTTTTCTATCTTACAAGTACCTTTGTAAGTGAAAGCCTAACTTTAAGGAATTAATTAGTATTGTTTTTGTGAAATTCAGATGCACAAATTTGGAGGTGGTGGGTGATCTGCATGTTCACAGTGCAGCTACTCCGTAACAGGTTAAGAAGTTGTCATTGTATGATTGACAGAGGCACAGATAATAATTTGTTTCCGTAACATATCAATAGTAAAGATTGAAATGAGAGATGAAGAATGGTGAGGTCGAAGCAGCTTGCTACAAAGCTGAAACCAGACAGCATTTCTTTCAGTTGCACCCTTCCTAAGAGGAGGAAATTTTAATATTTATAGTTTCCTTTCAGGGGTCCAGTTCATCTGGTCCTAAGCTTGATGCTGGCAAGCCTATTGCTTCCCTTTTGGCATATTTTGACATGACAGTTGAAAGACCCCCCCACACACACACACACACGCACACACACACACACACACACACACACACACACACACACACACACACACACACACCCTTTGTTGCTATTTGGAAAGTCTTGGAGTTCCTGGCCTTGTTATTAATACAGTAGTACTTCATAAGCTGCATAGTGGTGCCCTTAAATGGCATCTGCATTCAGGAAATGAGAAAAGTGATTTCTGCTCATACCTTCTCCTTTTGTGTAGTTCTAATGCTCCTGCATTTTTCAGAATAGTTTGTATTATTTTGATTTGATGTAACTGTTTTGATTCCTGTTTGTAATCTGTCTACACGGGGAAAAAAACATGGAAGCATTATATTAAAAATGAAATTGCACCAAAGAGTGCAAAAGAAATTTTGTAATATTACTTTAAACATTATTTAAGTAATGTCAATGTACCTCTAATTGTTTTTTTCTTTGCATTTCTTATTGTTCTTGGGTAGCTGTCTTTTTCTGGTCTAGACAGTGCCACTCTCTAGAATGAATACTAATGTACAAAATTCAATGCTGATGGGTAGAAATGTAGAGAAGTTAAAAATTAGCTGTGTGTTTTCTTTATGAGTGTAGTTTTTGCTATCCATGTATTTCTGTCACTTTGCTTAATTTTCTGTAGTGGTCATTGTATGCTTTTTTATAAGTTGAATTTGGTAGCAGTAAGGTATTAATTGCAAATTTTTTTAAGACTACATTGTATTATTGTTTGCATTATGCTGATTGGTGGTACAGCTACTTAAACTTTGGTAGCATCTCTTGTTTTTACATGTTGAAAACTATCACTGCATATCACATTGCAATGAGACTTATGCTGTAGCCCCTTTCTGACATACCATCCACCACAAAATAAAATGCATTTTTTTAAAACATGGTAGTCAGCAGTTGCCTACTTTCATATCCACTGTAGGCAGTCGGTGGTATATGATGGTCCTTTGTCAGTGGTATTGTGCAGAGCAGTAATTTTCAGCCATATGGCATGAGTTAACTCATTCCCTGATGTCAGCTTCAACAGTTGCCTCTTTTAGACTACTGTCCCGTCTCAGTGAACTCTAAGGGCACTTCATAACTGAAAGAGCTAGGTTGCCTAGTTCTTATACAAACTAATACCTTATTCTTTTTTTTTTGGGGGGGGGTCATTTGTATCCCCATGCCTGCTCACTTTCAAGCCTTCCGTTGAGCAGACATACCCTGAGTGGGGGTAGGGGACATCATTGATCCAATGATAAATGTGATGTTTCCAGATTCGCAGCAAAAAGGCTATTTTTTTTTTATTGCATAGCCCTGTTCTCCATGGTGACTTAAACATGTGCATCTGTATATATGCATGTGTGCTGCTCATGTACAGTGAGAGGGAGCTACCATCACTGACTTGGGCAACCACACCCACGTCTTCCCAGCACCATCTCCCTATGTCATCATAAGCTGCTGTTGTCCATCCGAGGCCCTGTCATCAGAGAAGTACAGCAAGCTGGATAAGAATCACTGTCGTTTGATGCCCCGGGATGGACATAACCTTTCTCCCCTCCTGACTTGTCAAGTTTCTGAACTGCTAGTTGTACTCTGGTCACTTGTGCTGTAGTAGTCATGGCTTTACTCCTCTATGTCACCAGTGCAGGCTGCACAGACCATTGTGTTAAAATTTAAATATAAACTTCCAAACATGAAAAAGATTTTTATCAACGCATTGGCTATCTCAAATGGAGATAAAAAATCGACTTTCATTTTCACACTGTGCGATTTGTAAAAGTGAATTTTTATAGCTCCATTTGGAGTGGCCAGTGTATTGATACAAGTATACAAGCCTTTGTCTGTGCTAAATATTCTGTGCCTTTCTCCTAGATGAGCTCTCAGTTAATTCTTAGACCTTAATTCTTAGTATATTATATATTATTAGAATTATTGATGTTGTATCTTGTTCCACAGATAATTATTAACCAGTATCGTCTCTGATTTCTAGCTTAGGCAGGGTAACATAACAATACAGTCTAAGCAAGGAAAAATATACTGGGTTTTCAATATTGTAACTAAGCTCGACACTGCAGTTGATCACTGAAATCTTAAATCTAACCATCACCTTAAAAAGACAGCATCATTTTCATCTGAGTTTCCATGTGATTGCTGGGTATGTACAGCAGTATGTTGTGGGAATCGGACTCTGAGTCCCTTAAGTCACTTATAACACCACAAGTTTTCCAGTTTAGAGATAACTACTAGGAAAGGCACTGATGGTTTTGGTAAGTAATTTATAACATTATAGGAAACACTAGATGTGAGATGAGTACTAGGACTAGGTCAGGACTCTGCACTAACTACATAGGCTTGGGTGAACTGCCATCTTTCCTTCCCCAACCACCGTTCTTCTTTAAGATAGTGTACCTTATATTTTTAATTCCAGTTCTTTGCGTGTAAAGTGGCATGGGCAAAGTGACAGTCATAAGTTAATCCTGTGACACTCAGTGTCAGCCACTGCTACCTTATGTTAACTGTCACTCTTCTTGTTTCTTCGGAATTTCTTACAACAGCATCTTGTTATCCACAAGTTCAAGAATCTATAACCTTACAGACAGAAACCTCATATCAAATGCAAAGCCCCCTTCGGCTCAGTTACTCTTATGCATTTACATATCCCCAGTGCTTGTTTATTATTCATACAAAATGTAAGCACAATCCTTCTTGCATGCCAGCAAGTATAAATGCAGTGACCTAGGCTACTGCTGCCAGACTTACTCCTTCCTATAAGTAACAACTATGGTTTCTAATGATCTTTATTTTTGAAGATGGGAATTTTAAGCCAGTCCTGGCCCTACACATACTACTGTCTAATGCCAGTGAAGGTAGACAGTGAATTGGATGAGGTCTAAAGATAGTTCATATTAATGCATGTATCTCATGTAATAGCATCTCATTCTGTAGGAGTGACAATAGGACTATAAACCTGAACCTGGTGTCACAGAAGTTGGTTGATTACGTACATTAAAGATTCTTAAACTCCCAGCTGTAATACACTTAGATTTGGTGGAGTGCACAAAGGGAGTGGATGGGGTTTCTTTCTTTTTCTCCAAAACTGTCATGTAATCTGGCATCTCTGAAGCTTTCCCTGAATACCCAGAGGGACTCCACTGTAATTTCTTGTACAGTTAGCAGCATGAAATATTTAATCATTGCCAGTGTTTATGTTCCTCAGATTGTCACAGTGACACTGACCTTCACAGAAACATTTATGATACTCTCTTGGCTAACCGTTCACATTCAAAGTGAACTCATAGCTATAGGTGATCTGACAGAAATTGTCATCTGATGTGCATACTCATTAAACTGAACAGTAGCCTAGCCATCTGTTAAATTCTACCAGCAAAACAAAAAAAGCTTTTAATGAAGAAGGCATTCAGGAGTGGGTCCTTGTCTTCTCAACTAGAAACATCCTCCAAGTGGGCATAATGTCTGACACCTTTAAGCAACTGTCTTCAGATCTTTACCATGTGGGAGAAAACCAAGGCTCAGAGGAGGAGCCATCATTACTGTTTTACTGAGTGGTAAAGAGTTCAGTTTACCATCCCTTCATATTGTTTTTAAGCATGCCAGCTGGATCTTTACTCACTCATTTTGGATACTATGGTGTAACTCTACTAAACCTTTTTCTGTGCCGTTAGATGAAGAAATGAAAACAAAGTCTTATCCATGGATAGTCAAGATATCAGAAACCTTGTTAAGCTAATTGGTAAGGCCTGGAAACAGTATTACAGTGTTCAATCCACTCAAAGTGTTCAAAAATGTTGAGAGCTTCTAAGTAAAGAAAAATATTTGCTTTATAACTGCACAGCTACCCACTTTCACATGATTCATACTAAAATCAGTCATAATCCAAAGCATTTCTGGGAAGGTACAGCTTATTGACTCCTGGAGAACTAGTCAACCCAGTCAATAATTAAAATTTGCTGCAGAATCCACAGCATTGGCTGTCTCCATCTACATGTATTATTGATTATGGAAACGCTTTTCTTTCTGTCTGCGTAAAGGTGTCTGTATCTGTGACTCTGCATAACAGTATTTTTTACCTCCTTGCCCTTCTCTTTTCCCATAGTTAAAAGTGCTAGAAGATATTTACATAGCTATCTGGTTGTCAGCAAGACTTTTGTCCTGGCCATACTACTGAATCAACTGTCCTTGCCTTTGCATGTAATTTTAGGGAGTAGCTCAACCAGGGTAAAAGGACTGTTCTATTTAGACTTTTCCAATGCTGTTGTCGCTCGTTCCATTCTCTTTTTGATTTTCTTTTGGGTGGTGGAATTAGCTTGCTCCACTTTTTATTTGATCAGCAGTGTCATAGCCGTTATTCCTTACTGTATTACATTCTACAGCCTTGTTGGGATCTGTTTCGACACTGTGTGTTATAGAAGAGCTGTATTACAGAGGAATTATTGCATGATGTTGAGTTTGTTTTTCCACTCTTTCTTTTGTCATATCCATGAATATTTAAAAATTTATTTTTTGTTTGTAACACTTTTCTTATCTCAAGGCATTTTGCTTGAGTCACTTATGATTGGTAGTGATGTTACTAATAATGGGGAGGAAGCCAGTATGCACACTGTTGCACACAAATGACAAGAAAATTGCATACATGTTGTATGGAAGAAGGTCCTTGGCCAGGGCATGAGTTAAATTTATTTTTTGTTTTGCTTGGTGGTGCTGTATTACTGCTGAAAAAGGAAGTAAAACATGGCAGAAGATGGTGGCAGAGGGTGTCCTTGTGTAGCTGATGAAGATGTGTGTTAAAACAGCAGACAATTTAAATTTTGGTATGGATGCGTTAGTGGGAAAAAGAGTTATAGTGAGGTAATGTACATGTTGTCAGACTCAGTGCTTTGCTTTGATGACAGGATTCCTGTTAAATTTAATTTAAGAAGCTGATGAAGTTCTAACATATGCTCAGTAATCATTCCATGTGCGAAGATATGTCGTGGTTGAGCCCTGTGCAAAGGCTAAAGCAGAAAGCAGAAGACATTAAGCCAGTGGTTATTGACTTTGGAAAAAACAAAATTGCATGAAAATGTATGACTAGATGGTTAGGGTCCCTAAGATTACAAAGCCAGATGTTGTTCGTCTTTCGGCTTTTTCCCGGTAAGGGGTTGCCACAGCGGAACTCCAGTCCACTAATGATTAGCAGTAGATTTTTACGAAACGCCAAGGTGCCAGCTCGATGCCCAACCTTCAATGAAGGAACGCCCATTTACGCACGCATGTCTTTCGAAAGCTACCCAACCGCGGGGAGGACATGCAGACTCCACACAGAAGGCACTCTCAAGCCAAGCCGAGAATCGAATGGGAGAACCTCTTGCTGTGAGGTAACAACGCTACCGCCGTACCACCGCGGCATACATATTACAAAGCCAGATACTGTGCCTAAAATGTCTGGAACCTTGATAAATGGGATGGAGATAACCATAGTGTGTTGAAAGCTTAAACATTTGCCTATAGTACTGTGGGTCAGATGTAAGGAAACCATGAAAGCATCTCTGGCCGTTCATATGATATCAGCAATTTATAAGTTGCTTCATTGGGTTTCATTACTAAGAATGTAAGATTTTTCAGATGCAGTACTGGGGAAAATGCATTTGTTCATTTCCCAGAGCAGTAACATTTGGAGACATTTTGGTCTTTGTATTCATCAGCTGCACAGACTGTTGGATCCATTCATAGTCACGTCCTTGAAACAGGTTTAGAGAAAATGTACAGTTTGATGTAGACTAGTAATTCAAAAAGAGGAGATGTGACTACAGTGGCATTACACTGTGAAGAATGATGCAAGTTATTGATTAATTCTGAATATGTTCAGGAAAGTGGGCAGTTGATGTCTTACTGATTACAGTGCTGGCACTTTAAAACATTTGACAAATACTCTTGTGGTGGGGAATTATGTTCTACCTGGGATACTATATGTTAGGCATGTGACAGTGCTGAGTGCATGCATGCAAAAGACTTCTTTATAGCATTTAAAAAAACAGGACCTGTGAATTCATTATGTTGGTTTTAGATGACATTTACCTGGTGTGACAAATAGAGATATAATGAATGTGAGAAAATAAATGATAGGGAGATTGTCCCAGGGATTTATTAATTGTAGACAAAGACAAAAATAGCATTATTAAGAAATAGAAAGTGTTGCAAAAGTAAATTATTTCAAAAAACATTCCCAAGTGGGGTGCTTTCTGTGTGGTGCTGTTGCTGGTTTTCCCTAGGATCTCTGTTTTTGTCCCACTTCCTAGAGATTATTTTATAGGACTATGATTGCAATTCATCTATAAGTTCCTTATAGATTTGCTTGCATGACTATATGTTTGATTATGCATGTCCATCTGTGGAATGGCATAAAGCCCAGAATTGTTCTTAGTCTTATGTCTGTAGGTTTTAGAGCTAATCTGTGGCTTCCCTGCAGCTCTGAATAAGATACAGCTAGTAATAGAAATGAATTAATGATATAAATGCACAAGATGACAGGAACATAACCAGGCTGCAAAAATTATTAGAAACATTTTGACCTAAAGTCCTTAACTGGACTCAAAACAAGTATCACAGCCCACTCTATATGTGTGTGCCTGTTTTTATACATGCATAAACATACACACACACACACACACACACACACATACACACACAGAATTGATAGCTATAACTATGAGTAGAAAACTAGATGTGAAATATAAATAAATAACTAAATAATCAACTAAAAGATTCAATTCTAGAAAGTAAAAATACTAGTGAAAAAATGTAGAAATATGGATAAGTAAACATTTAACGTGACTAGGCTGAGAGGATGATTTGAGCAGAAAGCTAACATCAAAGAGCTCTGGTTAACTGTGCTGATGACTGCAAACTCAGGGAAGCCAGAGATTAGCTCTGTACCACCATGAAAAACTTCTCCAAAGCTAACTTTGGGCTCCTAAAAACAGAGGTGGCTAGCTTCACGGCACCCATGCAAATGCAGAATAGTTGCGTGACCACAGAATCATACACCAGTGCACTGTACGAACACATACACAAATGCATGGATCTCACCATACCCAGTAGAACAAAGACGCTCTCCTCCAAAAAAAAAGGAAGCCAATCTGGTGGTCCCCTGCCATAAACAAACTCTACAGCAGAAGGACGAAACTGATGTGGAATAATGTGAAGTCCCAAGCCTGGAAAACCCCCCTTAACAAAAAGTTGAGATCCCTCATCAAATCCTCTAAAGCTAGCTATGAAAACAGAATTGCAGCAGATAGTAAAGACAACCTCAAGGCCTTCTATAGTTATGTAAAGAATCTTCACGGCAATACCCAGATTTGCTTTGAGCTACTGCACAATGGTACCTCCTATATCGAGCCAACAGATATTGCCAAAATACTGGCCGACAGATTCAGTGCCAACTTTACCCCCCCCCCCCCCAGGACCAATCACAATACCAGTAGATTGCCAGGCACCCAGTATTACTGCTGCACAGGTTAAGACAGCACTGACCAAAGCCAAGATTACAGCTTCTATGGGACCTGACAATATCCCTGGTTGTGTTCTAAATGAACTACAGAGTGAACTGGCACCTCACCTGTGTCCCCTGTTCAATCACAGCCTCATCTCAGGCTTTGTCCCCACCAAATGGTGCACTGCTACAGTCATCCCTCTCCATAAAGGAGGAGCGACTACAGACCCTGAGAACTATCCTGAATTAGAATTAGCCTGGCGAGTCTGATATGCAGAGCTATGGAAGGCATCATCATGGCCCTAATAAACAAGGATATAGGGAATCTCCAAACTCTGGATCGCACACAGTTTGGTTGATCATGCTTGCTCAACTTGGTCGACTTCTTTGAGTCAGTCAGAAGAGCTGTGGATGAAGGCAAGGTGGTTCATACAGCCTACCTTGATCTTGCCAAGGCTTTTGATACTATTCCCCACTCAGGAATCATAGAAAAACTCACTAAGCTTGGCATCAATCCCTATATCACTAGGTAGGTTGCAAACTGTCTCACAGATAGAACCCACAGTGTGAAAGTAGCTGACTCCAAGTCAGACTGCCGACTAGACACGAGTGGAGTCCCGCAGGGTTCGGTCCTGGGTCCTCTCCTGTTTGGTATCTACTTCTCTGAAGTCTAGGCCAACATGAAGGGACTCTAGCTGACAAAATTCGCAGATGATTCCAAGTTGGGAGCTATTATTAACTCCCCAAGTGATGTTGACATCCTACAGAATGGCCTCACTGAGACAAACAACTGGTGTCAGAACCATGGCTTAAGCTCAATGCCAAAAAATGTGCCATCATCCCCTTTGGGAAAAACCCGGTTCCCATGAATTACCACATTGATGGTATTCTACTGAACACAGAAGGCATTATAAGAGATCTGGGAACACAGGTTGACAGCAACCTCTCTTTTGATCACCGCATTGCCACTGTGGTCATAAAGTCCTTCTATGTGGCACATCTCATTACAAAGGTTTTGCATCCAGGAAGAAAGAGGTCACTGCCTCCCTCTCCTCTTCCCTCATTAGGCCAATCATCGAGTACAATGCTCCATTTGCCATGTACCTCTCTAGACACCTGCAACAACTGGAGAGGCCACAAAAGTACCTCATAAAGAGGATTCTAGGCCTTAAACACTTGTCCTATATGGACAGGCTCAAAAAGCTCCAACTATTCTTTGTCTCATATCGCCTACTTAGAAGCGATCTCTGCTTGACTTACAAAGCCATGTCTGACCCAGCTCTGTTATAAATGCTACATTTAAAGAAATCCTAATCCCTCCGCACCACACGCTCTAAAGACCTCCACCTCATTACCACAATTAACAGAACATGCCGGAGGGTCAGTTTCATAACTCAGAGACAGCCCATGCTATGGAACAGACTTCCCGTACATGTCAAGCAGAGCACCTCGATGACCCTCTTCAAGAGAAATCTTAATGAGTGGATAGGAAACAGAAAATTCACCCCGGGTATAACTCCAGTGGTTCTGCTCGACAGAGGCACTAAGAACTAAGGTCAGGTGGCACTATGCCAGGGTAATCCTATGGCTAGGCTTATAAAGGCCCCAGGGCCATTAGCCTAGTACACACCTATGAACCTGATGACACCCATATCCTCCAAAGGGGTCTGTCCCTGACTGTCTGTACCATAACCATGGACCAGAAACAGGGGCACCCCTGCAGCTAGTACATGAAAGATACCCTTCTCAAAGTAGGTATTGTCTTTAGAGACTTTGGCACATTCATGGATTTTGAATTCTCCTTTCACCACCATATCTTGACTGTCATTAAGAAATCTTTTTACCTAGCCCAGCTGATCACTAAAGGCATATCCTCCAGGTCAAAAGATGTAATTTTCACTGTGTATTCCTACTTCATTATGTCCATACTTGAATACAGTACCTCTATGGCATGTACTTATTCAGATAGATACATCACCCAATGAGAAAAACCTTAAGATTTCCTACCAAAGAAAATCTTTGTTATGAGTTTACTAAGCTACACAAAGTGGCTAAAAGCCCTAAAATTTCTACTTGACTACCTCTGCCTGGCCTATAAATTTGCAAACAACCCTATCCTGCTAGATATTTTGCACACTTGCAAAAGTGCTAGCAACACAAATACCTAATCTAGGGACCTAAATCTACATCGTAATAAAAACAAAATTGTACCTCTCCCGGAATATCCACCTGTGGAGTAAGCTTCCTATCTATATCAAACAAAGCATCTCCCTAATTGTATTCAGAGCTTACCTTGATGAGTCAATGGGGATCTGAAACTGCACCACTGATTTTGCCCTTTGTCTGTTATGGATAGAAAAGCAAATAGTAGGCATTATAGTGAGTAGTCTGATGGTGCTACACTGTATCAGTTGCCTAATATCTATCTGTGAACCATTGGACATGCAGTGGTTGTATGAGGCAAATACTGATACAGTTGTATGCAAGATCACAGGCTGATAATTGTTACAGGTTCTTAGCAGGGAAGCACTTCACTAGAAATGTGCAGTGTAGTGCAGTTTGGTTGAAAAGCATGTTGTGAAGTGGCAACATTCCTTACATTTGGTGTAAATGTATGTGAGAGTATGCTGTTCTTTTTGGGAAGGGCTGTGGTGGTATGGGTGAATAACAGAATGAACAGTTACATGCTCTGACAGTTGAAAAAAAATTAGCAAAATTCAATGAAGTTGGATAATTAATACACAGACAAACATATGACATGGGCAGGGTTTTCACTTGTTCAGTTTCAGAGAGGTAGAAGGGTGTAGCACTAAAGAAGGAGCAGACTGTAAGAGGATAAGGGAAGTTGTGGTGCTAGAATTGAAGAGGTACATAGAAATGAAGAGATAGTTGTGTTTTCTGTTATCATTTGTAGTTTATAATATGCATATGAATGTTACAGATGGTTCAGGATTCAGAAATTGGACAAGGCCCAGTGAACAGGGTTGCTGTGTTCTGTGGCCTGTGCTAAGCAACTACTGCTGCATTTCATTGCCTTCTGTAAGCTGCAGTCTGATGTATAGTCTTACTAAACTGATGACTCAAAGTAACTAATAAAAAAAGAAAATGCTTCAATCACACCTTGAATTGCCAATTTGTACAACATAAGTGACACACCTAGCTATTCGTGTATGGTTTTACTGAATTTATTACACATGCTAACTTCTCTGTAATGCTTCACAGTTTTAGCGTTATTATACTTGGCTCCATTGTATCTTTTACTCTTCCTTTCTCAACCTGCATCATACTGTGCTCTTTCAGTTTTTCTGTGTAAATACCACCCACGTCATCTAATGTCCACATTGCCTTAAATATGTGTGCGTATAAGTACTCTGATGTAGTTTTCTTTTCATGACCAACTATAAAAAGTGACTGTACTTTGCTGCAAAGAAAATTGGTTAATTTTTATTTTAAAGTAACTCTTTTTACGGTACTTTTCCTTTAAACCCGTACCACGCATCTCGCCTTATTCCAAAGAAGCATGGTTATTTTATTGTTTCAACTGACCTGTTCCCTCTTCTAGCAGCTTTTTTACCTTTTACTTGATCGGGTTGTTACATTTTTGCTCTTGGAATTATCATTGGAGTCTATGATTACTTCATGAAATGAATGCCATGGCAGCGATTGTACTACATGTGTGTATTTGTGTGGGACGCGGCATGCAGTCATGACAGACAGCTCCGGAGAGCATCACATATTAATAACCACAGCACTCCGTGTTTTGGAGCTGTACTTGCATAAGGTTCATTGCTCTGCATTACTCACCCACCATTCTGTAGGAATGTTTCTGCTCATGTATTTGTGAGCCTACCAAACTATCATCCATCCATATTCTACGGCTGAAACAGGCATTGATACATCTGTAACACTTTGGGGAGTACTATAGACAAGAAAGGCGTACAAAATCTATAAATTGCATTCGTTTGTAAGGTGCTGTTCAGATGTACAATTCATGTAGCAGTGATCTTTGTACTGTATGACACAGTGAAGTGATATCACACCACAGCAAATGATGTAGTAATAACAGGAGAGTCACTGAGGTATACATTCCTTCATTCCTATCCATTGGTACTCTCTCTCTCTTTCAACTTTTCCCGGTTAGGGGTCGCCACAGCAGGTCATCTTGTCTGCTCATGATTCACAGTGGAGTTTTACGGTGTCGAGTTGCCAGCCATTGGTACTGCTAGTGGTTATTTCTAGTAACAACTGCATCTTTTGGACGACCTTTTGAAAGTCTACCCATCTTTTGCAGAGATTTTGTATCAGCACCACGTTTGCTGTGTCACGGACCTTTGAGTCTTCCTTGTGTTCGAGGAATAAGGCGAGATGGGTGGTAGGGGTTTAATGGAAAAGTGTTCTTTTTAAGTACCCTTTTTACAAGCATTCATTTCTTTTATTATAATGTCTGTTTTATGGAGCTCTTCTCCATGGGTCTTTCCTGTAAAGGTGCTATTATAGCTCGTTTTAAACAATTCTGATTAGCAAATGGAATAACTAAATTAAAAATAAGCAACTTAAGGTTTCTGAGTAGAGCCCTCGTGAATAATTAAGTAGACAGGATGTCTTAGTGTAACCTCTCCTCCTCCCAGAACCTGATGTTGCACTAGTGCCAGGATGGATCAGCACTCACTGAAATGCTTTGTGAATGGCTGGATATGTGTGTTTAATGTCTTCTGTGTTAAGAAGAGAAAAAGAAGCTCATTATAACATAATAGAGCAGTTCTAGCTACAGGCTGCTGTTGCTTTTAGGTACATAAATCATGACTGTTGTACCAGTTGACATAACACTGAGTTGCAGTATAACCTACTGTGCAGCCTGCCATTGATTCCATTTTTTTTTAATGTTATGTATGCCCACTGGTGATGATGGTGGGGGGGGGGGTGCACTCAGCATAGGCAGCTTGTGCTGAGCTGCAAATGTTTTTGCAAATCATGGCCCACTACTACAAAATTACTATTAGCCACAACTGCCTTTTGTGGTTAAGCATAAATTTTAGGAGTATTGAGTATAAAAGAGGAGTAGATGTATTTTAGTTTAAGACTGGTGAGAGTAGGAGTTCAGATTGGACAAGATTGTGAACAAGCATTTGACAACATGGGATTTGTATGGCCGTAAAGGCTATTGGTATGATAGTATAATATCATGATTTGGAGTCTTGTTCAGGATAATCTTCTTTGTTATATGCTTTCTGACTGGTTAATCAGAGAGAATGAAGGAAAAATATTGTGGTACATGGTGCTATTGAAAATATTTGTTTTTTTATGGGGGAACACTAAGAAAAGCTAACAAAGACTTCCAAGATGGCTGTACAATGCTCAACAGGTTGATTTGAGCTCTCTCAGTGTGAAAACAACTGTGAAAAAAAGGCCAGTGAAACTGTTAGTTTGGGCAAAAATTCAGTTACTGGCTAGTAATTTCACTGCCTAGATTCAAGCAAAGAAGAAATTGGTTGAATATGAGAAAAAAATAAACCAAAGGAGAAGAAAAAGTCTGTCTGGGAGGAATCCTGCACTGTCTAGCAAAAAAAGCAGTTCAGGTTTCAGCTTTTGTACAGGAAGTGGCTTCCAGTAATTTAGATGAAAACTAAGTAAAATGCACTCAGAGATATTTAGATAAAACACAGAAAGAATTTATCAACTCAAATAACAGAAGGCTGGTAAAATATATTTAACTAGTTATTTAGATTAACTGATGAAACCATAAAAATTAGAGGCTGAATTGAATTGGCTGGCTGAGCATGAGGCTTCTTAAAAAGGAGTATTTTCAGAAAGCAGTAGAGTTAAAAGACAGTACGTCCAAAGAAAATCTGAGTTTTTTTTTTACCAGAGAAAATGGAAGGAACAGACTTCATTTTATGAAACTTCCAATAAGCAACAGGATTGGTATTCCACAGCAGGATGTGTTAACTTAAAGGGCAAATATTGCATATCCTTCAAGCCTGGCTATGAGAAAGCAGCCAAGATAGTGCATATGCTACAAATTTGGCTATGAGAGAGCAGCCGCGATCTATATTGTTAAAGATGCAATCATACCAGCAGAAATAGTTGCTTCTGACAAAGTTGTGGCATAAAGGAAAAATATTAAAGATTTATGACAGTGTATTTGTGGAAAATGAGTATCAACTCAGCATCAGGCAAAAGAGAAGCAAGTTTATCCCAGCAATAAGGAAAGGTTAAGAGACAGGTTTGAGATTCAAGCTACTGTATCCGGCTGTCTTCAAGATATTTCCTGGAAGAATAAAGTAAATTTTTTGATGCAGAACTGGCTAGAGAGGAAATAAAAAAGTTTAGCTAGCAAAGAGTGAGAAAGCAAGCATAAGAGGACTCTGCTTCTTATTCTTATGAAAACAAAGCCTGTAGAGGGACTTTGCCACTGAAATGTTTTCCATTGTTCCAAAGGAAAATGCTTGATTGACAAAAAAAAAAAAACACACATGAGCTGACTAGAAGAATCAGGAGTACATTGGACTGGAATCAGAGATTGGTGTTGTCAGATGGAGATGGTCAGGAAGAAGATCATCAACACTGAAATTAGTGAGTAAATGGGAGTCTGTAGAACATCATTCCCATTGTATATTGCAACAAACAGGTGAAATATGGCTTTGCAAGAAAAACTGGCTGAGAAAGACTGGAATTTTGTTGACTTTATTAAACTTGTAGGTGAACTGTAATACTTATTTCACTTTGTCATATTTAGTGGAAGGTTTGGAGGACATTGAATGGAATAAGAAGGTTAGGAGGACATTGAAGGGAATAAGGAGGTAACTGTAAAACAGTTTTGGCTGTTAATATTTGTATAAAATGTCATTATTTTCAGTTATGTCCACGATCTTAAGGGCAACATCCAACAATGTGTGTAATTAGTTGTAGATTGCATCATCATTTCTCAGCCAGAAGATGTAGCAAATCTGCTGTCCGACAAATTCAACTCAAGTTTCACCTCCCCATCACCCACATTTTCCCCCCAAGATATACCCTCCACCACTCTACCGCCAAATATCATCAAACAACAGGTTACCACTGCTCTCTCTAAAGCTAAAAACATGACTTCAGTGGGGCTTGCAGATATACCAGGTTGCATCTTAAACAGCTTAAATCAAGACTTATCAGGCCCATTACGATCTCTGTTTAACCACAGCCTCCGGACTGGCTTTGCTTCAGTAGAGTGGCTGACTGCAACAGTCAACCCCTTGCATAAAGGGGGACCATTTAGTGACCTGGGAAATTACAGACACATAAGTTTGACTAGTCTTAAATGTATGGCGTGGAAAAAGTAATCATGGACCTGATAAATAATGGCATAGGAAACCTCCAAACACTGGACTTGGCCAAATTTGACTTTGTCAAGGGCAGGTCATGCCTAATGAATCTGGTGGATTTCTTTGAGAAAGTCACTAAGGCCATGCATGAGGGTAAAACAGTACATGCTCCCTACCTTGACCTGGCCAAGGCATTTGATACACTTCTCTACTCAGGTGTTATAAATAAACTCATAAAACTGAACATAAATCCCTGTGTCACCAAATGGATAGCCATTTGGCTCATGAACAGGACATATGGTTAAAGTAGGTGAATCCCAATTCAGCAAGAGGCCATTTACTAGTGGTACGTCACAGGGCTCAGTGCTGGGACCACTCCTGTTTGGAACATAATTCCCTGAATTCAAGGCTAATGTAGAAGGTCTCTGGATGACCATGTTTGCTGACAACTATAAGCTGGGGGCAGTCATTGAATCCCCCCAGTGATGTAGATATCCTTCAGGAGGGTCTAGATCAAGCAGATGATTGATGCCAGAAGAATAGCCTAAAGCTAAATGCGAAAAAAAATGCATTATGATATCCTTTGTGAAATCAAATACCTATGCAAATTGCAATATCAGTTGCACACCCTTAAGAGTAGACTCAGAGGTGAGAGGTCTAGGTACACAGATAGAGAGTAACCTGAACTTTGACTGCCATGTGTCCACAGTGGTGAGGAAGTTCTTCTGTGTGGCAAAAATTATAAGTAAGGGTATAGCATCTACATCCAGTCTGGGTCTAAGGAGATTGTAGTCCCACTGTACTCAGCTCTTATTAGACCAATAATTGAGTACAGTGCACCATTTGTCATGCACTTGACTTGGCACTTATAGCAGCTGGAGTGGCCTCAGAAGTTCCCCACAAAGAAAATACAGGGTGTAAATGGATAGTTTAAAATCCCTATTCCCTTTACTCTGTCTCCTTTTGACTATTAAGGAATGACTTATGCCTGACCTACAAGGCACTCACAAATCCAGCCCTGATGGAGACGCTACACATCTGCGAGTCAAACAACCACCCGATCTAGTGATTCAAACAGAACATGCTGGAGAGACAGATATATGTCTCAGAGATTGCTCCTTCTTTAGAACAGGCTTCCTGTTCATATTAAGCAGAGCCCTTCCCTGGCTGTCTTCAAATGCACTTTGTGTCAATGGATGGGGAATTGCAAATTCACACCTGGGATAGCACCTGTATCCCTTACGGATAGGGGTAGTTTGTAATACACTAAAGGTGTAAGCTCAGATCCAAGCCAACCTCTTGCCTGTAGGGGCCATATATTGAGTAAAATTGAGTTATACTGGCTAGGCTTGTAAGGGCTTTCAGGCCATTAGCCTAGCAATCACCTGTGATGAAACTTGCATGTCATATTGTAAAATAGTTTTGTAAAGTGCGGAGTCAGGAGTATTTTACATATAATGTGGGGAGCCATATATGACTGCTGTATATGTTAAATATATTAAATTAAGCAAACACTTTTTCTTTGCTGTAAGGTTCACTGGCTTTGCATTATAACAAGGTAAAAAAGGTTGGATGGAAGTAATTTTTAAAGTTAATATAATGTTTGGATCTTGCTCTGCTGGGGTTAGCGTAGGGTGTAAAAGTGTATTGATCATATTTTATGTAGAATTAAGATAATTTCCCTTGTTTTACATGGGTGGATGTCTAGATTAATGTTGGTTTAAACCGTAGACACACTTTTTTAAAGCAAATACACTTGAAAAACAAGACAAAATGATGAATGGCACGGAAAAAAGTAAGTTTCTTGTAAGTGCAAAGCTTTTAACCATTTTTTTAAATAGCAAATATTCTCAGTGGGAGAAAAGAAGGTTGCAGGTGCAGTCAGTTGACCAGGGGGAGTTTGTATATTATGTTGCATGAAATTTGTAAAGATTCTTTCAAGCATCTGCAAAATTGTTATTTTCTCATTATTGACTACTTTTAGTTGGAGAAGAGCTGTCTGCAGGTACAAGCAATTAATCTTGAGAGTTCTGAGCACTGTTTCCTGAGAGAAATGTAACATTTTAAAGGTACAGCAGAAAATAATTCAGTCAAAAACCAAAGTTTGAAACTGGGAGAAGTGAATAAGTAATAGTTGCCCCTCCAGCAGCCTTAGTGCTAATTTTAATGGAACAGTGCATCATTTCATTTACTTATTTAAAGGTAGCCAGTGCACTTTTTCCTACAGCTAAAAGTTGATGTTTACTAAAAGTATGCAAGCTGTTTTTTCACATCTGGGAGGGCATTAGAGATAAGAACAGCAATCAGTGTAAGTAAGAACACATAGTAAACAAATAAGAATGCTTCTAGCAGGCAACCAAAAGGTAGAAAAAACCTTGGAAAAATGAGCCTAGAAATATGAAGTCTGCAATAAACATTATTTTAATAAAACAGATTTAGAACTTTCGTTCCTTTCACAGGAACTTCATCAGAATAACAAATAAAATAAGTGCACCACTTATAAAGTATATGCAATTACAAAACTACCAGTCAAATCACATGTATAGTTAGTGAATAAAAGCGCTAGTTGTGAGAAAACGTATAGTGAAGATGAAAATAGAAGTAAAATCATACATAATAACATCCAATGAATAGAGTATTCATTAATAATAAAAAAAATATATATATTTTTAAGAACCTTTAAAAAACATTTGTATGAAAATTTCATCCTTATTGCAATTTCCCTGACCTTATTTTGAGAAGGGGAAAATGAAGATTATCTCATTTAAGCCTGGAATCACAGTTTCTTTTAATCTAAACTGCCATAACATCTCAATGTATTCCAGTTTGGTTTCCTAATCCCCACACCTCAAATTAACCCTAATTTGTTCCAGTATAGCAAATTTAAAAGTTGAACATTGGCTACTAAGTAAAAGGTGTTTACATAAACCATTATTAGAGATGTTCATCGTGTTACACTGCTGCAGTCATCACACTTGGGTTATCCTGCCGTCAGGCGGTCCCGCAGTCGGCCAGAGTTCCAAAGTCTTGGTCCAGCGTCGGTTGCTGTCGCTTCTTCCCTGACGTCAGTGCGCCAGGGTTATATAAGATGCATCCGATGCCATTTTCTTCAGTCTTTCTTGCCGCGCGGTGCCCGAAACAGAAGCAGTTCGCTAGTGCCGGTTGACCGACTCATGATGAGATTTTCCAAGCCGAATTTCAGATCCGAAGTCTTCAATAAAGCTAAGTACCCCGTTGGGGAAACTTTTTTCTTGCCTCAGACCGATGTCAGATAAAGTTAATAATTGTATTTCTTGTGGAAAGCAAATACCTCATAAGGGCTTCCACTCTTACTGTATTCCATGCCTAGGCCCTGATCATGACGTCACTAGTTGTCGGTTTTGTGCTAGATTTAACAAACGTACTGTAAAAAGGCGTTTTGATTTTGCTTTGCACTACTTTGGCTGAAGGTTCAATTATACTATGCCGTCGGATCAACCGACGACCGCATTACCGAAGAAACGCAAGGACAAGGATAAAGACAGACATCCGAGGTCCAAAACCGACGACGAAACCTCTTCTAGGCCAGTCACCGGTTCTCAGTGAGGCACTTTCACAGCCCCTGACACCCGCTACCTCAGAGCCACAGGCCACCTCCGACTCCCACTTGGAGACAACTAGGCCTCTGGAAACTCAAGGTATTGGGCCTACGGAAACTAATCCCTCAGATGGATCTGGAGCCGCTGAGCAGGCATCGGCTTCTGAGGGTGTTTTCAGACCTTCACAACTTACCATTAAATCAACGGCCAAGACAAAAGTACCACTAAAGACAAAGAAACAAGTACAGCATTCTCCTGGACAAACCACCATGCCTAAGAAACAGATGCTTAAAATGGCCGAAGACCTCATTACTCTAATCAGGAGTTCCCATCCCCCTCCTGAGAAAAGGCCTAGGCAGGATACAGACTATGATTCCTCTGATCAGGTTTCCATTTCCTCTGATTCCTCTTCTGACCAGGGGTACTCTATACCTCCCTATGAGGACTCTGATGCTGAAGAATCTATCCCTTCAGCCTCTCCTCCTGAGGATTATTCTTTTGAGGAAACTTTACATACCATGAGGGAGCATTTCCATTGGGAAAGTCAGGAATACTCAGAATCTAAGAAAAGACTCAGAGATTTCCTTTTACTACCTCAGCACAGGCCACTGGCTATTCCGCCTGTGCTAGATATTGTGGGTGATGTGTTCTCTGAATCCAGCTTATCTCCCGATTCTTTACCCCTTGCACCAGCCAAGCCAGATAGGTACTACAGAGTCCCTGACTCTCACAAGTTTCTTTATAAAAACCCTTCTGCTGATCCAGAAACTATTTCCCAAGGTCCAAAAGGGGTTAAGGCTTCCATTGCAAAAAATCCAGTACCCTGACAGAGATTCCAGAGCTTTGGATAGATAGGGGGAGAAAGTATACAATTCTGCAACTCTAGCAGTAAGAGCTTTAAATTGCCAGTTTCACATGCTTAAGTACCAACAATATGTAATGGCTCAATTAAAACAGAAAATGCTTGCAAGCTCAGAAGCTCCTGATTGTAAAGAAATGCAGGATTTGTTGCATGCAGTTGAACAGGTGGGAAAACATACTCTGCAATGTGGTTTTGATTCTGTAGAGGCCTCTTTTAGGGCCGCAGTTACAGGTTTAGTGATTCGAAGGCATGCTTGGTTAAAAGAACAGAGTTTACCTGATCATGTTAAGGCAAAATTATTGGATGCTCCTTTACAGCATGATACCTTGTTTGGTGTTAAGGCAGAAGAGGTGTTAAAGAAAATGGAGGATAAAGCTAAATCTATGCAAACAGTCAAGGATTTCTTACAGGTACAGCCACCTCGATTTAGCAGAAATTGGCCTACAAAAAATTGGTCCTTTCCAGTGTCAGACAGGCCACAGAGAGGCAGATACAGACGCCCAAGAGGCAGATCTCAACCCCAAGGCTCAAACAGACAAAGACAGTGGGGCAACTCAACCCCAAAAGGAGGTAAGGACAAGTCTCAACCTTGCAGGAAACAGTCTCAATGACTTTCCCCTTCGTACGCCAAGCACTTCCCTTTTGGAAGCCCCCTTGGGGGGGAAACTAGCACTTTTTTCTCAAAACTGGCAAACAATAACCCAAGACAAATGGGTTCTGAATATTGTGTCTCACGGTTACAGGTTCCACTTTCGTACTTTACCAAGGCTAAAAGGAATGCCAGACCTGCCACAAAATCAATGGACAGAGGCACAAAAACAAATTTCAGCCCTCATGGACATGAGAGCTATTCAAAAAGTACAACAGCAAGAACAAGGACAAGGATTTTACTCAAGACTCTTCCTGGTCCCCAGAAAGGACAAGGCCTGGAGGCCCATACTAGACCTTTCAATTATAAATACTTACCTGGATATTCTGAAATTCAGAATGTTGACTTTACAGCAGCTTCTACCCATGCTGGGCAAGAACGCTTGGCTTGTTACTCTGGACCTCAAAGAGGCATACCTGCATGTCCCTATCAGACAAAATTGCAGAAGATACCTCAGATTCAAAGCTGGTTCAATGCACTACCAATTCTCTGCACTGCCCTTTGGCTTATCTACTGTGCCCAGGGTCTTCACAAAGTGCCTGGCACCAGTAGTTGCTTTTTGCAGACAAAAAGGAATTCAAATATATCCATACCTGGACGACTGCCTCATTCAAGCAGAGACAAAGGACATCCTTCTACAGCATCTGGCGTTTGTAAAGAGGTTGCTAACTTCTCTAGGGTACACAGTAAACGAAAAGAAGTCAAAACTAGTGCCCTCACAACAGATTACATTCCTGGGTGCCAGCTTAAATACAACGGCCCATATGGCTTACCTCACGCCAGACAAACAAGTTCAGTTAACTCAATATTTTCAATTACTGGCAAAAAAGTCCCATCTACCTGCAAGAAAAATTCTGCAGGCCCTGGGATTCATGGCGTCCTGCATACTACTACTAATACCATATGCCAGACTGCATATGAGGAAAATACAATGGTACCTAAAAAGTGTTTGGACTCAACACTCTCACAGTTTAGCAGCAGTAATACCAATGATTCCCTGCCTACAACAGGAGTTTTGATGGTGGGCACAGGCATGTCACTTAAACAAGGGTCAGCCTTTCACCCTACCCACAGCCAGGCAGACACTAATAGATGCTTCGGATTACGCCTGGGGAGCACACATGGCAGGAAAATGCATTCAGGGCAAGTGGACCACAGACCAGATGCATCTACACATCAATCAGAAAGAGATGTTGGCTGTTCAAAATGCCCTAACAGCTTTCAAGGACCTTCTGCATTCAGGACAATTATTATTAAAGACAGACAACACCATAGTAATGTGGTACATAAACAAGCATGTGGTACATAAACAAGCAAGGGGGCACACATTCTTACCCCCTATGCAGGCAAGCCATGACCTTGTGGGACACAGCTCTAACGTACCAAGTTCACCTGCAAGCACAATTCCTGCCAGGAAAGAGAAATACCCTGGCAGACGATCTAAGCAGAAATATCATGGACCCTCACGAATGGAAGTTGAATCCACAAATCTTCAGCATGGTAACGCAAAAATGGGGATGCCCAGACTTAGATCTTTTTGCCTCCCTACTGAATTGCCAACTACAAAAATTCTGCACAAGGACTTATCACAAACAAGCATGGAAAGTGGATGCTCTTTTGTTCAGCTGGAAAAACCTAAAAGTTTATGCATTCCCACCTCTGCCTCTCCTTTCAAAGGTACTCCTGAAAGCCAGACAAGAGAAACCACAGATGATCCTGATTGCTCCAGACTGGCCACGCCAGCACTGGTACCCTATCTTAAGGAGCCTTGCTCAAGGCCCACCATGGATTTTGCCTCAAATTCCACACCTTCTGACTCAACAAAACAATCAGATCCTGCACTGGCAGCTCAAACCCCTAAACCTGGCTGCATGGCAGATTCATTAGTCAAACAGGCAACACCTCTCTCTAAAGCGGTTTTGGATGTCATTTTGGAGGCCAGGAGGCCTAGCACAAGGAAAGCTTACTCATAAAAATGGAAGAGATTCTGCGCCTGGAACCAGGCTCACCCTCTTGTTCCAAACATTCCTCAGATTTTACAATACTTAACTGAGATGCTGGACAGAGGCCTATCCTTCTCATCAATTAAGATCCACGCCTCTGCCATTTCAGCACATTACAACACGGATCCTCCTTTATTCTCTCATCCCTTGCTAAAGCAGTACCTCAGAGGGGCTAAAAACATAAGACCGCCCCGGAGAGCACCAACACCAACTTGGGACCTCAGTTTCGTTTTGGAAAAACTAACCCTGCCACATTTTGAGCCAGCCAATACAGCCGATCTAAAATTGTTATCATGGAAAACAGCTCTGCTCCTAGCAGTAACTTCAGCATGAAGAGTCTCAGAGCTACAGGCATTAATGGCAGTGGAACCTTTTTATAATTTTTCATCAGGACAGGGTTTCTCTAAGGACAAACCCTACCTGTATGCCAAAGGTGGTATCTAGTGTGGCTCTTAACCAAACCATCCATTTTTTCAACTTTTTATCCAAACCCCCAGAATAAAGGGGAGAAACTTCTGCATTCTTTGGACATACACAGGCAGCTATGCTTCTACTTGGACAAAACAAAAGCTATCAGGAAAACTGAGCAACTGTTTGTAGCATATGCTGCAGGATCACAGGGCAAGGCTATCTCAAAGCAGACTATATCCAAATGGATAGGACACTGTATTCGTTACTGCTACACACAGCATGGAAAATCAGTCCCAAAACACATTAGGCCATATTCCACCAGGGCTACAGCCACTTCAACGGCCCTTCTCAGAGGAGTGCCTACCATGGAAACTTTGGAGGCTGCAACTTGGAGTTCAGTGCACACCTTTACCAAGCATTACCACCTGCCTCTTTACTCTAAATCCAGAGCAGGATCCGCCACTGCAGTTCTGCAGGGCGTCATAGCCAATCTTAACTCCTTATAGACCAGCCACCCAACCTTAACTTTGGGATTCTACCCAAGTGTGATGACTGCAGCAGTGTAACACGATGAACATAGTACAGTTTTGTACCTACCATAAATGTAGATGTTCGAGTGTTCACACTGCTGCAGTCCTGGTTACCCTCCCTCCATCCCCTCTGAACTGGCTGGCCTTATCTATACCTTTCTATCCTATACAACCTTTGTGGTGTATTTGCTTGTAACTGAAATTATTGTTGTTATTTTATATGTACAGCTGTTATTAGCAATGTGTATTGCCTACCTACTTGGGGGCACCTGACATCTGGGGCAAGAAAAACTGAAGAAAATGGCGTCGGATGCATCTTATATACCCCTGGCGCACTGACATCAGGGAAGAAGCGACAGCAACCGATGCCGGACCAAGACTTTGGAACTCTGGCCGACTGCGGGACTGCCTGACGGCAGGATAACCCAAGTGTGATGACTGCAGCAGTGTGAACACTCGAACATCTACCTTTATGGTAGGTACAAAACTGTACTTTTTTGTTACTAATGTCATATAGATGTTTGTATATGTGTTTACGTAGGCATCTTTCAGTTGTGCGTCAAAAGGAATGGTATACACTTTGCAGTGTATACCATTCCTTTTGATGCACAGTTCCCTTTAGGCAAAGAAACCTTGAAGTTGTCATCAATGTCTAGATCCAAGCTCTCTCCTTCCAAAATATATGGGCATTGATTACAGTACCCACACTTGGACATACCAAATTTGTTAACTTTCGATGTCCTTCTATTCCTGTGTTGCAGTATTCTTGGTGTGGGATTTCCTGCCTTCAGGTGACTCGTACGTCAGCTGCTATGCAAAAGCTTCAGCTTGGCTGTTGCAGCTGCGTGAGACGTCACACGTAGGGCCATAAACCAGGGACGTTAAGTGTGAAGTCTCTCTTCCTAGTGAACCTGCCATGGTTCCAACCCAGGGCCCGAGCCAACAGTTTGCCTGGAATGACTCGCAAGTAATGCCGATCTGAGAATGATTGGAAAATCTTGTTCATCACTCAAAGTGTTTTCCTGGTTTGAATAGGAACCTACAGCCTTAGTGGTGTCCCTATCAATCACATGATTCCCATCCCTAACAGGTGAGTTACCCCTGTCCGTATCCTTAATGTGTCCCCCAACTTCTCCAGTCAGGCAAAATTCTCACAGGGTATGCCTTATTATTTTCCTTTTGTAAAACATCCCTGCAAACCTTCCTTTGTTTTCTTTTAAAACTCATTATTTTTTCTCCACATTATTCAACACATTTTTAAAAACATACTGTATTGATCAAAAAATCAAATCATTTTTGTTTGTGTAAGTTAGGACCATTAATTTCTTCTGATAATTTGTTAATTTCTAAGCTATTGTGTTTGATCAGCATCTCCATTAATTTAGATCCGTTAATGGTCAAACATATTCACAGAATCAGAATATAAGGCACTGTTAGCATGTCTGTCAGTGGGGAGTTTGAAAAACTGTAACCCCTGTGGAACTACACTGATGTTGATACAGTACCTTAGGTATGTATTGTCCAACTGCCAAGTTTTTATCTGTTTTTCAGTTAGTCTAACCATTCACTGCAGGTTTAAATGAGAACCGTTCGTTCAAGGGTGGAATCTCCCTTGAATGCTTAGGCACTTAGTGCAAGATGGTGTTTCGTTTCCATGTCACTGAATGCCTTCTGTATTGTGGTTGGTATGGACTGTACCAGCTCAATACCAGGTGTGAATTCCTTTGTATGCCATGCCCACCCAATTCAGAACAAGAACACTCCTCTGTCTGCCTACTTAACTGAATACATTACTGGAAACTTCAACAAGGTGTCTTGATTCCTCCCACAGGGAGAGTATCAGAGAGAGAGAGAGAGAGAGAGAGAGACTCCTAGATTTGCTAGTTAAAGTGGTTTTATCTGGATTAATCCTTTATACTCTGCTTCTTGTTAGTCTTGTCATTCTCTGGGTTACAGGTGGAATACTGGACTACTTCACTCGAACCCTCTGGATTACCTCTGTTTTCTGATATTGTCATCCAGCACTCGGTTACATAAATGGGTCTGTGTACTATTTTTTTTTATCCTTTTTTAAATTCCCCTGCATCATTCTATGGCTTTCTTCCCCTGTGGTCCATCCACTGCTGGGTACACAATCTTCTTCTTGTCTTTACTGGCCTATGAGATATAGCAAGGGCCGGATGTGTATCCTAAGGACATCCGGGGGAGGATACTTATTTTAAGTCCTTCCCACTTCCTCTCCACCCTGTAATGGTTACATGGAGTCGCTCAAGAGGCGGGCATACAAGGGGAAGTGTGGCATTTTGCCCCCTCCTCCGAAGCAATTTAGCCAATTCCCTACCTTTCCCCCTTTTGAACAATGCCCCTATATATCAGTGTCCCCTTCACCCAGCAAAGATCATTGATGGGAACGCCCATGCAACCATCCCATTCAACAAATGATAAATAAAATTAATAAATGTATACACCAACTCCATGGTCACACACCAGTGGGGAAAGGAGAAGCTCCCTAAAAGAGTACACTGCAGTCTTATACAATCTTATACAAGTTTTTGCACTAGTAAGAGCAAGAAAGTGATGTCTAAGGCACCACAGATGAAGGAAATGTGGGATAGCCTTGCCTGCACCATGGGGAAGCTCTGCTTCTTGTAAGGTAATGTTCATCTTGTTTCACTGTTGCAGTCATTACTCTTGGGTTATCCTGCTGGCAGGCTACCCGCAGTCGGCCAGAATTCCAAAGTCTAGGTCCGGGGTCATTGTGCAGTTTTTTACTGTTTGCTTCCCAGCACTGTATGCATATCAGTAGGAGTGGAAGATTGCTGCACTGACAAATGCAACATCATCTTAATGTACGTAGCTGGAATTCCTTACATTGCCTAGTTGGAACCAGCCCATACACAAATGGTGTTATATTTGTGAATTGATTATGATTGGGGGAAGAGTCTATTTTATATTTCATACACAAGTTACTGATGCAGTTTTGTAAGACTGTGTACAATGCCGTACCCACTGTGTACCTTTTTTCTGTGAGTCATGTAGATCTTGACTACTCTGTTTTACTGCACAACATCTTGCTCTGTGACGCATGTTTATTGCCCAAAGTGACTCTGTTTGTGATACCTTCAGAACTGCTAAGGAATTCAATGAAAGGTTGAGCGAGCTATCCAGAGACTTGCCTTGAGACTTTTCTTGATGTATAAAAAAATAGAATATCCTGATAAATTATCGAGAGTCACCTGATGAAGAAATTCCTGTGCCATCAGCATCAATGAAGCAAGAGCTCAGCAGGATGTTCATCGTGCATACAGCTGCAGTAATCACAGATGGGTTCTCTGCCGTCAGGCGGTCCCTCGGTCGGCCGAATTCCAAAGTCTTGGTCCGGCGTTGGTTGTCGTCGCTTTCTCTTCTGACGTCAGTGAGGCCAGAGTATATAAGACACAGCCGACGCCATGTTCTTCAGTCTTTTTTGCCGCGTGGTGCCCGAAGCAGAAGCAGTTCGCAAGTGCCGGTCGGCCAGCTCCTGAATTAGAAAATTTTGGAAACCGAAGTCTTCATTAAAGCTAAGTACCCTGTTGGGGAACCTTTCCTTGCCTCAGACCGATGTCAGAAAAAGTTAATAATTGTATTTCTTGTGGGAAGCAAATACCGCATAAGGATTTCCATTCCCTCTGCATACCTTGTTTAGGCCCAGACCACGACGTCTCGGGCTGTCGCTTTTGCGCTACCTTCAATAAACGCACTATTAAGCGTCGGGCGGAGTTCACCCAACATTATTTTGGTAAAGCTTTCGATTATAAGATGTCGTCGGACTCTCCGACTACCGTTTTGTCCAAAAAACGCAAGGACCGACACGTGAGGCCCGCGGTCCCCGCCGACACCACGCCAAAACAGGCTACACGTGGTCCGGTTCTCAGCGAGATGCCTTTGCAGTCCCTGATTACCGACGACACTCCTTTGGCGGTGTCCTCTGTACCCGAGACCGCTGGGACCTCGGCCCTTTCCCAGACTACAACCACCGAAGCCTTTGCTAATGTTGAGCCTACTAATGTGGACAGGTCCACCTCCACCCATGGTGTCTTTAGACCCTCATCTTCTTTTTCTATTAAGGCCTTTACTAAATCCAAAGCAGCCAGGCATCCCAAGAGGCCTGTTGCACAGGGCCCATCCCCAGGTCCCATGCCTAAAAAACAGATGCTTAAAATGGCTGAGGATTTAATTACTCTTATCAGAGATTCTCAACCCCCTCCAGACAAGAGACCCAGAGTGGAGGAAGATTCTCCCTCTTCTGATCAGGGATCCATTTTATCAGAACATTCTGATGTAGAGGAACACTCTTACTCCCCTTTTGAGGATTCGGATGCAGAGCAGTCCATCCCTTCTGTATCCCCTCCTGAGGATTTTTCCTTTGGGGAAACCTTGCACACCTTGAGGGAACACTTCCATTGGGAAGGCCAAGACTTTTCAGATTCTAAGAAAAGACTTGGGGAATTTCTTTTGTTACCTCAACACAGACCTCTGGCGATACCCCCTGTTTTGGATATACTTGATGATGTTTATTTGGAGGCTTGTCTTAACCCGGATTCTCTGCCTCCTGCACCAGTCAAACCTGATAGGTACTACAGAGTACCTAACTCTCACCAATTTCTCTTCAAAAGCCATAATGCTGACCCTGAAACCATTTCACAAGGCCCCAAGGGATTGAAGGCCTCCACTGCCAAGAACCCTCTTCCTGCAGAAAGAGAGTCAAAATCTTTAGAAAGGTGGGGAAAAAGGTATATACCTCGGCCACCCTAGCCATGAGGGCCTTAAATTGTCAGTTTCATATGCTTAAATATCAACAGTTCCTGTTATCACAATTAAGGAATAAAATGTCTCAACCTGAACAACCAGATTTGAAGGAGTTACAGAATATAATGCATAGTGCAGAGCAAGTGGGTAAACATACTTTACAATGTGGTTATGATGCCCTAGAGGCCTCAAGTAGAGCAGCTACTACAGGATCAGTCATTCGCAGACATGCCTGGCTTAGAGAACAAAACTTGCCTGATCATGTGAAAGCTAAACTTCTAGATGCTCCTTTACAAAAGGATGTGCTGTTTGGTACTAATGCTGAGGAGATACTACGGAAAATGGAAGAAAAAGCCAAATCTATGCAAACTGTCAAAGCCTTTTTACAGGTCCAACCTCCACGTTTTAGCAGAAATTGGCCTTCAAAAAAACTGGTCCTTTCCAGCCACTGACAAGCCCCAAAGAGGTAGATACAGGCGCACAAGGGGCAGAGGGCAATCACAAGGATCATATAGAGGCCGACAATGGCAAACTCCAGCACCAAGAGGTGGCGAGGACAGTGCACAACAATACAGGAAGCAAACCCAATGACTCCCTCATTTTCATGCCAAGCATGTCTCAGCTGGCAGCACCTTTGGGAGGAAAGCTAGCATTATTTGCAGGCAATTGGCATATTGTCACAACAGACAAATGGATCCTGGACATTATAAACAGAGGCTACAAATTTCAATTTCACACTCTTCCAAAAATGAGAGGCATGCCAAACCTGCCACAGAATCAAAGGGCAGAGGCACAACTACAAATTTCAAAGCTCATAAGCATGAGAGCTATTCAAGAGGTACCTACTCACGAACAAGGTCAAGGTTTCTATTCAAGACTTTTCTGGTACCAAGGAAAGGAACCGACTGGAGACCCATTTTGGACTTATCCATCCTAAACACATTTCTACTGCATCAAAATTCAAGATGCTCACATTACAGCAACTTCTTCCCATGCTGGGCAAGGGGTTTTGGCTGGTAACATTGGACCTCAAGGAGGCATACCTGCATGTCCTAATCAGACAAAGCTGCAGAAGATACCTCAGATTTCTTGCAGGTTCAATCCACTATCAATTCTCTGCATTGCCCTTTGGCTTATCTACTGCGCCCAGAGTATTCACAAAGTGCCTGGCATCAGTGATTGCCTACTGCAGACTTCAAGGGATACAAATTTACCCTTATTTGGACGACTGCCTGATCCAAGCGGACAGCAAGCACATACTTCTGGAACATCTGGCATATGTGACACGGTTAATGCATGCTCTGGGATACACAATCAGCAAAGAGAAATCAGGGCTAACACCATCTCAGAAAATAACTTTCCTGGGTGCCAACTTGGACACAAACACCCAGATGGCCTACCTTACGCCAGAAAAACAGGGGCAACTATCTCAGTACTTCAAAATACTAGAAAAAAGTACCAGGCTTACTGCAAGGAAAATCCTGCAGGCTCTGGGATTCATGGCATCTTGCATTCTTTTAATCCCATGTGCAAAGTTGCATATGAGGAAACTTCAATGGTACCTAAAAAACCTATGGTCTCAACACAGTCACAGTTTGGAAACAATAATACCAATAATCCCATGTTTGCAAAAGGAATTTCTATGGTGGGCCCAAGCATGCCAAGCAAACACAGGCCTCCCATTCTGCAAGCCTCAAGCAAAGCAAGTTATCACAACAGACGCCTCAGATTACGCTTGGGGGGCGCACATGACGGACAGGTGCATCCAGGGCAAATGGTCCCAAAAGGAAAAGCACCTTCACATCAATCAAAAAGAAATGCTAGCAGTAATAAATGCAATTACAGCTTTCAAGGACTTCCTGCATCCAGGACAATTACTAATAAGAACAGACAACACCACAGTAATGTGGTACATAAACAAACAAGGAGGAACACATTCATACCCCTTGTGCAGACTAGCCATGACTCTTTGGAACTTGGCTCTGGAATGGCAAATCGAACTTCAAACACAGTACCTGCCAGGATTGGAAAACACGCTGGCAGACAATTTAAGCAGAAATATGACAGATCCACACGAATGGAAGTTACATCCTCAGGTGTTTACAGAAATAATCCAAGCGTAGGGGAGGCCAGACATAGATCTTTTTGCCTCCCACAGGAATCATCAATTGGAAAAGTTTTGTTCGAGGACTTTTCATCCAAAGGCCTGGAGAGTGGACGCCCTTTCATTCAGTTGGACAGCATGGACAGTTTACGCATTTCCACCTCTGCCTCTTCTGTCCAAGGTGCTTTTGAAAGCAAGAGCAGACAGACCGAAGATGATACTGATTGCTCCAGATTGGCCAAGGCAACACTGGTATCCCCCCTGGTCCCTGCTGCTAATGCCTCTTCTGCTGACTCAGCACAGCTACAAAACTCTTCACAGTCAGCTGAAAACACTCAATCTCGCTGCATGGAAAATTCCTTAACACCACAACAGACCCTACTCTCCAAGGAGGTGCAGGATGTCATTTTGGAGGCCAGAAGGCCATCTACTAGAAAAGCTTACTCCGCAAAATGGAAGCGGTTTTGTTCTTGGAATGAGAAAAAAGGCCAGGACCCTAGAAAACTGAACTTGCCTCAGGTATTACAGTATCTAGCTGAGCTGCTGAACAGTGGACTTTCATTTTCTTCCATAAAAATCCATGCCTCAGCCATATCTGCAGAATTCAACACGGATCCTCCTTTATTTTCTCACCCACTCTTACGACAGTTCCTCAGAGGGGCTAAGAATATAAGACCACCAAGGAAACAACCAATACCAGCCTGGGATCTTAATTACATACTAGAAAAGTTAACATTGCCTCCTTTTGAACCAGCTGCCTCAACAGATTTGCAATATTTGTCCTGGAAAACTTCCTTCCTTCTGGCTATCACTTCAGCTCGTAGAGTTTCGGAACTACAGGCCCTCATGGCGGTGCAGCCCTTTCTTATTTTCCATCAGGACAGGGTTGCCCTTCGTACCAACCCATCATTTATGCCTAAAGTGGTATCCAGGGTAGCTTTAAATCAAGCCATACACCTTCCTACCTTTTACCCCAATCCTCAAAACAAAGGGGAAAGGCTACTACATTCTTTAGACATCCATAGGCAGCTACGTTACTATTTGGACAGAACAAAGTCCTTCAGGAAATCAGAACAACTCTTTGTGTCCTATGCTGTAGGGGCTCAAGGGAAGCCAGTTTCCAAGCAGACTATTTCAAAGTGGATAGGCCACTGCATACGGTTTTGTTATTCCTATCATGGGAAATCTGTTCCTACAGGTATCAGATCACACTCCACCAGGGCCACAGCTACCTCTACAGCCTTCCTCAGAGGAGTTCCTACCAAAGATATTTTGGAGGCAGCCACTTGGAGTTCTGTACATACCTTCACAAAACACTACCACCTGCCTTTATATTCCAGAACAAGAGCAGGCTTTGTCACTGCTGTTTTGCAGGGCATTCTGGCTCAACCCAGTTCCTCCTAGTACCTACCACCCTGTGCGTAGCTTTGGGACTCTACCCATCTGTGATTACTGCAGCTGTATGCACGATGAACATAGTACAGTTTTGTACCTACCATAAATGTAGATGTTCGAGTGCTAATACAGCTGCAGTACAGGTTTCCCTCCCTCCTTCCCCACTTGGTAAAGGCATGGGATCTAACAACCCCTTCATACAACATGACTGGGTTATCCTTCCTTGGTTTATTTGCTTGCAACCACTGATTTTGGATTATATTGCATTGCTTGTATATATACATATAAGCATAGTTTATGTATTGCCTTCCTTCTGGGGGCACCTGACATCTGGGGCAAGAAAGACTGAAGAACATGGCGTCGGCTGTGTCTTATATACTCTGGCCTCACTGACGTCAGAAGAGAAAGCGACGACAACCGACGCCGGACCAAGACTTTGGAATTTGGCCGACCGAGGGACCGCCTGACGGCAGAGAACCCATCTGTGATTACTGCAGCTGTATTAGCACTCGAACATCTACATTTATGGTAGGTACAAAACTGTACTTTTTCCCCACTTAAATCTGTAGATTTGGAAGATTACTAAAATGTACAAAATTTAGTTAGTAGAAGATTACTAAAATGTACAAAATTTAGTTGGTATTAAAGCATTTTTTATAAATGCTAAGTGGCATTATTCAGATAATGCTGTTGAATGTTGTCATTGGTGAAGCATGCATAAGCATTGATTTGCTTCTGTGGCTTTTGAGATCCTTAATGCAATATGTGTATATGGCTTGTATTGTCTGTCTGTTTCAAAAAATGTACATTCTTTTACATCTGACAACAAGGGGATATTCTTTTGTATTTGGCAAAGTAGGAAGCAACATGTATTTATCTTTAAGTATTTAGTACTTATTAAACTTATGGAAGGGAATGTATGTGTTTTATGGAGATTCATTCATTTGTTAGAATGTTTTGTCGAATGGTTGAAATATCAAACAAGTGCTGTCGAAAGAAGAATGCCAGCATTTGTATGTGGGAGATCATGGTACAGCAGGGGTAGGGATATGACATTTCTCCACTGTTGTACAATCTCAGAGTAGGTATATATAAGAAGCAGATGGTGTTGGGGGGTGCAGGGGTCTTGACCCCTCCATACTTTTTCCCCTTTTCAATTATTTGATGCCTTGGGATCAATGTTTTGAGTTTTCAAACATTTGAATGTTTGATTTAAATGCCATGGATCCGTGTTATATGGTCTGTTTTTCTCTACTGTGTACCATACTTTGAATGCAAAGCTGCTGGCAGTTATGTCTTGTGTTTCACCTATTTGTTCATACTTTTGGATACCAAATGTTTCACTGTTCTGCTTAAGTCCTGCTTCCTTCATTAGGACAGCAGGGAGGAGCTAGCATTCATTCTTAGACTAGAGAGGAGCATTTCTGTATGTCTTTCAAGTGTTGTTCTTTTTTCCTAAACTTCTTGCCAGATTCTGTGCAGAAAGCACAAAGCGGTACTTACGTATTAACGCAACCAGATTTTTAACCCCGTGTAGTTCCTGATATTCTTACAAAACAACTGTTTACTAAACTAGAAAGGGGTGTGTGAAGTCCAATTCACTTTTTGTAGCACTTTTGTTATGACAGAGGAACTGGACTAACGGCCAAAGTCCTCTTCCTTGGTAGCATCCTCCTTTACCGTGCTAACTTCATGGAAAATAAGAAGAAGAAGCAGGGCAGAATAAAATTATGGCAGATTCCAAAGACGACAAGCAGGTCATTTGCAATAGCAGCATATCACCTTCTTCTTCTTCTTTTTCTGGATGTCTTGTATGAGGCACAGCTTGTAAGCTACGGTTCTTACACAAAAAGAAGTAAGTAAGTATGCAGAAAACCGATAAAATCTAACATCAGTGGCTTGACTGGAGAAACTAGCTGCAGTGTTTTGAACATCTGATAGGAAACAAAGACATTCGAGGGGATTTTCAAGTAGAAAAAATGGCAGTACTGCAAAATCATTTCGACATTCCTCATTCGAGTTTTTTTTTTTTTTTTTTGGATTACCCTCTCTATTGTAATTGATCCCCAAAGTGAGACTAGCATTGGGGGAATGAAAGGAAGTTAGCAGATGCAAAAGATTTTGCAGTACTGCCGTTGTTTCTACTTGAAAGTCCCCTCGATTGTGTTTGCTTCCTATCGGATGTTCTGATGTATGTGAAAGGGCACAGACACTGCAGCTAGTTTCTCCAGTCAAGCCACCGCAGTCGGTGAAGAAGCAGCAGCGGAAGAAAATGGTGACTACTTTCCCAAGCCCTCTGTTTACAACCCAGCCTTCCATTAAAACTTAAAAATGTTTGACCTTACTTGTAAAACACAAATTAGACAGACCTTACAGGGCAAACCCAAACATCCATTCTTCAGTTTTACATCAGTTATCGCAGCATGAACATCTGGTTGCGATAATACATAAGTACCCCCAAAGCATATGACAAGCTGGAGGATGAGACAACCCTGGAAGAGCCAACATTTGGCCTAACGGAGCCAAAGGCAGTGCCCATGATGAGATCACCATCAAAGATGACACAAGTCTGTTTTAGTGGTGTCAGGGCCAGGCTGCCTAAATGTTTCACAGAATCAAACTGTGCCATTCAAGAAAATTGGCTTGACACTGAAGGCAATTGTGGCAGTCTGGCCAACTCTATAGAGTGCTGACACAGGAAAATGTGAGCTCACCAGATGGCATTCTGGCACCTCAAGTGAATAACTCATTGAAGCATCAGAATCAGTCAAGAAATAAACATTCACATCAGATCCACCTTAATGAGTTTTAAAGGCTCAAGAAGGAGAGGGAACCAATGCCTGTCTGTGCTGAAGCCCTGGGATAAACCTGGCAAGCTCTGTATAATTAATGGTAGGATAGCAGGAATGGACTGAAGAGGGAGAAGAGAAGGTCCCTCAAGTCAAGCCCGATGTCAATTCACTGTGATCTTAGAAGAATTAGAAGTAGCAGATAAGAAGATCATTTGTCTGAGTAGCCTAGACATCCATGCCTATATAAAAAGGCACAGCTGTCCTTCCACACTTAGTGCATTTAGCCTTAATGGCTAACTGATTAATGGACTTTGCCAGATTAACAAAGTAAGGCTTCTTGAAAGACTGAACGTATCTAAAAGAGCAAGGCTTAACTGCTAGACAAGGAGAGAAAGGATGACAAGACCAAGACATCACCTTCTGCCTGTCCTAAACAAGCAAGACTTTATCTGAACCTGACATTCTAACAAAAAATACAAAGCTGCTGCCGGCATTCTAACAGAAAATACAAAGCTGCTGTCTTTGTCTCTTCAAATTTGCATCATTAAACCTAACAGATATTGCAGGATGTAGACAAATACTGAGAACCTAAGCAATAAACACATTTATTATGATTGTCAGCATTAGCAATTTGTTTGGTACAGCCAAACAAGTACAAGACACAGCGGCAAAAAAGCCAAAAGCTCTGGAATAAAGTGGAGGAAAAAGCCTCCATTAATGATAGAGAGATAACACCCAAAGAGTAGGCGAAGGAGCACAACTGCAAAAAAACGCAGGTAGTAAAGCATCAAAAGTGATCCGTACAGAAGGGTGAACAAGGTCATCAATCAGCCTGGACTTATAAAAACAGAAGAGAACAGAATAAATCTCAAAAAAAAGTTCTAAAAGTAACCTGTGGTCATTTGGAATTTTGCTGAACATGTTTAGTGGCAGAAAGAACCTGGAAATGGAGGAAAGAGTAGGAGACAGATTAAGAGGGGAGTGAGAGAAGTTTATTCACCTAGCAGAGAATGCACACAGCACTTCGTAAAGGCTAGTCCAGACTGAATCATCTTAGCTGAACCATTGCTTTGAGCATTTTTCAACTTTTCATTACTGTTAATGCAGCCATATATAGAAAGAAAAGAGTGAGTCTCTGATAATTATCATTAAGTTCTGAAACACAGAGGTGTAGGAAGCTCAAAGGCTTTCAACAGCAAAGCTTGGGAGGTCAAAGAAAAGCAGAAAATCCTGATATGACAGTTAATCCAACCAGTACTGTATGGATCTGATCTAACTATTCTTAAATTAATGATTACAGTACTTACAGCACTTACATGTACAGAACTCCTGTGGAAGTGTGACTGGCACATAAACAAAATAATTCTCAGTGCGAGATGAGGCTGTCACCAACATTGCTACCATGTTTATTTGTCACAGATGCAAAGAAAAGCATGTCTGCCAGTCTGTTGCTAAGCATGAAAAAGAAGTAATTATGTGCCACTTCTATCTGGTGAGGCTGTGTTCAATTTCAAGTACTGCCTGATATTATTGGTGTACACTAATTTATGCACAGTTCTGTCTGTTGCTACTGATATAAGCAGACAGTTATGTCAACAATTATGAGCCAAGAACACAGCTGTTCATTTAGGTCAAGGTAAATACCATTTTTACACTAAACAACCCAGTAGGGTCTTAAAATACAGTGTATAAAATTCACTTCATGGTGCGACTCCAGGATACACTTAAACACTGTGTGAACAGTCTCCCAACATCAGACTGTAAAATGTACATGCATTCAGACAATAGTAAGAACATTAGTACAATAAAACTCAACAAAAGTTTCACTGTGGACAGGACAAATTCCCCAAAAGTTTCACAGTGTTCAAAGCATTACATATACTCTTGGGTCTCGAATGACATTTTAAACAAGAAAAAAATGAGAAGAGGCACCTGTATTGCTTGCATGGTTTCAAATGCTAAATCAAGAGTTTTTCCAAATATATGCAACTTAGCTAGGTTGGACAGGAATTCAAAGCATGTTGTAGCTGTCTTTGCAGAACATTACCTGTAGATTAGCTTTTTATGTTTTAGTTAGTTTTTTATCTGTACAAAAAAAAAAAAAAAAAAAAAAAAAAAAGAGTGTGAATGTCCATTAAGGTTAGCATTATAATGTTCAAATAGCAAGAATCAGCAAAGTATTTAACTTTCACAAGTTAGACCCGAGTCCAGGAGGCATATGTAGAGCAATTAGTGTGGAACCCATAATAAGTGCAAAAATTCACCAGCAAGTAGTGTGGAACCCATAATAAGTGCAAAAGGTCACCAGCACTTGTATAATCATCTAATGAAAACCTACTAAATATCACTGCAGAGAAACGAAAAACAAAAATAAATAGCATATATAATTAAAAATAACACCTACATGGTTAGTCACCACATGAAGAGAGTTAGCAGGGATTTTGTACCCGAGACCCCTCTGACAGCAGGTTAATTTTTCACTGTCACTGAAGCTCCAGTGCACAAGGTATAGCTACATTGTGTACTGTTGTCACATGCAGTAGCATGCCTGTATTATATTAGGACATTCCTGGCCTTATGCTTACCAGTTCTTAGTCGCTCCTGATAAGAGAGCAGCAGTTATGGTCTCATTCTCGTTTAGTGACTGTTACGTCTTAACATTTCATCTCCTCCTTCCCATCCTTTCCTTTAATACCAGCATCTTGCTGCTGTTTCACTGACCCCCCCTCCTACTGTTTCTGTCCTCTGCATTTTCACCTTGTACAGTTCTGTTCACTTTGGTCTTTCTAGTAGTTACTTCACCTCAGTGCTGCTAATTATTATGAGAAGGGAGGAAAGGTTTGCAAATATAGGAATAGTTAAACATTTAAATAATATGTAAATATGGGATTATCATAATTTACTATAAAGTGCAACAACAGTATGATAAAAATTGGTTTGTACTGATATTGTAGTTCAGTAATGAGAAAAAAAATGTGCAAAGCATATACCTCAAACTAATACCTTATGTCATGGATAACCCCTGTATTTCCTGTACTTGTGGTTTATTTTGCATCATTGTACTTATGAATTGGCAGCCTATCCTTAGCATATACAGTGAATTCTTTAATGGCTAATAGGATTACAGCTATTCTTTCTGGGCCTTCATTGAAAAATGGGCTATGCCCAGCCAGGCTGTCAAGAGGTAACAAAGTGCATATAAATAAAAAGATAAAGTAAATAAAAAATTATGAAAAATATAAAATATTAAAACTGGAATATTTAGAGGGGAAACTCTCTAGAAGAAATTGGATCCAACCAACATTAAAACGGACAAATAGATAATGTAAAGGAAGCTGTTGTAGAGATCTCTCTTAAATATCAGCTTATATTGTAAGCATTCAGTTCTATTTCTGAAGACTGAACCTTAAGGTCTTGAAGTAGATAATGCCAGACAGAAACCATCAAAAGTTAAAATAATTGATTCAGGCATAAAAATATTTCTTAATGAGCAAGCCCTCTGTACCACCCACATTCCTGCTACTTAAATGTCTTATCTCTGAGATTGTGTAATCTGAGAAAAAACAGAACTTCTGGTTTACTATTTCTCCTTTCCCTGAAGATGTGCAACCTCAGAGTGAGAATAAGTTGGGATTCTATTTCTCCTTTCCCTGAAGATGTGCAGCTTCAGAGTGAGAATAAGTTGGGATGGAAGGGAGAGCAAACCAATTTTCTAACAAAACAATTTCTTAGCTTTCATGCTTAGCAGGAAATCTTGTAGTGCACTTTTAGTATCCTGCAGATGTTCATCGTGCATACAGCTGCAGTCATAACAGATGGGATGTCCTTCATGGATGCATCTGCAGTCATAACAAGTGGGTTGTCCTGTCGTCAGGCAGCCCTTCAGTCGGCCGGATTCCAAAGTCCGGGTCCGGCTTCGGCTGATGTCGCACTCCACCCGACGTCATCTCTGTTGGTCTTCGGGTATAAAGGCATCAGCCGACGCCATTTTCCTCAGTCTTTCTTGCCGCGTGGCGCCCGAAGCAGAAGCTGTTCGCAAGTGCCGGTCGGTCGGATCCAGAGATTACTTCTAGCGAATACTACTTCGAGGAGTTCTAAAGCTAAGTACCCCGCTGGGGACTCTTTCTTGCCTCAGCCGATGTCAGAAAAAGTTAACAATTGTTTAAACTGTGGGAAACAAATACCTCATAAAGATTTCCACTCTTACTGTCTGCCTTGTTTAGGCCCAGCCCACGACGTAGCAGCCTGTTCGCCTGTGCTTCTTTCAACCGACACGCTTAGGCGCCGGTCGGAGTTTGCAGAACAGTTTTTCGGTTCTGATTTTGCGTACATTATGCCGCCGGATCCTCCGACTACCCAATCTAGCAAAACGCAAAGATAAAGACCGACACTGCAAGGTCCGCGGTTTCGGCGAAACCATGGTCAAGCAAACATGAGTGTCTCGGTTTCGCCGAAACCGAGAAAACTGAACAAAGTACAGCTGAACCTATTCCTACAACTGAGGCCCCTGCTACAACTCTTGAAACGACTTCAGAAATTTTACCCACTACGGTGGTTGACTTATCAGACACCATCCCCTTGGATGTTTCTACCCCAGCACGTGGTGCTGCTAGGCCTCCAGCAGCCATGTCCATTAAGGCCTTCGCCAGGGCTAAAGCAGCCAAGACTACTAAAACAGTGCCTGTTAAACCACCCACACCCAGGCCCTCTTCTAGTTCTCAAATGCTTACTTTGGCAGAAGATTTAATTTCTTTAATTAGAGGATCTCAATCTCACCCAGACAGGGCCTCTCAGCCCCCAGAGAAGAGACCTAGGGCACAGCCCCCCGAGCCAGTGTCCTCTGATGATTCTGCTGATGAATCAGACATAACTGACCAGCCAGAGGCTCCCTTCTCCAACTTTGAAGATTCTGATGCTGAAGAATCCATCCCAGCTGCTTCCCCACCAGAAGAATTCTCCTTTGGGGAAACCTTGCATGCCATGCGAGAACAGTTCCAATGGCAGCAACAGGATTTTTCAGACTCCAGAAAAAGACTTAGGACTTTTCTGCACCTCCCACAGCACAGGCCCTTAGCTATACCCCTGTTCTCTCTGTGGTGGATGATGCTTTCAATGATGTTTGCTCCGCTCCAGATTCTTTACCCCCAGCCCCTGCCAAACCAGACAGATTTTACAGGGTGCCAGATACTCATCACCACCTTTACAAGGCTCCACTTGCAGACCCAGAAACTATATCCCAGGGCCCCAAGGCAGTAGCCGACCATAGCTAAAAACCCTATTCCTTCTGAAAGGGAAGCAAGGTCATTAGACAGATGGGGTAAAAGGTCTACACTTCAGCTACTCTCTCAGCTAGAGCTTTAAACTGTCAGTTTCACATGATACAATACCAAGAGTTTATGCTGGATCAGTTAACTAAAAAACTAACCACTGATGAATCTCTTGATAAGAAATATGTATTAGAGATGGTGAATAACATACAACAGGTTAGCAACCATTCCTTAAAATGTGGCTATGATGCACTGGAGGCTTCATTTAGATCAGCCATGACAGGCACAGTGATAAGAAGGCATGCATGGCTAAAGGAACAAGCTTTACCGGATCATGTTAAAGCTAAGTTGCTAGATGCTCCTATGGACAAGACAAGTTTGGTTGGTTCATCTGCCCAGCAGGTTATGAAGAAAATGGAAGAAAAGGCAAAATCTGTTCAAACTGTTAAAGATTTCTTGCAGGTTCAACCCCCAAGGTTTAGCAGGAACTGGCCTGCCAAAAATTGGTCCTTTCCTGACTCCACAAAATTTCAAAGGGGCAGGAATAGACGTTCCAGAGGCAGAAACCAATCCAGAGGAGGTGCCTACAGAGGAAGACAGTGGCAAGGTAACAACAGAGGCACAGACACAGCCACTGCCACTACATCAACACAACCACAGTGACTTAACCCTAAATCCGCCTACCAGGGAACAAATAGCAGCTCCTCTAGGCGGAAAGTTAACCTTATTTTCAAAAAACTGGCACTACATAACAAAGGACAATTGGATTTTACAAACCATAGATCAAGGTTACCGGTTTCACTTCCACACTTTTCCAGTCAAAAGAGGAATGCCAAATCTACCTCCAAATCAAAAAACAGAGGCTCTACGCCAGATAATGGAGTTAGCAAACATGAGAGCTGTGGAAAGAGTGCCAACAGCAGAGCAAGGAAAGGGGTTCTACTCCAGACTATTCCTAGTTCCAAGAAAGGAAAAAAGTTGGAGACCAATTCTCGACCTGTCCACCTTAAATACATACATCATTGTCCCAAAATTCAAAATGCTGACCCTACAGCAACTTCTTCCCATGCTGGGCAAGGAGTCTTGGCTGGTAACTCTAGATCTCAAGGAGGCATACCTGCACGTCCCCATTCGACCAATCTGCAGAAGATACCTCATATTTCTTGCAGGATCAGAGCACTATCAATTCTCAGCATTGCCTTTTGGCTTATCTACTGCGCCCAGAGTATTCACAAAATGCCTGGCATCAGTAATCGCCCATTGCAGACTTCAGGGAATTCAAATTTACCCATACCTGGACGACTGCCTGCTACAAGGGGACAACAAAAGCAAGCTGACAACAGATTTACAAAGGGTCATTTACTTGCTACAAGCACTGGGATACACAGTCAATTTACAAAAGTCAAGGCTGATACCATCCCAAACAAGGACATTCTTGGGCTGAATTGGACACAGTAAAACAAATGGCATTCCTGACTACAGAAAAACAAAAGAACTCCTCTATACTTCTTGGCACTAACAAAACTGAACAAGTTAACAGCAAGAAAAGTACTGCAGGCCTTGGGCTTCATGGCATCATGCATAATCTTGGTTCCATTTGCCAGACTACATATGAGAAAACTACAGTGGTACCTAAAGAATTTATGGTCCCAACACAGACACAGTCTAGAAACAGAAATCCCACTAATTCCATGCTTAAAACAGGAGTTCCTATGGTGGGCTCAGGCATGCCAGTCAAACCCAGGCCTACCCTTTCGCAGATGTCAAGCAAGCCAGACCATCACAACAGACGCTTCAGACCTAGGATGGGGGCCCACATGCTGGACAAATGCGTGCAAGGATTGTGGACACAGGATCAACTTCAACTGCACATCAACCTAAAAGAAATGCTGGCAGTAAAACTGGCAATCCAAAAGTTCAAACCATTTCTCAAAGAGGGCCAGTTGATGATAAGGACAGACAACACCACAGTCATGTGGTACATCAACAAACAGGGAGGCACTCATTCATACCCCTATGCAGAATGACCTTGGAGCTGTGGACCCTGGCACTCAGCTACAACATCCAGTTACAGGCAATATTTGTACCAGGGAAAGACAATACCCTAGCAGACATATTAAGCAGAACCACTCGGATGCCCACGAATGGAAGCTTCACCCGGACATCTTCAAGACCATCTCAAAGAAATGGGGAATGCCACAGATAGACCTATTCGCATCACCTCTCAATCACCAGCTCAAAAGATTCTGCACAAGGACATTCCACCCATTAGCATGGAAAGTGGATTCGCTCTCTTTCAACTGGAAAGGCCTAACAGCATATGCATTCCCACCTCTTCCTTTGATACACAAGGTACTACTGAAAATCAAGGAAGAACGTCCAAGGATAATCCTGATAGCTCCAAACTGGCCAAGACAACACTGGTACCCACTACTGAGGAGCATGTCACGGAACAATATGTGGACTATTCCTCTGATGCCTTTGATGTTAACGCAGAACAACTACAGCATCATACATCCAAACCTAAAAACCTTGCAACTGACTGCATGGAACATCACATAACAGCAGCTATTCCAGAACTTTCCCAAAGAGTTAAAGACATTATTCTTGAAGCACGCAGACCTTCAACAAGAAGGAACTATGCTGGAAAATGGAAAAGGTTTGTCATCTGGAGTACGGAAAGAGGAAAAGATGTGTCAAACATAGATATGCCTAACATTCTGGAGTATCTGGCTGAACTTCTTCATTCAGGCCTGTCCTACTCCTCCATCAAGATACATGCATCAGCTATTTCAGCAGAATACAGCTTTGATACACCTGTTTTTCGCACCCTTTGCTCAGGCAATTCCTCAGAGGAATCAAGAATGTAAAACCTCCAAGGAAACCACCATTACCAGCTTGGGATTTAAACTTTGTGCTAGAAAAGTTGACACTAGCACCCTTTGAACCAGCAGCAACAGCAGACCTACAACACCTGTCATGGAAAACTGCTTTCCTACTGGCAATTACTTCAGCAAGGAGGGTTTCAGAACTACAGGCCTTAATGGCAGTGCAACCCTTCCTAATCTTCCACCAAGATAGAGTGTCCATGAGGACTAATCCTACATTTATGCCTAAGGTGGTATCCAGAGTGTCTTTAAACCAGGCAATCCACCTACCTACCTTCTTCCCCAACCCACAAAACAGAGGGAAAGAATACTGCATACCTTGGATGTACATAGACAGCTACGCTACTACTTGGACAGAACAAAAATAGCAGAAAGACTGACCAACTTTTGTAGCCTATGCAACAGGAAGGGAAGGAAAAGCTATTTCCAAACAGACAATCTCCAAATGGATAGGAAATTGCATACGATTCTGTTACTCCTTCCATGGAAAACCAATTCCACAGAACATAAGACCTCATTCTACAAGGGCAACAGCCACTACCACAGCCTTCTTACGAGGAGTGGCAACCAAAGACATTATTGAGGCGGCTACTTGGACCTCCGTGCATACATTTGCCAAGCATTATAATTTGCCTCTATATTCCAGATCCCGAGCAGGGTTTGCCACTGCTGTACTGCAAGGGATCCTAAACACACCATAATCTACTTTTATCCTCCTCCCTAGTTGGCTATGGTATTCTACCCATTGTTATGACTGCAGATGCATCCATGAAGGACATAGTACAGTTTTGTACCTACCATAAATGTAGATGTCCGAACTGGATAGCATCTGCAGTCAGGATTACCCTTCCTCCATCCCCTCTGTGGTACTCCTAGGGTGTTTACCCTTCTAATAGCTAGCTGTTGGGGAGTCTTTATGGTGTATTTGTTTGTGTATATGTACATACATGCTTATTGTTGTGTTTACCTCTATCTATTTGGAAACATTGGCATCTATCCAAATTTTAGCCTACAAGAGGGCTACTGGCATCTGGGGCAAGAAACACTGAGGAAAATGGCGTCGGCTGATGCCTTTATACCCGAAGACCAACAGAGATGACGTCGGGTGGAGTGCGACATCAGCCGAAGCCGGACCTGGACTTTGGAATCCGGCCGACTGAAGGGCTGCCTGACGACAGGACAACCCACTTGTTATGACTGCAGATGCTATCCAGTTCGGACATCTACATTTATGGTAGGTACAAAACTGTACTTTCTCCTGCCGTCAGGCGGGTCCTCGGTCGGCCGAATTCCAAAGTCTAGGTCCGGTGTCGGTTGTCGTCGCTTCTTCCCTGACGTCAGTGCGACAGGGGTATAAAGGAACCAGCCGACACCATTTTCTCCAGTCTTTCTTGCCACGCGGTGCCCGAAGCAGAAGCAGTTCGCAAGTGCCGGTCGGCCAGCTCTGCATTGCCCTTTGGCTTATCTACTGCGCCCAGAGTATTCACGAAATGCCTGGCATCAGTAATTGCCTACTGCAGACTTCAAGGGATACAAATATACCCTTATTTGGACGAATGCCTGATCCAAGCGGACAGCAAGCACATTCTTCTGAAACATCCGGCTTATGTAATAATGTTATTGAACTCTCTGGGATACACAGTCAACAAAAAGAAATCAAGGCTGATACCCTCTCGGAAGATAATTTTCCTGGGTGCCAATTTGGACACAAACACCCAGATGGCCTACCTCACGCCAGAGAAGCAGGGGCAACTAATTCAATACTTCAGAACACTAGCAAATTACACCAGGCTGACTGCAAGGAAAATCCTGCAGGCTCTGGGATTCATGGCATCTTGCATCTTACTAATCCCATGTGCAAGGCTGCATATGAGGAAACTACAATGGTACCTGAAAAACATATGGTCTCAACTCAGCCACAGTTTGGAAACAATAATACCACTAATTCCATGTCTGCAAAAGGAATTTCTGTGGTGGGCTCAAGCATGCCAAACAAACACAGGTCTTCCATTCAGCAAGCCTCAAGCAAATCAAGTCATCACAACAGACGCCTCTGTCCCTCAGAGATTTAGCTTTGGAAAGCTTGGCTCAGACTCCTGCCTCTAGTGGTTTGTCTTTGGGTCAGAGGGAGCTGACGGTCCGGAAGCATGTCTTCTCGGAGCTGTCTGTTTCTCTCCTAGGCATTCTGCTTTTGAGGTAATGAAGAGTGCCTTCTCTGCTGCAAGAGAAAGGACATATCTACCAACCTTGGCTTCTATTTCCCAGACTCAGTTGTCTTTCCTTCTTGATCCTCAACTTTCATCTGATCAGAGCACAAGATTATATGTACAGTTATGCTCTCACCTGGGAATTGTCATCAAACACAACACACTCAACTAGAACCAACTCAGATTTTGGAGTACATCAGAGCTTTTTTCAATGCGGTATCCTTGACAGCATCCCTTCCTTTACCAAGGGTACAAACCATATGATTCCAGGTCAGAAAGATCATTCAAAGTTCTTCTGTTTCAGCCAAATTGATCCTTCAAGCATTAAGGTCCATGTATGCCGCGATAGTTGTGGTTCTGTTAGGAAGGTATCATATGAGACTTCTTCAGTGGACCGTAGTGACTCAGTGGTCCATTCTTCACCAACCTTTACCCACTCAAATCAGGATAACTCAAGCATGCTGAAATTACCTCTTTAGGTGGATTTCCTCTGATCAGATAATCCAAGGTCACCCCTTCATTCTCCTTCAGCCCAAGGCCATAGTAACCATGGACACTTCCCAAATCGGGTGGGGTGGCACTTCTTGGGAAAGACAGTCCAAGGTACATAGTCCCCTGAAGAGGCCAATACTCATGTCAGTGTCCTAGAAAAGAGATCTGTCCTCCTAGCGTTGCAGGTCTTCCAAGACACTCTCCCTTCCAGGTCCATTGCAATTCAGACAGATAATATGTAGTACATCAGCAAATAAGGAGGACCAAATCTTAACCCCTGTGTCAAGACACTGTGAGAATGTGGCACTGGGTGATCGTATCCAGTAGATTTCTGAAAGCAATGCACATTCTGGGGAAGTCCAGCATGATAGCAGACAAGTTAAGCAGGTAGTCTAATGCCTCACAAGTGGTCACTCAGCATGAAAGTTGCAGAAGATTTTCTATCGATGGAGCCAACCTTGCTGCAATCTCTTTACATTTCCCCGTAACAACAAATGCAGCAGGTTCTTTGCCCTGATACCCCACTAGGAGAATCCCGAGGGAAGCTCTTCTCCACAATTAGGCCCCCGGTCTCCTTTATGCCTATACTCCAGTACCTCTAATTCCCAAATGTCTTCAGAAAGTATCTCAATTGAAGAGCATAGCCTCATCAGATTTGATTTCCTTTTCTGTGGCCTCATCTGCTTTGTCTGCCTTGGATTCTGGATCAATTCTAGATCTTCTGTCTCATCCGACAGACATGATACGCCCAGACATTGTAGGCCTGAAGTTGATTGCATAGTTTCTCCACATCAGTTGATAGCTAGACAGCCCAGGCTGTCTTCCCCTGTTCGTCACATTATTTTATCTTCCCATAAAGCTTCCACTAGAAAACTTTACAGAAGTAAATGGAAAAGATTTGTTTTTTACTGCAGCAAAAAGACATTGATCCTATTTCAGCACTAATTCGTAAAGTTCTCAAATTTTAGCTGCAATTTTCAATGAAGGTACTATTTCCTTTACTGTTAAAAGTACAATTAGCTACCATTTCTAATTTTCATTTAGGAGTTAGTTACTCATCTTTGGTCTCTTCCAAATTTTGTAAAGTCTACCTTTCTTTTTAGGCCCCCATTAAAAGATCCCACTCCTCCATGGGATTTAAGTATTGTTTTACAATCAATGACACAATCTCTTTTTGAACCATCAGCTAAATGTAAACTATTTTTTTTTACTTGGAAAATTGTCTTTTTAGTGGCCACTACCTCTACTAGAAGAGTTTCAGAACTACAGGCCCTCTCTTCCAAACTTCCTTATTTGATTTTTCATGAAGCTAGAGGATCCTTATAAACCAACCCCTCCTTTCTTCTTAAGGCGGTGTCAGAATCCAACATTGATCAGGTTATCAACCTTCCAGTTTTCTTTCCAAATTTCTCAAGTAAAGGAGAGTATGTGTTGCAGCTTTTGGATGTTCACAAACAATTACGATTATAGCTACATAGAACCACAAATTTGAGGAAATCAGAACAATTGTTTGCCTCCTTTTCAGACTCAAGATTAGGCAAACTAGTTTCTAAAGTGACTCTAGTCAAATGGTTAACTAATTGTATTACCTTTTTCTATAATAAATTTGATTTGTCTTTGCCAAAACCACCAAAAGCACATTCCACCAGATCTATGATAACTTCCTCAACATTCTTATCTATATCTTCATTGGTTGGTATTTGTGCAGCTGCAACTTGGGCTAATCTTCATACCTTTATTGCTTATTACAAATTGGATCTGGTCTCTAGGGAAGTAGGGCTTAGAAATATCCTTCCTTAGAGACCTCCCTGGATTTAGGTAGCTGGGGACTGTGTCCTAACAGCTGAAGAATGAAAGTAACAACATCAGATAAAGAAGTTATGTACTCACCATAATGTGCCATCTGTGTTGTCCATTTTCTTTCTTCCTCAATGACCCTCACTTCAACTTCCTACCATTTTGACTTCTGGAAGGTTTAAAAGATGCTGAATGAACCTATGTTCCTTTCTTTTAGCTTCAGGTGTTGTTAGTTCTTCTTTTATGTCATGTAGGGTTGAAAGACAGCATACAAGATCTGATGATGATAGGGAACTAGTGCATTGTGGGTAAGGGAGGAGCTCAAGAGTTTCAGTGTTCCACAAGCTGGAAAAAGTGTCCGACCCTTGAGTCCAAACCCAACAGTTGAGGAAGAATGAAAATGGACAACATAGATGGAACATTATGGTGAGTACATAATTTCTTTTTTTCTTCCTCCAGCAGAGAACTCTAGATATACTATAGAAGAGGACCAAGAAGTCTCACCACATTGACTCTGCCAAGGAAAGTAATAATGCATACTTCATTCCACACCTTCACCTCTAGAGGACCTTGAGTTTATTGAGGTGTTGCAGATGGCGAAAAAGAGGGGGAACTGATCTTCACAGGAGCTCTTATTAGTACAGAAGAGGCTTCAGGCTGCATGACAGTCTTACCAAGTATCTTCCTGGGTGGTCCCTTATTTGTCTGGTATTACGTGTGATGCTGTCAGTGCAGCTTGGGGTAATTGAAAGATGGAGGTAGAGTACAAGAAAGTTGAACAGTTATCATTTAACCTTGACCAGATTATGATATCTGGGCAGAGACTCTTAAGCTGGACATTTTTGTCTCCTTGGCCACCCTGAGAGACACCTGCTATTTATGCTTTCTGTCCATATTGCAATTAACTTGGATTTTGCTTTGTTGACAGGGTGAGCATGCAGAGCTTTGCATCCTCCACAATATGTCTTTGGGTATTGAATTGTTTCACACAGATGCAATTACTTCCAGTGTTTTGAATGAAGTATAGCACACTACAAAGTGCATCCTGAGGGAGCTGGCTTCTATCTCTTCCATGGTTAACAGCCTCATGGTTCAGATGATGTTTAGTGCCACAGAGGGAGCTACACGGAGAGCAGAATGTGACGTAGCTGTACAATGATTCACTTGACTGCACCTTTCTGCCTTTGCAGAAGACATTTATGGATGTATCTAAGAGCTTTTGCTTCCTTGTTCCTAAAATAGACCAACTGATGTGGGACATGAAGGAAAAAGGGCATCCCTTTTCAAACACTGGGTTCACCATTCATTCTTCCTAGGGTAATTTTTTGAAGAACTGAGAACGAGTGAAAGAAAATCATTTTTCAGTATATGTTGAAGCAGCAGGAACCTGAATCTGGTGAGGCATCCTCATGCCAATGCCAGCAATATTGCTGGTCCAGGAATCGTGGGTCTCAGCACTGGCAGTGGTGCTAAGGTCCTCTTAATGGGAGTTTTAGATGTTCTGGACTCCTGCTCTATCTACTTTTGGAGGCAGTCAGAGAGAGGTTCATAGGTGAATGCTAGGCTAACTGCCCTGAAGGGCCATTTTAAGCCTAAAAACTCCAAAAAATCCAAGATTTGCAGGTTGGTGAAGTGAAGTGTAGCAAAAACGAAAGTAGTATAAAAAAACAAAGCACTCTTCACAGCGTGAACCATTTATTCCAAATAACAGATAACACATATTAATAATGTTATTAAGATGTGTTTTCGAAAACCTTCTTCAGAAATCAAAAACTGATTGTAATATGTTGACAGTAATTTATACAAAATGGTATAAAACAATGACCAATCAGCAGTTGATGGCAATAAAATACAGACGCCCAAGGGGCAGAGACCAGCAACAAGGTTCTTTCAGGCCTAGACAATGGCATACAACAACTCAAAGAGGTGGAGACGAAAAATCTCAACCCTTCAGGAAACAAACACAATGACTTCCCTCTTCGCCTGCCAAGCAAAATTGCCCTGGCAGCACCTTTGGGAGGAAAACTGGCTCTATTTCCACAAAATTGGCGCATCATAACAAAGGACAAATGGGTTCTGGATGTCATTACCCAAGGCTACACATTTCATTTTCACACTTTACCACGGATGAGAGGCATGCCAAATCTGCCTCCAAACCAGTGGGCAGTGGCACAAATGCAAATTTCAGCTCTCATGGATATGAAAGCAATTCAAAAGGTACCTACAAAGGAGCAAGGTCAGGGTTTTTACTCAAGACTATTTCTAGTACCAAGAAAGGACAAAGCCTGGAGACCCATTTTGGAAGTCTCAATTCTAAACACATACCTGGAGGTACCCAAATTCAAAATGCTCACACTACAGCAGCTTCTTCCCATGCTGGGCAAGGAGTCTTGGCTGGTAACGTTGGACCTCAAAGAGGCATACCTGCATGTCCCTATCAGACAAGATTGCAGAAGATACCTCAGATTTTTGGCAGGTACAAAGCATTATCAATTCTCTGCATTGCCCTTTGGCTTATCTACTATGCCCAGAGTATTTACAAAATGCCTGGCATCAGTAATTGCATACTGCAGACAACGAGGACTACAAATTTATCCATATCTGGACGACTGCCTGATCCAAGCGGACAGCAAGGCCATTCTATTACAGCATCTGGCATTTGTAACAAAGCTGCTAAGTTGCCTAGGGTACACAGTAAACAAAAAGAAGTCAAAGCTAATACCCTCACAAGACATAATATTCCTGGGTGCCAGCTTAAATACAACGGCCCAGATGTCTTATCTCATGCCAGACAAACAAAAACAACTGACTCAATACTTCAAAAAGATGGCAACTTTTACCCAGCTCACTGCAAGGAAAATCCTGAAGGCATTGGGGTTCATGGCATCCTACATTCAACTAATTCCACATGCAAAGCTGCATATGAGGAAATTGCAATGGTACCTGAAAAGTGTATGGACTCAACACAGGCACAGCCTCGAAACAAGTATACCTCTCATTCCCTGCCTTCAAAAAGAGTTCCTATGGTGGGCTCAAGCATGTCAAATAAACAAGGGTCTTCCTTTTGTCTTACCTCCAGCAAACCAAACTATGACAACAGATTCTTCAGACTACGCCTGGGGAGCACACATGGCAGGACAGTGCATACAGGGCAAATGGTCTGCAAAACAAATGCATCTACACATCAACCAAAAGGAGATGCTAGCTGTGCAAAATGCACTGACAGCCTTCAAGGACCTCTTGCATCCAGGACAACTACTAATAAGGACAGACAACACCGCAGTTATGTGGTACATAAACAAACAGGGAGGAACACACTCCTACCCTTTATGCAGACAGGCAATGACCTTGTGGAACACAGCATTGACTTACCAAGTACAACTGCAAGCACAATTCCTGCCAGGAAAGGAAAACATATTGGCAGACGAATTAAGCAGAAATTTGGCAGATCCCCACGAGTGGAGACTACACCCACAAGTATTTTCAATGATAACTCAAAGGTGGGGACGCCCAGACATAGATCTATTTGCCTCCCCCAACAATTGCCAACTACAGAAATTTTGCACAAGGACTTACCATTCCCTAGCCTGGAAAGTGGACGCCCTATCATTCAGTTGGACAGCACTGACAGTCTGTGCCTTCCCACCACTCTCTTGACCAAGATATTACTGAAAGTCAGATCAGAGAGACCACAAATGATCCTCATTGCTCCGGACTGGCCACGTCAGCACTGGTACCCATTATTAAGGACCTTGACTCACAGCCCTCCATGGATCTTACCTCAATTCCCACTTCTGTTGACTCAGCAAAACTGTCAGATCCTTCACAGTCAGCTCAGGACTTTAAATTTAGCTGCATGGAGAATACCTTGAATTATCAATCAACACTTCTCTCAAAGGACGTCCTGAATGTCATTTTGGAGGCCAGGAGGCCCAGCACCAGAAAAACTTACTCAGACAAATGGAAAAGATTTTGTGCATGGAACCAGGCTAAAGGCCAAAATCCTTGGATACCAAACATTCCTCAAATACTGCAATACTTAACTGAGATGCTACACAAAGGCCTTTCTTTTTCATCCATTAAGATCCATGCTTCAGCCATTTCAGCTCAATATAATACGGATCCTCCCATATTCTCACACCCTTTAGTAAGGCAGTTTCTCAGAGGGGCTAAGAATATAAGACCCCCCCAGAAAACCCCCAATGCAAGCTTGGGACCTCAACTTTGTTTTAGAAAAATGAACACTGCCTCCTTTCGAACCAGCCTTCTCAGCAGAACTACAATACTTGTCATGGAAAACAGCTCTGTTGCTGGCTATCACCTCAGCACGCAGGGTCTCAGAACTACAGGCACTTATGGCAGTGGAACCTTTCATCATTTTCCATCAGGACAGAGTCTCTTTATGAACTAATCCTACCTTTATGCCAAAGGTAGTATCCAGTGTGGCTTTGAATCAGACCATTCATTTACCCACCTTTTATCCAAACCCCCAGAATAAAGGAGAAAGACTCCTTCACTCTTTGGACATTCACAGACAGCTACGTTACTATTTGGATAAGACAAAGACCTTCAGAAAAACTGACCAACTCTTTGTATCCTATGCTGCAGGTTCCCAAGGAAAGGCTATTTCAAAACAGACCATCTCCAAATGGATAGCACATTTGTATCCGCTTTTGCTACTCGCACTATGGGAAAGCAGTGCCTGTTAATATTAGGTCCCATTCTACCAGGGCTACAGCAACCTCAGCAGCCTTTCTCAGGGGGGTTCCAACCAAGGACATTCTGGAGGCAGCTACTTGGAGTTCAGTGCACACCTTTACCAAGCACTACCACTTTCTATTATACTCAAAAACCAGAGCTGGTTTTGCCACTGCAGTTCTGCAGGGCATCCTAGCTTCACCTAACCCAGTTTAGTACCAGCCACCCATCCATAGCTTTGGGATTCAACCCAAGTGTGATGACTGCAGCAGTATAACACGATGAACATAGTACAGTTTTGTACCTACCATAAATGTAGATGTTCGAGTGTATATACTGCTGCAGTCCAGGTTACCCTCCCACCATCCCCACTACATACCAGGGTGTTAGTTGTAACTCCATGTACATCAATCTATTGGATGCATGTCTATATGGTGTATTTGCTAACAGCTAGTACTACTGTTTATCTACTAAGGTATTTTTGCATAGTTATTTGTATTGCCTTCCTAGTTGGGGGCACCTGACATCTGGGGCAAGAAAAACTGAAGAAAATGGCCTCGGCTGCCTCTCTTATCCCCCTGTCGCACTGACGTCAGGGAAGAAGCGATGACAACCGACACCGGACCAAGACTTTGGGATTCGGCCGACTGCGGGACCGCCTGACAGCAGGATAACCCAAGTGTGATGACTGCAGCAGTATATACACTCGAACATCTACATTTATGGTAGGTACAAAACGTACTTTTTGAACTGTCAAGCACATATGACTAAGTACTCCCTGGAACGTATGTCACAACTATCTAAAATTGTTTCCAACATGCCAGATTCAGCAAGCAAGGACTTGGCCTCTTCCCTAATTGCTGCATCCTCCCAGGTGCCGCGTCACTCAATAAAATGCAGCTATGATGCTGTTGAGGCTACCTCTAGGGCAGCTGCCTCCGCCTCGGTGTTGAGAAGATTTGCATGGTTAAGGCTTCAATCCCTCCTGAGGACATCAACTGAAGCTCATGGATGCTCCCCTTGACATTATTTGGTAAGGCTTCAGCTAATCTCCTCAAATCACTGCAAGAAAAATGTAAAGAGTTAAAAGAACTGAAGGACATCCTGGTCTCACTAGTCCCCAAGTTCCACAGGAACTACCCTTTCAAACAGGTATTCATCCTCAGGTAAACCCGGCCCTCCCAAGCTAAGCCCTCCAAGGGGAGCAAAAAAGCTCATCACTACTCCTCTCCATCCTCCTCCCACCCGAGTAATTAGCCTTTTCCTGACAGAGCAAGTTCTTTCTGACTCCTCAGGACTTCCCTGCTCTACCCGTCTTTCCATACGCCTCTTCCTATCCCTTGCAGTCTGGGATTCCATCACACAAGACACCTGGGTCTTGTTCATCATAAAACACGTATATTTCACGGCATGGCACACAGTGCCTCCCTTCAGGGGTATCCCACAACCATCTGCAGAACAGGTACCCCTCTTCCCCCAGATATTGTCAGACCTGCTGGAACAGGGAACCATACAACCAGTGTCCACACACCAAAAAGGAACAGGCTTCTACTCCCGCATGTTCCTAGTACCCAGAAAGGAAGGCCCCTGGAGACCCATCCAAGATCTCTCCTTCCTCAACACCTTCCTAAAGGTGCCCTCCTTCAAAATGCTCAGACCTTGTTTCCCCTGATCCTCCCACAGGCCTTTCTGGCATTCGTAGACATCAACAATGCCTACCTGCATATTTCCATTCATCCCAAGTTCAGCAAATTTCTTTGTTTCTCTGTCGCATCCTGGCACTTTCAGTTCTCGGCCTTGCCTTTTGGTCTTTCTACAACCTCAGGAGTTTTCACAAAATGCTTAGCCCCAGTAGTCATTCATATTTTCCCTAAGCTGGACGACTTCCTGTTTAGGGCAAACACCCAAGAGGAACTGCAGAGGAACCTCCACTTAGCCATTGTCATCCTACAACAACTAGGATTCACAATCAACTTCAAAAAATCTGCCTTCACCCCATCCCAAGATCATGCATTTCTGGGGTACAAATTCCAAAGAGACAGAATGATAGTGTGCCTTCCACCTCAAAAGGCACAGGAGCTCTGCCAGGCCTTTTCAAACCTACTTCCCCTGCACCTTTTGTCAACAAGGCAATTTCTCAAAGATCCTTGGACTGATGGCTTCCATCGTACCTATGCTGCCTTTGGCAAGGCTTCATATGAGGAAGTTTCAGTGGTTCCTGAAGTCGGTGTGACACAAGATGCCCACCCTCTGGAATTTCAAATTCTGCTCCTTCCTTGCTTGAAGAAGGAGCTTCTGTGGTGGATCCAACAAATGTCCCTCAACCCGGGACTTCCCATCCACCCCTTGCCCCCAACTTAAGACCTATACACAGATGCTTTAGGTACAGACTGGGGGGACTGCCTTGAGTCCCCATACTGTACAAGGGCTATGGTCTCCCTCTCAGAAAAAGGATCACATAAATCTAAAAGTGATGAAGGCATTGATTCTAGCTCTTCAGTCCTTTCAGTCCCTTCTCAACCCAGGCTGGTTGACGATCTACACAGACAAACATGACTGTTCTCTGGTATGTGAACGAGCAGGGGGGACCATATCCTACCTGTATAGATTAGCTTTACAGGTTTGGGAGCTATCCCTTCAACTTCATATTGCTTTGCAGGCGATCTAGAGTCTATATTAAATGCTCGAAGAGGCATTCTGTCAAACGCCTCTTCATCGACACGTAATCAGCAACCTCACTAAATCATGAAGTTCGAAACAGCTATTTCTTTCCCTGGGAAAGAAATTGCTTGCACTAAAAACACATACACATAATTTCAAACAAAACAAAGTGGGGGGCTTCACCCTCCACCCCCCCCCAACTAAAAAGCCAACTTCAAGATTGCACTACAGTGGGGTGAAGGGCAATGTCACAGCTCAGGCCAAGTGATTTTTTTCCTTGGGGTAAAATTCGCTGACCTGAGCCTTCGCTGTTTTCGGATTTCGGTCTGTATGCGCTGGTGAAATGGCATTGTCTGTAATGCCTTTTCGCTGATCTAATGTAGACTCGGCGATCCACATCCCATCCAGTCAGAACTCTGTGGCAGACACCTTGAGCAGATCCACAAGTCAGGCCCACGAATGGATGCTTTACAGGGATCTGTTTCTGGACGTAGTCCACCAGTGGGGTATTCCTCAGATAGACTTTTTTGTCTCCCCTCTGAACAGACAACTTCCAAGATTTTGTGCCAGGGAACCTCATTCCCTGGCATGGAAACTGGACGCCCTATCAATATCTTGGAAGGGGAACTTTCTGTATGCATTCCCTCCCCTTCCACTCATTCCAAAGGTTCTACTGAAGATTTTGCAGGACAAACCAAAAGTCTTGCTGGTGACACACTATTGGCCGACAGCATTGGTTTCCACGTCTCCTGCAACTAGCCAAGGGCAGTCATCAGAAGTTACCTCACCGAGTGGACCTACTCACACAACACAAGGGCTCCCTCATTCACCCACACTTGGCAACTCTACAGCTGACTCTGTTGTTGATAGAGCCCTGATATCTTTTAGACACCTATTCTCAGAGAAAGTGCTTCAAGTCCTGGAGGAGGCCAGAAAACCCAATACCAGGAAATCTTACTTATCCAAATGGAAAAGATTTTCGATGTGGTGTCTTTCTCATAACCTTGACTCACTAATGTTGGATCTCCCTCTGGTTCTTTCATATCTGTGGGAGTCGCTCAATTTTGGTCTAGCATTATTCATCTGTAAAAGCACATCTCTCAGCCATTTCTGCATGTCTGACTCCCCCCTTATCTTCTAGATTTGAAGCCAAACAGTTCCTCAAAGGCGTCCTCCACATTAGACCTCCCAAGAGGCCTGTGTCCCCTCCATGGGACCTAAACTTTGTGCTAGAGAAGCTGACCCTCACATCCTTCAAGCCAGCTTCTTTTAGCTCCTTAAAACACTGCACCTGGAAAACTGTCTTGCTGCAAGCCCTAACTTCTGCCAGAAGGGTCTCTGAGCTCCAGGCCCTGATGGCTTCTCCTGTCCTTTTGATCTTCTACAAAGACAGGGTCTCCGTTCACATCAACTCCACCTTTATGCCCAAAGTGGTTTATGAGTTGTCCTTAAACCAGGCTATCCACCTATCAAACATTTTCCCTTCTCCCCAAAAAGAAGATTTTGCACATACTTGATGTGCACAGACAACTCAGATTTTACTTTCACAAAACTAAATCTGTTAGAAAATCAGACCAGCCATTTATCTCATTCCATCCCAGTGCTTTGGGACTACATGTGTCCAAACAAACCATTTCTAACTGGATTTCCAAAACCATTACCTTCTGCTATGCCTACCATGGTACACCCCCTCCCTGTTCGGTCAAATGTCACTCCACCAGAGCAGTGACCTCCTCGGCTGCCTTTCTCAAAGTGCTAGACACCAATTCCATCCTAGAGGCTGCTACCTGGACCTCTGTACACACTTTTACCATACATTACGAGCTGGAGTCCATCTCCAGATCTAGGGCTGGGTTTGCCAGAGCCATTCTTCAAGGCTTCCTGGAAAATTAATCTGCTAACTCCACCTCCCTCTCTGCATAATCTTTGGTACTCTCCCTCATGTAAAGAATACTGCAACTGATGAATAGAAGGACACAGAATAGTTGTGTAAAAACGTATCATAAGATTATAGGAAGGTAACTAGGCTATTAGCCCTGAGGCCTTTATAAGCCTAGCCAAGGGTTTAGCCCATGTATAGACAAATCAGCACCCGATGCCCCTGTCCAGCAGGGACACAGGTGGAATCCCAGGGATGTATTTTCTATTTCCCATCCAGTTAGCCAGGTTGCGCTTAAAAAGGGATAAAGAGGTACTCTGCTTGACGTGGAGTGGGAGTCTATTCCAGAAATTGGGGAGTGTCTGGGACACAAATCTGTCCCGCCAACAAGTCCTGTTCATATCACAGACTAGGTTGAGACAGTGTGTGGAGGTTACTTGAGTGGAGCTTGAGTTGCGGATATGCAGCAGTCCCGTCAAGGCGGGGTCCAAGATTGTATGCCAGACAGAAGTCACCTCTGAGGAGTCTTTATGAAACAGAGTAGAGGAATAGGGCTTTTAGCCTATCTGTGTATGGTAGGTTTTTGAGGCCCTGGATTCTCCTGGCGAGGAACCTCTGTGGTCTCTCCAGCTGCTGCTGCATGTGCTTTGGGAGGTACATGCCGAATGGGGCATTGTACTCAATAATGGGCCTTATAAGGGAAGAATACAAGGATGTTATGACCTCCTTGTCCCTGGATGAGATACCCTTACTTATGAGGTGGGCCATGTAGAAAGCTTTTCGTACAATGGAAGCAACGTGGTGGTCAAAAGTCAGATTGGTATCAATCTGGGTGCCCAAATCCCTCGTGACTAACTGCGTGCTTAGGACATTGTTATTAATGTGATAGTTTGTAGGGACATCACTCTCCCCAAAAGGGATGATGATGCATTTTTTTTGTATTCAGTTTGGGGCGATGTTTCTGCCACCAGTCATTTGTTTGGGTGAGACCCTCTTGGAGGATGTCAGTGTCACTAGGGGAATTTTCTGACAGTGCCCAGCTTTTAGTTATCTACAAACTTGGTCAGCCATAGCCCACTGGTTCTGGCCTGCACCTCAGAAAAGTATATCCCAAATAACAGAGGCCCCAAGACCGAACCCTGGGGTACGCCACTAGGTACGGGTCTACTGCTTGAGGTGACTTCCTCTATTTAGACTAGGCGGGTTCTGTTAGTGAGCCAGTTAGCTACCCATCTGGTAACATATGGATTGATGCCTAGTTGAGAGAGTTTATCTGTTATGCCCAAGTGGGGAGTAGTTTCGAAGGTTTTGGCCAGGTCAGGGTAGGCGGTGTGCACAGTCTTCCCCTCGTCCATAGCTTTGATGACTCTCTCAAAAAAGTCGACCAAATTTAACAGACACGACCTCCCCTTGATGAGGCCAAACTGTGTGGGATCGAGTGTTTGGAGGTTGCCAATCTCCTTGTTAATGAGGTCCATGATAATCCGTTCCATGGCCTTGCAGATCAGGCTAGTTAGGCCGATGGGTCTATAATTTCCCAGATCTGTGAACGCCCCACATTTGTATAAAGAGATGACAGTGGCTGATCTCTACTCAGCTGGGATAAAGCCTGTACTCAGGCTTTGGTTGAATAGGGCACCTAATGGTGCTTCAGGTTCCTGCCTGAGTTGATGTAGGATGTAGCCTGAGATGTTATCAGGTCCCACGGAGGCTGTATTTTTTGCCTTTGAGAGAGAGCAGTGATGACCTAATCCCTAGATATAAAGGGAAGGGGGCAGGTACTGGGAATGTCCTGATTTACTGATGGGGGGACAGAGGGGTGAAATTTTTGCTGAATCTGTCAGCCAGCAAGTTTGCTATATCTACGGCATATGTATATGTGGTATCCTTGACCACCAGTTCTGAACAGATCTGGGTGCTACCTTTGAGATTACGGACATATGTGAAGAAGGCCTTATGATTGTCTCTAGTAGATGTGGCCAATTTGGACTTGAATTTTGCTTTGGAGGATTTAACGAGTGCTCTTATTTGCTTGTTTTTCATGTCCTTCTCTTCTCTGTTGCAGTGTTCTATCCCACCCCCCTTCTCCACTATTCATGATTCTTGGATGTATTGACTCTGTATTCTTTGGATTGTCACTCCTCCTGGGGCTTCAGTTCTAAGGAAGGTGTGAGTGTACTTCACCTTTATGGCCTATATCTGATAGCTACCTATGTGGGATGTACCACGTACCTTACAGTAGTAAAAGACTTTGTTATACTGGCTGACGTTGGGTCGCCTGGCAAGCAAATCCTCCATGTAAGGAATACTGCAACAGAGAAAAGAAGGACATATATCGTTATGGCAAGTTTTTACACAACTATTCTTTTCCTACTTTATAAGGGACATCAAAGCCATCTGTCTGAACATATTTCTGGAATTAATTTGTTAATTAGGTGATCTTGTAATACATTAAAAGTAAAATCAGTCTGAAATATTTTATATCCACTTCCCCAATGTGTGTATTTTTAGAGGCATAGCTATCCTTGTATGCATCATGGAAAGTTGAAAGGATATCTTGTGGTTATGTAAAACAGGTAGCTATTGATGTTCTTCGTGTTTCACTGTTGCAGTCATTACATTTGGGTTATCTGCTTGCAGGAGCCCTCAGTCGGCCTAATTAACAAAGTCTTGGGTCCTGCGTCGGTTGCTGTCCTTTCTTCCATGACGTCAGGTCGTCAGGGGTATAAAACATGCAGCCAATGCCATTACATCATTCTTGCTGTGCGGTGCCCGAAGCAGAAGCAGTTCGCAAGTGCCGGTCGTCCGACTCCTGAAATTTTCGTTTTTGAGTTTCAGAACTGAAGCTTTCAACTAAAGCTAAGTACCCCATTGGGGAAACTTCTTCTTGCTCCTTACCGATGTCAGTAAAAGTTAATAGTTGCATTAGTTGTGGAAAGCAAATACTTCACAAAGATTTTCATTCATACTGTATTCCTTGCCTAGGCCCTGACCACGACGTACCTTGCTCTCAGTTTTGTGCTTTATTTAATCAGCGCACTATCCATCGTCGGTATATTATCGCTTCTAAATATTTCGGATCTTGGTTTAATTATCTAGAAATGCCGTCGGTTAGCCATCCGACTAGCGGGATTCCATAAAAACGCAAAGATAAAGACAGAGACAGGCCACCGAGGTCCAAAGCTGCCGGTGACGCTTCTCCTAAGCCAGTCACCAGTTCGCCGTTACTCAGTGAGGTGCTTTCGCAGCCCCTGATGCCCGCTACTTTTGACTCGCAGGCCTCTACTGAGACCCATTCAGAGTCCAGTATGCCGCGAGATGCTTCAACTGTGGAACCTGCGGATGTCTCTACCTTGGATGGGTCCGGAGCCACTGTGCAGGCACCGGCTTTTGAGGGTGTATTCAGGCCTACGGACTTGCATATTAAACCGACACCTCCTTCTTCATTTAGGCCAAAATCTCAAACCATGCCTAAGAAACCGACGCCCAGGCCGCATGCTCAGGCCTCTATGCCTAAAAAACAAATGATAAGAATGGCTGAAGATCTTATAACTCTAATCAGGGGAAGCCAACCCCCCCCCCTTCTAAGAGACCTAGGACTGAAGTTGTTCATAGGTTCATAGGTAGGTACTAGGCTATTGGCCCTAGGGCCTATATAAGCCTAGCCAAAAAATGTATCCTGGCTTTCGCCACCCAAGAAAATTATTTTCCTGTGCCCCTGTCGAGCAGAGCCACAGAAGTGATCGCTGGGGTGAATTTCCCATCCAATTATCAAGATTTTTCTTGAAGAGTGCTAATGAGGAGCTCTGTTTGACATAGATAGGTAGTCTGTTCCAGAGTATGGGAAGTCTCTGGGACAGGAATCTATCCCTCCAGCATGATGTCCTTCAAGGATGCATCTGCAGTCATAACAAATGGGTTGTCCTGTCGTCAAGCAGCCCTTCGGTCGGCCGGATTCCAAAGTCTGGGTCCGGCTTCGGCTGATGTCGCACTTCACCCGACGTCATCTCTGCTGGTCTTCGGGTATAAAGGCATCAGCCGACGCCATTTTCCTCAGTCTTTCTTGCCGGCGCTCAAGCACAAGCTGTTCGCAAGTGCCGGTCGGTCAGATCCAGAGATTACTAGTACCGAATACTACTTCGAAGACTTCTAAAAAGCTAAGTACCCCATTGGGGACTCTTTCTTGCCTCAGCCGATGTCAGAAAAAGTAAATAACTGTTTAACTTGTGGGAAACAAATACCTCATAAAGATTTCCACTCTTACTGCCTACCTTGTTTAGGCCCAGACCACGACGTAGCAGCCTGTTTAGCCTGTGCTTCCTTCAACCGACGAACGCTTAGGCGCCGGTCGGAGTTTGCTGAACAGTTTTTCGCTCAGATTTTGCGTACATTATGCCGCCGGATCCTCCGACTACCCAAATTGTTAAAAACGCAAAGAAAAGACCGACACTCGCGGTCAGCAGTTTCGGCGAAACCACGGTTAAGCAAGCATGAGTGTCTCGGTTTCGGCGAAACCGAGAAAACGGTCAATCTTCAGCCAAATCCATGACTACTACTGAGGCTCCTGCTACCTTAGTTGAATCGGCCTCTGAAGTTTTGCCTACTACTGTGGTTCCTAGTGAATTATCAGACACCATCCCTTTGGATGTCTCTACCCCAGCACGTGGTGCTGATAGGCCTCCTGCAGCCATGTCTATAAAGGCCTTTGCCAGGGCTAAAGCAGCCAAAACTGTTAAATCAGTGCCTGTTAAGACCCCTCACATAGGCCCACTTCTAGTTCACAAATGCTTACTCTGGCAGAGGATGTAAGCTCCTTACTTAGGGACTCCCAATCGCACCCAGGCAGGGCCGCCCAGCCTCCAGAAAAGAGACCTAGAGCAGAGCCCCCGAGCCAGTGTCCTCTGATGATTCTTGGATGTCTCAGACATTACAGATCAGCCAGAGGCTCCTTTCTCTACTTATGAAGATTCCGATGCTGAAGAATCCATTCCATCTGCCTCTCCACCAGAGGAATTTTCCTTTGGGGAAACCTTACATGCCATGAGAGAACAATTCCAATGGCAGGGACAAGATTTCTCAGATTCAAGAAAAGGCTAAGGACCTTTCTGCACTTACCACAACATAGGCCCTTAGCTATACCTCCAGTTCTGCCTGTTGTGGATGATGCATTTAATGATGTTTGCACTGCTCCTGATACTTTACCTCCAGCCCCTGCCAAACCAGATAGATTTTACAGGGTGCCAGACACTCATCACCACCTATACAAGGCCCCACTTGCAGATCCTGAGACTATATCCCAGGGGCCTAAGGCAGTAGCTTCGACCTCAGCAAAAACCCTCTCCCTTCTGAAAGGGAATCCAGGTCCTTAGAGAGATGGGGAAAAAGTTTACACCTCTGCTACTCTCTCAGCTAGAGCTTTAAACTGTCAGTTTCACATGATCCAATACCAAGAGTTTATGCTTGATCAGTTAACTAAGAAGCTGTCCTCTGATGACTCCTTAGATAAGAAATATGTTTTAGAAATGGTGAATAACATTCAGCAGGTTAGTAACCATTCTTTAAAATGTGGCTATGATGCACTGGAGGCTTCATTTAGATCAGCCATGACTGGCACAGTGATAAGAAGGCATGCATGGTTGAAGGAACAGGTTTTGCCGGATCATGTTAAAGCAAAGCTGTTAGATGCTCCTATGGATAAGGCCAGTCTATTTGGTACACCTGCTCAGCAAGTAATGAAGAAAATGGAAGAGAAGGCAAAATCTGTACAAACAGTTAAGGATTTCTTACAGGTTCAGCCCCCAAGGTTTAGCAGGAACTGGCCTGCCAAAAATTGGTCCTTTCCAGACTCCTCAAAATCTCAAAGAGGCAGGAATAGACGCTCTAGAGGCAGAAATCAATCCAGAGGAGGTGCCTATAGAGGACGCCAGTGGCAAGGCAATAACCAGAGAGGCACAGACACAACCACTGCCACTGCAACAGGACAATCACAGTGACTTGAATCTGACACCACCTACCAGGGAGCAAATAGCAGCACCTTTAGGCGGAAAGTTAGCCTTATTTTCGAAAAATTGGCACCATATCACAAAAGACAAGTGGATTTTGCAAACCATAGACCAAGGCTACAGGTTCCACTTCCACACCTTACCAGTAAAAAGAGGAATGCCAAACCTACCTCCAAATCAAAAAACAGAAGCTCTAAAGCAGATAGCTCAATTAACAAAGATGAGAGCTGTGGAAAGAGTACCAATAACACAACAGGGCAAAGGATTCTACTCCAGACTCTTCCTATTACCAAGAAAAGAGAAAAGTTGGAGACCTATTCTCGACCTGTCCGTCTTAAACACATACATCATTGTACCAAAATTCAAAATGCTGACCCTACAGCAACTTCTTCCCATGCTGGGCAAGGAGTGTTGGCTGGTAACTCTAGATCTCAAGGAGGCATACCTGCACGTCCCCATACGACCAAATTGCAGAAGATACCTCAGATTTCTTGCAGGATCAGAGCATTATCAATTCTCAGCATTGCCCTTTGGCTTATCTACTGCGCCCAGAGTATTCACAAAATGCCTGGCATCAGTAATCGCTCATTGCAGGCTACAGGGAATCCAAATTTATCCATACCTGGACGACTGCCTGTTACAAGCGGACAACAAAAGCAAGCTGACAACAGATTTACAAAGAGTCATTTGCTTACTACAAGCCCTGGGATACACAGTCAATTTAAAAAGTCAAGACTGATACCATCCCAGACAAGAACATTCTTGGGTGCGGAATTGGACACAGTAAAACAAATGGCATTCCTAACTGCAGAAAAACAAGCACAACTCCTCTTTACTTCTTGGCATTAACAAAGCAGCACAAACTAACAGCAAGAAAAGTACTGCAGGCCTTGGGCTTCATGGCATCATGCATAATCCTGGTCCCCATGCCAGACTGCATATGAGAAAACTACAGTGGTACCTAAAGAATTTATGGTCTCAACACAGGCACAGCTTAGAAACCGAAATCCCACTAATCCCATGCCTGAAACAAGAGTTCCTATGGTGGGCTCAAGCATGCCAGTCAAACCCAGGCTTGCCCTTCCACAACTTTCAAGCAAACCAAACCATCACAACGGACGCCTCAGACCTAGGCTGGGGCACATGTTGGACAAGTGCATACAAGGATTGTGGACTCCAGACCAGCTGCGCCTGCACATAAACCAAAAAGAAATGCTGGCAGTAAAACTAGCAATCCAGAAATTTAAACCATTCCTCAAAGAAGGCCATTTAATGATAAGGACAGACAACACCACAGTCATGTGGTACATCAACAAACAGGGAGGCACTCATTCATACCCCCTATGCAGAATGACTCTGGACCTTTGGAATATGGCTCTGAGCTACAACATCCAGTTACAGGCAATATTTGTGCCGGAAAAGAAAACACCCTAGCAGACATGTTAAGCAGAACCACCTCGGATGCTCACGAATGGATGCTACACCCGGACATCTTCAAGGCCATCACAAAGAAATGGGGAATGCCACAAATAGACCTGTTCGCATCCCCACTCAATCACCAGCTCAAAAAATTCTGCACAAGGACATGCCACCCACTAGCATGGAAGGTGGACTCTCTATCCTTCAGTTGGAAAGGCCTGACAGCATATGCATTTCCACCTCTTCCTTTGATGCACAAGGTACTACTGAAAATCAAAGAGGAATGTCCAAGGATAATTCTGATAGCTCCGAATTGGCCAAGACAACACTGGTATCCTTTGCTGAGGAGCATGTCTCAGGGGAGAATGTGGCCAATACCCCTGATGCCTTTGATGTTAACTCAGAACTACTACAACATCATGCACCCAAACCTAAAAACCTTGCAACTGACTGCCTGGAACATCACATAACAGCTACTAACCCAGACTTATCCCAAAGGGTTAAAGACATTATCCTTGAAGCCCGCAGACCTTCAACAAGAAGGAACTATGCAGGAAAATGGAAAAGGTTCGTCATTTGGAGTACTGAAAGAGGAAAAGATGTCTCGAACATAGATATTGCTAACATCCTGGAGTACTTGGCAGAGCTTCTACATACGGGCCTGTCCTATTCCTCCATCAAGATACATGCATCAGCTATTTCCGCAGAATACAGCTTCGATCCACCTGTCTTTTCGCATCCTCTACTCAGGCAATTCCTCAGAGGGATCAAGAATGTAAAACTTCCTAGGAAACCACCATTACCAGCATGGGACTTGAACTTTGTGCTAGAAAAATTGACACTCCCTCCATTTGAACCAGCAGCAACAGCAGATCTTCAACACCTATCATGGAAAACTGCTTTCCTACTGGCAATTACTTCAGCAAGGAGGGTTTCGAACTACAGGCCTTAATGGCAGTACAACCCTTCCTAATCTTCCATCAAGATAGAGTGTCCATGAGAACTAATCCTACATTTATGCCTAAGGTGGTATCCAGAGTGTCTTTAAACCAGGCAATCCACCTACCTACCTTCTTTCCCAATCCACAGAACAGCCCGGAAAGGCTGCTGCATACCTTGGATGTACATAGACAGTTACGCTACTACCTGGACAGAACCAAAAGTAACAAAAACTGACCAGCTTTTAGTAGCCTATGCAACAGGAAGGGAAGGAAAAGCAATTTCCAAACAGACAATCTCCAAATGGATAGGAAATTGCATAAGATTCTGTTACTCCTACCATGGAAAACCAGTTCCACAGAACATAAGACCTCATTCTACAAGGGCTACAGCCACTACCACAGCTTTCTTATGAGGAGTGGCAACCAAGGACATTATTGAGGCGGCTACTTGGACCTCCGTGCATACATTTGCCAAGCATTATAATTTACCTCTATACTCTAGATCCCGAGCAGGGTTTGCCACTGCTGTATTGCAAGGGATCCTAACTACACCATAATTCTTCTTCCTCCTCCCTAGTTTGGCTATGGTATTCTACCCATTTGTTATGACTGCAGATGCATCCTTGAAGGACATAGTACAGTTTTGTACCTACCATAAATGTAGATGTCCGAACAGGATAGCATCTGCAGTCAGGATTACCCACCCTCCTTCCCTCTGTGGTACTCCTAGGGTATTTACCCTCCTAATAGCTAGCTGGGGAGTCTCTTATGGTGTATTTGTTTGTATATATGTACATACATGCTTATTTTTTGTGTTTGCCTTCTACTATTTTGGAAACATTGGCATTTATCCAAAATTTAGCTTTCCTAGAGGGCAACTGGCATCTGGGGCAAGAAACACTGAGGAAAATGGCGTCGGCTGATGCCTTTATACCCGAAGACCAGCAGAGATGACGTCGGGTGAAGTGCGACATCGGCTGAAGCCGGACCCAGACTTTGGAATCCGGCCGACCGAAGGGCTGCCTGACGACAGGACAACCCATTTGTTATGACTGCAGATGCTATCCTGTTCGGACATCTACATTTATGGTAGGTACAAAACTGTACTTTCTGTTTGTTGTGGTGACATGGTTTAGGTCCCTACAGCATGTAGCTCGGAGGGTTTGGGATTTCTTTAAGTGGAGTATGTCCAACAACTCTGGGTTTGACATAGCTTTGTATGTTAGGCAGAGATCGCCCCTGAGTAGGCGATATGTGATGGAGTAAAGCTGTAGTTTTTTGAGAAGGTCTGCGTAGGGCATCTGTTTGAGGCCAGTAATCCTCTTTGTGAGGTATTTCTGAGGTCTTTCCAGTTGTTGTAGATGTCTTGTGAGGTACATACCAAAAGGGGCATTGTACTCTATAATGGGTCTAATGAGTGATGAGTAGAGGGGAACAATGACCTCTTTTTTTCTGGATGAGAATCCTTTTGTGATGAGAAGAGCCACGTAGAAGGATTTCCTGACCACTGTGGCGATGTGATTATCAAAGGAGAGACTACTGCCCACCTGTGTCCCAAGGTCTCTTATCACATTTTCGGCATTAAGTAGACTACCAGCTATGTGGTAGTTCATGGGTACAGAGTTTTTACCAAAGGGGATGACAATACACTTTTTGGCATTGAGCTTCAGGCCATGGCTTTGACACCAGGTATCTGTCTCAGTGAGGCCCTTTTGTAGTTTGTCCACATTGTTAGGAGTTTCGATTATGGCTCCTAGTTTGCAGTCATCTGCAAACTTTGTTAGCCAAAGACCTTCTGTGTTAGCCTGCACTTCAGAGAAGTAGATACCAAACAGGAGAGGACCCAGGACTGAACCCTGTGGCACTCCACTTGTCACTGGTCTGAAGTCGGATTTGGAATCCGCTACTTTCACAGTGTGGGTTCTGTCCGTGAGCCAGTTGGCAACCCATCTTGTGACATAGGGATTTAAACCTAGTTTAGTGAGCTTATCTATAATTCCAGAGTGGGGGATGGTGTCGAAATCCTTGGCGAGATCTAGATAAGCTGTGTGAACCATTTTACCCTCATCTATGGCTTTGGTGACTGCTTCAAAGAAGTCAATCAGATTTAGGAGACATGATCTGCCTTTTACAAATCCAAACTGGGTAGGGTCTAGAGTTTGGAGATTACCAATGTCTTTGTTTATGAGTTTCATCATGATACATTCCATGGCCTTGCAGATCAGGCTCGTCAGGCTAATGGGGCGGTAGTTCCTGGGGTCCGTCGTGGCTCCACCTTTGTGGAGTGGGATAACCGTCGTGGTGCACCATTCAGTGGGTACAAAGCCTGAGGTGAGGCTATGATTGAACATGGTACTTGGGTAGCGTGCCAGTTCATTCTGTAGTTCATGTAGAACGCAGCCTGGGATATTTTCAGGTCCCATGGATGCTATGTTCTTGGCTTTGGAGAGTGTGGTTTTTTACCTGTGCAGCCGTGATTATAGGAACTTTGCATTCTTCCGGTATAGAGATGGGCCCTCTAGGGGGTGAGAGGGGGGTAAAGTTAGCACTGAACCTATCTGCTAGGATGTTGGCAATATCAGTTGGTTCTGTATATTTAGCGCCATTGTGCTGTAACTCAGAGCAGATCTCAGTGTTCCCATTGAGATTCTTGACATAGCTATAGAATGCTTTGTGGTTGTCTTTAGAGTCAGTGGCAATTTTGTTTTCGTAAATAGCTTTGGAGGATTTTATGAGGGATCTCAGCTTCTTACTGAGGTTGACCAGGGAGTTCCTCCAGTCATGGGATTTTACTCTTTTTTGCAACAGTTTCTTTCTTCTGTTGTAGAGTTTGTTTATGGCAGAGGACCACCAGATTGGCTTCCTTTTTTGGAGGATAACATCTTGGTTCTATTAGGGATAGCATGATCCATGCACTCGTGTAAGTGCTTATAAAGTGCATTTGTGTAGAATTCAGCAGTCATACCTCTATTGTCCATCTGCATGGGTGTCGTGAAGTTTGCCACTTCTGTCTTAAGAAGTGTGAAGTTGGCTTTGGAGAAGTTTTTACGATGGTTTCCCTAATTGGGGGTGGGGGTGGGATGTGGATGTCTAGGCTGATTAGCTTGTGGTCGGATCTGACCAACGAGGAATTGACCTCTGGTGTGGAACACCGGTTTCCCATGTTGGTAATGACCAGGTCTAGGATATTGCTGCCCCTGGTGGGGGTGTGAATAAGTTGATCCAAGGCATTGGAATTTATGAATTGTAGGAAACGTTGAGCAAAAGAGATGGTACATGAGTAGTTTTCCCAGTTAATGGTGGGGTAGTTGAAATCGCCCATTATTAGGGTGTTGGGTTGTACCCTAATATCCAGTGTATCAAGAAATGAGGAGTGGGAATCCTGGGGCATGGTGGGGGGTCTGTAGCAAGCTACAATTTGGATTGCGGTCTTGCCCAGAGTTAGTTGCACTTGGATAATCTCGGATGCATTATGCTGTGCAACTAGCCTGGAGGTGTGGATATCCTTAATGAATATGGACACGCCTCCGCCTTTAGTGCTTCGTTCTGGGTTAGGTGGCCGAAAGGTGTGGTATGAATTGTAGCCTGGTAATGCAGGGGTACTCTCTGGAGCTTTGAACCAGGTCTCTGTCACTGCACAGATGTCAGTGTTCTCCATTTTAAGGAGTGCCTCGAGTGAGTGCATTTTGAGGTTTAGACTTCTAGCATTGAGTAGCATTACCCTCAGATTTTGCTTGCTTGTACCTGTTACGGTGGTGACTTTGTCATTTGAACTTTGCCTAAAAAAGGCACTATAGGGGTGGCAAGAGCCTTAGCCAGTATCCGGAATCCTAAGGGCGACAGGTGCAGGCCATCTCTGGCAAAGCATCGTGGTCTGTCAATCATGTCGTCCCAGGCAGACAAATACTGGATCCCCTTAGAATGACACCAGAAGCTTAGCCAATTGTTGAAGTCAGTCATTTTGTCCTTGTACTGTGGTATCATTCTGGGTGACGGCAGGATGCTACTCAGGGTTGGGTCATACCTGCCTGGGATACAAGATTGGAGAGCTCCTCCATGTCTCTTTCCATGTAGTCCAGGGAGGTACGTCTCAGGTCATTCACACCAACATGGGCAATGACAGTGTCATATTTGTACTTATTGTGGAGTGACCTGAGTGCATGCGTTATGTGGCGGATCCTGGCACCTGACAGGCAGCTGACAGTAACTTTCCTCCTTGTTTAGTCTAGTGAGTGGAACATCAGTGTGCCTGACTATAGAGTCACCTATGACTAGAGTGTTGGGTACATTGATGTCTTTCATGGATGCATCTGCAGTCATAACAACTGGGTTGTCCTGTCGTCAGGCAGCCCTTCGGTCGGCCGGATTCCAAAGTCCGGGTCCGGCTTCGGCTGATGTCGCACTTCACCCGACGTCATCTCTGCTGGTCTTCGGGTATAAAGGCATCAGCCGACGCCATTTTCCTCAGTCTTTCTTGCCGCGTGCCCAAGCAGAAGCTGTTCGCAAGTGCCGGTCGGTCAGATCCAGAGATTACTACTACCGAATACTACTTGAAGACTTCTAAAGCTAAGTACCCGTTGGGGACTCTTTCTTGCCTCAGCCGATGTCAGAAAAAGTCAATAACTGTTTAACTTGTGGGAAACAAATACCTCATAAAGATTTCCACTCTTACTGTTTGTCTTGTTTAGGCCCAGACCACGAAGTAGCAGCCTGTTCGGCCTGTGCTTCATTCAACCGACGAACGCTTAGGCGTCGGTCGGAGTTTGCTGAACAGTTTTTCGGCTCAGATTTTGCGTACATTATGCCGTCGGATCCTCCGACTACCCAAATTGTTAAAAAACGCAAAGAAAAAGACTGACACTCGCGGTCAGCGGTTTCGGCCGAAACCATGGTTAAGCAAACCGCGAGTGTCTCGGTTTCGGCCGAAACCGAGAAAACTGATCAAAGTACAGCCGAATCAATGACTACTACTGAGGTTCCTGCTTCTTTACTTGAATCGGCCTCAGAAATTTTACCTACAACAGTGGTTACTAGTGACTTATCAGACACCATCCCTTTGGATGTCTCTTCCCCAGCACGTGGTGCTGCTAGGCCTCCTGCAGCCATGTCTATTAAGGCCTTTGCCAAGGCTAAAGCAGCCAAATCTACTAAATCAGTGCCTGTTAAACCCCCCTCAACCAGGCCCACTTCTAGTTCACAAATGCTTACTCTGGCAGAAGATTTAATATCCTTAATTAGGGGATCTCAATCTCACCCAGACAGGGCCTCTCAGCCCCCAGAAAAGAGACCTAGATCAGAGCCCCCCGAGCCTGTGTCCTCTGATGATTCTGCGGATGACTCAGAGATTACAGACCAGCCAGAGGCTCCTTTCTCCAATTATGAAGACTCAGATGCTGAAGAATCCATTCCAGCTGCTTCTCCACCAGAAGAATTCTCCTTTGGGGAAACCTTACATGCCATGAGAGAACAATTCCAATGGCAGGAACAGGATTTCTCAGATTCCAGAAAAAGACTTAGGACTTTTCTGCACCTACCACAACACAGGCCCTTAGCTATACCTCCTGTCCTCTCTGTTGTGGACGATGCATTTAATGATGTCTGCACTGCACCAGATTCCTTACCTCCAGCCCCTGCCAAACCAGATAGATTTTACAGGGTGCCAGACACTCATCATCACCTATACAAGGCCCCAGTTGCAGACCCGGAAACTATATCCCAGGGGCCTAAGGCAGTAGCCTCGACCACAGCAAAAAAACCCTATTCCTTCTGAAAGGGAATCCAGGTCTTTAGACAGATGGGGCAAAAAAGTTTACACCTCTGCCACTCTCTCAGCTAGAGCTTTAAACTGTCAGTTTCACATGATACAATACCAAGAGTTTATGCTTGATCAGTTAACTAAAAAGCTATCCTCTGATGACTCTATAGATAAGAAATATGTATTAGAAATGGTAGATAACATACAACAGGTTAGTAACCATTCCTTAAAATGTGGCTATGATGCACTGGAGGCTTCATTTAGATCAGCCATGACTGGCACAGTGATAAGAAGACATGCATGGCTGAAGGAACAGGTCTTACCGGATCATGTTAAAGCTAAGTTATTAGATGCTCCTATGGATAAGGCCAGTTTGTTTGGTACACCTGCCCAGCAGGTAATGAAGAAAATGGAAGAAAAGGCAAAATCTGTACAAACGGTTAAAGATTTCTTGCAGGTCCAGCCCCCAAGGTTTAGCAGGAACTGGCCTGCCAAAATTGGTCCTTTCCTGACTCCACAAGATCCCAAAGGGGCAGGAATAGACGTTCCAGAGGCAGAAATCAATCCAGAGGGGTTGCCTCCAGAGGTCGACAGTGGCAAGGTAATAACAGAGGCACAGACACAGCCACTACCACTACAACAGGACAATCACAGTGACTTGATTCTAACTCCGCCTACCAGGGAACAAATAGCAGCACCATTAGGCGGAAAATTAACCTTATTTTCAAGAACTGGCACTATATCACAAAAGACAAGTGGATTTTGCAAACCATAGACCAAGGTTACGGTTCCACTTCCACACTTTACCAGTCAAAAGAGGAATGCCAAACCTGCCTCCAAATCAAAAACAGAAGCTCTACAGCAGATAATGCAATTAACAAAGATGAGAGCTGTGGAAAGAGTACCAATAACAGAACAAGGCAAAGGATTCTACTCCAGACTATTCCTAGTTCCAAGAAAGGAAAAAGTTGGAGACCTATTCTCGACCTGTCCACCTTAAACACATACATCATTGTCCCAAAATTCAAAATGCTGACCCTACAGCAACTTCTTCCCATGCTGGGCAAGGAGTGTTGGCTGGTAACTCTAGATCTCAAGGAGGCATACCTGCACGTCCCCATTCGACCAATTTGCAGAAGATACCTCAGATTTCTTGCAGGATCAGAGCACTATCAATTCTCAGCATTGCCCTTTGGCTTATCTACTGCCCAGAGTATTCACAAAATGCCTGGCATCAGTAATCGCCCACTGCAGACTACAGGAATCCAAATTTATCCATACCTGGACGACTGCCTGCTACAAGGGACAACAAAAGCAAGCTGACAACAGATTTACAAAGGGTCATTTACTTGCTACAAGCACTGGGATACACAGTCAATTTACAAAAGTCAAGGCTGATACCATCCCAAACAAGGACATTCTTGGGCTGGAATTGGACACAGTAAAACAAATGGCATTCCTAACTGCAGAAAACAAAAGAACTCCCTCTTTACTTCTTGGCACTAACAAAACAGAACAAGCTAACAGCAAGAAAAGTTCTGCAGGCCTTGGGCTTCATGGCATCATGCATAATCTTGGTTCCACATGCCAGACTGCATATGAGAAAACTACAGTGGTACCTAAAGAATTTATGGTCCCAACACAGGCACAGCCTAGAAGCAGAAATTCCACTAATCCCATGCCTAAAACAGGAGTTCCTATGGTGGGCTCAGGCATGCCAGTCAAACCCAGGCCTACCCTTTCACAACTATCAAGCAAGCCAAACCATCACAACAAACGCCTCAGACCTAGGATGGGGGGCTCACATGCTGGACAAATGCGTACAAGGATTGTGGACGCAGCACCAGCTTCACCTGCACATCAACCTAAAAGAAATGCTGGCAGTAAAACTGGCAATCCAAAAATTCAGACCATTTCTCAAAGAAGGCCATTTGATGATAAGGACAGACAACACCACAGTCATGTGGTACATCAACAAACAGGGAGGCACTCATTCATACCCCTTATGCAGAATGACTTTGGATCTTTGGAACCTGGCACCCAGCTACAACATCCAGTTACAGGCAATATTTGTACCGGAAAGGAGAACACTCTAGCAGACATGTTAAGCAGAACCACCTCGGATGCTCACGAATGGATGCTACACCCGGACATCTTCAAGACCATCGCAAAGAAATGGGGAATGCCACAGATAGATCTATTCGCTTCCATCTCAATCACCAGCTCAAAAATTCTGCACAAGGACATTCCATCCACTTGCATGGAAAGTGGATTCGCTCCTTCAGCTGGAAAGGTCTGACAGCATATGCATTCCCACCTCTTCCCTTGATACACAAGGTATTACTAAAAATCAAGGAGGAACGTCCAAGGATAATCCTGATAGCTCCGAACTGGCCAAGACAACACTGGTACCCATTGCTGAGGAGCATGTCTCGGGACAAAATGTGGTCAATACCCTGATGCCTTTGATGTTAACTCAGAACAACTACAGCATAATGCATCCAAACCTAAAAACGTTGCAACTGACTGCATGGAACATCACATAACAGCAACTAATCCAGATCTTTCCCTAAGGGTTAAAGACATTATCCTTGAAGCCCGCAGACCTTCAACAAGAAGGAACTATGCAGGAAAATGGAAAAGGTTTGTCATTTGGAGTGCTGAAAGAGGAAAAGATGTGTCGAATATAGATATTGCTAACATTCTGGAGTACTTGGCAGAGCTTCTACATACAGGCCTGTCCTATTCCTCCATCAAGATACATGCATCAGCTATTTCAGCAGAATACAGCTTTGATCCACCTGTCTTTTCACATCCTCTACTCAGGCAGTTCCTCAGAGGGATCAAGAATGTAAAACCTCCTAGGAAACCACCATTGCCAGCTTGGGATTTGAACTTTGTGCTAGAAAAGTTGACACTCGCACCTTTTGAACCAGCAGCAACAGCAGACCTACAGCATCTATCATGGAAAACTGCTTTCCTACTGGCAATAACCTCAGCAAGGAGGGTTTCTGAACTTCAGGCCCTAATGGCAGTACAACCCTTCCTAATCTTCCACCAAGATAGTGTCCCCATGAGGACTAATCCTACATTTATGCCTAAGGTGGTATCCAGAGTGTCTTTAAACCAGGCAATCCACCTACCTACCTTCTTCCCCAACCCACAAAACAGAGGGGAAAGAATGCTGCATACCTTGGATGTACATAGACAGCTACGCTACTACCTGGACAGAACAAAAAGTAACAGAAAAACTGACCAGCTTTTTGTAGCCTATGCAATAGGAAGGGAAGGAAAAGCAATTTCCAAACAGACAATCTCCAAATGGATAGGAAATTGCATACGATTCTGTTACTCCTTCCATGGAAAACCAATTCCACAGAACATAAGGCCTCATTCTACAAGGGCAACAGCCACTACCACAGCCTTCTTACGAGGAGTGGCAACCAAGGACATTATTGAGGCGGCTACTTGGACCTCCGTGCATACATTTGCCAAGCATTATAATTTACCCCTGTATTCCAGATCCCGAGCAGGGTTTGTCACTGCTGTACTGCAAGGGATCCTAACCACACCATAATCTGTTCTTCCTCCTCCCCTAGTTGGCTATGGTATTCTACCCAGTTGTTATGACTGCAGATGCATCCATGAAGGACATAGTACAGTTTTGTACCTACCATAAATGTAGATGTCCGAACAGGATAGCATCTGCAGTCAGGATTACCCTCCCTCCTTCCCCTCTGTGGTACTCCTAGGGTATTTACCCTCCTAATAGCTAGCTGGTGGGGGGAGTCTCTTATGGTGTATTTGTTTGTATATATGTACATACATGCTTATTTTTGTGTTTGCCTTCTATCTTTTGGAAACATTGGCATTTACCCAAAATTTAGCCTTCCAAGAGGGCAACTGGCATCTGGGGCAAGAAACACTGAGGAAAATGGCGTCGGCTGATGCCTTTATACCCGAAGACCAGCAGAGATGACGTCGGGTGAAGTGCGACATCAGCCGAAGCCGGACCCGGACTTTGGAATCCGGCCGACCGAAGGGCTGCCTGACGACAGGACAACCCAGTTGTTATGACTGCAGATGCTATCCAGTTCGGACATCTACATTTATGGTAGGTACAAAACTGTACTTTATACCTTATGGGCTGTGGTTGAGTGGTACACTGAGTTTGTGGGCTATGTGTCATTTGGGTTGTGTTGGGGGGTGGAGTTTGCTTGCGTTTATGCTTTGGATGTCCCTGATGCTTGGGCAGGCTTTTATTGAGAGCCTCCACGAATGTAGGTGTGTGTTTTGTGTTTCTATGTGTGTGTTTTGGTGGTGTAGGCTTTTAGGGACTATGTGATGAGTGTGGTGTCTGAACAGGATTCTGATTTTTATGATTCTTCTGATGATCTGGATTTGCCCTTATCTACTTATGAGGATTCTGATGCAGAGGACTCTATTCCCTCTGCTTCCCCTCCAGAGGATTTTTGTTTTGATGAGACCTTACATAATCTAAGGGAGTATTTCCACTGGGAAAGCCAGGATTTTTCTGATTCAGAAAAGAGGCTTAGGGATTTCTTACTCCTGCCTCAGCATAGGCCTTTAGCTATACCTCCTGTACTAGACATTGTTGATGATGCCTTTTCAGAATCTAGTTTGCCCCCTGATTCTTTGCCTCCTGTTCCCAGAACACCTTACAGATATTACAGATGTTCATCGTGTTTCACTGTTGCAATCATGACTGTAGGGTTCTCCCCTGCCGGCAGGCAGCCCTCGGTCGGCCAGAATCCCAAAGTCTGGGTCCGGCGTCGGCTGTTCAACCATGCTCCCTGACGTCAGAGCGCCAGGAGTATAAAGCTGACAGCCGACGCCATCTTCTCCAGTCTTTCTTGCCGTGCGGTGATAGCAGTTCGCAAGTGCAGGTCGGCTGACTCCTGACGAATTTTACTGATATACTTCAGTCCGAAGACTTTCTTTCCACTCAAAGCTAAGTACCCCATTGGGGAAACTTTTTTCTTGCTCCACTCCAATGTCAGAAAAAGTTAATAATTGTATTTCATGTGGGAAGCAAATACCTCATAAGGATTTTCATTCTTACTGTATTCCTTGCTTGGGCCCTGACCACGACGTAGCTAGTTGTCGGTTTTGTGCTAGATTCAATCAACGTACAATTAAGCGAAGGTACGATTTTGCTTTTCATTACTTCGGTAGGCGCTTTAACTACAAAATGTCGTCGGATACGGTCCCGCTACGGAGTTCACAAACGTCGCAAGGATAAAGACAGGCCTCCGAGGTCCAAATCTGATGATAGCGCACAAGCGGAGCCAGCTTCAGGTTCGGCTGTCGTCAGTGAGGCGCTTTTGCAGCCCCTGTCGGCCATTTCAGAACCGGCGGCGAAACGGACTCTCATGAGGAGCCAACCAGGCCTTTAAATATTTCTGTTGCAGGACCTTCGGACAATGCTCCTTCGGATGGGTCCGGAGCCGCTGTGCAGGTACCGGCTTCCGAAGGGGTTTTCAGGCCTACTCAGCTACTAATAAAGGCAAAGCCAAAGACAAAGGCAGAGACTCCTTCAAAATCAAAGACTTCTACACAGGCCTCTTCTGAACCGGCTCCCAAGACACAGAAACAGTTACTCAAGATGGCGGAGGATTTACTTACTATGATTAGGGGTTCTCATCCCCCTCCAGACAAAAGGCCAAGGCAGGATGTTTCTTATGATTCCTCTGATCAGGCTTCTGTTTCCTCAGTTTCTTCTTCTGATCAGGAATATTCTTTCCCGCCTTATGAGGATTCTGATGCTGAACCCAGTTGTTATGACTGCAGATGCTATCCAGTTCGGACATCTACATTTATGGTAGGTACAAAACTGTACTTTTTGTTTGGATCGAAAGCTGAAGAGGTGATTAAAAAGATGGAGGATAAGGCGAAATCCATGCAAACAGTTAAAGATTTCTTACAAGTACAGCCTCCTAGATTTAGCAGGAATTGGCCTTCAAAAAATTGGTCCTTTCCCACTTCAGACAGGCCTCAGAGGGGTAGATACAGATGTTCCAGAGGGTGGCCTCAATCACAAGCTGCTTATAGACCAAGACAGTGGACTGCTTCCACCACTAGGGGAGGAGAGGACAGGTCACAATCTCAAAGGAAACAAACTCAATGACTCCCTCTGTGGGGCTACAGGAACTTCTTGCCTGGAAGCCCCTCGAGGAAAACTCTCTCTTTTATCAAAATTGGACTCAAATAACCCAAGACAAATGGGTTTTGGATGTGGTTTTAAGAGGTTACAAATTCCATTTTCATACCTTGCCAAGGCCAAGCGGATGGCCAGACCTTCCAAAACATCAATGGACGGAGGCCTTAAACCAGGTGGAAGCTCTTTTTGCTATGAATGCCATAGAACTAGTTCCTCTTTCAGAGATGGGAAAAGGGTTTTATTCAAGGCTCTTTCTAGTCCCAAGGAAGCAAAACTCATGGAGACCCATTCTGGATCTGTCGGTCTTGAACACCTTTCTAGAGATTCCAAAATTCAAGATGCTTACTGTACAGCAGCTACTTCCAATGCTGTCCAAAAATGCATGGGTGGTAACTTTGGATTTAAAGGAGGCATATTTACACATTCCCATCAGGCAGGATCGCAGAAAATACCTCGGGTTCAGAGCCGGATCAAGGCACTTTCAATTCTCTGCGCTGCCCTTTGGATTATCTACTGCGCCCAGGGTCTTCACCAAATGCCTGGCTCCAGTAGTAGCTTACTGCAGACTCAAGGGAATTCAAATTTACCCTTATCTGGACGATTGTCTAATTCAGGCAGACAGCAAGGATGTCTTACTCCAGCATCTAGAATTTGTACAGAACCTCCTCAAGTTCCTGGGATTCTCTGTAAACATAAAAAAGTCAAATTTGACACCATCACAACAGATAACTTTTCTGGGTGCACTTCTAAACACCACAACCCAGATGGCATTTCTGACATCCGAAAAACAGTTACAGCTGGCTTCAACTTTCAGAACCTTGGCAACTTTAACTCATCTATCTGCAAGGAAATTCCTGCAGACTTTGGGTTACATGGCCTCCTGCATCCTTCTCGTACCATATGCAAGACTACACATGAGGAAAATACAGTGGTACCTAAAAAGTGTATGGTCTCAGCATTGCCACAGTTTAGACGTACTGATCTCCGTTCTTCCTTGCCTTCAAAAGGAGTTTCTTTGGTGGTCCAGGGCATGTGCTCTAAACAAAGGGAAACCCTTCCGTCTGCCTCCTGCCTTTCAGATTCTAACCACGGACGCCTCGGATTATGCTTGGGGAGCCCATTTTCAGGGCAATTGTTTGCAGGGCCTTTGGACAAAGGATCAGAAGCACCTGCATATCAATTTAAAGGAAATGTTAGCCGTTCAGAAAGCTCTATTGGTCTTCAGGAATATTATACAACCAGGACAACTGTTAATATGGACAGACAACACCACAGTTATGTGGTACATAAACAAGCAAGGGGGATCTCATTCCTACCCCCTTTGCAGACTAGCCATGGATCTATGGGATACAGCTCTATCTTGCAATCTGGATCTTCAAGCTCAGTTTCTACCAGGGAAACAAAACTTCCTGGCAGACAGTCTGAGCAGAAATCTTTCGGATCCACACGAGTGGATGCTGGACACCAAAATATTCAGGATGATAACAGCAGTCTGGGGATGTCCTCACATAGACCTCTTTGCATCCCATCTCAGTCATCAGCTACAGACTTTTTGCACCAGGATTTTCCACACAGAAGCTTGGAAAGTGGACGCCCTGTCATTCAGTTGGAGGAACCTCTCAGGATATGCCTTTCTGCCTCTTCCTCTTCTTCCACGGGTTTTATTGAAGATAAAACAGGACAAGCCCAAGATGATAATCTTGCTGGCTCCAAATTGGCCTCTGCAGTTTTGGTATCCAACGCTGAAAAACCTATGCCTGGAGCCCCCTTGGGTTTTACCTCAGTCTCCGAACCTTCTGTCCCAACATCAGGGTCAGGTTCTTCACTCTCATGTCAGAACTCTCTGCCTGGCAGCCTGGCTAATCCAGGACCTTTGATTTCTTCTTTACTACCCAAGCAGGTAATGGACGTCATTTTAGAAGCCAGACGTCCTAGCACTAGAAAATCTTATGCAGGAAAATGGAAAAGATTTTGTTCCTGGATGCAGGCTCAGGATTCTGATCCTGTTCTTCCTAACATTACTTTAATCTTACTTTACTTGACAGACCTCTTACATAAGGGTCTCTCTTTCTCTTCCATTAAGATACATGCCTCTGCTATTTCTGCTCATTATAATTCCGACCCTCCCATCTTTTCCCACCAGCTCATGAGGCAGTTTCTCAGGGGAGCTAAGAACTTAAGGCCTCCTAGATCTCCTCCCATTCCTGCTTGGGATCTCAACTATGTTTTGGAAAAACTAACCTTGCCTCCTTTTGAGCCTGCGGCTTCTTCTAACATCAAGTTTTTATCTTGGAAGACAGCTATTCTGTTAGCCCTAACCTCTGCCAGGAGGGTTTCAGAGTTACAAGCTCTTATGGCTGTGGAACCATATATTATTTTTCATCAAGTCAGGGTATCTTTGAGGACTAATCCTACTTTCATGCCTAAGGTGGTTTCCAAAGTGGCTTTAAATCAAACTATCCACTTGCCAACCTTTTTCCCCACTCCTCAAAATAAAGGGGAAAGGATTTTACATTCCTTGGATGTACACAGACAGCTTCGTTTTTACCTGGACAGAACCAAGGACATCAGAAAATCAGAACAATTGTTTGTTTCTTATGCTTCGAGTTCCCAAGGTAAAGCCATTTCAAAACAGACCATTTCTAAATGGATTGCTCATGGAATCAGATTTTGTTATTCACACCATGGAAAGCAAATCCCAGGGAGTATACGAACTCATTCCACCAGAGCTGCTGCCACTTCTGCGACCTTCCTCAGAGGAGTTCCTACCAAAGACATTTTGGAAGCTGCAACTTGGAGTTCAGTGCATACTTTTTCTAAGCACTACAATCTACCTCTATACTCTAAGTCTAGGGCAGGCTTTGCCTCTGCAGTCTTGCAGGGCCTTTTAGCCGCCCCTTCTTCATTATGACCACCTCCCTTTCTTTCAGCTTTGGGATTCTACCCTACAGTCATGACTGCAACAGTGAAACACGATGAACATAGTACAGTTGTGTACACCTACCATAAATGTAGATGTTCGAGTGTCTTCACTGTTGCAGTCTGGGTTTCCCTCCCTCCTGTCCCCTCTTGTTTTTACTTTTGTGTAGTTCCTTTCTTCACCATTCTTCTGAGGTGTATTTGCATAGGTTATGGGACCTTTTTCATTTTGAGACTCCTGACATCTGGGGCAAGAAAAACTGGAGAAGATGGCGTCGGTGGTCAGCTTTATACTCCTGGCGCTCTGACGTCAGGGAGCATGGTTGAACAGCCGACGCCAGACCCAGACTTTGGGATTCTGGCTGACCGAGGGCTGCCTGCCGGCAGGGGAGAACCCTACAGTCATGACTGCAACAGTGAAGACACTCGAACATCTACATTTATGATAGGTGTACACAACTGTACTTTTTCCTGATTCTCACAAGTTCCTTTTTAAAAATCCTATTGCGGATCCAGAGACTATTTCACAGGGACGCAAGGGCATTAAGGCTTCTACTGCTAAAAATCCTACCCCCTCTGATAGAGACTCCAGGGTGCTGGATAGATGGGGTAAGAAAGTTTACACTTCTGCAACCTTGGCCATTAGGGCTTTAAACTGCCAGTTTCATATGTTAAAGTATCAACAACATGTTATTGGATTGCTTAAACAGAAAATGATGTTAATTCCTGACTGTGCTGAAAATAAAGAATTACAGGATTTAATGCATTCTGCTGAACAGGTTGGAAAACATACTTTACAATGTGGATTTGATTCATTAGAGGCCTCTTGCAGGGCTGCTGTTACTGGGTCTGTGCTCAGAAGGCATGCTTGACTTAAGGAGCAAGGTTTGCCTGATCATGTTAAAGCTAAATTGTTGGATGCTCCCTTAAATCAGGACCGCCTGTTTGGTAACAAGGCTGAGGAATTTCTTAAAAAGATGGAAGATAAAGCTAAATCTATGCAAACTGTAAAGATTTCTTACAAGTTCAGCCTCCTAGATTTAGTAGGCACTGGCCCTCTAAAAATTGGTCCTTTCTAGCCCCTTCCAGGTCTTCTCAAGCCAAACCTAGACACAGCAGAAACCCCAGGTTTCAGTCTCAAGGGACACACAAGACTAGGTAGTGGGGGATTCAGCACCCAAACCTGGGAGTAGTAAGACTCCCCCTATGGAAAACTGTCTCAATGACTTGCTTTTAAAACTTACAAGCACTTCCCAACTGAATGCTCCTTTAGGCGGAAAGATTGGTCTGCAGGCCAAAAACGGGGAACTCATTACCCAGGACAAATGGGTTTTAAATATAGTGTCCCAAGGATACAGATTTCATTTCCACACGTTACCAACACCAAGCGGGTGGCCAAATCTACACCCAAATCAGTGGGCATAGGCCCAAAATCAAGTACTCTCACTCTTAAACATGGGAGATATTCAGTTGGTAGCAGAAGAGGAAAAGGGACAAGGTTTCTATTCGAGACTTTTCCTGGTACCCAGAAAAGGCAATACATGGCGTCCTATCCTGGACCTTTCTATTCTAAACACCTTTCTGGTGATTCCAAAATTCAAAATGCTGATTCTTCACCAGCTGCTTCCTATGCTAGGCAAGGATGCATGGTTGGCAACACTAGACTTAAAAGAAGCATACCTGCACATCCCTATCAGGGAGTCTTGCAGAAGATACCTATGCTTCAAAGCAGACTACATGGACTATCAGTTCTCTGCACTGCCCTTTGGGTTATCTACTGCGCCCAGGGTATTCACAAAGTGCCTAGCTCCAGTTATTGCATTTTGCCAGGCAAAGAAATATTCAAATATACCCATACCTGGACGATTGTCTAATTCAGGCAAAAAGCAAGGACATTCTTTTGAATCATCTGGCCTTTGCTCAAAGGGTACTGACTTGTCTGGGGTTCATCATAAACGAAAAGAAATCCCACCTGGTACCCTGCCAACAAATTATATTCCTGGGAGCAAGCTTGAATACAACTTCCCAGATGGCTTTCCTCACGCCAGAGAAACGGATTCATTTGACAACTTACTTCAAACAACTGGCCACAAAAACCCAGCTGTCTGCAAGGCAAATACTGCAAGCCTTGGGGTTCATGGCCTCCTGCATTCTTCTAATTCCATATGCAAGGATGCATATGAGGCAACTACAATGGCATCTCAAAAACCTATGGTGTCAACATTCACAGGATCTAGAAGCAAGGATTCCTATCATACCTTGCCTACGCCTAAAGTTCCTTTGGTGGGCAGAGACCTGCCACCAAAACAGGGGGCTACCATTCACATTACCCCCTGCCATCCTAATCTTAACAACAGACGCATCAGACTATGCATGGGGGACTCACCTGGCAGGGAAGTGTATTCAGGGCAAATGGAACCCAAGTCAAATGCACCTGCACATAAAGCAAAAGGAAATGTTAGCTGTACAGAATGCTCTGACAGCCTTCAAGGACCACATTCTTCCAGGAAATCTAAAGGTAAAGACGGATAAGATCACTGTTATGTGGTACATAAACAAGCAGGGGGGGTACACATTCTTACCCCCTCTGAAGACTAGCCATGGCATCGTGGAACACAGCCTTGAGCTACCAACTGAATCTACAAGCTCAGTTCCTGCCAGGAAAACTAAGTACACTGGCAGACGGACTAAGCAGAAACCTCATGGACCCACACGAGTGGAAATTGGCATCAAGGATTTTCAACATATTGACAAGCAAATGGGGGAGCCCAGATATAGACCTGTTTGCCTCCCCCCAGAACCATCAACTGGACAAATTTTGCACAAGGATTCCCCACAAGCTAGTTGGAAAGTGGATGCTCTGTCCTTCAGCTGGAAAAACCTATCAGTTTATGCCTTTCCTCCTCTGCCTCTGCTCTCCAAGGTACTGCTAAAGATCAAACAGGACAAGCCAAGGATGATTTTAATTGCACCGGACTGGCCTCGCCAACACTGGTACCTACTCTTGCGCAGTGTGTCATGCTTGGCTCCATGGCACCTGACTCAGATTCCTTCCCTGTTGTCTCAGCAGGAGAACCAGATTCTGCACTCTCAGCTGCAAAAATTGAACCTTGCAGCCTGGCTAATTACCTAATCTCTACTTCACCATCCCTTAGTAAATCAGTGATGGATATCATTTTAGAGGCAAGGAGGCCTAGTACTAGAAAATCTTATGCTGCAAAATGGACAAGATTCTGTGCCTGGAACCAATCTCAAGGAATGAACGTAACAGTGCCCAATTTACCTCAGATTTTACAATACTTGACTGAGATGCTTCATAAGGGTTTGTCTTTTTCCTCCATCAATATTCATGCCTCAGCCATTTCAGCTCATTATAGCACAAATATCCGCTCTTCTCTCACCCACTGCTCAAACAGTTCCTCAGAGGGGCTAAAAATTTAAGGCCACCCAGAAGAGCTCCAACTCCAGCCTGGGATCTTAACTTTGTCTTGGAGAAACTCACTGTTCCTCCTTTCGAGCCAGCTGCTTCTGCAGATTTAAAATTTCTTTCCTGGAAAACAGCTTTCCTTTTAGCAATCACTTTTGCAAGAAGGGTATCTGAATTACAGGCCCTTATGGCAGTGGAACCTTTCATCATCTTTCATGCGGACAGGGTGTCCCTTAGAACCAATCCCTCCTTCATGCCCAAGGTGGTATCCAGTGTGACTCTTAATCAGTCTATTCATTTGCCTACCTTATTTCCTAACCCACAGAATAAAGGGGAATGGACACTGCACTCTTTTGATGTGCACAGACAGCTTAGATTCTAGATTCTACTTGGACAGGACTAAACCTCAAAGGAAATCTGAACAACTGCTGGTGGCATTTGCTGCAGGGACAGAGCAGAAAGCTATTTCAAAACAAACCATTTCAAAATGGATAGGCTACTGCATTCATTTCTGCTATGAGCACCATGGAAAACCTATCCCACAGGGCATCAGACCCCATTCAACCAGGGCTGCATCTACCTCTGCAACCTTTCTCAGGGGCGTCCCTACTAGGGACATCCAAGAAGCTGCTACCTGGGGTTCTGTACATAGTTTCACCAAGCATTATCATTTGCCAATTTTCTCTAAACCCAGAGCTGGTTTTGCCACTGCAGTCTTGCAGGGCCTTATAGCTGGTCTTAATTCTATTTAAATTCCTCCTCCCAACCTTAGTTTTGGGAATCTACCCAAATGTAATGACTGCAACAGTGAAACACGAAAAACATAGTACAGTTGTGTACACTTACCATAAATGTAGATGTTCGAGTGTATTCACTGTTGCAGTCCTGGATCTGAAGTAGTTACTTAATTTGTTCTGCAACCTGTGGGTCTCGGATCCGACCGGCAGCTTTCCAAGCTTCAAGATCCGAGCTCCTAGCTCCTCCCCTCTACCCACAATCCCCTGTCACCACCACACTACCTCAGATCGTTTTTGCCGCGGCTTGAATAACAAGCATCTTGTGAAGAGCTCCTGAACTTAGACAGGGAAGTAAATAATTTTCTTTCAAAAACTTTAAAACTTAAAAAGGAGAGTATTGTGAGTGTTTCTCTGCCCTTTTTTGTTTTCGGGATTGCATTTTCTTTTTTTCAAACCCTTCCCCTAGGTGTTTGGGCGTGTGAGTGTGTGTGTCAGAAAAATGGCCGAAGGCCATAAAGCTATTTTTTCAAAGTGCACTGGGTGTGGCCATAAGCTTTCCCCAGCTGATGGCCACACTCAGTGCGTTATATGCCTGGGGGTTGTCCATTTGTCTTCAGACTGCCAGGTTTGTGCAGCCTTCAACCCCCGGGCTGTGAGGGACAGAAGGAACAGGCTTATTCTGGCGGGATTGCTTCCCCCGGAGGAGGCCTCTTCCTCCCCTCCCTCCAAGGTGCAGGCTACCCAGGTAGCTTCGACACCCCTGATTCCCTCGACTCAGGCTGGGACTCAACCTCCCACTACTGCCTTGAGTACAAAGGAAGTTCATTCTTCTCCTTCTAGGGATAAGCACAGGGAGAAGCACAGACACAAGAGGCGAGCCGAGCCTCATCCCTCGGCTGTGCCTGCAAAAATTGTTAAATCACCTCCGAGGGTGTCCGGACCTTCTCGGCTCAGATCGCCTTCCTTCTCACCGGAGCCGGAGGAGGAGCTCCTATCACCCTCGAAGTCGTCGAGGCAGCCCTCCAGACCCGCCTCTACGACCTCCTCTAGATCGACTAGGTCTCTCTCCGACGCCGACATGGATAGGATGATGCGTCGGCTTTTGTAGACCCAAATGCAGATGGGGGTGCTCCTGCCCCCCCCCCCAGGGGGGGAGTGCAGCTTCAATATTTGCCCCGATTTCTCCTTCTTCAACCCGGATCCGGGTTTTGGAGTCTTCGGATCCAGGCCCTTTCAGAGCCGGGGTTTTGTCGGCGCAGGTGGCCCAAGCCTTCTCGATGCCGACCATACCCTCGAGTATCTCGGATCCGAGCTCTCGGGGCCGTGGGCTGGGCGTCGGATCCGTGGGAGCGGGTGCATCTTCAGCGCCGCCTGTGTCGGAGAGCACCTCCCTTTCGGATCCGATGGCTTCGGCTCCAACCCCGATCCCTATCTCGGAGCCGAGGAGACTGCTTTCGGGGCCGGAAGAGAGTAGTTCTCCCTCTGCGTTCGAGGTAGTGGAGAGGGTACTGTCGAGGTCTTCCAGGTCCCCGACTCGGGCTTTGGATCCCTCCGCCCCCCCACTGCATACGGGCCTAACTTCCATCATCCTTCCATCGGGACAGCCTGCTCAGACCCTCCAGTTGGTTCCCTCGGAGGAACAAGAGGCCGTTGACGAGCCCTCTTCTGATAGTCCCACAGAGGAGGTGCCTCGTAAACGGACATGTAAAAGGAGGCACATGGACTCCTCCGAGTCCATCACCACAGATACGGACTTAGAGGAAAGGGAAGGTTCCCCAAGGTCACCCCCCGAGGATGTCTCCTTTGGAGACATCATGGAAATGTTGCGTATTGGGGGGGGTGGTCTGCCCAAAAACCTTCCTCGGATGAGTCCGTATTTCTGGAGGCGTTTGAAGCGGGCCCATCTACCTCCTGGGTGTCCCCACCAGTAGATCCCCTGGTAGATCTCCTGACTGCCAGGGCTTGGCAGGAACCCGACACCGTGGAGCCTATCCCACGTCGACTGGATAAAATCCTTAGCCCCCCTTCAGACAGGCAGGCTTGGGCCAAAGGGTCTCCAGTTGATGCCATGTTGGTGGCTGCTGCCACTAAAAGAGAACTCTCCCAGGAGAGCTCCACGGTACACCCACCGGACAAGGAGTCCCGGGCGCTGGACCGTATAGGGAAGCGGACCTTTGCTTCAGCAACCTTCTCCGTGAGGGCGCTGAATTATATGGCGCATATCATCAGGCTGCAACGGGATTTGATCAAGGAATACACTGCAGCTCCCCCTGAGTCCATGTCGGTTAAGGACAAAACCGTGTTCTCGACACACATGGCCACTCTCAAGTCCATTTCAAATACGTCCATGCGGCTACTGTCTTATGCTACGGAGGGAGCCGCAAGGGCCAGCGGAGCAGGTGTTGTCTTGAGACGTCACGCCTGGCTCCGTCTTTGTAATTTCACGGAACCTTTCAAGGCATCCTTCGCGAACGCACCCTTTGACGGTTCTTCGCTTTTTGGCAAGACCGTACGCGATACACTAGTCCAAAGCGAGAAGGATGGGAAGACGCTGTCTGCCGTCGGAGTCCGCTTCTCTAGCCCCCAACGTTCCTTCTCAAGGAATCAGAGGGGGCAAAAGAAGCTGTGGTTCCGCAAGTCTCAGCAATCCTATCCAGCTTCGGACTCCGCACCTCCAGAGGCAGAGGAAGGCAGGGTGGGCCTTGGCCCAGAGGCAGATGGGGACCGTAACCGGGTCTAGGGAGCCTTTTTCCGAGAGACCCGCGCAGCAGCCCTGAGGGCTTACCCAACTGTCCTGCTCTGGAGACAGTCAGGGGGCGTTTAACAAAGCACCTGTCAATGTGGGAGTCCATCACGAATGATCGATGGGTGCTCCGAATTATATCCAGAGGCTACAAAATTCCCTTCCTATTTCGTCCTCCCTCAGGTGGTCGCCTCCCCGATGTCCCACCCAATCAAAGAGAGGCGGCGACCGTAGAGATTTCAAATTTGTTAGAAAAAAGAGCCATCCAGCGGGTCCCCCCAGACCAATCCGGATTGGGCTACTACTCAAGGTTCTTTTTAGTGCCAAAAAAGATGGGGGACCTCAGGCCCATTCTAGACTTGTCCGCCCTGAACATGTTTGTTCCCAAAGAAAAATTCCAGATGGTCACTCTACAATCTATTCTCCCCTTAATGCAGGAGAACGACTGGATGTGCTCTATAGACCTCAAGGACGCGTACTACCACATTCTAATGGACAGATGGTCCAGGAGGTTCCTCCGCTTCTGGCTAAGGGCCAGTCATTATCAGTTCAGGGTCCTTCCGTTCGGACACACCTCAGCCCCCAGGGTGTTCACCAAAGTCATGGCAGTGGTTGCAGCCCACCTGAGGCTTCAGGGCACAAGGGTCTTTCCGTACCTAGACGACTGGCTCCTCACAGCAACCAACAGGCATCAACTTTGTATCGCGAGAGACTATGTGCTGTCTCTTGCCGACAGCTTGGGCATCTCAGTCAACATCAAGTCTTTTCTTCATCCTGTGCAAGCATTAGATTTCATAGGAGCCAGGCTAGATTCCCGATCTTCTCGGGCCTTCTTGACCTCGGACAGGCTGTCCAGCCTCTCACTCCAAGTTTTGGCTCTTCTTCGCACCAAGGCTCCGCCGGCAGAGTTAGTCCTGAGGGCACTAGGCTCGATGGCAGCGGCTATTGGCCTCTGTCTCCATGCTCGCCTAAGGATGCGTATATTACAGTGGACACTCCAAGTTCAATGGTCACTGTTACTCCACCCATTGAACACTCCTATCCCCCTGAGCAGAGTTTGCACGGAATCCCTCCTGTGGTGGCTTCACTCCCCAGAACTCAGGCAAGGGAGACCCTTTGTGATCCCCCCCCAGGTCACGTTAACCACGGATGCTTCTCGCCTAGGGTGGGGGGGGGCATTGTTTGGGCAGAAACGTCCAAGGTACGTGGACCTCGTCGGAGACCGCTTTGCACATAAATGTTCTGGAGATGAGTGCGGTGCTTCTAGCGTTGCAGGCTCTCAAGACCTTCTACCTCTGGGAACGATTGCAATACAGACGGACAATATGTCAGTGGTCTGGTATATAAACAAACAAGGGGGAACCAGATCCTACCCTCTTTGTCGAGAAGTCATGAGAGTTTGGGAATGGGCGATATCCACCAACCGCTTTCTGATAGCAATGCACATTCCGGGACGATCCAACATTCTGGCGGACAAATTGAGTCGAGTAATTCTCAGTCCTTACGAGTGGTCTCTCAATCCGAAAATTGCGAAGGAAATTTTCCGCAAGTGGGGTTGGCCTCGCTGCGATCTCTTTGCTACTCCCCAAAACACAAAATGCAGCAAGTTCTTCGCAATTCTTCCCCCAGAAGGGGAGAGCCCCAGAGATGCTCTGATTCATGCTTGGCCTCCTGGTCTACTCTATGCTTACCCCCCGCTTCCACTCATGGCAAAGTTCATTCACAAAGGCGCACGGTTGGGGAGCAAAATTATCCTCATAGCCCCATTCTGGCCTCGTCAAATCTGGATGTTCTTCGTCTTCCCTTGCTGCAGTCCTGACAATTGGGTATAGTCCGCGTCCCAGTCGGCCCGAATACCAGAGTATAAGGCTGGCGTCGGGCATGGCGCCTTAGACTGGCGTCACGTCAGGGTACTAATGCGCATGACCGACGTCATTTCCTCAGTCTTTTTTGCCGCATGGTCCGATGCAGAAGCAGTTTTGCGAGTGCAGGTTGGCGTTCTGAGATTTTCCGAAACCGGAGTTTCAGACCGAATACAGAGTTGGCTAAGTAACCCGTTGGAACATTTTGGTTTTTCTTGCCTTATTATTTAATCGGATGTCAGAAAAAGTGAATAACTGTATTTCTTGTGGGAAGCATATACCGCATAAGGATTTTCATACATTGTGTATACCTTGTTTAGGGCCTGAGCACGGCGTTGTTGGTTGCAGCTCTTGTGCTAGATTTAACAAGCGCACTATTAAGAGGAGGCTTGATTGTGCTAGGTTAGTGTTTGGGAAGCGTTGCAATTATACTATGCCGTCGGATGCTCCGGCGCCTGCTTCATCAAGAAGCGCAAAGATAAAACAGTGAAGCCTAGGGGAGGAACCGGCAGCCCGGATGTCGGTCCTTTGGAAGGCTCAGGGGCGGAGGTTTTGCCAGGAGTTTCAATGGAGTCTCAGGCAGATACTTTACTGTTACAGGATGTGCCCTCTCAGGAGGCAGGCCAGGCTGAGGGGCTTCTCAGGTAACTGTTCTTCCCTCTCTTCCCAAGGTAGTTAGGGCCTCTCCTTCTGTTGCCAAAGCTTCTTTTAGAGGTAGGCCAAGTTCAGTTTCTGTGGGGGCTTCTCCTAGCATTTGGGCTCTGTGCCTAAGAAACATATGCTCAAAATGGCAGAAGATTTGATTACTCTGATTAGAGGTTCTTTGCCCCCACCTGATAAGAGGCCTAGGGTGGAACAGGAGTTTGATAGTTTTGAACAGTGTACACAGGCTTGAGTCTTCTGGGAAGACTTGCAGAGTTTCCTACTTATTCTGTTTCTGTTGTGGATGATTCCACCCCTTCGCCTTCTCCTCCTGAGGATTTTTCATTTTCAGAGACTCTTCACTCCATGAGGGAGCACTTTAAATGGGAAGGCCAGGATTACTCTGACTCTAGAAAAGGCTTAGGAATTCTTGTTTTGCCTCAGCATAGGCCCTTAGCTATTCCTCCTGTGTTGACTGTGGTGGAGGATGTTTTGCAGAGGCTTCTCTGAACCCTGACTCCTTGCCTCCTGCTCCTGTTAAGCCTGATAGGTATTATAGGGTGCCCGAAGCTCATAAGTATTTGTTTAAGAGTCCCAGGGCGGACCGAAACTGTTTCTCAGGGGCCTAAAGGTGTTAAAGCTTCTGTGCTTAGAAATCCTGTACCCTCTGATAAAGGGGCAAGGGCTTTGGATAGGTGGGGTAAGAAAGTATACTTCTTCCACTTTGGCCATGAGGCGTTGAATTGTCAGTTTCATATGCTGAAATATCAGAATTATCTCCTTTCACAATTGAAATCTAAGGTGGATGCTTTGGCGGAAGGTATTGAGTGTAAAGAATTGCTGGATTTGGTTCATGTGTCTGAACAAGTGGGTAAGCATTCTTTGCAGTGTGGTTTTGATGCTGTTCAGGCCTCCTCGAGGGTGGCTGCTACTAGTTCTGTTCTTCGCAGACATGCATGGTTGAAGGATCAGAATTTAGCTGAGCATGTTAAGACCAGGATTTTGGATGCTCCTTTACAGTCTGATGTGTTGTTTGGACAGCCTGTGGAAGCAGTTTTAAAGAAAATGGAGGACAAAGCTAAGTCTATGCAGACTGTTAAAGATTTTTTGCAGGTGCAGCCTCCGAGTTTAGTAGAAATTGGCCTGCTAAGGGGTGGACATATCCTGCTTATGGTGCCCAGTCTAGGGGTAGGTCTAGACGTGGTAGGGGCAGGGCTCAAGGTTTGTTTAGGCCTAGATCAGACAGTTCACCTGCACAGACTTCTGGTGAGGGCAGGGGTCAGTCCTTTCGTAAGCAGAACCAATGACCTGCCTTTTCAGCTGCCAGTGGACTCTCGTCTGGCAGCTCCTTTAGGAGGAAGATTGTCTCTTTTCAAAGAAAATTGGGATTTAATCACTCAAGACAGATGGGTGCTGGATATCATTCATCACGGGTACAGATTTTATTTCCACACAATGCCCCCTTTCAAAGGCATGCCAGATGTTCCTCCTCCACAAAGAAAGAGGCTCACAAGCAAGTTTCTCAGTTACTCCAGATAGGGGCTATTCAGCCAGTCCCTGTGTCAGAAAGGGGCTTGGATTTTATTCTCGCCTGTTCCTAGTGCCAAAGAAGGGGAACACGTGGAGACCAATTTTGGATTTATCTATCCTCAACACTTATCTGGACATTCCCAAGTTCAAGATGTTGGCGTTACAGCAACTGTTACCTCTGCTGGGCAAGGATCACTGGATGGTAACTTTGGATCTCAAGGAAGCTTACCTTCATGTGCCCATAAGGCTAAGTTGCAGAAAGTATCTGCGGTTTCGAACTGGAGATTTTCATTATCAGTTCTCTGCATTGCCCTTTGGCTTATCTACTGCGCCCAGAGTATTCACAAAGGTTCTGGCTCCAGTGATAGCTTACTTCAGGCTTCAAGGCATTCAAATTTATCCTTACTTGGGCGACTGCCTGATTCTGGCTCAAGAAAAGGAACACCTTCTACAGCATCTGGAATATGTCATAGCAGTGCTAAGATGCCTAGGGTATTCTGTGAACGAAATAAAGTCCAGTCTAGTACCCTCTCAAGACATGTGCTTTCTGGGTGTGAGACTGAATACAGCAGCCCAGATGGCCTTTTTAACCCCGGACAAACAAAAGAGTCTGTCACTTTACTTCCATCAACTATCTCATCAGTCCGTGCTGACTGCAAGGACAGTCCTTCAAGCATTAGGGTTCATGGCATCTTGTATTCTGGTGCTTCCCAATGCCAAACTGCATATGAGGAAGCTACAATGGTATCTCAAAATGTATGGACACAGCACTGCCAAGATTTGGACACTGTCATTCAAATAATACCTTGCCTTCAAAGGAATTCTTGTGGTGGGCTCAGGAATGTCACCTAAACAAGGGACTCTCTGTGACCCGGCCAGAGGCGAGTCAGATTTTAACGACAGATGCCTCGGACACTGCTTGGGGAGCTCATCTAAATGGAAAGTGGATACAAGACAAGTGGCCTGCCAGACTACAGCATCTACATATCAACATGAAGGAGATGTTAGCAGTCCAGTTTGCATTGATGGCGTTCAAGGAGTTACTTCTTCCAGGGCAGGTGTTGATTCTGACAGACAACACAACTGTCATGTGGTACATCAACAAGCAAGGGAACACATTCTTATCCTCTATGCAGGCAAGCAATGATTTTATGGGAGACTGCGTTAAGCCTGCAACTGACTCTTCAGGCAAGGTTTCTGCCAGGAGCACAGAACTCCTAGCAGATGTATTAAGCAGACATATCATGGATCCCCACAGTGGAAACTGGATCTTCATGTATTTCAGAAATTGACAGTGTCATGGGGAACTCCAGACATAGATCTGTTCGCTTCTCCACTAAACCACCAGCTGCCAAAGTATTGCACAAAGGGGTTTCATCACACAGCTTGGAAAGTGGATGCTCTGTCTTTCAGTTGGAAAAACCTTCATGTCTATGCCTTTCCACCTCTACCTCTTCTTCCAAAGGTATTATTAAAGGTCAGACAGGACAGGCCAAGGATGATTTTGATAGCTCCAGATTGGCCTCGGCAACACTGGTACCCACTTCTAAGGAGTCTTGTAAAGAAGCCTCCATGGCCTTTACCTCTGATTCCTCATCTGTTATCTCAGAAGGACGGTCATCTGCTCAATGTCAAGCTTCAATCTCTTCATCTCACAGCTTGGCATATTCTGTGTTGAAGCATGGTAGGTCTCAGCTTCCTCAACAAGTTTTAAATGTGATTATGGAAGCTAGAAGGCCTAGTACTAGGAGAGTGTACGCAGAAAAATGGAAGAGATTTTTATTTTGGAGTACAGCAAAGAATTTGGAGATTTCAGAGCCTAATTTGAGTGTGGCTCTTCAATATCTTACTGAATTATTGGACAAAGGTTTGTCTTTCTCTTCCATAAAGATTCATGCTGCAGCAATTTCAGCTCACTATGATTGTGACCCACCTTTGTTTCGCATCCTTTGTTCAAGCAGTTTCTTAGAGGGCAAAGAATATAAGACCCCACGTAGAGCTCCTACTCCTGCTTGGGATCTCAATTTTGTGTTGGAAAAACTTACTCTACAACCTTTTGAGCCTGCAGCTACTGCTGAATTGAAATATTTGTCATGGAAGACTGCTTTTCTGTTGGCTATTACTTCTGCAAGAAGGGTGTCTGAGTTGCAGGCCCTTATGGCAGTAGAGCCCTTTTGATTTTCCATAAGGACAGGGTATCATTACGTACTAATCCTTCCTTTATGCCTAAGGTGGTTTCTAGTGTGGCTTTAAACCAAACTATTCATTTGCCTACGTTTTTGCAGATCCTCAAAATAAAGGGAAAAGATTTTGCACACTTTAGATGTACACAGGCAATTGCGTTATTATTTGAGCAGGACTAAAGATTTTAGGCAGTCTCAGCAGTTACTTGTTTCTTTTGCTTTGAGTTCACAGGGCAAGCCTGTGTCAAAACAAACTATTTCTAGGTGGATTGGCTTTTGCATTGCATTTTGTTATTCCCATCATGGCAAACAGGTTCCAGCTGGGATTAGGCCTCATTCCACTAGGGCTACTGCCACTTCAACAGCATTTCTAAGGGGTGGCAACTAAGGATATTCTGGAAGCAGCTACTTGGAGTTCAGTGCATACTTTCTCTAGGCATTATCACCTGCCTATATACTCTAAGTCTAGAGCTGGTTTTGCCACAGCTGTTTTACAAGGCATGTTGTCAGCTCCTGCTACTTTATAATTTGCCAGCCTCCCTTACCTCTGCTTTGGGATTCTACCCAATTGTCAGGACTGCAGCAAGGAAGGCGAAGAACATAGTACAGTTTTGTACCTACCATAAATGTAGATGTTAGGATTCCCTTGCTGCAGTCCAATTCCCTCCTTCCCTCTGTGTTTCAGGGTGGTTGTGTAGGTGAGTTTACATGCTTATATTTTTGTATATATTACTGTATATATTGTACATGTTTTTGGTGCAGGTTGTTTTGGGACTTGTCTTTTGGGTCTTCTGACATCTGGGGCAAGAAAAGACTGAAAATGGCGTCGGTCATGCGCATTAGTACCCTGACGTACTGGCGTCAGTCTAAAGCGCCATGACCCTCTCTGGTATTCGGGCCGACTGGGACGCGGACTATACCCAATTGTCAGGACTGCAGCAAGGGAATCCTCGAACATCTACATTTATGGTAGGTACAAAACTGTACTTTTCCATACCTGCGGTCTCACAGTCTCTCCCCCCCCCTTTAATCCTGGATCCCATTCCAGATCTGATATCGCACCCAACGGGGTGCCCAACACCGAACCTGGTCAACCTCAAGGCTTGGTTTATTCAGTTCCACTAATGGCAAGGACTCCCGGTATCTCGTCACCAGTGAAAACTATTCTGGTAGCGGCTCATAAATCGTCCACCAGGAAAATCTATAATAGTAAGTGGAAACCATTTTCTATCTGGGCTAACAGCCAAGGTCTCAACCCATTTACTGTTTCGATTCCTACAGTCTTGGATTTTTTGTCCATGATTTTTGAACAAGGGGCCAGTGCATCAACGGTCAAAGTACAGTTGGCAGCAATATCCCATTTTCATGTGGGAGACGGATTAGGATCTCTAGCATCTACAAAATTGTGTAAGACATTCTTGCATGGCATTTTCCTTCTCAAGCCACCAGTGAAATCCGTGACTCCCCCTTGGGACTTAACCTTTGTTCTGCAAGCCTTAACGAAACCTCCGTTTGAACCTACAGCTTCGGTACCCCTTAAATTTCTATCCTGGAAAACAGCATTCTTGGTAGCCATAACTTCTGCTAAAAGGGTTTCAGAGCTCCAAGCTTTGTGCATGAAACCTCCCTATCTTATTTTCCACAATGACAGAGTGTATCTCAGGACTAACCCGTCTTTCTTACCAAAAGTGGCATCTGTGGCAAATATCAATCAGACTATCAATCTGCCAGTGTTTTTCAAAAATTTCAAAATAAGGGAGAATACATGTTGCATACACTAGACGTACATAGACAGTTACGTTTTTACCTGCACAGGACCAAATATGTTCGTAAGGCTGATCAACTTTTTGTGTCATTTGCTCCCTCATTCATGGGAAAACCTATATCCAAAGTGACACTGGCTAATTGGATTTGTCAATGTATTTCTCAGGCTTATAAGGCATCAGGCAAAACAACCCCATTCAAAATCCGTGCACATTCCACAAGGTCCATCTCAACTTCTGCAGCCTTCTGGTCCAGGATGCCGTTGGACGACATATGTTCAGCAGCCACTTGGTCCTCTGCTCATACATTTATTTCTCATTATAAGCTGGACATGATATCTAGAAGCAGGGCGTCCTTTGGCTCCGCGGTGCTTCGGAATATCCTCCCATAGACCACCCAGGTTTCTTGTTTAGGTAGCTGGGGACTCTGTCCCACAGGTTGCAGAACAAATGAAGTAACTACTTCAGATTTAGAAGTTATGTACTCACCATAACGTTCCATCTGAGTGGGTACTTCATTTGTCTGCAACCATCCCCCCCTGCCATCCCCCTAACCTGTATCGGGTTTCTAGGATCTTTATGATTCTTGAGAATATCTGAACCTGTTTTTTACAGTTTTTTTCAGGTGATACAGCAAAACCGATCTGAGGTAGTGTGGTGGTGACAGGGGATTGTGGGTAGAGGGGAGGAGCTAGGAGCTCGGATCTTGAAGCTTGGAAAGCTGCCGGTCGGATCCGAGACCCACAGGTTGCAGACAAATGAAGTACCTACTCAGATGGAACGTTATGGTGAGTACATAACTTCTAATTACCCTCCCTCCAGCCCCCTTTCTTCTTTTGACTATACCTCTACACTCACTTGCTATGCTCTAAAAGCTTTTTGATGTATTGGCTTTTTTGTTGGAGGTATATCCTTGTATTTATAGATTTAATTGCTTCCCATTACGGGGGCACCTGACATCTGGGGCAAGAAAAACTGATGTAATGGCGTCGGCTGCATGTTTTATACCCCTGACGACCTGACGAAGAAGGGACAGCAGCCGACGCAGGATCCAAGACTTTGTTAATCAGGCCGACTGAGGGCTACTGTAAGCAGATAATCCAGATGTAATGACTGCAACAGTGAATACACTCGAACATCTACATTTATGGTACGTGTACACAACTATACTTTTTAATTGGTGAAGTGTTTTTTGTACTGTGATGTAATACAAGCAGACTAGCCAGAAGTTTTGAGGGAATAGCTGCCCTCCCAGCATATTTGACACCTATTTTGGATTCAAAAAGTGACTGATTTGATGCATGTTATGATTTGAGTTAATGTTTCACATTTTTTTAAGTGTTATACTTGCTTGCATTAAAGCCATGCCAGTGTCCATTATTGAGTAGAGAGATGCTACTTTCTTGAATCATTTTTTTTCTTTCTTATACTTCTTCGTGTAGGATACTCTGCTGATAAGAATGCCTTTAACTGTGGATGTAAGTTCAGCCCATCTAATATCAAATAAAATATTGTCTTGGATCTCTAAAATGGAACCTGCATAATAAAATAATTTGTTATTCAAGTTCCTTCTCTGAGTTGCAGTAGATATGGTCTCCAGTTCAGAACAGTTAGTTTTCAATATTATGATTATTTTCAGAGATAAATTGGTGGTCTGAAGATTGTCTTGGTTTTAAGTTAAATGAAGTGTTAAACTTTCAAAAGGCTTTGGAAGGAAAAAAATATCCTTGACCAAGCTTTGTCTGTGTAATGAAGACTAGAAGGTAAAATCATTACTTGATGGACTAGGTCATGAGCATCCATAAAGTCTTGAAGTAGTTATGTTTCTTTTGTTATAAAGCATAGATGTTCCTTGTTTATAATAAGCTCCCCTCCCCAGAATAAAATTGTGATTTTTAGAAACGGGTAAGATCTGAAAGAAGTTCCTAAAAAAGTTTGGTATATTTTATTACTGTGCGTAAACTGAGACCTTTACTATGTGACAGATCAAGATCATAGGTTCATAGGTTCATACTAGGCTATCTGCTCGAGGGCATTTACAAGCCTAGCCCATCGTTTTGTGGCTTACGCCACCCCTTTAGTATGGGGAACTATACCCATTATTTTGCTGTGCCTCTGTCGAGCAGTGACACTGAGGTTATCCCTGGGGTATATCTGTGATCTCCCATCCATTGGTCAAGATTTCTCTTGAACAAGGCCAGCGAGGTACTCTGCCTCACATGTACCGGGATTTTGTTCCACAGCATAGGGAGTCTTTGGGTGATGAATCTATCCCTCCAGCACGTCCTATTAATAGCCGTGTCAAGGTTTAAGTCTCCCGCCCTTGTGGCTCTGATGGATCTAGATTTTTTGAGGTGAAGCATATTCATCAAATCTGGGTTTGACATGGCCTTGTATGTTAGGCAAAGGTCACCTCTGAGCAAGCGGTGGCGACTGAATAGAGCTGGAGTTCTTTCAGTCGGGCAGCATAGGACAGATTTTGAGACCCTTTATCCTTTTGGTGAGGAACTTTTGTGGCCTCTCCAGCTGCTGCAAGTGTTGGGTCAGATACATTCCGAATGGGGCATTGTACTCGATCATTGGTCTGATGAGTGATGAGTAAAGGGAGACTATGACCTCCCTTGATCTAGATGAGAATCCCTTCATGATAAGGTGGGCAATGTAGAAGGTCTTCCTAACTACTTTAGCTACATGGGTGTCGAATGACAGACTACTATCAACCTGGGTCCCCAGGTCCCTGATAACTTCTTCTGTGCTCAGTGGATTGCCACCTATTTGGTAGCTAGGGGTAACCTTGTTTTTCACGAAGGGTATGACTATGTATTTTTTGGCATTTAACTTTAGGCCGTGGCTCTGGTACCAGTTATCCGTTTCTGTGAGACCCTTCTGAAGGATATCTGTATCAGATGTGTTTTCTACTATGGCGCCCAGTTTGCAGTCATCTGCAAACTTTGTCAGCCATAACCCTCCTGTGTTTGCTTGTACTTCGGAAAAGTAGATGCCAAACAAGAGTGGGCCCAGGACTGAGCCCTGTGGGACACCACTTGTGACAGGCTTTGAGTCTGACATGGCGCCAGCAACTCTGACCCTGTGGGTTCTGTCACTCAGCCAGTTTGCAACCCATCTTGTGATGTATGGGTTGACATTTAAGCTGATGAGTTTTTCAATGATACCCGAGTGGGGTATTGTATCGAAGGCCTTAGCCAGATCGAGGTAGGCTGTATGGACTGCCTTTCCTCATCAATGGCTTTGGTGACTGTTTGAAAAAGTCAACCAAGTTTAAAAGGCATGATCTGCCTTTGACAAAGCCAAACTGGGTTGGATCCAAAGTCTGCAAATTCCTATGTCTTTATTTATGAGGTCCATTATGATCCTCTCCATGGCTTTGCAGATAAGGCTTGTCAAGCTAATGGGCGGTAATTTCCAGGGTCGGTGGAGGCACCGCCTTTGTGAAGTGGTACCACAGTTGCAGTGCGCCACTCCTGGAGTGCGTATCCAGAGGTAAGACTTTGATTAAACAGCTGTCCTAGCTGTGGGTTTAATTCCTCATTGAGTTCATGGAGCACACAGCCGGGGACACCATCAGGTCCCATGGATGCTGTGTTTTTGCTTTGGAGAGAGCAGTTCTCACTTGGGCTGGAGATGTTTGGGGGCTGCAATCGTTTGGTATAGATATCTCTCCTTTTGGGGAGGGGAGTTTGCACTGAACCTGTCAGCCAGTATGTTGGCAATGTCTGTAGGATCAGTAATCTTCACATCATTTTGAACTAGCTCTGAGCATATCTGGGAGTTTCCTCCCAGGTTTCTAACATAGCTAAAGAAGGCCTTATGATTGTCTTTTGAGTCTTTAGCTATTTTTCTCTCGAAATTTGCTTTGGATGATTTTATGAGAGCTCTTAGTTTTTACTTATAGTGATCAAGGGTGTCTTACCTTTTAAGGATTTTGCTCTATCTTGTAGTAGCTTCCTCCTTTTGTTGTAGAGTTTGTTTATGGCTGGGGTCCACCAGACTAGACGCTTGCCTTTGGTACAAAGAGTCTTTGTTTTGCTTGGGATTGCCTTATCCATGCAGTCCTGCAGGTGCTGGTAGAAGGCATTTGTAAGTGATTCAGCGGCTTGAGTACTGTTTTCCGCCGGCTCGGGGGCCTTAAAGGAGACCACACTAGTCTTTAGAAGTGTGAAGTCGGCTTTTGAGAAGTTCTTTACTGTGGTCTTTTTTATTTCAGGTGGGGGTGGGATGAGGACCTCCAGCGAGATTAGTTTGTGGTCTGATCTCACCAGTGAGGGGTACACCTCCAGTGTTGAACATTGTGCTCCCATGTTCGTGATGATGAGATCAAGTATGTTATCTCCTCTTGTGGGGATGGTGACTAGTTGTTCCATGGAATTTGAGTTTATGAATTCCAGGAACTTTTGGGCTAGGGAATTTGGGCTTGAGTAGTGTTCCCAGTCTATATTAGGGTAATTGAAGTCACCTAGTATGATGGTGTTTGGTGATACATTTATCCCCTCTAGTGTTTTCAGGAAGGCCATGTGAGGTTCCTGAGTTTGTGAGGGTGGCCTGTAACATGCTACAATTTGCAGAGCAGTCTTGCCTATGGTTAATTGCACCTGGATGGTCTCCGATGCATCGTGCGTTGCCACCAGTCTTGAGGTGTGGGTGTCCTTGATGAATATGGATACCCCCTCCTTTCTTGGTATTGTCCGGATTTTGGGGCGGGCATGATATGAGGTAAAACCTGATAGCGCTGGGGTGCTCTCAGGAGCCTTGAACCAGGTTTCTGTCACAGCACAGACATCGATGTTCTCCATACTGAGAAGGGCCTCGAGTGCGTGCATTTTGAGATTTAGACTTCTGGCATTGAGCAGCATTACCCTTAGTTTTTTCCTTTTTGTGTTCTAGGGTGGTAGGTTTAGAATTTGAGCCTTGCCTAAAAAGGCACTATGGGGTGGCAAGAGCCTTTGCCAATATCCGGAATCCCAGGGGTGACAGGTGCAAGCCGTCCCTTGCGAAGCAGCGTGGCTTGTCCAGCATGTCATCCCAGGCAGACAGACACTGGATCCCCTTTGAATGACACCAGTGTTTAAGCCAATTGTTAAAGCTGATCATCTTATCTCTGTATTGTGGCATCATTCTTGGTGAAGGTAGGATACTGCTCAAGGTCAGGGTCATACCTGCCTGGGCTACATAATCAGAGAGCTCCTCAATGTCTCTTTTCATCAGAACTGCATATTCAAGGATAACAAATTTCCCTTCCATGTTAGTTAGGCTTGCTACTCCATATCTGTTGGTTGAGTTACTTGAAATGTTGTACCCATTTTTTCTTATGAATGTGAAATTACAAGAGTTTCTTGCATGAATCATATGTATGTATGTGCCTGTGTGTGTGTGTGTGTGTGGGGGGGGGGGGGGTATGATGTCAAGAAACAGTTAATGTCATAACATGGATGGAAAGATGAAGTTATATAGAGCTTTATGGATATGATGTAGCCATAGTGACTGAGGTGGCTTTTGCTACAGGATAATAGCTTATCATTATATAGAGAGGTATGAAGACATTACACAAGGCAAGTGAGAATAGTTGCTAGAAAGGATACCATGAGGAGAAGCCACAGAAAAGGTGTGAGAAGCATGCAGAGGGAAGATGGGTAGAAAGGAGAAGTGTGAGAGAGATGCAAAGAGAACAGGGGAGTAGGATGAATGACAAGCAGGTAGTAAAGCAGATGATATGATGAGATAAGACAGAATGAAATAGAGATAAAGGGGTGTGTGGGTGAGAGCTGCAGCATTCCTGTAATGGGACCCTGTGTGAGTGCAGATGCACTTTACTTGCGTAATGAGGTTTTCCTTGATCTGTTGTCTGAAGTCAGAGTAATTTGGGACGTCTTGGATTGAGAGATGAATGGAGTCCCATAATTTAGGTACTAGGGTGCAATAGAGTTTACTTTTTGGATTTAATAGGGTGGGTTGAGGTTGAGAGATACCCTTGAAATTATTTGTGGGTTTTTGGTGAAAGTTTTGAGTGAGAGGGGATGTTGTCTTAGGAGAAAGGGCTTTGTGAATTAGTAATCCTAGTAAGAGGTTGGTTCTCAAATGTAATGGGAAACATTTAGCATTGGTGAGAGTTGGGCAGTTGTGTCCATTATTGGGAAGTTAGTAAAGAACTGGCAGATTTTATTGGAGATTGTTTGCAAGGTGGTAGCATTTTTCTTTGTGGCTCCAGCTCTAATGGTTGTTCAGTATTTAAGTTGAGAGACAGTTACACCTTTGCCTATTGCAGCTTTGGCTGGATTGGACAGAAGAGGCATTAGCTTGTTCACCCAAAGCAGTGGTGTGTTGATCCTTTTGTATGTGTTTTGAATGTGTAGTTGAAAGTTGAGACTGGTCCGGTCAAATGCCAAGGTATTTGAAGGATATGGTAGTATCTATGGTGGCATTGTTAACATCTTTAATATTAAGAAAGCTGGGTGCTTTGGCTGTTTTTTTGGTTGGTTCCAAACAGCATTGCTTTTGTCTTTGAGGGACTGAGTAAATGTTTATCATAGGATCATAGGAAGTTACTAGGCTAATGGGCCTAGGGTCTTTACAAGCCTAGCCAAGTTCTACCCTTATTTCCAGGATCAGCACCTAATGCCCGTGTCCAAGAGGGACACAGGTGGAACTCCCTGGGTGAATTTACAGTTACCCATAGAATCATCCAGATTGCGTTTGAAGAGGGCTAATGAGGTGGTCTGTTTGACATGAAGTGGGAGTCTGTTCCAAAGGTGAGGTAACCTCTGGGAGGCAAATCTGTCCTTATTAATGTCATATACCAGGTTAAGGTCTTTAGAGTGAGTAACCCGTGTACCATTTGACTTGTGGATATGCAGCATTTCCAGTAATGCAGGGTCAGACACTGCCTTATATGCAAGGCAGATATTGCCTCTGAGTAGTCTGTATGAAACAGAATAAAGTGACAGTGATTTCAGATGATCCACATAGGACAGATGTTGAAGACCTCGAATTTTCCTTATGAGGAATCTTTGTGTTTTCTCCAATTGCTGCAGGTGCTTGGAAAGGTGCATACCAAAGGGGACATTGTACTCAATTAATTTTGTGCCTGATGAGGGAAGAGTACAGGGAGGTTATAATTTCTTTTTCTCTGGAACCAATGCCCTTACTTAAGAGATGAGCAATGCAGAATGCCCTTCTTACCACTGTGGAACATAGTGATCAAAGGTAAGATTGCTGTCAACTTGTGTTCCCGGGTCTCTCACCACTGAGTGCATACTTAGGGTGTTGCTATTGACGTGGTAGTTAGCAGGAACATCGCTCTTACTGAAAGGGATGATGATACATTTTTTTTGCATTGATTTTGGTACCAATCATTTGTCTGTATAAGATCCTCTTGTAGGATGTTGACATCATTTGGAGATTCTATGACTGCTCCCAGTTTGCAGTCATCATCAAACTTTGTCAGCCACAGACCTTAAGTTTTTGCTTGTACTTCGGAGAAATAGATTCCACAGTAGGAGTCCCAGGACTGATCCCTGTGGAACACCACTGGTTACAGGTCTGCTGTTGGAGGTGAATTCTCTTATTTTGACTATATGCGTTCTATCAGTGAGCCAGTTAGCGACCCATTGAACGATGTAAGGGTTGATACCTTGCTGGGTGAGTTTGTCTATGATGCCTGAGTTGGGGGATAGTGCCAAAAGCCTTGGCTAAGTCTAGGTAGGCTGTATGTACAGATTTCCCCTTGTCCAGGGCCTTGGGGACTGTCTCGAAGAAGTCCACCTGGTTTAACAGGCATGGCTTTCCTTTGACAAATCCAAATTGTGTAGGGTCAAGTATTTGGAGATTACCTATATCTTTGTTGATAAGGTCCATGATGATTCATTCTATGGCCTTACAGATCAGGCTAGTCAGGCTAATAGGTCTGTAGTTCCTGGGGTCAGTGGAAGCACCACCTTTGTGCAAGGGAATAACGGTGGCCATTTTCCATTCACCTGGGGTGAAGCTGGTGCTTAGACTATGACTGAAAAGAGCACCAAATGGTGTTGCTAATTCTTGTTGGAGCCCATGTAGGACACAGCCCAGGATGTTATCAGGTCCCATAGATGCTGTGTTATTGCCTGTAGACAGGGCATTTATGACCTGCTTTTTACAGATACAAGGTAGGGGACAGGTGGTAGGGATGTCATGGGGTACGTGTGGCCAGGACAGGGGAGTGAAGCTTTCACAGAATCTTTTGGCCAGCAGGTTAGCTATGTCCACAAGCTCAGTATATGTGGTATCATTATCTACCAGTTCAGCACAAATCTGAGCCTTTCCTTTTAAGTTACGGATGTAACTAAAGGACACCTTATGGTCCTCATTAGTTGAGGAAGCTAATTTGGATTTGTAGTTTGCTTTGGATGACTTCACAAGAAGTCTTATTTGCTTGTTTAAACTGAGGAGGGAGTGTTTCCAGTTTAGAGCTCACTCCCTCTTACTCTTAGACAGCAATTTCTTCCTCTTATTGTAAAATCTGTTGTTACGACCCTCCACTTCTTGGCCAGTAATCAAGGAGCTTCAATCCTCACAACTGGTACCAGTGGGGTACATTCACTGGACACACACAGTATCTCCAGATCCAGCTCTCTGCATAAAGCACAATCAAGCAACATTTCCCTTAAGACCACACAGGGAAAACAGTCACTCCAGGGTCTGGTTCCTCTCTCTCTCTCCAGATCCCCAATAAGACTCTCCACTGGCACATCTACAGAGTTGAGTTCTTAGCCAGGGTTCCAAGCCAAGTCCTCCAACACTCTCTCTCTGTCCAACCAGTGCTTCATGTCCCTAACCAAGTAGCTGACACACACACTGTTTGAGATTTGATTTACACACACGCAAGCGCACACACACACGCACACGCACAAGCACACACACGCACACACACACACCTGGGAAAGGCTGACACAGGTTTATTAGCTATGCCCCTTTTGCCCAGACTATAAGGTAGTTGTCACTGCCATCAGAACCCCTTGCCAGCTACTTTAAGGCCCTTACAAGGTTACCCAATATACTGAGTGAAATTAATATTAATAAAAATGGTAGTTTGTCCAAGAGCAAGGCTATTAGGAGTGGCCCACACAGTGTCACTAAAAAAATGTGCAAGTACTCTCAAAACTTAAATATCTCTACAAAGATCACAATGAAAGGTTTAAATACATTTAATAATAAATAATAAAAGAACATGAAAATACCAATTATATTTTCATAGTGACATCAGAGTTCAAATCACAGGAAGTATTTAAAATAACATTGAAGGACAGGCTCAGAGAAATAGAGAAAAGATCTAAACTAAGCTTCACTACATTCCTGACTGAATCTAAGAGAATCACTATTCTCTACATACTTAATAGAGCAAGGCAGATGATGTGGTGAATGGTCCTCCTTGTTGTCAGGCCTAAGACAGAAGACAGAATGCTCAGTCTCACTAAGAGGTTTCTCCAAAATAATATCTAAAATATTACATCTGGAATAGCTTGCAGAATTACATCACTTCTGGTCATCTGACTTCTAGTTTTCATGCAAACCCCCATTGCTGGAAGCTGGCAGGATTTAACACCTACCTGTAAAAACACACACAAGAGCTTTTGCTCAGACCTATGGCAGGTGCGGGAAGTCATAAAACAATTGCATACCTCCACACTTCCAGAGTAGTAATTAGTTCACCCCAAAGACAATACAGAAAGCTTCCTAGTACAGACTTTGTGTCTCTAGCTGCATTGAAACCTGTGGGATAACATGTCTATGGCCTAGCCTGTAAAGTGATTTAATTTCAGATATATTTTAAAGTTTGCTGGACTAAGGTTAACCCCCAGATTTCCAGTTTCCTCTGTTAAAACATATACATTTAAACAGTTACAATAGTGCATGTACATTTCTCTTTTCTCCAGTAGGGCACACTGTGGATACATTTCAAACACAAGCACTTTACAAATAACTTTTCAACACAAATGTCTGTTCAAATCAGTTTGATGTACACATGACATACATTTCTAATACACTTGTATCACCAGCATCTTGTATTAATCAGTTTGATATTCACAAATGACATGTAATTATTTACAAAATTCCAGCTAGCTGTGCTGGCAGTACCTCCTTTTGTCACACTTGTTAATGGCAGTTGTCCACCAGGCAGGTTTGCTCTTCCTTGAGGAGCTTGTTTTGGTCCTATCCGGTACGGACGAGTCAATGCAGTTATACAGGTGTTTATATAAAGCATTGGTGTAGAACTCGGCATAGTTGCCAGTTCCATCTGACGGGTGGGGGGTGCAGTGAAGCTATTTATACCATCCCATAAGAGGTTATAATCTGCTTTAGAGAAGTTTTTTAGTTTAGTTGCTGCTGGGGGTGGGGGGTCAGGTGTGATAGTTACTTTGAATGAGACTGATTTGTGGTTAGATCTCACCAGGTAAAACCTCACAATGGGGGTGCTGCAGTGGTCCCCCATATTGGTAAGCACCAGATCCAGGATGTTGGCACCCCTTGTGGGTGTCAGCCAGCTGGTCCAGTGCATTGGAGTTAACAAAGTCAAGGAACCATTGGGCAAGTGAGTTTGAGCACAAGTAATTTACACGGTCAGTGGATGGGTAGTTAAGAGTCTTCCAAAACCAAGGAGTTCGGATGGATCTTGATAGACTGAAGTAGATCCAGATAGGCAGAGTGGGTGTCCTGATATATGGAGGGGGTCCTGTAGCTGGCATTGAATTGAATAGGTGTCCTACCAACAGTTAATTGCACCTGAAGTACCTCCAGGGAGTCATACTGTTTAACCAATTTGGAGGTGTATTTATCATTAATGAATATTGATACAGCACCACCTTTAGTTTTCATTCCTTCAGGTTCTGGTCTGATAGTGTGGAAGGAGGTGTAACCCCATATGGCTAGGGTGCTCTCCACAGCCTTGAATCAGGTCTCTGTGACTGCACAAATGTTTGTGTCTTCCAAGGTGAGTGCTGCTTCCAGCCAGCACAGTTTCACGTTAAGACTCCTAGTGTTTAGCAGCATAACCTTGAGGTTGTTTTTGATGGAGTTTTTACATCAGAAATGTTGTCCTTGAGACACTGCCTACAAAAGGCACTATGGGGGTGGCAAGAGCCTTAACCAGTAGCTGAAATCCCAGAGGTGACAGATGAAGACCATCTCTGGCAAAGCATCAAGGTCTGTTGATCATGCCATCCCAGGCTGACAGATACTGGATCCCCTTAGAATGACACCAGAAAATAAGCCAATTATTGAAGTCAATAATTTCCTGTTTGTAGTGAGGCATCATCTTAGGTGAGGGTAAAATGCTGCTTAAGGCTAGGGACATACCTGCCTGAGACACACAATCCAAGAGCTCAGTCCTGTCTCTCTTCATGTAGTCCAGAGAGGTATGTTTCAAGTTGTTCACATCAGCATGGACTGTGACGGAGTCATAACAGTAACTGTTGTTGAGATACTTGAGTGCATGTGTGATATGGCAGATCCTAGCACCTGCCAGACAGCTGACTGTGACCATTTCCTTATCCAGCCTGGTGAGATGGTCTTTGTGTCTCATGATGAAATCACATATGACTAATCTGCTTGGTTTTGTGTTTTGCCTTAAGGGCTTGACAGGTGAGACACAGGTGCATGAGCTGTTGTGTATTGTGTTCTGCAGAGGAAGTGTTATGTGTAGCATGCTTGTGTTTGTGTTTGGGAGGTCTCTGGTGTTTATCTGTTTCTGGTGAGGACCTCCGCATATGTAGGTATGTGTGATATGTATTTGGGTGGAGTAGGAGGTGAGGTGTGCATGCTGACAACCTGCTGTCTGTCATGTACTGACTGGTGTGTGAGAGAGCATGGATTCAAGGTTCTTAATATAGTTGCATCTCTCACATGTTGAGTTTGTGTGGACTAGGAGTAGAGGGTTGTTAGTGAACGTGAGGCAGTTGCTACATTGCCTCAGGATGCCCATGTCGACCACGCTGGTTAGAGAAACTGTGGGAAATTGACCATCCATAGTGTTAGGTAAATTTATATGGTCAAGAAAAGAGGTCACACTTAGGAATGGCTAATGGGTGGAGGTGTGCTGGTACCTCTGAGGCCAGACTTAGTGTTCCACCTGACAGTAGAGCAGGGCTGCGAAAAACCTTTGGAGGACCACAAGCAAAGTGCTAAGAGAAAATTTAACAAGCAAAACATTTGGGTCTATAACTAACCACTGCTATGCGGCAGTGCATGATGGTGCTCTACATGCAAACAAGTGCAAATGCGGGGCTTAAGTAAAACAAGAAATAACCCTTTTAACTCAAACTAGCCAATAAGGACGCTCTCTCTGAGCTCTAGTCCAATCATCCCCAATTAGATGGGACCCAGACAGCACTCTCCTCCCACAAGGGTGCAGATGTTGTCTACTCCAACAAGGATGGCTTGAATTTGATGCTCAGAAGTTACAAAACAGAGCCAGAAACAGCAAGCCTGAGACTGGGCATGCTACAGCTGAACTAGTACAGTATGCAGTAAACTGTGGCAAAAACAGTTCGGACAATTCAAACAGAAAGTAGAATGCACATACAAATTAAAAGTGCAATATAAGAGCAAAACAGGTACTTATAGTTAGTTGGAAGCAATGGATGTGTCAGATCTTACAGTATCTCAGTAAAGGCTGGTTTTAATGTTTAAGTGGTACCAAACAGTCTAGATTCAGCAAATCTGAATCTGGCCAATGCTATAAAATGTAGAAGTACTAGAAATTTAAAGTGCATAAAATCACAGTCACAACAGCAAAAACATTTTAAATAAAGCAGCAATTCACCAGCAATTTCCAGCTTAGAAGGATGTACACCACTCTGTCCTGCCACAAGAGTCTAGACCACAAACTGTCCTAATGTAAAACAGCTAGTTTTGGAGCCCAAGTGCTTACGTCAGAACGAAAACACTTCAGAATAACAGACATATTAGACCTTCAACCACCAATATCCAGCTTAGAAGGGTGTAGGCTATCCTCTCCTCCCACAAGAGGTTCGACCACAGATTTTCCTAATTTAAAGTAATTGTTTGGAACCCAAGTGATTAAGCCAGAATAATGATACTTAGAATAACAGGCATAATAAGATTTCACCAGCAACTCTCAGCTTAAAAGGGGAGGCCACACTGCCCTGCCACAAGATCTAGACCTCTCTTAATGTAAAGTAACTGGTTTGGAGCCCAAGTGCTTAAACCAGAACTAAGACACTTTCAGAATAACAGACACAATGAGCCTTCAACCAGCAATTCCCAGCTTAGAAGTGTGTAGGCTATCCTCTCATGCTACAGGAGTTTAGACCACAAAACTTCCTAATGTAAAATAACTGGTTTGGAACCTAAATGCTTAAACCGGAACAAAGACACTTAGAACAACAAGTTTGGGTTTGGAGTCCAAGTGCTTAAACCAGAACTAAGACACTTTCAGAGTAACAGACACAGTGAGCCTTCAACCAGCAATTCCCAGCTTAGAAGGGTGCAGTGGCCTGTTAGCCACTTGTTGGGGGTTTGGAGGTCATCTTGGAGCTGAGTTTGTATAACAGAGTGGGATTTGTTTCACCTGTTGGTGACTGTGAAGATAGGTGAAGGCTGCCAGCCTAACTAGATAGAATTTTGTAGATAATTCTGTCATTTGTAAATATTAATATAAGCCACCGGCTTGTCCTCTTAAATGGAAGAAATGCTGTTAGATGTGGACCTGCAAAAACATAACAGTGCACTCTGCTGTAACAAAGCTGATAAGTCAAGCATTGTGAAATTCTTTGATCTAAAACTTGGAGCTGAGATGTCTGGAGGGAGCCATTGTACCTATAGGTTTGAGGCCAGAGTTAATGACTAGAATTTACTTGTATAATTTATTTTATTGCTCTGGCTTCCTGACCAGCTGCAAGATCAAAAGGGCCATTAACCTCTCAGTTCTGTTAGCTGGGAACGAGAAAGAAATTATGTAATCTGAAATGAGTCAGTGGTACTGTGCTATCAATTTAAGGACAGAAAGAATGAGAGCATTTGAGCATTTTGTCTTGAGAACATCCAACTCACCACTCTTCCTGTGACTGTATGTAAGTAGGATCTTAGACTTTAGTGTTTCGCTCAGAAATAGCTAGAAATTAGGAAGATTAGACTGTTTTTCTGTGTTGTCAGAACTATTCTACTGTATTATTTTAAGCATTTTCTTGTGATCTCTGAACTCGTTGATTAGCACTGTGTAGTAAGAAGTGTTGTGTTGTGTTTTTATTATTTATTATTAAATATTTTTAAACCTTTCAACTGTGGCTGCTTTGTGTAGAGATAATTTAAGCTCTAAGAGTACATTGCATGTATATAGTGATACTGTACCAAGTCACTCCAAATAAGCTTTGACTGTTCAGTTGCACTTACCATTTCGATAATAATATTGTGCAGTATAATTGGACATGGGCGGCCACGGTGGTGCAGTGGTTAGCATTGCCGCCTCACAGCAAGAGGTTCTCTGGTTCGATCCTCGGCTGGGGTGCCTTCTGTGCGGAGTCTGCATGTCCTCCCTGTGATTGCGTGGGTTTCCTCCTGGTGCTCCGGTTTCCTCCCACATCCCAAAGACATGCTGCAGGTGGATTAGACACTCTAAGTTGGACCTAGGTGTGAGTGTGTGTGCCTTCTGTGGAAGGTTGGGCGCCGGGCTGGCAACTCAACACCGTAAAACTCCACTGCCAATCATGAGCGGACAAGGTGATCCGCTGTGGCGACCCCTAACCGGGAAAAGCCGAAAGAAGAAGAAGAAGATAGTATAATTGGACATCCTTTCATGAGGACCTTTTGGTAGCTGGTAAATATTAGTGGGTGGTGGCAAGTGGTACTACCATATAGTCTAGGTAAAAGGGGCACAGCTGGAGAACCTGTACTACCCTTCTCCAGGAGTGTCTGTGTGGTTGCATATAACTCTTATCCCAAAGTGTGTGTGTATATCAGCTACTTGGGCAGGTACACGAAGCACTGGTTGGACAGAGAGGGTGCTGGAGGTTTTAGCTTGCCCACTAGGCTGAGATCTGGACCCTGTAGCTGTGCCAGTGGGGAGTCTTTTTGGGGACCTGGAGAGAAAGGGAGAAACCAGCCCCAGACTGACTGTGATCTCTGTGTGCTCTTAAGGGAAATTGTACTCTACTGTGTGTGTATTTATTATCCTTTCCCTATATGGACGTCTGTCACTGGTGTTAGTGCTGAGGATTGAGGCTCCTTGATTGCTGGGCCAGTGCACAGGCGTTACAGTGACCATGTCAGTTGCTTGGAGAATTAGAGGTATTTGAGGATGATCATATGGGAGTTTGTTGACAAATATTGAAAATAGCAGAGGAGCTAAAGTAGAACACTGGGTGAGCACTTTCATAACAGGAGCTGTTTCAGAGGTGGTGGTGCCTACTTTACCTCTAAGGATCTATTGTTGATGTCTGCAAACTAAGGTTTTGCATCATCAGTAATGCCTATTTCAATTAATTTGTCAGATAGTAAGATATGGTCAGTTATATCAAAGGCTTTTGTGAAGTCAGTAAAGAGGCTCCTGTCAGGTTGCCTTTGTCCATATTGGATAAGATGTAGTCTGTGAGGGAGTAGAGAGCTGATGTTCTTCATGTTTCACTGTTGCAGTCATTACATTTGGGTTATCTGCTTGCAGTAGCCCTCAGCTGGCCTGATTAACAAAGTCGTGCGTCCTATGTCGTTTGCTGTCTCTTTTTCTGTGACGTCAGGTCATCAGGGGCATAAAACATGCAGCCGACGTCATTACATCAGTCTTTCTTGCCGTGCGGTGCCCGAAGCAGAAGCAGTTCGCAAGTGCCAGTCGGCCGACTTCTGAAATTTTCGTTTTCGAATTTCAGAACCGAAGTCTTCAACTAAAAGCTAAGTACCCCGTTGGGGGAACTTTTTCTTGCTCTAAACCGATGTCAGTAAAAGTTAATAATTGCATTACTTGTGGAAAGCAAACAACTCATAAAGATTTTCATTCGTACTATATTCCTTGCCTAGGCCCTGACCATGACGTACCTTGCTGTCAATTTTGTGCTTTATTTAATCAGCGCACTGTCCGTCATCAGTATAGTTTCGCCTCTAAATATTTCGGTTCTCGGTTTAATTATCCAGAAATGTCGTCGGTTAGCCATCCGACTACCGGGATTCCAAAAAAAACTCAAAGATAAAGACTGAGACAGGCCGCTGAGGTCCAAAACTGCCGACGATACTTCTCCTAAGCCAGTCGCCAGATCGCCGGTACTCAGTGAGGCGCTTTCGCAGCCCCTGATACCCGCTATTTCTGATTCGCAGGCCTCTAATGAGACCCATTCGGAGTCCGGTATGCCGCGAGAGGCTTCAACTGTGGAACCCGCAGGTGTCTGTACCTTGGATGGGTCTGGCGTTGCTGTGCAGGCACTGGCTTCTGAGGGTGTATTCAGGCCTACAGACTTGCATATTAAACCAATGTCTCCTTCTTTTCTTAGGCCTAAATCTCATTCCATGCCTAAAAAAAAATGACGCCCAGGCCACATGCTCAGGCCTGTATGCCTAAAAAACAAATTATAAGAATGGCTGAAGATCTAATAACTCTAATCATACTCTAAACCCCCACCATCCTAGGAATGGGGTAACAAATATAATGTATCTGAAAATGGGATGGTAGATACTAAGGATGTTCCCCAGACCCATTTTTCACACGACCAAGATGATGAATATTTTTTTAGACAAAGAAGTATACCCCCCTTAAGTCGTTCAGAACATCTGAAAATCAAGACCCCCCCCCCCAAGTGAACAACTTCAGCGGGGTGAATTATGTAACCCATCCCCACAACAACAACCAACGAAACAGAGGGAGGGGGGGTTTGAACAACCACAAGGGTGGAGAGAACTTCCGCAACAGGAAATGGTCGAACAGGAAATATGTTTTATGCTGAACAATACAGTCATTGATGATGTACAAGTAGTTGACAGTGGAGACCATTTTTTACCCACTTGCTGTATTTTAACTAACAGCATGGGTGATTTTAAGGTTTATAATTTTTCAAACCTTGAATTTAATAAAGAACAATGTGATGTTTTTTCTAAAGGGTTTACTTATGTCCCATGGCAACGTAGTAACATATCACAAACCTTGATGGACCTGAAATTGTATACCCGTAAAATACATTTTAAGGTTTTATTTCAGAATTCCTTCCCTATTCAACCCACCAGCTCATTATCTATATCTAGCACATATAACCCCCCCCCTTACACCCTGTGATCATCCTATTTGAGAAAATATGTGAATTAGATATTAGAAGTGCACTTTCCACCTATTGTAATGGGGAGGGTTACAATATCCAAGAAGATATTCTTATAAAAGAAATTAATGGATTGCTTGACACAATCAGAATTATGAAACCCGATAAGGGTGGGGGGGGTTGCCATTATGAACCTGGATGACTGTAATAGAAAAATGTTGTTCATATTGGAAGGAAAAGCATACAGAAGATCATCCATCAGTGAGGTAAATGGTACCTATTCAAAAATTAAAAATGAATTACAGGACCTATTTATTGATGGTTTTATTGATATGGACGTTTTGAATTATTTGACTGTTATGTATCCTAAACTAGCAGTAATATTTGGTCTCCCGAAACTACATAAGAACATATCACAACCACCCATGCGACCCAGAGTTGAATCTAAGGGGTCAATTACGCAACCCCTGGCAAAATACTTAGATTTCAAGTTAAAGAAATTTGTGCAGCAAGAGTCACATATATGTAAAGACTCATGGAGCGTCTTAAAAGATATTAATCACATACCCTTTGAAGGCTCCTATATGTTAGTAATGGTTGATATAAAGGATCTTTATTCTGTAATTCCCCACCAGGAGGGGTTAGAATGGTTTAATGAATTTTTATATGAAAAGAAAATAAACCATTTTGATGTAATAATGTATACCCAGTTGATGGAGACGGTCCTTAAAAATAATTTTATTTTATTTAATAAGGAGATTTTTTTACAACAGGAAGGGGTAGCTATGGGTTCTGTGTGTGGTGGTCTTTATGCTAACATAGTGGTTTTACAGTGGGAGAAGAAATATTTGTTTCCTTCTGACTTTTACAAGCATGGTAAATATTATACACGATTCCTGGACGACCTTTTTATCTTATGGGATGATCCCTATGCCCTTATTAGTGATTTTATTAGATATTTAGATTCCACCACTTCATTTTTAAGATTTACATATTCATTTAATTTACATGAGATAGCCTTCATTGATATTAAATTAATTAAGGATTACCAGAATAGTAGATTTATATCTAAAATATATCAAAAGGATACATATTCAAATTCACTACTTCATTATAGTAGCATCCACCCTCAGAAACAGAAAAAAGCTATTATTAAGGGACAGTTTGTACAGGCTGCCCGTATGGTATCACTTTCAGAAGATTTTTTTTAGATGAATGTGATACCTTAAAAGATATGTTTTTAAAGAGGGGCTACCCGTTGAGACTTGTTAACGATGTCCTTTTAGAGGTAGTCAGTAAGAGAAAGAAATTTTTATATACCTCTTTTATCTGAGGTTTCATTGGATATAGCACAGATAGTGAATGTTGCACCCCTAAACTCAGTTTTTACAGGAAATGATTATAATACTTCATTCATTTCTACATATACGATTGATAGTCCTGATACTAAACATATTTTGAGTAAAAATTGGTTAATTCTAACAGATGACCGAAGTATCAGAACACATATTGATGAACAACCTACTGTTATTTTTAGAAAAGGTAGAAATTTAAAAAAAAATTTCGAGGAAGGACATGCTGTGAATCATTTTTCGAATGGACGTATGTTGAAGTGTGGTATGTGTCGATACTGTCCCTTTATAAAGGAAGGAACAGTATTTATTATCAACAGCACTAAGATTCATATAAAAAATAAGTATAACTGTAACTGAACGTATTATTTATTTTGCCCTCTGTAACCTATGTGATTGTTTTTACTTTGCAAAAACTGATAGAAAATTTAGAAATAGAATATATGAATATTTGTATGAAATCAGAACAGGCAAAGAGACAAATGCTTTATATAAACATACCTCAGAGAACAGTGACCACACTTTTAATTTTTTTTTTTGTTATTGATGGTGTCACGATGGATATCAGGGGAGGTGCATGGTCTGCCTTACTAGAAAAGAGAGAATTATACTGGCAGTTGTTATTAAATGCGAACAACTGGCCAGGTTTAAATTAATCCCTCTCCATTAATTCCCTTTTAAAATTGAGAGCTTTAAACAGAAGATTATTTATTTATATATTTATATATGTATTTATTGCTGTTTTAAAAAAATTGTGAAGTGGATAATCTTTTTTTATATATTTTTTTTATATCTATTAACATGTATTTATTTAACATTTTGTCATTGACATCACCGTTTGTATTGCCCTTTTAAATTTTTGTTACTTAGGGGGAGTGGCTACTATCATGTGAGGCAGAAAGGGAGTCTTTAAAATGTGTTCTGTGTTTGATTTTAATTTGTCTGATGAAGTTCTTTTGTTGAGGATGAAAGCGCTTACCAGCTTTCTATTGTCTTACAATAAACTTGTTTGCTTTACTTTGTGGACTAGCAGCATTTTCTACAGCATCAATATACCAGTGGTTTTATTGTGGAGTTTTTGGTTCGCACACTTCTGCAGTTTAAATATAGTGTCTCAGGGATACAGATTTCACTTCCACACATTGCCAACACTAAGTGGGTGGCCGAACCTACTCCCAAATCAGTGGCAGAGGCCCAAAAAGAAGTACTTTCTCTTAAGCATGGGGGCTATTCAGCTGGTACCAGAAGAGGAAAAGGGACAGGGTTTCTACTCGAGACTTTTCCTGGTACCCAGTAAAGACAATTAATGGCGTCCTATCCTGGACCTGTCTACTCTAAACACCTTTTTGGAGATTCCAAAATTCAAGATGCTGACTCTTCACCAATTACTTCCTATGCTAGGCAAAGATGCCTGGTTGGCAGCACTATATTTAAAAGAGACATACCTGCACATCCCAATCAGGGAATCTTTCAGAAGATACCTATGCTTCAAAGCAGGCTACACGCACTATCAGTTCTCTGCACTGCCCTTTGTCTTATCTACTGCGCCCAGGGTATTCACAAAGTGCCTAGCTCCAGTTATTGAATTTTGCAGGCAAAGAAATATTCAAATATACCCATACCTGGACAATTGTCTAATTCAGGCAGAAAGCCAGGACATACTTTTGAATCATCTGGCCTTTCTAAAAAGGGTTCTAACTTGTCTAGCGTACACCATAAACAAAAAGAAATCACACCTGGTACTCTGTTAACAAATTATATTCCTGGGAGCAAGCTTGAATACAACTTCCCAGATGGCTTACATCACGCCAGAGAAACAAATTCATTTGACAACCTCCTTCAAACAAGTGGCCACAAAAACCCTGCTATCTGCAAGACAAATACTGCAAGCCTTGGGGTTCATGGCCTCCTGCATTCTTCTAATACCATATGCAAGACTGCATATGAGGAAACTACAGTGGTATCTAAAAAGCCTATGGTGTCAACATTCTCAAGACCTAGAAACAATGATTCCTATCATACCTTGCCTACGCCTAGAGTTCCTTTGGTGGGCAGAGGCCTGCCACCAAAACAAGGGACTACCTTTCACACCACTCCCTGCCGCCCAAACCCTAACAACAAACGCATCACACTATGCATGGGGGGGGGGCTCACCTGGCAGGGAAGTGCATTCAGGGCAAATTGAACCCAAGTCAAATGCACCTGCATATCAATCAAAAAGAAATGTTAGCTGTAAAGAATGCTCTGACATCCACATTCTTCCGGGGCAACTAATGGTAAAGACGGACAGCACCACTGTGAGCAGGGGGGTACACATTCTTAGCCCCTTTGCAGACTAGCCATGGCATTGTGGAACACAGCCTTGAGCTACCAAGTGCACCTACAAGCTCAATTCCTGCCAGGAAAATTAAGTACACTGGCAGACAGACTAAGCAGAAACCTCATGGACCCACACGAGTGGAAACTGGAACCAAGGATTTTCAACATGTTGACAAGCAAATGGGGGAGCCCAGATATAGACCTTTTTGCCTCCCCCCAGAACTACCAATTGGACAAATTTTGTACAAGGACTCCCCACAAACAAGCCTGGAAAGTGGATGCTCTGTCGTTCAGCTGGAAAAACCTATCAGTCTGTGCCTTCCCCCCTCTGCTCTCCAAAGTACTACTAAAAATCAAACAGGACAAACCAAGGATGATTTTGATTGCTCCAGACTGGCCGCGCCAACACTGGTATCCCCTCCTACTCAGTGTGTCACGGTTATCTCTATGACACCTGCCTCAGACTCCTTCCCTGCTGTCTCAGCAGGAGAACCATATTCTGCACCCTCAGCTTCTAACACTGAACCTGGCTAATTACTTAATCTCTCCTTTATCAACCCTCAGCAAACCTGTGATGGATATCATTTTAGAGGCAAGGAGGCCTAGTACTAGAAAATCATGCTGAAAAATGGAAAAGATTCTGTGCCTGGAACCAATCTCAAGGGATGAGCACAGCAGTGCCCAATTTACCTCAGATTTTACAATACTTAACTGAGATGCTTCACAAGGGCCTGTCTTTTTCCTCAGTAAAAATTCACGCCTCAGCCATTTCAGCTCATTATAACACAGAACCTCCCCTCTTCTCTCTTCCACTGCTCAAGCAGTTCCTCAGAGGGGCCAAAAATTTAAGACCACCCAGGAGAGCTCCAACTCCAACCTGGGACCTTAACTTTGTATTGGAGAAACTCACCCTTCCTCCTTTCGATCCAGCTGCTACTGCAGATTTAAAATTCTTTTCTTGGAAAACAGCTTCCCTATTAGCAATCACTTCAGCAAGAAGCATATCTGGAATTGCAGGCCCTTATGGCAGGGAGCCTTTCATCTTTCATGTGGACAGGGTGTCCCTCAGGACCAATCCCTCTTTCATGCCAAAGGTGGTATCCAGTGTGGCCTTTAATCTGTCCATTCATTTGCCTACCTTCTTTCCTAATCCACAGAACAAAGGTGAACAGATACTGCACTGCTTAGATGTGCACAGACAACTTAGATTCTACTTAGACAGGTCGAAATCTCAAAGGAAATCTGAACAACTGCTGGTGGCATTTGATGCAGGGACAGAGGGGAAGGCTATTTCAAAGCGAACCATCTCCAAATGGATAGGCCATTGCATTCATTTCTGCTATAAGCACCATGGAAAACCTATCCCACAGGGGATCAGACCCCACTAAACTAGGGCTGCATCTACCTCTAAAGCTTTTCTCAGAGGCGTACCTACTAGGGACATCCTAGAAGTTGCTACCTGGAGTTCTGTACATACTTTCTCCAAGCATTACCATTTGCCAATTTCCTCTATAAATCCAGAGCTGGCTTTGCCACTGCAGTTTTGCAGGGCCTTATAGCTGGTTCTAATGCTATCTAAATTCCTCCTCCCATCCTTAGCTTAGGGAATCTACCCAAATGTAATGACTGCAACAGTGAAACATGAAGAACATAGTACAGTTGTGTACACTTACCATAAATATAGATGTTCGAGTGTATTCACTGTTGCAGTCCTGGTTACCCTCCCTCCAGCCCCCTGACTTCTTTTGGCTATGCCTCTTCTCTCCTTTTCAATGCTTAAAAGCTTTTTGGTGTATTTGCTTTTTTGTTTGAGGTATAACCTTGTATATTTATAGATTGAATTGCTTCCCATTAGGGGGACACCTGACATCAGGGGCAAGAAAAACTGATGTAATGACGTCGGCTGCATGTTTTATACCCCTGACGACCTGACGTCATGGAAGAAGAGACCGCAACCGACGTAGGACCCAAGACTTTGTTAATCAGGCCGACTGAGGGCTACTGCAAGCAGATAACCCAAATGTAATGACTGCAACAGTGAATATACCCGAACATCTACAGTTATGGTAAGTGTAAACAACTGTACTTTATGTTGCTGCAGCTTGACTAGAGTACATGTTGCTTCCTGGATAGAAGATGGTATTCATGTAAACAAGCAGTAATTTGGTTGTAAATAATTTTTTCTTAGTATTTTACCTAAAATGGGAATTATTGAGATAGGATGGAATTGTGAAGTAGTTTTCAGTTTTTTTATTGTAAAATAAATACCAAAATATTTTTCTCTTAAAGGGTGTCTGTATGCCAGGCAGATTCCACAACAGTACAGTGAATTCAGAAATATCCTAGGGTTGCTATGATGTATTATGAATTTGTGGAAAGTAGTGGCTTATTGAAAGAAACCTATGTGACTCCTCTGCTAGATGGGAGATGCTTAACTGTATATTGCATATTAGAGTGATGTCTGTATCTGTCTTTTTGTAAGTGTAACAGTAAAGCAGCAAGCAGTACATGAGGTAGAATGCATAATGGCAATGAGAACAGTAAGCTCATGTAACAGCTAGCTCTCCTCCCCCAGGACCCAATCCTAATTACTTTTCTGGTAGGTAGCTTGGAAACTGAAGTTATCAACTTAGCCTGAACAGTTCCCTTCCCCAAAGTAAGAATTTACCCTAACTAAACAGTTTACAGTAACATCCTTTTGGTTTGCAAGATCAGTCAGTGTCCCATGAAATCAGATGCTGCTCTGTTTTGCATTCTACTTCTCTGTAAATTGTTTACTCTTATTTTAGTAGTTTATATAAGATTCTATAAAAAGAGCAAACACATCCAACTTCTTAAATTAATACTAGTAACTAGGCCATCTTGATTATTGTTCATTTACAATAAAAAAGTGTTCCCAAGCTTTAAATCGAAGTAGATAGCTTGATGTGATAAATGGTCTGCTAGTAATTGTCTGAGGTTGTAGCCACACTTAAAGCAAAGACAGCTATGAGACCATTTCTTGGATTAGCTGCATACTTTTATGCTCATGCATTTACAGACTTACTTTTGTAATATTTTAGTACAGTACTTTACCATTCTAATGGGGGAAGCCGCAGTGGTGCAGCAGTAGCATTGTTGCCTCACAGCAAGAGGTTCTCCTGTTCGATTCTCGGCTGGAGTGCCTTCTGTGTGGAGTCTGCATGTCGCGGTGGCGTTCGAAAGACATGCGTAGAATGGGTGTGCCTTCGCTGAAGGTTGGACGTCGAGCTGGCACCTCGGCACCCATAAAAAATCTACTGCCAATCATTAGCGGACCGGAGTTCCGCTGTGGCGACCCCTAACTGGGAAAAGCCAAAAGAAGAACAAGAAGAAGAATAACTTTACGCTTCTAATGGTACAGTTTAGGCCCAAGTAGCTTATGTTTGTTAAATTAGTTACTGAAGTCAAAAGAAAACCTTCATGCTATTTTGCTACACTGGCTGGACTTTGTGGGTGTAGGAATAGAATAGATGCAGGTTAATGATACAATATGAGACTCATAGGGTATTTCTGTTATCGTTTGAATGGACAGGGTAGGTTACTTGAGACACAAATCAGTTTTATAGTTGAGTATCCTCCAAGTAAATGCTACCACTGGAGCTAGACAGATAGTATATTTAATGAACATTGATATAAATCTATATATCATGCACTGGCACAGTACTAAAATTCTTTATTAAGACAGAGTAAGTCACAGACTCCACAATAACCAGTACTGAGATCTGGCGTACATTCCCAGGGGAGTATTATAGCAATAACCGACGACGGTGTGGTATATTGAAATTTACCAACAGTTGGCATGGTTTAATCATGAGGGCAAAGCCCGAGTGATTAAATAAAGCCAACCGTGGGTAAATTTCAGTATACCACAACCACGGAGTCGGTTATTGCTATTATACAATGACAGTATTTAAGAAGAAAAATACTTACTTTTCCTAAATAATGTCTTTGTATAATGCCACATTACTGTTCTTCCGCAGCTGGTGGTATACTGCTTCCTTGTGTTGATGTACTGCGCATGCATATGGGACTTGCATTCCCATGCATACCCAGTACATCAGTGCTCGGGAAAGTAAGCAATGAAGAAAAGAAGATCTCCGTTGCTCCGCTTTTCCTTTCCTTTTTTTTTTCCTTTAATTAAAAAAAAAAAAGGTTTGGGAAGTTTAGGGTAGGAGAGAGACAGAATGGAGAAAATACAAGGGAAATCAAGTATGTGTTTTTAGTTTTAAACAGCGTACCTGATTTCTCTTGTATTTTCTGCATGGTGTCTCTCTCGTATATCCGGAGTCCGGACTACAAATTTTGTTTTTATTTTTGTTGAAAAAAAAGTTAAAATTAAAGAATATATCAATGGACAAAACTTCGGGCGACCGGATGTTTTTCCGTTGGTATATACAACAGGCACGCTGGTTGGGCTCACCAATCAGCGCGCTCGTTTTAGAATGTTAATGACCAGTCATTGTATAATATGTATTATTATATGTTATTGCTCTGTTCTGTGCTCTGCTGTATTAGCTTCTCCACCAGCTGTGGCTCAAAATGTTAGAATTTGTATGTATGACTAATTACAGTGGCTGGCCAATAGACAAGCCCCACACTATGGAATATGTGTGAATAGATTAGCTGCAGAATACATCAGGCCATATCATGATAGATCAGTCTCAACAGTTATATGTATTAGAGACACACACACACACACATACACACACACACACACACACACACACACACACACACACACACACACACACACACACACACACACACACACACATCCCCATAATTTGTTGTGGCTTCTCTTGAGATGATTTGATAATGAGTGGCATTTATCCATAACCTTGAGAGGGACTTGCACATTATAGTATTTGAGATATAAGGAAGCAGAAGTTAAATTTGGCAAAATCTACTAAGTTATACAGTACTTTAAGAAGCATGTATATATCAGGAGTCTTTACACATTTTATAGTAACACAGTAACACAGCATCTATTATTAGTGCCTTAACTTGTTAGGCATTAATAGAAACCCCATATGTGGAGACATTGCTGGTCACAGCTACCTTTGCAGCCAGCAAGTTGTCATTCTTATCAGGAATAGTCCCTTCTACAGTGTCAACCACATCAGACAGTGGCAGTGTTAATAAATTACATGATTAGGATCAAGTTATTCCTTTCACTTTAAGCAGACTGTGGAAAAAAGTCTACTCCCACTAGAGAAAAGATAGGGTAACCCATTAAAAAGTTAACCTATATAACTGATTCATGTCGGTTGTGCAGCTCTAATTTTGAGCAGTATTAATTGTGCAGAACTATTGCAGGCTGACATTAAATGTGAGTAAGCAACTCAGTTGAATACCTGAGCATTAGACTAAAGTACCCTATCAAAACAGCAAGCAGCTCATTCTCAAGTAAGGTCCGTTCCTTTCCTTAAAGTGATTGCAACTTTTTTAAAAAGTTGCTTGTCTTGCAGCTGTCCTTTGGAAAGAAAAAATGTTAGCGTGATAAATATATGATATCGTTCTCATCACATCATAGGCCTATGGCTGTAATACACTGATGTTCATCGTGCATACAGCTGCAGTCATAACAGATGGGTTATCCTGCCGTCAGGCGGGTCCTCGGTCGGCCGAATTCCAAAGTCTAGGTCCGGCGTCGGATGTCGTCGCTTCTTCCCTGACGTCAGTGCGGCAGGGGTATAAAAGAACCAGCCGACGCCATTTTCTTCAGTCTTTCTTGCCGCGCGGTGCCCGAAGCAGAAGCAGTTTGCAAGTGCCGGTCGGCCAGCTCCTGAGATTACGAATATTTTTCAACCGAAGTCTTCTTGAAAGCTAAGTACCCCATTGGGGAAACTTTTCTTGCCTCAGACCAATGTCAGACAAAGCTAATAATTGCATTTCATGTGGGAAGCAAATACCGCATAAGGATTTCCATTCCTTCTGCATTCCTTGCTTAGGCCCAGACCACGACGTCTCAGCCTGTCGTTTTTGTACTAGCTTCAACAAACGCACTATTAAGCATCGGGCGGAGTTCGCCCAACACTATTTTGGCAAAAAATTGAATTACATTATGACGTCGGATACCCCGACTCCAGTTTTGAGTAAAAGACGCAAAGACAAGGACCGACATACGAGGTCCACGACTTCTACCGACACCACGCTAAAGCCGACTACAGGTGCTCCAGTTCTCAGCAAGGCGCCTACGCAGCCCCTGACTACCGATGACACTTCCTTAGCGGTGTAATCTGTGCCCGAGGTCGCAGGCTCCTCGGCCCACACCCCGATTACAGATACCGATGCCACTCTTGGCGGGGAAACTCAGAGTTTAGACAGGCCTGCCACCTCTCAAGGTGTCTTCAGGCCTTCTTCTTCTTTTTCCATTAAGGCTTACACTAAATCTAAAGCAGCCATGCAAACTAAAAGATAAGCTCCACAGGGCCCCTCTCAGGGCCCCATGCCTAAAAAACAGATGCTCAAAATGGCTGAGGATTTGATTACTCTTATCAGAGGTTCTCAAACCCCCTCGGACAAAAGGCCCAGAGTGGAGGAGGAATACCCTTCCTCGGACCAGGCCTCCATTACTTCAGAGCATTCTGATGACCAGGAACATTCATACTCCCCTTTTGAAGATTCTGATGCAGAGGAGTCCATTCTCTCTGTCTCCCCCCCTGAGGACTATTCTTTTGGGGAAACCTTGCATACCTTGAGGGAACACTTCCACTGGGAAGGCCAAGATTACTCAGATTCCAAGAAAAGGCTCAGGGATTTCCTCTTGCTCCCTCAGCACAGGCCTCTGGCTATCCCTCCTGTCTTAGACATACTAGATGATGTGTATTCAGAGGCTAGCCTTAACCCAGATTCTTTACCATCAGCTCCAGTTAAGCCTGATAGGTATTACCGGGTTCCTGATTCACACCAATTCCTATACAAAAGCCATGTTGCTGACCCAGAAACTATTTCACAGGGTCCCAAGGGAATTAAGGCCTCTACTGCCAAAAATCCATTACATTCACAGAGAGATTCCAGAGCTTTAGAAAGGTGGGGGAAAAAGGTATACACCTCGGCCACTTTAACCATGAGGGCATTAAACTGTCAGTTCCACATGTTAAAGTATCAACAGTTTTTGTTATCTCAGTTGAAAAACAAAATGTCACAACCTGAACAACCAGACTTGAAGGAGTTGCAGGATTTGTTGCATAGTGCAGAACAAGTGGGTAAACATACCTTGCAATGTGGTTTTGATGCTTTAGAGGCCTCATGTAGAGCTGCTGTTACAGGGTCTGTCATACGTAGACATGCTTGGCTCAAAGAGCAAACCTTACCAGATCATGTCAAAGCTAAATTACTAAACGCACCTCTTCAAAAAGATGTATTGTTTGGTGTCAAAGCTGAGGAGGTATTAAAGAAAATGGAGGAAAAGGCAAGATCAATGCAAACAGTGAAAGATTTCCTACAGGTACAACCTCCATGTTTCAGTAGAAACTGGCCTTCAAAAAATTGCTCCTTTCCAGCCATGGACAGACCTCAAAGAGGTAGATACAGGCGCCCGAGCGGTAGAGGGCAATCTCAAGGATCATTTAGAGGCAGACAATGGCAAGCACCTACACCAAGAGGTGGAGAGGATAGATCACAGCCATTCAGAAAGCAGACACAATGACTTTCCCCTCTGCATGCCAAGCAAAGCTCTAATGGCAGCACCTTTAGGCGGAAAACTGGCATTATTTTCGAAAAATTGGCATATTGTCACAAGAGACAAATGGATCCTGGACATTATAGACAGAGGCTACATATTCCACTTTCACACCCTTCCAAAAATGAGAGGCATGCCAAACCTGCCACAAAATCAAAGGGCAGAGGCACAAAAACAAATTTCAGCTCTCATGGACATGAAAGCTATTCAAGAGGTACCTGCACAAGAACAGGGTCAAGGTTTTTATTCCAGACTATTCCTGGTACCAAGGAAGGACAAAGATTGGAGACCTATTTTGGACCTATCCATCCTAAACACATATTTACTTGTACCAAAATTCAAGATGCTCACATTACAGCAGCTTCTTCCCATGCTGGGCAAGGAGTCTTGGCTGGTAACATTGGACCTCATGGAGGCATACCTGCATGTCCCTATCAGACAAGATTGCAGAAGATACCTCAGATTTCTTGCAGGTTCAACCCATTATCAATTCTCTGCATTGCCCTTTGGCTTATCTACTGCGCCCAGAGTGTTCACGAAATGCCTGGCATCAGTAATTGCCTTCTGCAGACTTCAAGGGATACAAATATACCCATATTTGGACGACTGCCTGATCCAAGCGGACAGCAAACACATACTTCTGAAACATCTGGCATTTGTAATAAAGTTGTTGAACTCTCTGGGATACACAGTCAACAAAAAGAAATCAAAACTAATACCCTCTCAAGTAATCATTTTCCTGGGTGCCAGCTTGAATACAAACACCCAGATGGCCTACCTCACGCCAGAGAAACAAGGGCAACTATCTCAATACTTCAGAAAAATGGCAACCTTCACCAGGCTGACCGCAAGGAAAATCCTGCAGGCTCTGGGATTCATGGCATCTTGCATCCTGCTAATCCCATGTGCAAAGCTGCATATGAGAAAACTTCAATGGTACCTAAAAAACTTATGGTCTCAGCACAGCCACAGTTTGGAAACAATTATACCACTGATTCCATGTCTCCAAAAGGAATTTCTGTAGTGGGCTCAATCATGCCAAAGAAACATAGGTCTCCCTTTCTGCTTGCCTCAAGCAAATCAAATCATCACAACAGACGCCTTGGACTACGCCTAGGGGCGCACATGACAGATCAGTGCATTCAGGGCAAATGGTCCCAAAAAGAAAAGCACCTACACGTCAATCAAAAGGAAATGCTAGCAGTAAAAAATGCTATTATGGCTTTCAAAGACCTACTGCATCCAGGCCAGCTATTGATAAGGACAGACAACACCACAGTGATGTGGTACATAAACAAACAGGGAGGAACTCATTCATATCCCCTGTGGAGGCTAGCCATGTCTCTTTGAACATGGCTCTGGAATTACAAATCCAACTTCAAGCACAATTCCTGCCAGGCAAGGAAAACACGCTGGCAGACAACCTAAGCAGAAATATGACAGATCCACACGAATGGAAGTTGCATCCTCAAGTTTTTGCAAAGATAATTCAAGCATGGGGAAGACCAGATATAGATCTCTTTGCTACCCACAGAAATTACCAATTGACAAAATTCTGCTCAAGGACCTATCATCCACAGGCCTGGAAAGTGGACGCACTTTCTTTCAGTTGGACAACAATGACAGTTTATGCCTTTCCTCCTCTTCCTCTGCTGCCCAAAGTTCTATTAAAAGCCAGAGTAGACAGACCAAAGATGATTCTCATTGCTCCAAACTGGCCAAGACAACACTGGTACCCACTCCTGAGGAGCATGACGCATTCCCCACCATGGATCCTGCCTCTAATGCCTCTTCTGTTGACCCTGCACAATTTCAAAACTTTTCACAGTCAGCTAAAAACACTCAATCTAGCCGCATGGAGGATTCCTTAAATTCACAACAGACCCTCCTCTCCAAGGAGGTGCAGGATGTCATTTTGGAGGCCAGAAGGCCTTCTACTAGAAAAGCCTACTCCGCAAAATAGAAACGGTTTTGTGCCTGGAATCAGAAAAAGGGACAGAATCCTGGAATACTGAATTTACCTCAAATATTACAGTACCTAGCTGAGATGCTAAGCAGTGGACTTTCATTCTCCTCCATCAAAATCCATGCCTCAGCCATTTCTGCTCAATACAACACTGATCCTCCTTTATTCTCTCATCCTCTCTTAAGACAGTTCCTCAGAGGGGCTAATAATATAAAACCCCCAAGGAAGCAACCAGTACCTGCTTGGGACCTCAATTTCATTCTAGAAAAACTGACCCTGCCTCCATTTGAGCCAGCTGCTTCAACAGAACTCAAATTTTTGTCATGGAAAACAGCCTTCCTTCTGGCTATCACCTCAGCACACAGGGTTTCGGAACTACAAGCCCTCATGGCTGTGCAGCCTTTCATCATTTTCCATCAGGACAGAGTTTCCTTACGAACCAACCCTTCCTTTATGCCGAAGGTAGTATCCAGTGTAGCCTTGAATCAGGCTATCCACTTACCCTAATCCACAAAACAAAGGGGAGAGACTACTACATTCCTTGGACATTCACAGACAGCTTCGTTATTACTTGGACAGGACAAAGCCATTCAGAAAATCAGAGCAACTTTTTGTGTCCCATGCTACAGGTGCTCAAGGGAAGGCTATTTCCAAACAGACAATCTCAAAATGGATAGCCCACTGCATACGCTTTTGTTAATCGTTTCATGGTAAAATTGTACCTACAAGCATCAGATCTCACTCCACAAGGGCCATAGCTACCTCGGCAGCTTTCCTCAGGGGGGTTCCTACCAAGGATATTTTGGAAGCAGCCACTTGGAGTTCTGTGCATACTTTCTCCAAGCACTATCACCTACCATTATACTCCAAATCTAGTGCAGGCTTTGCCACTGCAGTCTTGCAGGGCATCCTTGCTCCTCCTAGTTCCACTTAGTGCCTACCACCCCTTTTTTAGCTTTGGGATTCTACCCATCTGTTATGACTGCAGCTGTATGCACGATGAACATAGTACAGTTTTGTACCTACCATAAATGTAGATGTTCGAGTGCTAATACAGGTGCAGTCCAGGTTTCCCTCCCTCCTTCCCCTCTTGGGACAGGCCTAATGGCTAACACTTCCTCATACAACCTGATTGGGGTATTCTTTTATGGTGTATTTGCTTGCAACTACTGTTTTTTGATTATATTGCATTGCATTATTACATAAATTTATGTTTTGCCTTCCTTCTGGGGGCACCTGACATCTGGGGCAAGAAAAACTGAAGAAAATGGCGTCGGCTGGTTCTTTTATACCCCTGCCGCACTGACGTCAGGGAATAAGCAACGACATCCGACGTCGGACCTAGACTTTGGAATTCGGCCGACCGAGGACCCGCCTGACGGCAGAATAACCCATCTGTTATGACTGCAGCTGTATTAGCACTCGAACATCTACATTTATGGTAGGTACAAAACTGTACTTTAAATATTCTTTTACAAATCTGAGACATTTGGTCTTTGTGTGAAGCTTTAAATTTGGACTATTCCCGAAACAGGATACAGTTGTTGGTTAAATCATTTTAAACGTGATGCCACCACATTATATTGCAAGCTGAGTCTTGGGTGAAATGTTGAAATTTACAGTTCTCACTTTTTTAGGGAGGTCTGTTGTAATTTGTGGGTTATATCCCTACAACTAGGGTTGACTTCTGTCAGGAAATCTGGGTCTTTATCAGGAAATCTGGAAGGGTCAGGGTCTCCGTCATGCAATTCAGTTTTGATAAGTATATTTTGAATCATTCTGAGGACTGACATATTTACTAAAGTGTATTTCCCAAACTGTTTACTGTTTCACTTGTTTTCCTATTTGCATTGAAATTATTTTGTCACAATAGTGTTTTGTTTGGTTGAACTGACATCCTGGGTGATGTGAAAGGTGCTCTTAAGCAGATAGCAGCCTAATCAAATAAATCACCTTCATGATACATCTGAGAAGTAAAAAAAAAAAAAAGTGTGATCCTTGTTTTTTGTAACTAGATCTGTCATCTAGTTAAACTTTACCTTCACTATGGTAAAATTACATATGTTTTGTCTTCTGTTTTTGTTTTTTTGTTTTTTTCTGGAAAATTGTAATGTACACATTGCAAGAAAACAGTATACAGATATTATACATTCTTGATGTTCTTCGTGTTTCATTGTTGCAGTCATTACATTTAGGTAATCTGCTGGCAAGTTGGTTCAGTTGGCCTGATTAACAAAGTCTTGGGTCCTGCGTCAGTTGCTGTCCCTTCTTCCATGACGTCAGGTCGTCAGGGGTATAAAACATGCAGCCGACGCCATTACATCAGTCTTTCTTGCCACGCGGTGCCCGAATCAGAAGCAGTTCGCAAGTGCCGGTTGGCCGACTCCTGAATTTTTTGTTTTTGAGTTTCAGAACCAAAGTCTTCAACTAAAAAGCTAAGTACCCCCTTGGAGAAACTTTTTCTTGCTCCTTACCGATGTCAGTAAAAGTTAATAATTGTATTACTTGTGGGAAGCAAATACCTCATAAGGATTTTCATTTGTACTGCATTCCTTGCCTAGGCCCTGACCACGACGTACCTTGCTGTCGGTTTTGTGCTTTATTTAATCAGCGCACTATCCATCGTCGGTACATTTTTGCTTCTAAATATTTTGGCTCACGGTTAAATTATCCAGAAATGACGTTGGTTCGCAATCCGACTACCGGAATACCTAAAAAACGCAAAGAAAAAGACAGAGACAGGCCGTTGAGGTCCAAAACTGCTGACGACGCTTCTCCTAAGAAAGTCACCAGTTCGCCGGTACTCATTGAGGCGCTTTCACAGCCCCTGATACCCGGTACTTCTGATTTGCAGGCCTCTACTGAGACCCATTCTGAGTCCGGTATGCCGCAAGATGCTTCAATTATGGAACCCGCGGATGTCTCCACCTTGGATAGGTCCGGAGCCACTCTGCAGGCACCGGCGTCTGAGGGTGTATTCAGGCCTACAAATTTGTATATTAAACCGACTCCATCTTCAATATTAAGGCCAAAAACTCAAACTATGTCTAATAAACGAGCCTAGGCCACATGTGCAGGCCCCTATGCTTAAAAAACAAATGATCAAAACGGCTGAAGATTTAATTACTGTAATCAGGGGTAGCCACCCCCCCCCCCCAAAGAGGCCTAGGCAAGAAATTGACTTTGAATATTCTGAACAGGATTCTATTTCTTCTGACTCTTCTAATGAACAGGAGTTGTCTATACCTACTTATGAGGACTTTGATGCAGAGGATTCCATTCCTTCTGCTTCTCCCCCTGAGGATTTTTCTTTTGGGGAAACTTTACATACCTTAAGGGAACATTTCCACTGGGAAAGTCAGGGTTTTTCTGAATCTAAAAAGAGGCTTAGGGATTTTCTTCTACCCCCTGTACTTGACATTGTTGATGTGTTTTCAGAATCTAGTATGGCTCCTGATTCTCTGCCTGACAAATTCCTTCTCAAAAATCCTGTTGCGGATCCTGAAACCATTTCTCAGGGCCCCAAGGGCATTAAGGCTTCTACTGCTAAAAATCCTACCCCTTCTGACAGAGATTCCAGGGCGCTGGATAGATGGGGTAAGACGGTCTACACTTCTGCAACCTTGGCAATCAGGGCTTTAAACTGTCAATTCCATATGCTAAAATATCAGCAGCATATCATGGGACTGCTTAAACAGAAAATGTTGTTGATTTCTGACTGTGTGGAAAATAAAGATTTACAGGATCTATTGCATTCAGCTGAACAAGTTGGAAAACATACTTTGCAATGTGGTTTTGATTCTTTGGAGGCCTCTTGCAGGGCTGCTGTAACTGGCTCTGTGCTAAGGAGGCATGCTTGGCTCAAAGATCAATCTCTGCCTGATCATGTTAAAGCAAAATTGTTGGATGCTCCATTACAACAGGACCTTCTCTTTGGTAATAAGGCTGAAGAAGTTCTAAAAAAGATGGAAGATAAAGCAAAATCTATGCAAACAGTGAAAGATTTCTTACAAGTGCAACCTCCAAGATTTAGTAGGCACTGGCCTATAAAGAACTGGTCCTTTCCAGTTCCTTCAAGAACCACTCTAGGTCATACCCAGTCAGGTCTGAAGAAGTCTCGTTGTAAATGTGTTGAGACGAAAGCTCTTTCCGTTGGAGAATAAAGGATTATTTATTGCTTCTGTTGCTTTACTTTGTTTTCGTGTTTGTGGAGTTGGAGTATTTGCTGCTTTTTCTGTGAAAATATTCAAATATATCCATACCTGGACAATTGTCTAATTCAGGCAGAAAACCAGGGCATACTTCAAAATCATCTGGCATTTGTAAAAAAAGGTTCTAACTTGTCTGGGGTACACCATAAACGAAAAGAAATCACAACTGGTACCCACTCAACAGATTACATTCCTGGGTGCAAGCTTGAATACAACTGCCCAGATGGCTTTCCTCACGCCAGAGAAGCAAATTCAATTGGTAACTTACTTCAAACAAGTGGCCACAAAAACCCTGCTATCTGCAAGACAAATTCTGCAAGCCTTGGGGTTCAAGGCCTCCTGCATTCTTCTAATTCGATATGCAAGACTGCATATGAGGAAACTACAGTCTATGGAGTTAACATGGTCACAGCCTGGAAACAATGATTCCTATCATACCTTGCCTATGCCTGGAATTCCTATGGTGGGCAGAGGCCTGCCACCAAAACAAGGGACTGCCATTCACACTACCCCCTGCCACCCAAACCCTAACTACAGACGCATCAGACTATGCATGGGGGCTCACCTGGCAGGGAAGTGCATTCAGGACAAATGGAACCCAAATCAAATGCACCTACATGTCAATCAAAAAGAAATGTTAGTTGTACAGAATACTCTGACAGCCTTCAAGGACTACATTCTTCCAGGACAACTAATGGTAAAGACAGACAACACCACAGTTATGTGGTACATAAGCAGGGGAGTACACATTCTTACCCCCTCTGCAGACTAGCCATGGCATTGTGGAACACAGGCTTGAGTTAACAAGTACACCTACAAGCTCAATTCCTGCCAGGAAAATTGAATACACTGGCAGACGGACTAAGCAGAAATCTCATGGACCCACACGAGTGGAAACTGGAACCACGGATTTTCAACATGTTGACAAGCAAATGGGGGAGCCCAGACATAGATCTATTTGCCTCCCCCCAGAACTACCAGTTGGACAGGTTTTGCACAAGGACTCCCCACAGAGAAGCCTGGAAAGTGGATGCTGTGTCCTTCAACTGGAAAAACCTATCAGTCTACACCTTTTCTACTCTGCCTCTGCTCTCCAAAGTTCTGCTAAAAGTCAAACAGGACAAACCAAGAATGATTTTGATTGCTCCAGACTGGCCACGCCAACACTGGTACCCACTCCTGCGCAGTGTGTCACAAATCTCTCCATGGCACCTGCCTCAGACCCCTTCCTTGCTGTCTCAGCAGGAGAACCAAATTCTGTACCCTCAGCTTCCAACATTGAACCTTGCAGCCTGGCTAATCACTTAAATCCACCCTTATCGTCCTTCAGCAAACCTGTGATGGATGTCATCTTGGAGGTGAGAAGAACTAGTACTAGAAAATCTTATGCTGACAAATGGAAAAGATTCTGTACCTGAAACTAGTCTTTAGGGATGAGCACAGCAGCGCCCAATTTACCTCAGATTTTGCAATACTTAACTGAGATGCTTCACAAGGGCCTGTCTTTTTCCTCTATTAAAATCCAAGCTTCAGCTATTTCAGCTCACTATAACACAGAACCACCCCTTTTCTCTCATCCCTTGCTCAAGCATTATCTCAGAGGGGCAAAGAATTTGAGACCACCCAGGAGAGCTCCTACCCCTGCCTGGGACCTTAACTTTGTTTTGGAGAAGCTCACTCTAACTCCTTTCGAGGCAGCTGCTACTGCAGACTTAAAATTTCTCTCTTGGAAAACAGCCTTCATTTTAGCAATCACTTCAGCTAGAAGGATATCTGAATTGCAGGCCCTTATGGCAGTGGAGCCTTTCATCATCTTTCATGTGGACAGGGTATCTCTGAGGACCAATCCATCCTTCATGCCCAAGGTGGTTTTCAGTGTGGCTCTTAATCAGTCCATTCATTTGCCAACCTTCTTTCCCAATCCACAGAACAAAGGGGAACGGATTCTGCATTCCTTGGATGTGAACAGACAACTTAGATTCTACTTGGACAGGACTAAATCTCGAAGAAAATCTGAACAGTTGCTGGTAGCATTTGCTGCAGGGGCAGAGGGGAAGGCTGTTTCAAAACAAACCATTTCTAAATGGATAAGCCATTGCATTCATTTCTGCTATAAGCACCACGGAAAACCTATCCCCCAGGGGATCAGATCTCACTCCACCAGGGCTGCATCTACTTCTGCAGCCTTTCTCAGAGGTGTTCCTACCAGGGATATTCTAGAAGCTGCTATCTGGAGTTCTGTACATACTTTCACCAAGCATTATCATTTACCAATTTTCTCTAAATCCAGAGCTGGCTTTGCCACTGCTGTCTTGCAGGGCCTTATAGCTGGCCCTAATGCTGTATAAACTCCTCCTCCCAACCATAGCTTTGGGAATCTACCCAAATGTAATGACTGCAGTAGTGAAACACGAAGAACATAGTACAGTTGTGTACACTTACCATAAATGTAGATGTTCAAGTCTATTCACTGTTGCAGTCCTGGTTACCCTCCCTCCAGCCCCCTGATTTTCTCTGGCTATACCTGTACTTTTGTTTACTATGCTTAAAAGCCTTTTTGGTGTATTTGCTTTTGGTTGGAGGTATATTTTTGTGTTTTTAATTTTATTTGCTCCCCATTAGGGGAGCACCTGACATCTGGGACAGGAAAAACTGATGTAATGGTGTCTGATGCATGTTTTATACCCCTGACGTCATGGAAGAAGGGACAGCAACCAATGCAGGACCCAAGACTTTGTTAATCAGGCTGACTGAGGGCAACCTGCCAGCAGTTTACCCAAATGTAATGACTGCAACAGTAAATAGACTCGAACATCTACATTTATGGTAAGTGTACACAACTGTACTTTTTTCTTGTCTGAGGAGTAAAGTCCTGGATTACTCAGTTTGTTTTGTGCTCACACATGTATCAAGGTAGTTGTTTTGTGGCATATTTTAAGAAGACCCCGTCTGTATTTTTTTCTAATTTCTCCAAATCTTTTGGGTTTTTAATACTGTGACAGGAATGGACCCCATTTGTAAGTCAAAGTATGATTAAAGTTCATGAAATTTGTATTGTTTCACTGTTTGTTGTCAGCCAGTAGTACTCTTCGTAGCATCCGCAATGTGCCAAGTAATCACTCCTCCTGCAATTCGTATGGAGTTACATGTATTGGTAACGTATCTAAGTATGATTGTAGGCTCTTTTTTTATAAGACCTGTTGCTCCTACTATTATTGGAACTGTCTGGGTATCTTTCTTCCACATTGCTCTTGTTCCTGCCTGCAACTCCTGATATTTTATGACTTTGTGTCTCTCTGTACGCAGGACACTTTAGTCAGTGGGTGTGGCGATTTCAATGATTAATGCTACTTTTGTCTTCTTTTCCTGGACCACTATATCTGATTTTCTAGCATCTATTTTTTGAACTATTGGTAATGGATGAGCCCATGTGATGTAGACTTCATTATTTTTTATGATGCTTTGTGGCTCATATTTCCATTGTTTTTCAGCTACTTCAAAACCATAATGTTTGCACAATCCCTAGTGCAACAGTCTCACCACATTATTATGCCTTTCAGTATACAATCCTTCTGCCATTATTTATTTATTTATTTATTTCAGTTTGATGACTGGGGAAGTCCACTGGGCTCAGGGATCCCATTTTTAGTGGAGGCCTGGGGAGAAAAGCTCTGCATTACATAGTGATTATACACAGTTATTCACATAAAAATCAAAATGCCTTGTCCTCAGTATCCTGAATTTCTGTTTTCTTACTTTGTGAATTATTGTCTTGTGTATGTCTACACTGTGCTGTTGTTAAATACTGTTGTTCTGCATTACTTTATGCATAGGTGTAAACACTGCTGTGTTCTTAGTTAGCTATGTGTGTAAGACACTCATACAATGGAAATTAATGATAGGTATACTGCCTTTGCCTACTGGTACTACTTTTTTCCTCTCTACCCATGGTATTTTTGTCTCTCGCTCTTTTCCTGAATTACTTGCTCATAACTAATCTCCCTCCTCTCTGTTTTTATAGCCCTAGTGGATTTTATCCAGGCCACAGTACAGGCAACACAGGTTTGAGGACCTTAACAGATACCCTGCAACTCTATTGGTACGGAAGCCACTATTTTAAGCTTAAAGTAATACCACTGAAGTATGTGTTACAGTAAATAACTACTACATATGCTAATCTTTTAATTAATGCTAGACTTTATAAGCACAACAATAATTTACAGTGTTTTTTTGCTAGTCGCCAAGAAAAGCAGAAGCCAGCAGCTCCTGTCCTTTCTCTTTGGTTACCCACTATCCTCATACTGTTTCTACGTGTATATTCTCCTGTTCTGTACTTTACCGTTCCCTGAATTCATTTCTAGCCTCACTCATAACTGCCTTTCCTAGTGCACCTGCCCTATTTTACTGTCTTCAGACTCTTACATATTAATGTTTTTTTTTGCCCTGCTTTTAGCTGCTAGTAATACCTCTCTCTCTCCCTCCAAAGCCACTCTCTATTGTAGCTTATTTTAACCATACAGCACTGGGTTTGCTTCAAGTAAATCTACTTGTGTAGCTTGAGGCCAGTGTCCTTTTGTAAGCTTACTTCTGCTCATATTTTATTTCTTTTTGTTTTATTTCTGGTGACTATACCTTTAGAAACTTTATATCCTTGTCTCTCAAGCTAGTTTTTCACTATCTTTTTCTGATTGTTTCTATGACTTCATCTTGACCAGGGTGCTAGCCCCACTCCATTCACCCTCGCTATGCTCGGGCTCACTTCGCTCCCCTACCCTACCCAATTCCCACCCACCCCCATTAGTTACCTTTGTACCTAATTATCCCTCCCCTTCCTGTCCCACTAGCCACTACAATTACACTTCCTGCTTATTGCCACAACCACCTTACTAATCTGTCAATCTTGTCAACACCATTTCCTCTGTACCACTGTCTCTACCTACTCTGACCATATTTTATTCCAACATGTATTATTTTCTAATACCTTCTACACTACTCCTTATTCTCTCTATCTCCACCTCTTACCACTCCAATCTCTCTGACCCACTCCTATGTTCACCAACTTCTCACTCATACAACATATATCCATCTACTTCATCTTTAACTATCTCCCCTAATCTCTTTACTACCTCTACCTCAAGTCTATATAAACTGTCCATAATACAGGTTTTTAAACCTTCCCACAAAGCTAAGTCAAAACTATACAAACTCCATCTAGCACCTACTACACACTCTCTCCTCACTAAAAACCTACTTTGTTCTGGAGATCTCCATCCCAACCCTGGCCCCTCTTCTCTCCCAAAAACTACCTCTACACTGCCCCCATCTTACTCCTCTAACACTCAGCCACCTCAGTCACAACAATCATCTCCATCCAAATACTTAACTATTTACTCACTGAATATTCAGAGTCTAGCAACTAAAGTCACTGAGCTGCACTCATGGATAGCTCTCAGTACCCCTCACATCCTCTTCCTATCTGAAACCTGGCTCAAGTCACAAATCTCAAATAGTGAAATACTCCTACCAGGTTATAATATCTTCCGATCTGATAGACCTGTAAAAGAAGGTGGTGGCTTGGCCATCCTCTACTCAAACAACCTTAACCTCTCACCATACCCTTCCCCAATTCCTGACTTCCTCCCAGCTGAAATCATCATCCTTAACTGCCATCTGAATCCCCACAAAAAACTTGCAATTGCCTTTGTCTGCCTTCCTCCTGGTAACAATCTGCCCATTCTTGAAAACATCCTATCCTGGTTCTCCCACAACATACCATATGAGACACTTATCCTTGGTGATGTCAACATTGATTGGTCCAAACTCACAACTGACTCCCCCCCAACTCAGTATCCACCTACACGGCTTCCACCAACTTATAACATCTCCCACTCGCTTCCATAAAAATTCAACTTCCAGCTCCATCATAGACTGGATCCTTACCAATTCCCCCCACCAATCCCACAATCCCACAATCTTACCCAACTCCCTCAGTGATCATCTTCTACCACCATCTTAAGACACTACTCCCATATTCCTAAACCCACCTTATCAAAGACTGTCGAAAACTATCGATTTTCAATTCATCCCAATTTAACTCCATTCTCCACAACATAGATTGGTCCATCCTAAAACACCTCCCCCTAAACGATGCTGTAAGCACTTTCAATAGCATCTTCATGAATACTCTAAACTCCTTAGCTCCCTCTAGGAAGATCAGTGTAAAATTAAACCATGCTCCCTGGCTCTCCAAAGAGACTAGGTCCCTTATGAAACAAAGAGATTGTGCTTGGAAAACCTGGATTAAAACTAAACAACCATCTTTTCTTCAAAAATACAAGCAACTGAGGAACCTTGCAAAAAAACATACAACTAATGACAAAACGGTATACTATAGTTCTGCTCAGCTTAACAACAAATCCAATTCTCGAAAATTTTGGTCAACTCTCAACAACGTCCTCTGTCCTGGAAAGCCCTGTAATCCCTTGCCATACCCTAACTCTTCCTTTCCGGAAACAGCTACCCTCCTGAATAAACACTTTAACTCTTCCATCCAAAATCTGGTAACCTCTAAGCCAAACTCTACTTTGACACCCACCCCTCCATGTCCCACTAACACAACTTTGTTTTCTTTTGAGCCAGTTCCCATTACTTACATCAAATCTCTACTACTCAAGCTAAAACCTTGCTCTCCTTCTACTGACAATCTATCTCCTGCATTCCTCAAACTTGCGGCTGACTCAATTGTCTATCCTATATCTATACTAATTAATTGATCTATTCTGGAATCAGCTGTCCCCACCCTTTGGAAATCTTTCTTTACTATCCCTCTTCATAAAGGTGGAAACTCCACTGACCCCTCAAACTACCGACCCATTGCCATTCTGTCCCTCTTCTCCAAGATATTAGAAAAATGTATTCACTCACAGCTTCTCAATGACCTCCTCACACACCACTTACTTACCCCCCTACCCAACATGGATTTCATCCAAACCACAGCACCACCACTGCCCTCCTCTCCTCTCCTTCATTCATATCATTGCAGAGCCCCTAGACAACAATTAACTCATTTCCTGTCTCTTCCTAGATCTCTCCAAAGCCTTCGATACTGTCTCTCATCCTCTACTACTATCCAAACTCGCAAATCTCTACCCATCCCCGTCCGCACTTGCCTGGTTTAATAGTTACCTATCTGGCAGGGAACAATTTGTCAAATGGCTCTTATCCTCCTCACCTTTCCTTCCCATCTCCACTGGTGTTCTCCAATACTCCATCTTGGGACCCCTTTTGTTTAACATCTTCACCAATGATCTTTACACCTCATGCAAAGAATCCTCCCTTATTCAGTATGCCAACGACTCCACACTTATATCCATCTCAAATAACATTCCTGAACTACACTCCCTGACCCAACAGGCCCTACTATCCACTGAACAATGGCTCTCTCTCAGCCTATTGATCCTAAATCCCAAAAAGACCAAACTCCTACTTTTCCTTCCCCATTTTCTTTCTCATCACAAAACCTCCTTTTTTATTACATCTTCTAACAATACAACTATCCAACCTGACACCCACACAAAACTCTGAGGGGTCATTATTGATGACAAACTAAAGTTCAACCTACACATACTCCAATGTATATAAAAAACAAACCAGAAACCAGGTCTGCTATATCGGAACAAAAAATTCCTAACCCCTGAATCTAGACTTACCATGGGCCAGGCACTCCTCCTCCCCTCCCTCTTACACGCCGCCCCAGTTCTTACCAATATCCAGGCCTCCACTCTAAACAAACTCCAACAGACTTGCCATAAAATAGCCAGATTCATTACTAACTCCCCATACAACTCACACCACTGCATTTCTTTAAACTCTCTTCAATGGCTTGAACTTCCCCAATCTCTGCTATCTTATCAATTTCATATGCTACACTCTATTCTTTATAAACCCTCCTTCTGTCCATCTCTATCTTCCTTAGTCTCCATCTACATCCCATCCCGGACCTTCCGTACTTCTAACCAACAGTTACTTGATATCTACCACCCAAAAAGGTCAGTAGGCAAACTACTGTACAAACACTCCCTTCCCCATGCTTGGAACAAACTTCCCCTTGACTTACGTTCAATCTCCTACACCTCACACTTTAAAAATGAACTAAAAGCTTATTTTCTCAATTCCAGAACCTGCCCTTGCCATGACCCTACCTAGTCTTCCTTCCCTTTATGTACCCTCAAAAGGACCTTACTTAGTACCTCATTACACCTCTCTCTCCAATGTGTCTACTATGCATTTGCATAATTTTATACAAACAAAATATTTTTATTGTTGACCTATTAAACTATATCGATGTAAAATTGTTAATTAGCTTCTTTTTAATGCAACTTTAACTTTATGCATGTAACCCAACATATGTGAATCTTTTTGCTATAACTGCTATTATATCAATATTGTTTAAAATTGTACTTGTTTAAAATGTACTACTGGATTTTTTCTCCTCGGGTCTCCACTGAAAATGGGCCACAAGCCCAGTTGGACAAACCCGGTTAACGAATGTCAATAAATAAATAAATTAATTAATTAATTAATTAAAATTAGGTAAAATACAATTAAATAAGTTTGTGTTACACAGTGAGTTCACAATTACAGTCAAAGCAAAGAGAAACAATTGAAAAATGATTATGAGTCAGAGAACAACATAAATTATATGGTTTCATGGTGTCAAGTATTTATGAACGTATGATATAGAGTAGGAACAGGGAATTTATTGAGAAGAAATTGTGGGTGCAGATTTTATTTTAAGCAAAAAAACAGGAATAAGTTGTTGCAGATTTTATTTTAAGCTAAAGAACAGGAATATATTCCCAGGTTAGAAGGTATTTGAAGTGTGGGGAGGAAGAGGCAACTGGGAAAGAGGGGGAAAGAGAAGTGAAAGAGAGCAGAGGTGGTAGAGGTTAAAGTGGGTTGCACAGGTGTTTACTTTTACTATTCTGTCAGGTTAGGTTTAGGCTCAGTGGTAGAGAAAAGCTTATGGGGAGAGAGCATTTGCATTTCCATTTGGAAGAAAGGTAGGAGTGTAGAAGAATTTTAAAGGTTTCAAAGCTTTCACAATTCCTTAGGGAGGATGACAAGGAATTCCATTTTTTAGCTAATGAAAAGGATAGCAGATACTGTCCAGCAGGGCGATTGGGTTTACGGACAATGATTAGGTTTTGGTGGGATGATCTTAGAGATCTTGGAGGGGAGTATGGTTGGAGGATATTGGTTAGGGCTGGGCATTTAGTAGGGTGAAAAATTAGTTTATGGACTGTAGTAATTTGGAGATAATCTAGAGGGTTGGGGAGTTCAAGCCAGTTTAACAAATGAAGGGCAGTGCAGTGATGGGAGGAGAATTTGGCTTTGGTGGCAAACTTAGAAATTTTATTATAAGCAGCGGTAGCGTTGTTGCCTCACAACAAGAGGTTCTCCCATTCGATTCTCAGCTGGAGCGCCTTCTTTGTGGTGTCTGCATGTCCTCCCCGCGGTCGAGTGGCGTTCGAAAGACATGTGTGAATGGGCGTGCCTTTTTTGAAGGTTGGGCGTCGGGCTGGCACTTCAGCACCATAAAAATCTACTGCCAATCATTAGCGGACCAGAGTTCCGCTGTGGCAACCCCTAACCGGGAAAAGCCGAAAGAAGAAGAACAACATTATAGCAGACTTCCAGTTTGGAGGAGAGAGATGCAGACAGGTTAGATAGGAGAGGAGTACCATATAAAAGTGAGGGGAGCAGATAGGTAGTGGCAAGGGTTTGTCTGGTGAGAGGGGAAAGGAAGTGGATGTTTCTGTATAGCATACCAAGTTTAATATGAGTTTTCTTAATGTTTGGCTGGATGTGAGTGTCGAATTTTAGGTGTTTATCAATAGTTACCCCAGGAAGTTTAGCAAAGGGAGTGACCTCTAAGGCAGTGTTGCTGTGGCTTTTAATTTGGAAAGAATGTTTAACAAGAGGGGAGGCTTTTGAGGGAGAGAATAACAGAATTTTGGATTTGTTGGCATTTAGTGAGAGGTGATTTTGGAGCATCCATTGTTCAGTGGAGGAGAAGGCAGTTTGGGTTATTATTTGTAGCTCAGGAAGGGTAGGGGCGCAGCAGATTAAAGTTGAATCGTCTGCATATTGTACAATTTTGGTATTGGGTATGGCTTTGTGGAAGTCATTAATAAAGATGCTGAACAGCACTGGACCAAGTATAGATCCCTGAGGTACCCCAGTGGGGGTTGGAAGGAAGGAGGAGGTGCCCTTCCCCCATTTCATGGCCTGAGACCTGCCAGAGAGGTAGCTTGAGAACCAAGATAAAGAATTTTTGGAGAGATGAAGGCCAGAAAGGTGGTTTAAGAGGTGGGTGTGGGAAATGGTATTGAATGCTTTGGACCGGTCGAGTAGAACTGTAGAGACAATTTTACCAGAGTCACCATTAGTATGTCGCAACCAGCAACGAGGTGTGCAGCTGTTTCCAATTCTGTTTTACAAGACCTACATTTGTCTGTTTCTCCCACATGTTCAATGGACTTTGTAAACCAACGTGTACGTAGCTAACTATCTTGGGCTGCCAATATTAACCTTTCATCTCTTGGTTTAAATTCGCCTCTACTTAACCATTCCTGCAGTCGTTCCTGATCAACATGAAGTTCTTCCAGAAGTTTTCTATGCTTGTAACTATATTTATGCTTTTTCTACATTTCTTACCTTCTCATCTGGTCCTTCGTCTTATATTCTTTCTTTTGTTTTTTGGCACATTCAGTTGCTGCCTGATTTTTATCTACTTGTGGTTTGATTCCCATTCCTGCTTGATGCCGGTATGCTTCTGCTAACCTAAGCAGAGAAGTCATCTTAGACTTATTCGCCTCATGTTTCCAAACTTTCACTACATTTGGGTCTTGTAAGGTCAGCAGATGTGTGGAGTCCCACAATTGCAGATCTATACATATAATCAATTTCAAGGAGGCCCATACCTCTTTCAGAGTGGAGAATATATAATCTTCGTATGCACTGATTTTTATAAATCATTTGGTGAGCATGAAGCATCCTTCTTGTTTTCTATCTAATTTATCCAGTACGTTTTGGGGCCACTCAATCACTCTGAAACTGTAAGCTAGGACAGGAAGAGCAAGTTGGTTTATAGCTTGGATTTTGTTCCTGGATCCTAGATGTCAACTCTATTTTCAGGATTAATTTAAATCTTCTAAAGTACTCCTTACTAAGTTTTATTCACATTTGTACATGTTTTATTGTTGATCCTTCATCAATTCCCAAGTATTTATACACTCCCTCTTGCTCAAGTTCTTTTATATCACATTCTTATCCCAAACTGATGATGTTCTTCCTGTTTCACTGTTGCAGTCATCACATTTGGGTTATCTGCTTGGGATTTCTGCGTCGGATGCTGTCACTTCTTCCATGACTGGATTAAGGGCAAGGCAGAATAGCAGCAGTGACAGAGGGTCACCCTGGAATATCACCCTTTGGATTTTTATCCCTGGAATAATAATTTGTCCTTTATCATGGCTTAATTGCAGATCTCTACCTTTTTAATTTCTCCAAATCTTTTGGGTTTCTAATGCCATGATGGGAATGGACCCCATTCCTATGTCAAAATATGATTAAAGTTCATAAAATTAGTATTGTTTCACTCTTTGTTGTCACCCAGAATTGCTCTTCGCAGCACCCGCAACTTGCCCAGTAGTGACTGCTTCTGAAGTTTGTACAGAGTTGCATGTACTGGTAGCCCTTTTTTATATATGTAGTAGATCTCTACTTTTAGATTGTCTCTGTCTCTATGTTCCCAAAGATATGGTTTGTTGCTGTAGTGAGAACTCAGCAGTGTGCGACTCAGAAACCCAATCTTTAGGATTCATATACATCATTTGCAAAGTTACAAATTCAAAAAACTTAGTGAAAATAGTTTCCCTTGTTGAGATAGTAGGATTTCAGAGTTCCATCTATACATCTTAAAGGTTTATGATGTTTTCTTCAGTCACTTGCACAGACACACTCCATTGCATTCAAATGCAGCCACAGCATGTTGATCTGGCCATTCATACCAGTGCGTTCTTGCTCACTCACCTCTGCAGTGTTTTTATTAATTTTCTTACTGTGTATAGCATACAACACAGAAGGTACACTTTAGAAGTAGTGAAGAAACTTAGCTTTTAAAGCTGACAACTAGGAAATCAGCTACAGAGCTCTATGGAATTAAGGAGTTTCCAGCAGCTGTGCCCATAGCCCAGTGTGATGCTGGGACAAGGTATCAGACCATATGATGTTCATCGTGCATACAGCTGCAGTCATAACAGATGGGTTATCCTGCCGTCAGGCGGGTCCTCGGTCGGCCGAATTCCAAAGTCTAGGTCCGGTGTCAGTTGTCGTCGCTTCTTCCCTGACGTCAGTGCGGCAGGGGTATAAAAGAGGCAGCCGTCAACATTTTCTTCAGTCTTTCTTGCCGCGCGGTGCCCGAAGCAGAAGCAGTTCACAAGTGCCGGTCGGCCAGCTCCTGAGATTTACGAAAGTACTTCAGCCGAAGTCTTCTTGAAAGCTAAGTACCCCGTTGGGGAAACTTTTCTTGCCTCAGACCGATGTCAGACAAAGTTAATAATTGCATTTCATGTGGGAAGCAAATACCGCATAAGGATTTCCACTCTTTCTGTATACCTTGCTTAGGCCCAGACCACGACGTTTCGGCCTGCCGTTTTTGTGCTAGATTCAACAAGCGCACTATTAAGCGTCGGGCGGAGTTCACCCTTTACACTTTTTGGCAAAAAATTTAATTATATTATGTCGTCGGATACTCTGACTCCAGTTTTGAGCAAAAAACGCAAATATAAGGACCGACATACGAGGTCCGCACCTCCTACTGAAACCACGCTAAGGCCGACTACCGGTTCTCCGGTACTCAGCGAGGCACCTACGCAGCCCCTGAGTACCGATGATAATGCATTACCGGTGTCTTCAGTACCCGAGGTCGTAGGCTCCTCGGCCCCCATTCCTACTACAGATACCGACGCCACTCATGGCGGGGAAACTCAGAATTTAGACAGGCCTGCCATTTCTCAAGGGGTCTTCAGGCCTTCCTCCTTCTCTATTAAAGCCTTCACTAAATCTAAAGCAGTCATGAAACCAAAATACAGGTTCCTCAGACCCCCTCTCAAGGCACCATGCCTAAAAAACAGATGCTTAAAATGGCTGAGGATTTGATTACTCTTATCAAGGGTTCTCAACCCCCCTCTGACAAAAGGCCCAGATCAGAGGAAGACTACCCTTCCTCAGATCAAGCTTCTATTACCTCAGAACTATCTGAGGACCAGGATTATGCCTATTCTCCATTCAAAGACTCTGATGCAGAGGAGTCTATTCCCTCGGTCTCCCCCCCTGAGGACTTCTCTTTTGGGGAAACCCTGCATACATTGAGGGAACACTTTCACTGGGAAGGCCAAGATTACTCAGATTCCAAGAAAAGGCTCAGGGAATTTCTTCTGCTCCCCCAGCATAGGCCTCTGGCTATCCCTGCTGTTCTAGATATATTGGATGATGTGTACATAGAAGCCAGCCTTAATCCAGATTCTTTGCCTCCAGCTCCTGTTAAAACAGACAGGTATTACCGGGTTCCTGATTCTCACCCGTTCCTATATAAAAGCCATACTGCTGACCCAGAAACAATTTCACAGGGTCCCAAGGGAATTAAGGCCTCTACGGCTAAAAACCCATTACCTTCAGAGAGAGATTCCAGAGCTTTAGAAAGGTGGGGGAAAAAGGTGTACACCTCAGCCACTTTAACCACGAGGGCATTAAACTGTCAGTTCCATATGTTAAAGTATCAACAGGTTTTGATATCCCAGCTGAAAAGCAAGATGACACAACCAGAACAACTAGATTTAAAAGAGTTGTAGGATTTGTTGCATGGTGCAGAGCAAATGGGTAAACATACCTTGCAGTGTGGTTTTGATGCTTTAGGGGCCTCATGCAGGGCTGCTGTTACGGGGTCTGTTATACGTAGGCATGCTTGGCTCAAAGAGCAAACCTTACCAGATCATGTCAAAGCTAAATTATTAGATGCACCTCTTCAAAAAGATGTATTGTTTGGTGTTAAAGCTGAGGAGGTGCTAAAGAAAATGGAGGAAAAAGCGAAATCAATGCAAACAGTGAAAGATTTCCTGCAGGTACAGCCTCCACGTTTCAGCAGAAACTAGCCTTCAAAAAATTGGTCCTTTCCAGCCACGGACAGACCTCAAAGGGGCAGATACAGGCATCCAAGGGGTAGAGGGCAACCTCAAGGATCTTTCAGAGCCAGACAGTGGCAAGCACCAACCCCAAGAGGTGGAGAAGATAGATCACAGTCTTTTAAAAAACAAACACAATGACTTCCCCCTACACCTGCCAAGCAAAACTTTAATGGCAGCACCTTTGGGCGGAAAACTGACATTATTCTCAAAAAATTGGCATAGTGTTACAAAAGACAAATGGATTCTGGACATTATAGACAGAGGCTACAGGTTCCACTTTCACACCCTTCCAAAAATGAGAGGCATGCCAAACCTGCCACAAAATCAAAGGGCAGAGGCACAAAAACAAATTTCAGCTCTCATGGACATGAAAGCAATTCAAGAGGTACCTGCAGAAGAACAAGGTCAAGGGTTTTATTCCAGACTATTCCTGGTACCAAGGAAAGACAAAGATTGGAGACCTATCTTAGACCTAGCCATCCTAAACACATATCTACAGGTGCCAAAATTCAAGATGCTCACATTACAGCAGCTTCTTCCCATGCTGGGCAAGGAGTCTTGGCTGGTAACACTGGACCTCAAGGAGGCATAAATGCATGTCCCTATCAGACAAGATTGCAGAAGGTACCTCAGATTTCTTGCAGGTTCAACCCATTACCAATTCTCTGCATTGCCCTTTGGCTTACCTACTGCGCCCAGAGTGTTTACGAAATGCCTGGCATCAGTAATCGCCTTCTGCAGACTACAAGGGATACAAATCTACCCATGTCTGGATGACTGCCTGATCCAAGCGGACAGCAAGGGCATACTATTGCAGCACCTGGCGTTTGTAATAAAACTGTTGAACTACCTGGGATACACAGTCAACAAAATGAAATCAAAACTAATACCCTCTCAACAAATAATTTTCCTGGGTGCCAGCTTGGATACGACCACCCAGATGGCCTACCTCACGCCAGACAAGCAAGGGCAACTGTCTCAATACTTCAGAAAAATGGCAACTTACACCAGGCTAACTGCAAGGAAAGTCCTGTAGGCTCTGGGATTCATGGCAACTTGCATCCTACTAATCCCACGTGCAAAGCTGCATATGAGGAAACTTCAATGGTACCTAAAAAACTTATGGTCTCAACACAGCCACAGCTTGGAAGCAATTATACCACTCATTCCATGCCTTCAAAAGGAATTTATGTGGTGGGCTCAAGCTTGCCAAAGAAACACAGGTCTTCCTTTCTGTGTACCTCAAGCAACTCAAATCATCACAACAGACGCCTCAGATTATGCCTGGGGAGCACACATGACAGATCAGTGCATTCAGGGAAAATGGACCCGAAAAGAGAAGCACCTTTACTTCAACCAAAAGGAAATGCTAGCCATGCAAAAGGCTATTATGACCTTCAAAGACCTACTGCATCCAGGCCAGCTATTGATAAGGACAGACAACATCACAGTGATGTGGTACATAAACAAACAGGGGGGAACTCATTCATACCCCCTGTGCAGGCAAGCCATGACCCTATGGAACACAGCACTGGAATTGCTAATTCAACTACTGGCACAATTCCTGCCAGGGAAGGAAAACACACTGGCAGACAACCTAAGCAGAAATATGACAGATCCACACGAATGGAAGTTGCATCCTCAAGTTTTCACAAAGATAACTCAGGCATGGGGACAGCCAGACATAGATCTCTTTGCTACCCACAGAAATTGCCAGTTGAAAATATTTTGTTCAAGGGCCTATCATCCACAGGCCTGGAAAGTGGACGCACTTTCCTTCAATTGGGCAACATTGACAGTCTATGCCTTCCCACCTCTTCCTCTGCTGCCCAAAGTTCTATTAAAAGCCAGAGCAGAGAGGCCGAAAATGATTCTCATTGCTCCAGACTGGCCAAGACAACACTGGTATCCACTCCTGAAGAGCCTGACGCATTCCCCACCATAGACCCTACCTCTAGTCCCTCTTTTGTTGTCCCAGCACAACTACAAAACTCTTCACAGCCATCTCAAAACTCTAAATCTAGCTGCATGGAGAATTCCTTGATTTCCCAACAGTTTCTCCTCTCCAAGGAGGTGCAGGACGTCATCTTGGAGGCCAGAAGACCTTCTACTAGAAATGCCTACTCCGCCAAATGGAAACGATTTTGTGCCTGGAATCAAGAAAAGGGACAGAATCCTTGGGTAATAAATATACCTCAAATTTTACAGTACCTAGCTGAGATGTTAAACAATGGACTTTCCTTCTCCTCCATCAAGTTCCACGCTTCAGCCATTTCTGCACAATACAACACAGATCCTCCTTTATTCTCTCATCCTCTCTTAAGGCAGTTCCTCAGAGGGGCAAAGAATATAAAACCCCCAAGGAAACCACCAGTCCCTGCATGGGACCTCAACTTCGTATTGGAAAAGCTGACCCTTCCTCCCTTCGAGCCAGCTTCTTCAACAGAGTTACAGTACTTGTCATGGAAAACAGCCTTTCTTCTGGCTATCACCTCAGCACACAGGGTTTCGGAGCTACAGGCCCTCATGGCTGTGCAGCCATTCATCATTTTCCATCAGGACAGAGTTTCCTTACGAACCAACCCTACCTTTATACCAAAGGTAGTATCCAGTGTAGCTTTGAATCAGACTATCCACTTACCTACCTTTTATCCTAATCCACAAAACAAAGGAGAAAAACTACTACATTCCTTGGACATTCACAGGCAACTTCATTACTATTTGGACAGAACAAAGCCATTCAGGAAATCTGAGCAACTCTGTGTCCTATGCTGCAGGTGCTCAAGAAAAGGCTATTTCCAAACAGACAATTTCAAAATGGATAGCCCACTGCATGCGCTTTTGTTACTCATTTCATGGAAAAACTGTGCCTGCATGCATCAGATCCCACTCCACCAGAGCCACAGCTACCTCTGCAGCCTTCCTCAGGGGGGTCCCTACCAAGGACATTTTGGAAGCAGCCACCTGGAGTTCAGTGCACACTTTCTCCAAGCACTATCACCTCCCACAATATTCAAAATCTAGAGCGGGCTTTGCCACAGCAGTCCTGCAGGGCATCCTAGCTCCTCCTAGTTCCACTTAGTGCCTACCACCCTTACTTAGCTTTGGGATTCTATGCATCTGTTTTGACTGCAGCTGTATGCACGATGAACATAGTACAGTTTTGTACCTACCATAAATGAAGATGTTCGAGTGCTCATACAGCTGCAGTCCAGGTTTCCCTCCCTCCATCCCCTCTTAGGACAGGCCTTATGACAAACACTTTTCATATAACCTTTTTGGGGTATTCTTTTATGGTGTATTTGCTTGCAACTACTGTTTCTGATTTATCAACATTGCATCTTTGCATAACATTATGTTTGCCTTCCTTCTGGGGGCACCTGACATCTGGGGCAAGAAAAACTGAAGAAAATGGTGTCGGCTGCCTCTTTTATACCCCTGCCGTACTGACGTCAGGGAAGAAGCGACGACAACCGACGCCGGACCTAGACTTTGGAATTCGGCCGACCGAGGACCCGCCTGACGGCAGGATAACCCATCTGTTATGACTGCAGCTGTATGAGCACTCGAACATCTACATTTATGGTAGGTACAAAACTGTACTTTCTTTGTGTTTCACTGTTGCAGTCATTACATTTGGGTAATCCTGCTGGCAGGTTGCCCTCAGTCGGCCTGAATTCCAAAGTCTTGGGTCCTGCGTCGGCTGCTGTCGCACCTTCCATGACGTCAGGCCGTCAGGGGTATAAAAGATGCGGCAGACACCATTTTCTTTAGTCTTTCTTGTCGCTCGGTGCCCAAAGCAGAAGCAGTTCGCAAGTGCCGGTTGGCCGACTCCTGAGATTTTCGTGTTCGAGTTTCAGATCCGAAGTCTTCAATAAAGCTAAGTACCCCGTTGGGGAAACTTTTTTCTTGCTCCAGACCGATGTCAGAAAAAGTAAATAATTGTATTTCTTGTGGAAAGCAAATACCTCATAAGGACTTTCATTCTTTACTGTATTCCTTGCCTAGGCCCTGATCACGTTTCTGGTTGTCGGTTTTGTGCTAGATTTAACCAATGCACTATTAAGCGTCAGTATGATTGTGCTTTAAACTATTTTGGACGCTGGTTTAATTATCCAGAAATGTCGTCGGATAGCCATCCGACTACCGGAGTTAACAAAAAACGCAAAGAAAAGGAGAGAGATCGACCACCGAGGCCCAAAACCGACGACGAAGCTTATTCTAAGCCTGTCGCCGGTTCGCCGCTTCTCAGTGAGGTGCTTTCGCAGCCCCTGATGCCCGCTACTTTAGAGTCGCAGGCTGCTACCGACTCCCACGTGGAGTCGGCCATGCCGCTGGAAACTCAAGGTATTGGAGCCTCGGATACTACTCCTTCAGATGGGTCCGGAGCCGCTGAGCAGGCACCGGCTTCTGAGGGTGTATTCAGACCTAAACATCTCTACATCAAACCGACTTCAGCTTCAAAGACAAAGGCTAAAGCACCTTCTAAAGCAAAGAAACAAACTCAAGAGCCATGTGGACAGGCCTCTATGCCCAAAAAACAGATGCTGAAAATGGCCGAAGACTTGATTACCTTGATCAGGGGTTCCCATCCCCCTCCTGATAAGAGGCCTAGGCAAGAGACTGACTAAGAATCTTCAGATCAGGTTTCTATTTCTTCTGATTCCTCTTCTGAACAGGAATATTCTCTTCCCCCCATGAGGATTCTGATTCTGAAGAATCTATTCCTTCAGCTTCTCCTCCAGAGGACTATTCTTTTGGGGAAACCTTGCATACCATGAGGGAGCATTTCCACTGGGAGAGCCAAGATTTTTCAGAATCTAAAAAGAGGCTCAGGGATTTCCTTTTACTACCTCAACACAGGCCACTAGCCATTCCACCTGTGTTAGACATTGTGGATGATGTGTTTTCAGAGTCTAGTCTTACCCCAGACTCCTTACCTCCAGCTCCTGTTAAGCCTGACAGATATTACAGGGTTTCTGACTCTCATAAATTCCTTTTTAAAAACCCTGCTGCAGACCCAGAAACTATTTCACAGGGTCCCAAATAAGTTAAGGCTTCCACTGCAAAAAAACCTACCCCCTCTGACAGAGATTCTAGGGCACTGGATAGATGGGGAAAAAGGTTTACACATCTGCTACCTTGGCTATAAGGGCCTTAACCTGTCAGTTTCATATCCACAAATATCAGCAACATGTCATGGCATTGCTTAAACAGAAAATGTTGTTAAACTCAGAATGTGCAGAAAACGAGGAAATGCAGGATTTATTGCATGCAGCTGAACAAGTTGGAAAGCATACTTTGCAATGTGGTTTTGATTCTTTGGAGGCCTCCTGCAGGGCCGCAGTTACGGGTTCTGTAATTAGGAGGCATGCTTGGTTAAAGGAACAAAATCTGCCTGATCATGTCAAAGTTAAATTATTAGATGCACCTTTACAGCATGATACTTTGTTTGGTGTTAAGGCAGAAGAGGTGTTAAAGAAAATGGAGGACAAAGCTAAATCAATGCAAACTGTCAAAGATTTTTTACAAGTACAGCAACCTAGGTTTAGTAGACACTGGCCAACAAAGAATTGGTCCTTTCCTGTGTCAGACAGACCTCAAAGCGGCAGATCCAGATGCCCTAGAGGCAGATCCCAGGCGCAAGGTTCTTACAGGTCAAAGCAATGGGGTGCTTCTACCTCCTTAGTTGGAGAAGACAAATCACAACCATACAGGAGACAGTCCCAATGACTTCCCTCTGCCTGCACCAAGCACTTATCTCCTGACAGCACCCTTGGGGGAAAATTAGCACTTTTTTCTCAAAATTGGCACATTATAACCCAGGACAAGTGGGTTCTAAATATTGTGTCACAAGGCTACAAGTTCCATTTTCATACCCTGCCAAAGGCAAACGGCTGGCCAGATCTGCCAAAAAAATCAATGGGCAGAGGCACAAAAACAAGTCTCATCCCTCATGGACATGAGGGCCATTCAGCAAGTACCAGAGCAAGAGCAGGGATAAGGATTTTACTCAAGACTGTTCTTGGTACCCAGAAAGGACAAGGCCTGGATGCCAATACTGGACCTATCTATTCTGAACACATTCCTGGAGATATCGAAATTCAAGATGTTGACTTTGCAGCAGCTTCTGCCCATGCTGGCCAAGAACGCTTGGCTTGTGACTTTAGACCTAAAAGAGGCATACCTGCATGTCCCAATCAGACAATTATGCAGAAGATACCTCAGATTCAAGGCTGGCTCAATGCATTACCAATTCTCTGCATTGCCCTTTGGCATATCTACTGTGCCCAGGGTCTTTACAAAGTGCCTGGCACCAGTAATTCCATTCTGCAGACAAAGAGGAATACAAATATATCCTTACTTGGACGACTGTCTAATTCAAGCAGAGAATAAGGACATTCTTCAACAGCATCTGGCGTTTGTAAAAAGACTTCTAACATGCCTATGGTACACAGTCAACGAAAAGAAATCAAAACTAGTACCCTCTCAAGAGATAATATTCCTGGGTGCAAGCTTAAATACAACTGCCCAGATGGGTTATCTTATGCCAGACAAACAAAGGCAACTGACTACCTATTTCAAAATGTTCGCAACAAAGGCCCAGATGTTCATCGTGTTTCACTGTTGCAGTCATTACAATTGGGTTATCCTGCTGGCAGACTACCCGCAGTCGGCCTGAATTCCAAAGTCTAGGTCCGGCATCGGTTGCTGTCGCCTCTTCCCTGACGTCAGTGCGCCAGGGGTATATAAGAAGCAGCCAACGCCATTTTCTTTAGTCTTTCTTGCCGCGCGGTGCCCGAAGTAAAAGCAGTTTGCAAGTGCCGGTCGGCCGATTCCTGAAGTTTTCAAATTCGAATTTCAGATCCGAAGTCTTCATTAAAGCTAAGTACCCCATTGGGGAAACTTTTTTCTTGCTCCAGACCGATGTCAGAAAAAGTTAATAACTGTATTTCTTGTGGGAAGCAAATACCTCTTAAGGATTTTCATTCTTACTGTATTCCTTGCCTAGGCCCTGACCATAACATTGCTAGTTGTCGGTTTTGTGCTAGATTTAACCAACGCACTATTAAGCGTCGGTACGATTTTGCATTTCATTACTTTGGCAGAAGATTTAATTGTATAATGCCGTCGGATCAGCCGACTACTGGAATTTACAAAAAATGAAAAGAAAAAGAAAAGGACAGGCATCCGAGATCCAAAACCGACGACGAGGCTTCTTCTAGGCCTGTCGCCGGTTCTCAGTGAGGTGCTTTCGCAGCCCCTGACACCCGCTACCTCAGAGCCTCAGTCCGCTTCCGACTCCCACGTGGAGCCGACTGGGCCTCTGGAAACTCAAGGTATTGGACACTCGTAAACTATTCCCTCAGATGGGTCCAGAGCCGCAGAGCAGGCATCGGCTTCTGAGGGTGTTTTCAGGCCTACACAGTTCTATGTGAAACCTACTTCAGCTACAAAGACAAAGACTAAAGCAGCTCTAAAGACAAAAAAACAAGTACAGCATTCACCTGGACAGGCCTCCATGCCTAAAAAACAGATGCTTAAAATGGCCGAAGACCTTATTACTTTGATCAGGGGTTCCCATCCCCCTCCTGAAAAGAGGCCTAGGCAAGAGTTAGAATATGAATCTTCAGACAAGGTTTCCATTTCCTCTGATTCCTCCTCTGAACAGGATTACTCTATTCCTCCCTATGATGATTCTGATGCTGAAGAATCTATCCCTTCAGCCTCTCCTCCTGAGGATTATTCTTTTGGGGAAACACTGCATACTATGAGGGAGCATTTCCACTGGGAGAGCCAAGATTACTCAGGATCCAAGAAAAGGCTCAGAGATTTCCTTTTATTGCCCCAGCACAGGCCCCGTGCTATCCCGCCTGTTTTAGACATTGTGAAATGATGTATTTACAGAGTCCAGTTTTTCTCCAGACTCTTTACCACCAGCCCCTGTTAATCCAGACAGATACTACAGGGTTCCTGATTCACATAAATTTCTCTATGAGAACCCTGCAGCTGACCCAGAAACCATCTCTCAGGGTCCCACAGGGGTCAAGGCTTCTACTGCAAAAAACCCTGTTCCCTCTGATAGGGATTCTAGGGCCCTAGACAGATGGGGCAAAAATATTTATACCTCTGCTACCTTGGCTGTAAGAGCTTTAAATTGCCAATTTCATATGCTTAAGTATCAGCAATATCTTATATCCTTGCTTAAACAGAAAATGCCAGCAAATGCAGAATGTGCAGACAATAAAGAAATGCAGGATTTATTGCATGCAGCTGGACAAGTTGGAAACCATACTTTGCAATGTGGTTTTGATTCTCTTGAGGCCTCCTGCAAGGCCGCTGTTACAGGTTCTGTCATTAGGAGACATGCTTGGTTAAAAAGAACAAAATTTGCCAGATCATGTTAAAGCAAAACTATTAGACGCTCCTTTACAGCATGATACTTTGTTTGGTGCAGAAGAGGTGTTGAAGAAAATGGAGGACTCGGCTAAATCTATGCAAACAGTCAAGGATTTCTTGCAGGTACAGCCTCTCAGATTTAGCAGGAACTGGCCTACAAAAAATTGGTCCTTTCCATTGTCAGATAGACCACAAATGGGCAGATACAAACGCCCTAGAGGCAGATCACAGCCCCAAGGCTCATACAGGCCTAAACAATGGGGTGCTTCTACCTCCAAGAGCGGAGAGGAAAAGTCACAGCCATACAGGAAACAGTCTCATTGACTTTCCACTTCCAGCACCAAGCACTTATCTTTTGGCAGCCCCTTTGGGGGGAAGCTAGCATTTTTTTCACAAAATTGGCACATGAACACCCAGGACAAATGGGTTCTAAATATAGTTTCACAAGGCTACAGGTTCCAGTTTCACACCCTGCCAAGGCAAAACGGTATGCCAGATCTGCCACGCAATCAATGGGCAGAGGCACAAAAACAAGTTTCATCCCTCATGGACATGAGGGCCATTCAACAAGTACCAGAACAAGAGCAGGGTCACGGATTCTATTCAAGACTGTTCTTAGTACCCAGAAAGGACAAAGCCTGGAGACCAGTACTGGACCTATCTATTCTAAACACATATCTGGATATTCCAAAATTCAAAATGTTGACTCTACAGCAGCTTCTGCCCATGTTGGGCAAGAATGCTTGCCTTGTGACTTTAGATCTAAAAAAGGCATACCTACATGTCCCAATCAGACAAACATGCAGAAGATACCTCAGATTCAAAGCTGGCTCAATGCACTACCAACTCTCTGCACTGCCCTTTGGCTTATCAACTGCGCCCAGGGTCTTCACAAAATGCCTGGCACCAGCAATTGCATTTTACAGACAAAGAGGAATACAAATATATCCTTACTTGGACAACTGCCTTATTCATGCGGAGAACAAGGACATTCTACTACAGCATCTGGCGTTTGTAAAAGGATTACTGACAAGTCTAGGGTACACAGTAAACGAGAAGAAATCAAAACTCGTACTCTCTCAAGAGATAATATTCCTGGGTGCAAACATAAATACAACTGCCCAGATGGTTTATCTCACGCCAGACAAACACAGATAACTGACTACTTACTTCAACATGTTGGCAACAAAGACCCAGTTATCTGCAAGAAAAATTCTGCAGGCCTTGGGTTTCATGGCATCCTGCAGTCTACTAATTCCATATGCAAGACTGCATATGAGGAAACTTCAGTGGTATCTAAAAAGTGTTTGGACTCTACATTGCCACAGCCTGGAAACAATAATTACTCTCATTCCCTGCCTGCAACAGGAGTTTTCATGGTGAGCAACAGCCTGTCACCACAACACAGGACAGCCATTCACCTTACCCACAGCCAGGGAGACATTTACAACAGATGCATCAGATTACGCCTGGGGGGCCCATATGGCAGGAAGATGTATTCAGGGCGCATGGTCCGCAAGTCAAATGCATCTACATATCAATCAGAAAGAGATGCTAGTTGTTCAGAATGCCCTAACACCCTTCAAGGATCAACTTCATCCAGGGCAACTACTAATAAATATGGACAATACTACTGTCATGTGGTGCATAATCAAGCAGGGAGGCACACATTCCTACCCCCTCTGCAGGCTAGCCATGAATTTGTGTCCCACAGCATTGACTTACCAAGTACATCTGCAAGCTCAATTCCTGCCAGGAAGGAAAAATACTCTGGCAGACGAACTAAGCAGAAATCTAATGGATCCCCATGAGTGGAAATTGGATCCACAAGTCTTCAGCATGATAACAAAGACCTGGGGATGCCCGGAAATAGATCTATTTGCCTCTCCTCACAACTGCCAACTACAAACATTCTGCACAAGGACTTATCACAAGCAAGCATGGAAAGTGGATGCTCTATCTTTCAGCTGGAAAAATCTAACAGTGTATGCCTTTCCTCCTTTGCCTCTCATCCCCAAGGTACTCCTCAAGGTCAGACAAGAGAAACCAAAAATTAAACTGATTGCCCCAGACTGGCCCCGCCAGCACTGGTACCCAATCCTAAAGAGCTTGTCTCACTGCCCAGCCTGGACATTACCTCAAATTCCTCATTTGTTGACCCAACAAGACAGCCAGATACTGCACAGCCATCTCAAAACCTTAAACCTGGTGGCATGGCAGATAATGTAGCCTCTCAAGACACACCTCTTTCTAAAGCAGTAATGGATGTTATTTTGGAGGCCAGGAGGCCTAGCACCAGAAAATCTTATGCATACAAATGGAAGAGATTCTGTGCTTGGAACCAAGCACAAGGCATTGACACGATTGTTCCAAATATTCCGCAGATTTTACAATACTTAACTGAGATGCTGGATAAAGGCCTTTGCTTTTCATCAATTAAAATTCATGCCTCTGCCATTTCAGCTCATTACAATACAGAACCATGTATTTTTTCTCATCCGTTACTGAGGTAGTACCTCAGAGGTGCCAAAAACATAAGACCTCCAAGGGCAGCACCAATACCTGCATGGGACCTCAACTATGTCTTGGAAAAACTCACACTGCCTCCATTTGTGCCAGCCTCTGCAGCTGACATAAAATTCTTATCCTGGAAAACAGCTTTGCTCCTAGCAATAACCTCTGCTAGAAGAGTCTCAGAGTTGTAGGCACTCATGGCTGTGGAACCTTTTATCATTTTCCATCCTGACAGGGTTTCGCTGAGGACAAACCCTACATTTATGCCTAAGGTAGTGTCCATTGTGGCCCTTAACCAAACAATTCATTTGCTTACTTTTTATCCAAACCCACAGAATAAGGGTGAGAAAATTCTGCATTCTTTGGACATTCACAGACAGCTACGCTTCTACTTGGGCAGAACTAAAGCCTTCAGAAAAACTGATCAACTTCTAGTGGCATATGCTGCAGCATCACAAGGAAAGCCTATCTCAAAACAGACTATTTCAAAGTGGATAGGCCATTGCATTTGTTTCTGCTATTCACAACATGGCAAATCAGTGCCTAAGGGCATTAGGCCACATTCAACCAGAGCAGCAGCCACTTCAGCCTTCCTCAGAGGAGTACCAACCAAAGACATCTTAGACGCTGCAACTTGGAGTTCAGTGCATACTTTTACAAAGCACTACCACCTACCTCTCTACTCTAAATCCAGGGCAGGCTTTGCCACTGCAGTTCTGCAGGGCCTTATAGCATCTCCTAATCCTATTTAGCTCCAGCCTTCCATCCTTAGCTTTGGGATTCAACCCAATTGTAATGACTGCAACAGTGAAACACGATGAACATAGTACAGTTGTGTACCTACCATAAATGTAGATGTTAGAGTGTATTCACTGTTGCAGTCCAGGTTACCCTCCCACCATGCCCCCTTCCTTCTTTGCTGGTACCTAACTGTACTTTTCTTCTGTATGCAACCTATGTGGTGTATTTGCTTGTAGATGAAGGAAAAGTTGTTTTTTGTGCATACATGCTTATTGCCATAATTTAGCCTACCATGTAAGGGCACCTGACATCTGGGGCAAGAAAAACTGAAGAAAATGGCATTGGCTGCTTCTTATATACCCCTGGCGCACTGACATCAGGGAAGAGACGACAGCAACCAACGCCGGACCTAGACTTTGGAATTCAGGCCGACTGTGGGTAGCCTGCCAGCAGGATAACCCAATTGTAATTACTGCAACAGTGAATACACTCGAACATCTACATTTATTGTAGGTACACAACAGTAATTTATCTGCAAGAAAAATTCTCCAGGCTTTGGGCTTCATGGCATCCTGCATCCTACTAATTCCATATGTAAGACTACATATGAGGAAACTTCAGTGGTACCTAAAAAGTGTCTGGACTCAACATTGCCACAACCTGGAAATGATAATTACCCTCATTCCCTGCTTGCAACAGGAGTTTCGATGGTGAGCAAAGGCGTGTCACCAAAACAAGGGACAGCCATTCACATTACCCCCGGCCAGGCAGACACTAACAACGGATGCATCAGATTATGCCTGGGGGGCCCACATGGCAGGAAGATGCATTCAAGGCACATGGTCCTCAAACCAAATGCATCTACATATCAATCAAAAAGAGATGCTAGTTGTTTAAAATGCCCTGACAGCCTTCAAGGACCTACTTCATCCGGGACAATTACTGATAAAGACAGACAACACCACTGTCATGTGGTATATAAACGAGCAGGGGGGCACACATTCTTACTCCCTTTGCAGACTAGCCATGACTTTAGGGGACACAGCATTAACTTACCAAGTACATCTGCAGACACAATTCCTGCCAGGAAGGAAAAATACTCTGGTAGACGAACTAAGCAGAAACCTCATGGATCCGCAAGTCTTCAGCATGATAACAAGGAAATGGGGATGCCCGGACATAGATCTATTTGCCTCCCCTCACAACTACCAGTTAAAAAGATTCTGCACAAGGACTTATCACAGACAAGCATGGAAAGTGGACGCCCAGTCTTTCAGCTGGAAAAACCTATCAGTATATGCCTTTCCCCCTCTACCTCTCCTCCCCAAGGTACTCCTAAAGGTCAGACAGCAAAAGCCAAAAATGATACTGATTGCCCCAGACTGGCCCCGCCAGTACTGGTTGCCAATCCTAAAGAACTTGTCTCAATGCCCAGCTTGGACCTTACCTCAAATACCTCATCTACTGTCCCAGAAAAATAATCCGATCTTGCACAGCCAACTCAGGACTTTAAACCTGGCAGCATGGCGGATAATGTAGACATACAAAACACACCTCTCAGTAAAGCTGTGATGGATGTCATTTTGGAGGCCAAAAGGCCTAGTACTAGAAAATCTTATGTTGGAAAATGGAAGAGATTCTGTGCTTGAAACCAGGCACAAGGAACTGATATAGCTGTGCCAAATATTCCCCAGATTTTGCAATACTTAACTGAGATGCTGGACAAAGGCCTACCTTTTTCATCTATTAAAATTCATGCCTCTGCCATTTCGGCTCATTACAATACAGAGCCACCAATCTTTTCTCATCCCTTACTAAAACAGTACCTCAGAGGAGCCAAAAATTTAAGGCCTCCAAGGGGATCTAACAGACAGATACTTAAATAACTCCAAGACAGTGTTGATTCCTAAACCGCATTCTGACCCAACAGATCCAGCAAATTATAGACCAATAGCCCTCATAAACACTGATCTTAAGATATTAGCCCATGTTATAGCAAATAGACTTAAGAATATACTCCCCTCTATTATTTCCCAGCAACAAATGGGCTTTATGACAAACAGGCAAACAAGTGACAACACCCTCCTTTTAGATACCATTGTAAAACTATTTAATAGGGATACATGCCCCAGATATGCCCTTACAGTAGATGCAACTAAAGCTTTTGATAGAGTAAACTTACACTTTCTCTTTAATATATTGTCTTTATATGGTTTTCCTCAAGAATTCATTAAAATGATCCAGGTTCTGTATCAGAAAGCTTCTACCACTATACAGGTAAATAAACTTATAACTAACCCTATACTCTTATCCAATGGTACAAGACAAGGATGTCCTCTTTCGCCATACCTATTTAATCTTTATCTAGAACCCCTCCTTCTGTTTATTTCACAAAAACCTTTCATCATATTCCCAGAATCCACAATACAAATCTTATATACTCGGCCTTTGCTGATGACTTAAATATATACTTTCAACTCCCCACTACTGACCTCCCAAAAATACTTAAAGTTATTGATGAGTTCTCGGTCGTTTCAAATTATAATTTAAATTTAAACAAGTCACACATATTTCCCCTCAGTCCTATAGGGCATAAAGAATTGTACTTTCCTATGAGTGAGATCAAAATAAACTACCAGATAATACATCTAGGAATAATATTTACTTCAGACTTCAAAGATATTATAAACAATAACCTACTAACTACATGGACTAGTATTCAAAACGATATGGATAGATAGAAGAACATTAATATATCTATACTGTCAAAAGCTAGTGTTGTCAAGATGATTTTTTTACCAAGAATACTCTTTCAATTAAATGCTACCTTTTCAAATATTCCCCAAAACTTCTTCCTTGCCATGGAAAAAGCTATATCAAGATTCTTATGGTATCCCAAATCTACCAGAATTAAATATGCAAAACTTGTATTCGCCAAAGTTAAGGGAGGATTGGGGTTACCTGATTTTAAGCTTTACTGTAGTATAATTACTGTATACAGACTAATACAAGTAATAAACTATGACTCATATATAAATACTTGGACACCCCAGTAGACCAAAATCTGGTATGAACAGTTGAAATCCCTTGGCTGTAATAACAAATCCTTTCCATTCTTGAATTTAAACCAGGCTAGCATATACACGAAGAATTTACACCCACTAATTAAAAACATGATTCTTACAACACAGAAACTATTTAAATCATTGCAATTAGCTGACGCTTTTGCCCTTATACAACCGTTACACCTAAATCCTAATTTACTAATAAATAATAAACCAGTAAATCTAACAAACTACCGCCCGATAAAAGACTACACAATATGGGATATATACCAATGGAAAGACTCTTAACACGGGGCAAATGAGACTTGAACTCAAACTTCCTATGAAATATAGTATTATCCTTAACCAACTTCATCATCTTATAAATGCTAAATTCTCACAAATACACATTGACTTAAAGAACATAGATTTAGTTAAATTAATACTTGAAAATCTTGCGATTAAAGGGAAAACAATTTCTAGGACTTATAAAATTGTAATGAGTGCAAAACTTCAGAATTCTTTATTATTTTCAAACTATTGGCAAACGAAAAATCAATCACTGACTGAAGAAAATAAGAAACTAGCCATTGAAAATACAATCAAATTAATTCCTTTCAAGAAGCTGTTATATACACAAATTATGGTAAATAACAATCTATATTATACCTTATCTAAATTAAATAAATTCAATCCTAACCTTTCTCCCATATGTCTCCATTGTCCGGATCAAACAGCGGATATTTTACATGTCATGTGGAACTGTACTAAGATACACAACTTATGGTGTTCCTTGAGAGTAAGATTAGAGAAGATGGAATATGAAAAATCAACCCTTACTTGGGAGACAGCTATATTGTACATTAATATCAATCAACTCCCAAAAATATTAAAACATGTTTTTATTACGGTGTGCCCTTATTAAATTCTTCATTACAAAGAATTGGAATGTCATGTCACCAATTACATGGGAACATTTTAGCAATCTTGCTATCAAATATATCTCATCTCACAAATTAATTTATTCAAAAACAAAAAACAAACGCTATTATCAAAAATATTGGGGTTACTTGCTAGATATAATTTTTGACAAATAAAATTTGCCTACAAATTGTCATGAAAAGCTAACCTTTAAATAAGAAATGAATGTAGTATAACCAGTCTTTCTTGCATCTTCTCCCTATTCTTAGTATATGTGTAACTAGATATTTGACTTAAACATACAAATAAATGGTTACATTTCTAGTTTTACTTTTTATATAGACTATCCCCATTCTAACTATCCCTTATGAGACCAAATGAACATAAGAATTCTCATACTTTACTTGACGATGTAGTGACTTCTTGTGTATATATTGTATATATATATATATATATATATATATATATATATATATATATATATGTGTGTGTGTATGTATAATTTTCTCGGAACGAGATTGTTGTTTGTTTTCTTTAGATAGGTATTTGTATTGTTTATTTGTGTTTTTGAGTTACCGTATTGTTGTTATTATTTGAAAATTGAAATAGAGGTTTTGGAAAAAAAAAAAAAAGAAAAAGGCCTCCAAGGAGATCACCAATGCTTGCATGGGACCTCAGCTATGTCTTGGAAAAACTCACTCTGCCTCCTTTTGAGCCAGCTGCTACTGCTGATATAAAGTTTTTATCTTGGAAAACAGCTCTGCTCCTAGCAATAACTTCTGCAAGACGTGTTTCAGAGCTACAGGCACTCATGGCTGTGGAACCTTTTATCATTTTTTATCCAGACAGGGTCTCTCTGAGGACAAACCCAACATTTATGCCTAAGGTGGTGTCCAGTGTGGCTCTCATTCCCTCCGGTACAGCTCTTTTGAGTGTGTGCCTTTAACTCCCAGTGGGTGTGGCTTAAGCCTTTAAAAAAATGAAGCTATCACCTTACAGTTCTAGAAAATACTCATTGAGAGAAGTCAAATATCAGTACAGTTTTGTTTGCCATCACGTATGCTTCAAGACAAAATATCCTGGTACCTTGTAAGTAACATGGTTTTGGAATTATTAATGCAAATATGAACAATCAATGTTTGACGTCTAGAGGAGCAGTAGGACTTAACTGCAGAAAACGCCTGGAGGAGCATTCAGCTGTAATGACTATTCATCTGCCAACTTTTTATCCAAATCCACAGAACAAGGGGGAGATAATTCTGCATTCTTTGGACGTACACAGACAGCTTAGATTCTACTTGGACAGAACCAAAGTTTTCATAAAGACAGAGCAATTACTAGTGGCGTATGCTGCAGGACTACAAGGAAAGGCTATCTCAAAGCAGACTATTTCAAAGTGGATAGGCCACTGCATTCGTTTCTGCTACTTACACCATGGCAAGCCAGTGCCTAAGGGCATTAGGCCACATTCAACCAGAGCTGCAGCCACTTCAGCAGCCTTTCTCAGGGGAGTACCAACCAAGGACATTTTAGAGGCTGCTACTTGGAGTTCAGTGCACACCTTTATAAAGCACTATCACTTACCACTCTACTCTAAATCCAGGGCAGGCTTTGCCACTGCAGTTCTGCAGGGCCTCATAGCCGCTCCTAACGCTGTTTAGCTCCAGCCTCCCAACCATAGCTTTGGGACTCTACCCAAATGTAATGACTGCAACAGTGAAACACAAAGAACATAGTACAGTTGTGTACACTTAACATAAATGTAGATGTTCGAGTGAATTAACTTTGCAGTCCAGGTTACCCACCCGCCATCCCCCTTTTCTTCTGATGGAACTTATCTTTCCTTCTCTGATTTATACAATCTATGTGGTGTATTTGCTTGTAGATGAAGGTAAAGTTTATAGTGGTGCATGTATTTATATATATATATATATATATATAAATTTTGGCTACCCTTTTAGGGGGCACCTGACATCTGGGGCAAGAAAAGCTAAAAAAAATGGCGTCGGCCGCATCTTTTATACCCCTAACGGCCTGACAGCAGGGAAAGGGCGACAGCAGCCGAAGCAGGACCCAAGACTTTGGAATTCAGGCCGACTGAGGGCAACCTGCCAGCAGGATTACCCAAATGTAATGACTGCAACAGTGAATACACTCGAAAATCTACATTTATGGTAAGTGTAGACAACTGTACTTTCCTTTTTCTGTTCTAACCATGCTAGCCACACACAACTTCTAAATATGTACGCTGCTCACAACCGCCTGTGTATGCTTCATGTTTGCACAGTAGTGCGTACTGAAATTTAAGGACAACTTAATACCTTATGTTTTGCGGAACTTGGTTATCTCAGTGATTATGAGTCTTCCTTTGTATCTGATCCAAATGCCGATCACTTAGAATGAAGAAGAATCTGAGTTTATGTAGTGCCTGCCCAAAGTACTCTTTACATGTACAAGTTTTTATGGGATATGTAATGTTCCAAGGCAGAGAGGGAAGTTTACCTTCTCTTTCTGAATAATGTTTTAAATTACTTATACCTGGGCTTCCAAGAGACCTCACAAACACCAGGTAGGTAGAAGGCATCTCATTTTAAAATCCCATCTAACTGTACTCCTCAGCAGCATACCTCTCAGATGTCCCTGATTTTATTGGGTTTTCCTTATTTAGCTTCACTTTTTTTTGCCCTACCTATGGGCAGCTCCTAGCACTGGCTGCTGGGTTACCAAAAAAAAAAAAGAAAGAAACACCATTCAAGTCAAATAGTTGACTTCTTTCTGCCTTAGTTCCTGGTTCTCAGAATTCTGCATATGCACAGAATTCCAGGGAACGCTGATATATATATATATATATATATATATATATATATATATATATATATATATCTGTATGTGTGTGTGTATATGTAGATGCACATATGTGTGTGTGTGTGTGTATGTATATATATATATATATATATATATATATATATATATATATATATATATATATATATATATATATATATACACAGATATAGATACACACACACACACACACACACATATATATATATATATATATATATATATATATATATATATATATATATATATATATATATATATATATATATACACACATCTGGATCTACTACTATTCACTGAAAGCACATTTCACTGAAAGACATTTGACTGTGCACAATTCACTGAAAACACATTTCACTGAAAGTTATATATGGCCTTTTCCCCACTGTAGTGCGACCCTGGAGTTAGTATATATAGTAAGGGGGGCATAGCCCCCCACATAGTTTAAGTATATATTATGTTCAGAGAACAGTAATAAATTGGAATTGCAAGTATCCATGTATATTGTTCAAAATATTTAAAATATGTGGGGGGCTACGCCCCCACACACCCCCCAATGCAATTTAGAAATACTGAAATCCCGAATTTCATTATTTCGAAATTACATAGCCGAAGACACCAAACACCGAAACCTTAAAACTGCGAAATTCAAAATCCTGACGCTACATTACAGATACAGCACACACAAACACATACACACAACCCCCAACTCAAATATAATATCCTACACTACAGATAAGCCCCCCTGCACCCCCCATGTGGGGTGTTGCACCCCCCACACCCCCTACTTATATATACTAACTCCAAGATCACACAGTGAGACACACACAAGCAACTCACTCCCACACATTGTACACACCCTCGCACACACACATCACAGTCAAAACACACACTGACAGACACTAAAGCCCCTAACCAACAGACATACACATACATACATACCCAAACTCACATCTTACCATTCACACACCACAACACCAGAAGCACTAATTCAAAATCTCCGTACTTCTGGATTTTGAATTTCGCTCTTCTGGTTTCCCGGTATTTCAAGACTTTGGTGTTTTAATTTCGAAATACTGAAATTCAGGATTTCAGTATTCCAAAATTAAAAAGGGAACCCATATGTGTATGATAGGCACCTATTATAAAATTTATGTCAGTGGCTTAAAGGAATAAAATCAGGGAGTTAGATCTGGTATTTAGCGCTTTCATTCTTTAATTGATAGCAAGAACTTCTTCAGAATAAAGACACAGAGCAATTAACTCAATAAGTACAGTAGAGCAGGTTAAACTGTAAAAAATAAATGTGAATGCTAGACAATGAATTTACTGATTTTTAAAAATAAGCTAAGCTTCAACCAATTACTGTAAAGGTAATAACAACAAGGTAAATGACGTAAGTGAAGGAGTAAATATGTTAGTTGAACCTGGAGTTAATAATTTCAGTGGGGGTGGTGTAATAACCTGTGAGGTTCTCTTTAAGACAGTCATTGTAAAGCGCATTTAATATTAACATTGTTGTTCATTCCAGGAGCAGTCTCTGCATTCAGTTTTAACTGCTAGCTGAGTTCTCTATATTCTAAGTAAGTATCACAATCACCAAAAAATTCTTGTATTTGTTCTAAAACAAAAAAACTGAAATCCAGAGAAAGTACTACACTATAGGCTATGCTTAGAGAGGACAATATATTCCCTTTGATGACAAACTATGTGTGTGTATATATATATATATATATATATATATATATATATATGTGTGTGTGTGTGTGTGTGTGTGTGTGTGTGTGTGTGTGTGTGTGTGTGTGTGTATGCTTATGTATAAAGCAACTTACTTAGTTCACTTGTCTATTTTCAGAACAACTTGGGAGTAGGCCTGCTCCACCAGTCCATGGAGGCTTTCCTCCTGTTGTTGAGGGTATCAGAGACATAACTTAACAAGTGACTCACTGGACTGCTGCATGAAGCAGCGAACAACCTTGCCTTTTGGCACAGACTGCTTCAGGTGACTGAGACATCCTGATGCTGAAAGTGAAGAGAGTTAACTTTGTTAGTGTGGTGGAACAAATCTGGGAACAAGTGTTTTGTTTCTTATTTATTTATTTTTTAAGCATAGTATTTTGCCAGCATGTAGAAAGGTAAGTACTTAATTCAGGTGTGTGGTTGTGTTTATGTCTGTGTGTTTGTGAGTGTGTGGGGAGGAACGTAGATGCTCTCAACAGTTCCTGATTTTGCAGAATGTCTCTGATGCTTTGCCTTATATTTTGATGTGTTGCTTGTAAAATTTGTGGCTTTTTTGGTAAATTACTGAGGATTGCAGTTACTAAGTAATGATGGCAGACATTCGACTTTCAGATTTAACAACTTTCAGAAAAGCATATTAATGCAGACAGAGCCTGTTATGCTAGTAGGTTAACTATCTCCTGCAGGAGGAATTCCTCTTCCCCACACAACATGGTTTCTGTCCTTCCCACAGCACTAGGTATCAATCAATTTAGTGGCACTCTTCGTATCTCGATACCTCCTAGTTACCACTGGTGTACCGTAAGGCTCTAGCCTTGGTCCTTTTCTCTTCAACAAAATTCAGGCCGACTGCGGGTAGCCTGCCAGCAGGATAACCCAATTGTAATGACTGCAACAGTGAATACACTCAAACATCTACATTTGTGGTAGGTACACAACTGTACTTTTCGAGTTACTTGAGAGTTACTATTAAAAATAGGCCTGACTAATACTGTACCCTATACTTTTTGTTTGGTTTGACTTTTCTCATGTTGGGGAGAGAGGGAATTTATTCCTGTCTTCCTTTTTAAAACTCTAAAATTCTAAAAAATGTAAGGTATGTTTCTGTGGGGGGCAGAAAGTGAAACACATGAAAATTTTACTATATTTCTTCGATTTTTTTTGCCGGTTGCTTGAGTTCTGGTTAACTGAGAGTTTACTGTAATTGCTTTTTTGGCAGCCACCAGAATTAAACTCAGCAAGGCCTTACTATGCCTAGGCAAGTCAGAACTTGTATATTAGCTCAAAAATAATTTCCTTAGTTACACCAGTTTTCTCACTCAGTATTTCTGACAGAAGTCTGCAATGAATTTTTAAAGTCTGCCATCTCATTACAGTCCTAAAAAAACATGTTTCCAATTGCCTCTTTATTCCTACCTGAGAAAAAATATTTATTAATTAATTTATTTTGATGCAGCCAAACATGCTTCTGAGGCATTTAGTCAGTCATCCAAGTGGCTGTAATTGATTGTTGTGTGTATATATATATATATATATATATATATATATATATATATATATATATATATATATATATATATATATATATATATATATATATATACATATACACACACACACACATATATATATATATATATATATATATATATATATATATATAAATATATGTGTATGTGTGTGTGAGTGTGTGTGTGTGTGTGTATGTATATGTATGTATGGTTGATGTTGGTTTTGTTGAATATTTTTTCCCCAACAGAATAAAAACTGGATTGTGTGATCAACAATTAGCTGGTTGCACATACAGGCTTTTAATTCTGTGCAAGATTGCAGTACAACTTGACTAAGAAAATTTGCCCTTTTCTCACTGTAGTGCAATGCTGAGTTAGTATATATAATTAGGAGGAGGTGTTGGATGCAGGGGGGCTTGCCCCCCAGGAAAAAAAAAAACAGCTTAAGATTTTTTTAATACGTTAAGTTCCAAGTATTTCTGTTTGATAACTTGTGATTCATTGTTTTCCTTTGTCGACCATGTAGATATGGATAGGTTAATATGTGATTACTCGGCTACTGACCACATGAAGACTTTTAAGCCTAGCCATGCTTCCCAAATATATCTGACTAGTTTTGATACTAAACAAGTAAAATAGAAGTCACTGGAGCCATGAGCAGCTGGTAATGAAGTGGTTTATTAGACTCAAACAACTTTTAAAACCATTAATTATGGTTTTAAAAGTTGTTTGAGTCTAATGTGGTTTTAAAAGTTGCTGGAGTCTAATAAGCTGTTTTAAAAGTTGTTTGAGTCTAATACAGCGATTTTAAAAGTTGTTCGAGTCTAGTAAACCACTTCATTACCAGCTGCTTGTGGTTCCAGTGACTTCTTTTGTACTTGTTTGTTTTTATTTTTATAGTGACTGGATTTATTTGCATACTGGCTGTATTTTTCTGCCTCGGTTATTTTAAGGATGTTCTTTGTGTTTCACTGTTGCAGTCATTACATTTGGGTCGGCCTGATTAACAAAGTCTTGGGTCCTGCGTCGGTTGCTGTCCCTTCTTCCATGACATCAGGTCGTCAGGGGTATAAAACATGCATCCGATGCCATTACATCAGCCTTTCTTGCCGTGCGGTGCCCGAAGCAGAAGCAGTTCGCAAGTGCCAGTCGGCCGACTCCTGAAATTTTTGTTTTCGAGTTTCAGAACCGAAGTCTTCAACTTAAAGCTAAGTACCCCGTTGGGGAAACTTTTTCTTGTTCCTTACCGATGTCAGTAAAAGTTAATAATTGCATTACTTGTGGAAAGCAAATACCTCACAAAGATTTTTATTGGTACTGTATTCCTTGCCTAGGCCCTGACCACGACGTACCTTGCTGTCAGTTTTGTGCTTTATTTAATCAGCGCACTATCCGTCGTCGGTACATTTTTGCCTCTAATTATTTCGGTTCTCGGTTTAATTATCCAGAAATGTTGTCGATTAGCCATCCGACTACTGGGATTCTGAAAAAACGCAAAGATAAAGACAGAGACAGGCCGCCGAGGTCCAAAACTGCCGACGACGCTTCTCCTAAGCCAGTTGCCAGTTCGCCGGTACTCAGTGAGGTGCTTTCACAGCCCCTGATACCTGCTACTTCTGATTCGCATGCCTCTACTGAGACCCATTCGGAGTCCGATATGCCGCGAGATGCTTCACCTATGAAACCCCCAGATGTCTCTACCTTGGATAGGTCCGGAGCCGCTGTGCAGGCACTGGCTTCTAAGGGTGTAGTCAGGCCTACAGACTTGCATATTAAGCAGACTCCACCTTCATTACTAAGGCCTAAATCTCGATCTGTGTCTAAAAAAACAACGCCCAGGCCACATGGTCAGGCTCCTATGCCTAAAAAACAAATGATCAAAATCGCTGAAGATCTAATTACTCTAATCAGGGGTAGTCAACCCCCCCCCCCCCAAGTGGCCTAGGGCTGAGCTTGATTATGAATCTTCTGATCAGATTTCTGTTTCTTCTGACTCTTCTAATGACCTGGATTTGTCCATACCTACTTATGAGGATTCTGATGCAGAGGATTCCATTTACTCTGCTTCCCCTCCTGAGGATTTTTCTTTTGGGGAAACTTTACATACCTTAAGGGAGCATTTCCACTGGGAAAGTCAGGAATTTTCTGATTTAAAAAAGAGGCTTAGGGATTTCCTTCTTCTATCTCAGCATAGGCTTTTGGCTTTACCTCCTGTACTAGACATTGTTGATTATGTGTTTTCGGAATCCAGTATGGTCCCTGATTCCCTGCCTCCGGCTCCTAGTAAACCTGACAGATACTACAGGGTTCCTGAGTCCAACAAGTTCCTTTTCAAAAATCCTGTTGCAGATCCAGAAACCATTTCTCAGGGGCCCAGGGGCATTAAGGCTTCTACTGCTAAAAATCCTACCCCTTCTGATAGAGACTCCAGGGTGCTGGATAGATGGGGTAAGAAGGTTTATACTTCTGCAACCTTGGCAATCAGGGCTTTAAACTGCCAATTTCATATGTTAAAATATCAACAGCATGCTATTGGATTGCTTAAACAGAAAATGATGTTGATTCCTGACTGTGTGGAAAATAAAGATTTTACAGGATTTTTTGCATTCTGCTGAACAAGTTGGAAAACATACTTTGCAGTGTGGTTTTGATTCTTTAGAGGCCTCATAGGGCTGCTGTTACTGGGTCTGTGCTTAGAAGGCATGCTTGGCTTAAGGAGCAATCTTTGCCTGATCATGTTAAAGCAAAATTGTTGGATGCTCCTTTAAATCAGGCCCGCTTGTTTGGCAGTAAGGCTGAAGAAGTTCTAAAAAAGATGGATGATAAAGCTAAATCTATGCAAACTGTTAAAGATTTTGTACAAGTGCAACCTCCAACATTTAGTAGGCACTGGCCTACTAAGAATTGGTCTTTTCCAGCTCCTTCCAGAACCTCTCAAGCCAAACCCAGACACATCAAAAGCACCAGGTTTCAGTCCCAGGGGACTCTCAGAACTAAGCAATGGGGGGGGGCCTCCACTTCCAAATCTGGAAATAACAAGACACCCCCCTATGGTAAACAATCTCAATTACTTCCTTTTAAAATTACCAAGCACTTACTTTTTAGTCACCTCTTTGGAGGGAAAGACTGCTCTTCATGCAAAGAACTGGGAATTCATAACCCAGGACAAATGGGTTTTAAATATAGTGTCCCAGGGATACAGATTTCATTTCCACACGTTGCCAACACCAAACAGGTGGCCAGACCTGCCCCCAAATCAGTGGGCAGAGGCTCAAAAACAAGTACTTTCCCTCTTAAACATGGGGACTATTCAACCAGTACCAGAAGAGGAAAAGGGACAAGGTTTCTATTCTAGGCTTTTTCTGGTACGCAGAAAAGACAAATCATGGCGTCCAATTCTGGACCTGTCTACTCTAAACACCTTTCTGGACATTCCACAATTCAAGATGCTGACTCTTCACCAGTTACTTCCTGTGCTAGGCAAAGATGCCTGGTTGGCAACTCAAGATTTAAAAGAAGCATACCTGCACATCCCAATCAGGGAATCTTGCAGAAGATACCTACGTTTCAAAGCAGGCTGCTTGCATCATCAGTTCTCTGCACTGCCCTTTGGCTTGTCTACTGCGCCCAGGGTATTCACAAAGTGCCTTGCTCCAGTTATTGCATTTTGCAGGTAAAGAAATATTCAAATATATCCATATCTGGACGATTGTCTAATTCAGGCAGAAAACCAGGGAATACTTCTAAATCATCTGGCGTTTGTAAAAAGGGGTCTAATTTGTCTGGGGTACACCATAAACGAAAAGAAATCACAACTGGTACCCTCTCAACAGATTACATTCGTGGGTGCAAGCTTGAGTACAACTGCCCAGATGACTTTCCCCACGCCAGAGAAGCAAATTCAATTGGTAACTTACTCCAAACAAGTGGCCACAAAAATCCTGCTATCTGCAAGATAAATACTGCAAGCCTTGGGGTTCATGGCTTCCTGCATTCTTTTAATTCCATATGCAAGACTGCATATGAGGAAACTACAGTGGTACTTAAAAAGTCTATGGAGTCAACATTGTCACAGCCTGGAAACAATGATTCCTATCATACCTTGCCTACACCCGGAATTCCTATGGTGGGCAGAGGCCTGCCACCAAAACAAGGGACTTCCATTCACACTACCCCCTGACAACCAAACCCTAACTACAGATGCATCAGACTATGCATGGGGGGCTCACCTGGCAGGAAAGTGCATTCAGGGCAAATGTAACCCAAATCAAATGCACCTACATATCAATCAAAAAGAAATGTGAGCTGTACAGAATGCTCTGACAGCCTTCAAGGACTACATTCTTCCAGGACAACTAATGGCAAAGACGAACAACACCACGGTTATGTGGTACATAAACAAGCAGGGAGGTACACATTCTTACCCCCTCCGCAGACTAGACATGGCATTGTGGAACACAGGCTTGAGCTACCAGGTACACCTACAAGCTCAATTCCTGCCAGGAAAATTGAATACACTGGCAGACGGACTAAGCAGAAATCTCATGGACCCACACGAGTGGAAACTGGAACCATGGATTTTCAACATGTTGACAAGCAAATGGGGGATCCCAGACATAGATCTATTTGCCTCCCCTGAGAACTACCAGTTGGACAAGTTTTGCACAAGGACTCCCCACAAAGAAGCCTGGAAAGTGGATACTCTGTCCTTCAGCTGGAAAAACCTATCAGTCTACGCCTTTCCCCCTTTACCTCTGCTCTCCAAAGTTCTGCTAAAAGTCAAACAGGACAAACCAAGAATGATTTTGAGTGCTCCAGACTGGCCACGCCAACACTGGTACTCACTCCTGCGCATTGTCACAAATCTCTCCATGGCACCTGCCTCAGACCCCTTCCTTGCTCTCTCAGCAGTAGAACCAAATTCTGCACCCTCAGCTTCCAACGTTGAACCTTGCAGCCTGGCTAATTACTTAAATTCACCCTTATCATCCCTCAGCAAACCTGTGATGGATGTCATCTTGGAGTCGAGAAGACCTAGTACTAGAAAATCTTATGCTGACAAATGGAAAATATTCTGTGCCTGGAACTAATCTTTAGGGATGAGCACAGCAGCACTAAATTTACCTCAGATTTTGCAATACTTAACTGAGATGCTTCTCAAGGGCCCTGTCTTTTTCCTCTATTAAAATCCACGCTTCAGCTATTTCAGCTCACTGTAACACAGAACCACACCTCTTCTCTCATCCCCTGCTCAAGCAGTATCTCAGAGGGGCAAAAAACTTGAGACCACCCAGGAGAGCTCCTACCCCTGCCTGGGACCTTAACTTTGTTTTGGAAAAGCTCACTTTACCTCCTTTCGAGCCATCTGCTACTGCAGACTTAAAATTTCTTTCTTGGAAAACAGCCTTCCTTTTAGCAATCACTTCAGCTAGAAGGATATCTGAATTACAGGCCCTTATGGCAGTGGAGCCTTTCATCATCTTTCATGCTGACAGGGTATCTCTGAGGACCAATCCATCCTTCATGCCCAAGGTGGTTTCCAGTGTGGCTCTTAATCAGTCCATTCATTTGCCAACCTTCTTTCCCAATCCACAGAACAAAGGGGAATGGATTCTGCATTCCTTAGATGTGCACATACAACTTAGATTCTACTTGGACAGGACTAAATCTCGAAGAAAATCTGAACAATTGCTGGTAGCATTTGCTGCAGGGGCAGAGGGGAAGGCTATTTTAAAACAAACCATTTCTAAATGGATAAGCCATTGCATTCATTTCTGCTATAAGCACCATGGAAAACCTATCCCCCAGGGGATCAGATCTCACTCCACCAGGGCTGCATCTACTTCTGCAGCCTTTCTCAGAGGTGTTCCACCAGGGATATTCAAGAAGCTGCTACCTGGAGTTCTGTACATATTTTCACCAAGCATCATCATTTACCAATTTTCTTTAAATCCAGAGCTGGCTTTGCCACTGCTGTCTTGCAGGGCCGTATAGCTGGCCCTAATGCTGTATAAACTCCTCCTCCCAACCATAGCTTTGGGAATCTACTCAAATGTAATGACTGCAACAGTGAAACACGAAGTACACAGTTGTGTACACTTACCATAAATGTAGATGTTCGAGTGTATTCACTGTTGCAGTCCTGATTACCCTCCCTCCAGCCCCCTACTTCTCTGGCTATACCTCTACTTTCTTTTACTATGCTTAAAAGCCTTTTTGGTGTATTTGCTTTTGGTTGGAGGTATATTTTTGTGTTTTTAATTTTATTTGCTCCCCATTAGGGGGGCACCTGACATCTGGGGCAAGAAAAACTTATGTAATGGCGTCAGATGCATGTTTTATACCCCTGACAACCTGACGTCATGGAAGTAGGGACAGCAACCGACGCAGGACCCAAGACTTTGTTAATCAGGCCGACTGAGGGCAACCTGCCAGCAGATTACCCAAATGTAATGACTGCAACAGTGAATACATTCGAACATCTACATTTATGGTAAGTGTACACAACTGTACTGTATATGTAGGCTTGGTCAAGTATTTACAGGCTGCATCTATCTAGTAGAGATATAGGTTCCAGACCAGGGTTAAATATCCAATTCCCCATCCTCTGGTCCAAGTTATGCTTGAATTGGGTTAGGGAGGAACTCTGCTTCACATGGATGGGAAACCTCTTTCAGAAAAGGGGTAGCCTCTGAGACACATACCTGCTCCTCTAGCATGTCCTGTTTATGTTGCTGATGAGGTTTACTTCCCTGTATTAGGTAATTATGATGATATTTGTTTCGTAGATATGTGACAGGTCGATCAGAGTGGGATCAGAGGATGCTTTGTTGGCCGAGCATAGATCACCTCTCAGCAGTCTGTAGGAGACCGAGTACAGGGATAGGGCTTTGAGATGGTGTGCGTAGGACACATTGTTTGTTTATTTACACCTTGTATTCTTTTTGTTTGGGACCTCTGTGGATGCTGTAGTTGTTGAACATACCTTGTCAGGTACATACCAAAGGAGTTGTTGTACTAAATGATTGTGTTGATGAGGGCTGAGTACAATGACGTCCTTGGACCTAGATGCCATAGCCTTCCTTGTAAGTTTCACAACGTAGAATAATTTCCTTATTACCCCAGACACATAATGGTCAAAGGTCAGTTTACTGTGTGTATGTGTTCCCAAATCTCTAACCACTGGGTCTGCTCTTGGGTTGTGTTATTAATATGGTAGTTTCCAGGGGTAGATGACTTTCTAAAGGATGCTGTTATGCATTTCTTTGCAGTGAGTTTTAGAATGTGGCTCTGGCACTAGTTATCAATCTGTGTCAGGCCTTTTTGGAGGCTATTTTAAGCTTTTGCGTGTTTAATAACTGCATCTAGTTTGCAGTCATCTGCAAACCTGGTCAGGCAGAGGCCCTATATGCTGACCTTGACTTCAGAGAAATAGTTGCCAAAAAAGGAGAGGCCCCAGCATTGAGCCTTGATGGACTCCTCTAGTGACTTGCCTTTTTGTAGAGGTGGACTCCCCTGTCCTAACTACTTGTGCACTATCTTTGAGCCAGCTGGCTATTCAGCGGGTGACATAGGGATTTATACCTAATTCTGTGATTTTTGTTTTCATTTTCCAAGTGGGGAATTGTGTCAAATGCTTTGGCCAGGACAAGGTAGGCACTATGCACCATTTTGCCCTCATCCATTTCTTTGGTGACCTTCTCGAAATGTCCACCAGTTAATGGTTGAGGATATTCCTGAGTAGTATCTGGGGGAGAGGGGAACAAAACTGGGAGTTAAATTTGTCAGCCAGTAGAGTTGCTGTATCTTCTGGCTACTAGTAAAGGTGGATTTGTTTACAATTAATTTGTCAAATTGGTGTGTACAGACACTGATTTTGCAGACAAAGCTGAAGAATGCCTTGTGATTGTCCTTGGTCTGGAAGATTCTTTTTACCTCAGAGTTGGCTTTCATAAACTTGATTAGCTGTCTTGAGTTGCTTGTTTTGATTGTTGAGGGGTTTTTTTGCTTGCTGGACATTGCACTTCTGATTTTTGCTTTGATTTTCTTCCTTTTTGTTGTACAGTCTTTAGATGTTAGGATTCCATCAGGTTGACCTTTTTTTTTTTTTTAGTTTGTCTTGTACTTATTCCAGTTAGATACAGCCATCTCTGTGCAGCCAGTAGCATGATTTACAGGGATTTTGTGAAGAATTCCACATAGACAGTGGTGTACTTAGGGTTTGGGAGGACTTGACATTTTGCTAGGGTGTCACTTAATAGTAGGAACTTTGCCTTAAAATATTTCCTAAAAGTTCTAGGGTTAGCTGGGATCTTGGGATTTATTTTTATTTCAAAGGAGACAGCTTTTTGATCTAACTTGACCAGTGAGGACATTAAACAGGGGTGGTGCAGTGTTTTCTTATGTTTGTGAAGACCAGGTCAAGGATGTTAGCACCCTAGTAGATTTACAGATTAACTGGTTCAGGGTATTTGTGTTTACCAACTCCAGGAATCTCTGTGCCTGTATGTGCCTTCTGTGGAAGGTTGGGCGCCGGGCTGGCAACTTGACACTGTAAAACTCCACTGCCAATCATGAGCGGACAGGTGATCCACTGTGGCGACCCCTAACCGGGACAAGCTGAAAGAAGAAGAAGAAGAAGAAGGAATCTCAAATGCATCAAACTGTTAAACCAGCCTTGAGGTGTGTTTGTTTTTTGATGTAAACTGAGACATTTCCAGTTTTTGTCCCTTTCTCTGTGCTAGCTGGTCTAAATGTGTGAAAGACATCCGTGGCTTTAAACTTGTCTCTGTAACTTTACAAACGTCTACATTTTCCAGAGTGAGAAGAACTTCAAAGGAGTGGAGTTTCAGCCTCTCATGTATATATCTATTTGAATCTATGTACCTACCCTCTCTCTCTCTCTCTATGTGTATATATATATATATATATATATATATATATATATTTTTTTTTTTTCTTCATAACGTCGATGTCACAGAATGTGGAATTTCATATGGTCGAGACCATATGATCGAAATTCGGAAGCACTGAAAAATACAGAAATGGGAAAAAAAACTACTTTTTTGCAAGGGGCAAGCCTCCCCCTTTCCCTCTCCACACCCCCTGATAATCAAATATTCCAACTCCAAGGTCACATTACAGTGGGGAAAAGGGCAAATTCCCCGATCCCCACTGTACCACCTTCTCTGATGTTGCAAAGCAATGATCGAATGATCTTGACTATATGAAGTTCAGCATTCTGAAATGTTGATAAACTGAATGGGACTATGTGGTCAACCTAGTGTGTGTGTGTGTGTGTGTGTGTGTGTGTGTGTGTGTGTATATATATATATATATATATATATAATATATATATATATATATATATATATATATATATATATATATATATATATGTATGTATATATGGGTTCCCTTCAGAATTTCGAAGCTCAAAACTTTGAATTTCATATGTTCAAAAATCATATGTTTGAAGTTTCAAAACTTCAAAATCCTGAATGGAGATCGGCATACAGCAAGGACCAGGAGATTTACCTTGTCCTCACTGTAGTGCGATCTTGGAGTTGGTATATTTAAGTTGCGGTGTGTGTGTGGGGCGCAGCCCCCCCCCCCACATGGGGGGTGCAGGGGGGCTTGCTTTACTTGTTTTACTGTGTTGGGTGGTGTTTCGAGGGGGTTCACAATTTCGAGATTCCAAGATCTCGAGATTTTGAGCTCGATAGTCTGAAACTCGAGATTTTGGAATTTCAATTTTTATGTAGAGTAGATGGACTCAGTTGTCCATTTGGTCTGTTTCTTGTAAAGCTTGCATTTTTTTCTGGCATATCAATGAGGATTGCAGTCATGATGACAGACATTAGAGTTTCAGACCTAGCCTTCAGTCAAACATCTGCATTGTACTCAATAAGTGGATGTCTTGGCAGGATGTGCTGATAGCTGATCATTGGCAGATGTCTCAAGAGTATTGTCGCCATCTAACAGCAGTCAGTTGTCGTATTGAGTTATGTGTGGTAAAGTCTTTGTAAAAGCAATAGATTTCTCTGATTCTGGGCATTCGTATGTCATTATTTTTTTTAGATTTTTCCTTGAGTGACAGGAAGTTGAAATGTGTATGATGAAGGAGTTTACATTGGATTGTGCTGTTCTCCTGTTCTCTGGCAGTGGTATTTCTTTGTGTTATTTATGTATTTATTAATTCTTTTAATCACATTTAAGGTGTACAGTCACAGTCATACAGGTGGCTGTATTTTATGGTCACATTTGTGTGTGTCTGTATGGTAGAGGTTAAAATAACTTATTTTGCTCATTTATTTTTATTTAATTATATTCCGATATATGAAGTATATAACACCAATAAATATAGCTTTAATTGCTGTGCACAGGGATAGTAGTCTGTGTATGAAAACTGCTGACACTGTTGTCATTTGTTCAAGATGAATAATTATTCTGGCTTATACAGCTGATCATTGGCAGATGTCTTACTGAGTACTGTCACCATCTAACAGCACCTGGTTCTTACACTGAGGTTTGTGTGATAGCATCTGATCACTGGCAGTGTTGCATACAGTAGTACAGCCATCTAACACTGCTTGGTTCTACCATTAAGTTTTTCACTGATGATTCCTTTTGTGTTAAGTCTTTATGTACCCTTGTCTCTGTGCAGATTTTATCAATGTGGCTGTGGCCGTCTGTGCTTTTTTCTTTCATCGAAATCTAACACTAGAGGGGTACATAAAAGATTATAGGTTCATAGGTTGGTACTAGGCTATTGGACATAGGGCCTATACAAGCCTAGCCATAACAATTCCTTGGCTATTTCTTCCCACAATATTTACTTCCCTGGACCCCTGTCTAGCAGGGCGACTGACATGATCCCTGGGGTGAATTTCCTATCTTTGTGGAGGGATTAGAAGGTAAGGCAGTATTCTCAGATATGATCGACTTGTATATCCTTGCATTTATCTTCTGAGTTTATTGGAGAACTACTGATTTGTTAGTTTTGAACATGAAGCTTTAGATACAACTTTTTTTTCCTTTTGGGGGGGGGGGGGGGGGAGACACAGTATATTTCCTTACTCATGATTTTTTTTATTGAGACCATCATTAAATCAAAAGGTTGTACAAAAGTTTTAAGGTGCACCTCACAGCATCCAGAACTCTATGATTTCTGGAGACCTGGTGGCCTCCAGATCCCTAGCATAATTCATTTACTCCCTTCAGACTTAATTACAGTAGTGTCTGAGCAATTTGGGGTGTTTTAAAAGCATAAGTGTGGGGGTGTATATTAAAAAGTAAGACTACGTGTGAAAAAGCAAGAAAGGGTAATCTATGTGGATAGTATCGGGCCAGGATGAAGGCAGAGCAGGGGAGGGCACTGGGGAAGTGCAGGGAGAAGAAGTGGCCGGGGTTGGTGCATGGAATCCATTTTGCATAAAGTTGGCCATGTTTTTGCAGCCAGACATCTAAGGTATATACTGTATAGTCAGTAAAGTTGCTGTAATGAGTGGATATGTACTGAGCTTGTATGGGGACAAAAGTGAATGAGTTCATCTGTTGTTTGATTACAGGTAATAGTCGTTGAAGTGCTGCAATAGAGCCCCATGACACTGCATTTAACTCCACCCGTTTAGTTGCTGTCTGCAGCCCCCCGATTTGAAGTCACCAGCTGCCACTTCCTGTCCCTTATAAAATTGTTGATTTTCTTGTAAATCTCTGTGGTTTAAAGTATGTCAGTAATTCTAGACATTAGAGATTTATACTTCTTATTGTTCAGAAAGTGCATGTTGCTTCAACCCTGTTGTGCTGTTAACCTTTTAAGTGAGTTAGACTAATATTTAAAACTTGTTCCTGATTTTGGGCCTATGTCTTCCCATTATATTTGGCTTTCTCCATGATTCTTAAGCAAAGAAGTTGAAAGCTGTGTTTGTTTATACAGACATATTCTTTATCTTTCATTTTAATGCCAGTGTTGCATATGTAACCGCAGTCCTGATCTTTATCTAGAACCTGTGACCTTATGGATTAGAAGCAGATTTTGCTGCCTGCTATTTCAGTTTGACATGAGGGGACTGGAATGAAAAATGGAAGGGAGAACTGCGAGCATAGTCACCATGTAGAGGTAGGCAGTTAAGGAAATTTGTACTGCATAAACTTTTCAGCATTATACCTGTAAGAAATAAGCCAGAAGATCTTGCACAGAAGCATATGAACATGTTCCTAAAATGATAGTCACATTTCATTCGGTTTTAATCATGTACAGGCTCTGCTTTTCATTTTTACATTGTTTCACTTTTCATGTGGTCTGTTTTGAATTTTCTTAATCCATACTTGTGATTAATTCTTGGCAATTCTTGTAACATCATCTGTTTAGTTTCGCAAGTTACTCAGTGTTTTCATTGGACATTCTTCTAGAACAGTTGCAGCCAGAAAGAGTTCAGGCTGAATCCAGTAAGAATGTTCTTCGTTCCTGGAATTTTTTTCTTATCTCATAGAGGTACAGAGAGTTTATACAATATATACATATATAGTATCTTGTAGTAATTTTTGGCCTAAAGGCTGAACTTTTTCTAATAATTTTTGATTGGATTGAAGTTCTGCATAAGTTCATTTTATGATATTTTAGAGTGCTGTTTTTCAAAGCTTAGTGTGCATTCTTCTGTCACATACTTTTGTTTTTTTTATGTAAATTTAAGTCTTACACCAGTGAGATGTTGGGTAAGAGGAATAATCTGTAATTACATGTTTGAAATGTGTCCCATTGAACTTTTCATCCACACGTACTGCTTAAACTGAGTATAATGTAATTGAATTTGTAACAACAGCTGCCAGGGTTACTGGAAATGGGTGGATATTTCCAGTACAGCTTTATTCCCACCACTGTTAAACTTTAAAAACTTTAATGTCATTCTTGGTGGCCCTGCATGTTGTACACTTTCTTTTGATGCCCAGTAGATTAGATAGCTGTGGGCTCTATCCTTGTACTAAGCACTTGGATTTGTGTTCCAGTACTGACAGTGCAATGCAGCATAGGGGGAACAACTGTGCACTTCTCAGGAGCACCTCCTTCAGATGAGATGTAAAACCATATCTGTCCCAAGTTGCTGGTAGCGTTCATGTATGCTATAGCTCCATGGTACTTCTGAGAATGAGTAGGGGAATTTCTCTGGTCACCAGGCTAACACCCCCCCCCCCCCCCCACACACACACACACACACGCACACAAAGTTGGTGTAAGTACCACCACAGTTGTCCCTTAAAAGTATGCCACAGGCTGCATTGTACAGACCTTGCAAGCAAAATTTAGTAAATAAATTAGGTAAGAGTTAAGGGTATAGTACTTACAGTCTCATAAGCTTGTGCATTTTCTACTTTCTTTTTTTCTTTGATGGTTCAGAAGTCCATCTGAATGTTAGTACTATCTGGTAATCCTGTTTCAGTTAACTTTTTTTGACTAGTGCAGTACCTGTTACTGGAAGTCATTGGAAGTTACAGATGAATGTTACTTTGAGTTCCCAAAGCAGCTAACTCCTGCCCTTACTTTGATTTTAGAATGTATTTGTTCAATATGCATGCTAACCCTCCGCTTCTGTTTCCTAGTTCCACGTACGTCCCTTTTTCTTTCAGTAATCACCAGTGAAAACTGGAGTACTGTAGTGCAGAAGCGTAAGTGTTCATTCTAAGGATCATTGCTGCAGAACCTGCAAGTAAACTTCTGTCTCTTGGTCAGATTTCTAGAACAGTGTGTCCTTCCAGGGACTGGGTTACTATGCCCTTGAGGAACTCAGCTGTAAATGAGAGAGTAACACATGGTATCTTCATCTCTCTTTTTTGGTACTGAAGATTATGTTTCTTGTTTATTGTACATATCTACTGAGCTTCTGTGCAAAGATTTTAGAGCATTTGCACTGGTAAACACCCTTTTATGTTCTTATTTTTTTCTCTTGTTTGCTCTGTAGCCTGCTATGTGTTACAGTTCTGAATCTGTGTATTTTGCAGCGTAACATGGCATCCCTGGAAACAGTCAGTAAATTAATATATAGGTGACAAATTCCGACTAAAGTTCATCACCACCATCTTTGTGTATTTTGTTTGGGTGAAGCCATGTTTGTAGTTGAGAGCACTGCAGAATTTTCAGTAAAAAGATTCTGCTTAGAAGGGCTGAAAGCTTCAGAGAATTTCCACCCTTAGGGCGGCCATGGTGGTGCAGCGGTTAGCGTTGCCGCCTCACAGCAAGAGGTTCTCCGGTTCGATTCTCGGCTGGGGTGCCTTCTGTGCGGAGTCTGCATGTCCTCCCTGTGGTCGCGTGGGTTTCCTCCGGGTGCTCCGGTTTCCTCCCGCAGCCCAAAGACATGCAGTAGGTGAATTGGACACTCTAAATTGGCCCTAGGTGTGAGTGTGTGCGTGTGTGTGCCTTCTGTGGAAGGTTGGTCACCGGGCTGGCAACTCGACACCATAAAACTCCACTGCCAATCATGAGCAGACAGATGATCTGCTGTGGCGACCCCCGACCGGGAAAAAGCTGAAAGAAGAAGAAGAAGGAGAAGATGTCTGGTCACCCTTATTGAGATCTTCCCTTTGCTGCTACACAGCTGTTGTTTGATCCTTACATCCCAGAGAAAGAAATATCATGAGAGGATGCACAAGCTAAAAAGGCTAGAGATTCTTAGGAAAAGCTGTAACGTTAAAGAAGCAGGCAATATGTATGAGACCTTAGTGAGACAATTCTGAGGATGCAAGGTCATGTGAAGCTCAGAACTGTCCCTCTGAGACATGCAGTCTTGCTCATTCTTCTATCCCACTTGCACCCAACTCTCCAAAGGCAGACAGTGGGCTTCCCGCCTTAGACTATAGCCAGATCTCTGATCAGCTGGTTGTTGCATTATAGCCAGTTGCCGTCAGGATCTCCTTCATTGGTGACCATGTCATAAGTCACTTTTTTGGCTGCAGAACAACTTGTCCTCAGGATCTCCACTGACTTTCCATCAGACGGCTGAGCTCCATGCTTAGTCTTCTTTCCCTGGTCTTTGTCCAGCCACTTTCCCAGTACCTAAAGCCTGGGCACTGTTACCCCCAAATATTGAGTAGACAGACATCAATGGAAATCCCAGCATACTCTTTTGATTTTCAGCAGTTTTTGTAGAATGTGTATCAACTTGGAAGAGTGCTGTCCAGTCCATAGTATTAGTCCCTTCCACCTTTGGTGTGGTTGCCATGCAGAAAAGAGAGTGAGCTCTCACCAGTACTGTCCACTGACTCTGAACAAGGGAAGGAAGGAAGATTGCCTGGAAGTCAAGTGGACTTGAACAGTGACTGTACTTTTCAGTACCAGAAAAAGAGCTAAAGATAGTATGGGTTACTCATCATTTATAGAAGTCCTCCTAGATCTGTGACATGGACAAAGAAATGACATTTATCATTCCTTGCTTTTGGAAAAATATGAAACTTTACATAGAACAATTCAAATAAGAAATGAAGGAAATGTCTACAGCACAGAAAAGTACTTTGAGCTTTTGTGGATGTTCATCATGTTACCCTGCTGCAGTCATCACAGTTGGGTTATCCTGTCGTCAGGCGGTCCCGCAGTTGGCCGGAATGCCAAAGTCTTGGTCCGGCGTCGGTTGCTGTCGCTTCTTCCCTGATGTCAGTGCGCCAGGGGATATATAATGCATCCGACGCCATTTTCTTTAGTCTTTCTTGCCGCGCGGTGCCCAAAGCAGAAGCAGTTCGCAAGTGCCGGTCAGCCGACTCCTGAGATTTTCGAAGTCGAATTTCAGAGCCGAAGTCTTCAATAAAGCTAAGTACCCCGTTGGGGAAACTTTTCTTGCCTTAGACCGATGTCAGAAAAAGTTAACAATTGTATTTCTTGTGGGAAGCAAATACCTCATAATGATTTTCATTCTTACTGCATACCTTGCCTAGGCCCAGACCACGACGTCACTGGTTGTCGTTTTTGTGCTAGGTTTAATAAGCGTACTATAAAAAGACGCTTTGATTTCGCACGACACTACTTCTGTAGAAAATTTAACTACACAATGCCGTCGGAGCAACCGACTACCGGCGTGCACAAAAAACGCAAGGATAAGGATAGGCGGCCTAGACCCAAGCCAGACTCCGAGGCCTCGGCTGGACCGGTCTCCGGTTAGGCTCCGACGCAGCCCCTGACTACCGCAGATTTGGAACCCGAGACCGCTTCGGAGCCTTTGGCGGAGAGTACTAGGCCGACGCAGCCATTTTGTTTAGCCCCTACCGACGACACTGCAGAAAGAGATGTCGGTGCTGCAGAAACACCTTCGGTTTCTGAAGGCGTCTTCAGACCGACGACGCTCACCATAAAAACGTATCCTAAGCTTAAGACTCCTATTAAACCTAAAAAGACTGCACTTCAGTCTCCAGTTCAAGGCCCCATGCCTAAGAAACAGATGCTTAAAATGGCTGAAGATTTGATCTCTTTAATCAGGGGTTCCCAACCCCCACCCGACAAAAGGCCTAGACAAGAGGAAGATTATGCCTCCTCTGATCAAGTGTCTTATTTCCTCAGGCTCCTCTGAGGACCAAGATTACTCCTTCTCCCCTTATGAAGATTCTGATACTGAGGATTCTATTCCCTCAGCTTCTCCTCCTGAAGACTACTCCTATGGGGAAACTTTACACACTATGAGGGAACATTTTCACTGGGAAGGTCAGGACTACTCTGACTCAAAGAAAAGGCTCGGAGAGTTTCTTTTACTCCCCCAGCACAGACCACTTGCCATCCTCCCAGTTTTAAAAGCAAATAGGCGAAAACCTCTCCTTAGCTCGAACAGGACCAAATATGTAATCCACCAAACACTTCTTTTGGATAAAAAGAAATACTTTATTCACACGATCCACACAGTCCACATAAAACGAACTCCAATTGGAATAACACTCTCCTGGTTAAGCGCTTTCATCTGAAGGACTCAGATTTCATCAGAACCAAGAACAAACATTTTAACATCTTTTTATCTATGAAAGTGGCGCCAAAAAATACATTGTCTAATTGCCTTCTTAAAGGTACATGTATACTAATGATTAAATACCTTCTTTATCAAAACAGGAATGTTCATAAAGTGCTAGTGCAGAGAAATACAAAATGCATATAAAATACTTGTGAATACATGTTTGAAAAACTATACTGTGCATACAACAAATATAAAATTACATTATTTTAAAAATCTTGTTATAAATAATTAAAAACTCATAAATTTAGATATCTTTAAAATAAATATTGTAGGAACTAAATGCTATATTTGAGTCCTAACAATGGAATTTACCATACTATAGTCAAATGTAACTACCCTTAAGTGCATTGCAGGAATAAAAACAATGAATGAATAAATAAATAGGACAGAAACCTAATAATTAATTTGAAGTCCTATCCATATTTAAAAAAGGCTTTATACTTATGAAATCATTTAACCCAGGTGCAGTGGTGGCATCACAAAGTATCTGCCACTCACTTTCTTTGTATGATAACCAAGTTTTCCAATTGCCACCATAAGATGTTGTTTCCTCCTGGTCAATGATCATAAAGGTAAAAGTGTGGTCTTGTCCCTTCTCCAAAATGTGCTTACTAAGTGCATTTTTTGTATCTCTTTTCTTGATTCTGTAGAGGTGTTCGTATATTCTGATCTTAAATTTTCTCTCTGTTTTGCCTATATAATAGGCCGGACAGAGTGTGCAAATGGCCAGATATACTACCCTCTGACTATTACAATTTCCAACTATACTCTTACATCTAGTTCTCATTAAATTGTCAAGTATGACCATACTGTTGCCATTAATACTATTACATTGCCTACAAAAACCACATTTTTTCGTAGCCCCTTTTCTCTTCTGTGTCCCTCCTGCCTCTTTTGATTCCAGTAATTTTGTCAAATTAAGCGCAGTTTTGTAAACACAAATAGGGTTCTTGTCAAGATTAGCCAAGTTAGTGTCAGGTGTGTTTAATAACTCCCAGTGTCTTTTTATAATTTCTTTTACCAAATTTGTAAAAGGACTGAACAATATAATGCAAACTGTCCTACTTGTTTGCAAGTTCTTCTTTTTGTTTTCCAGTAAAACCTGACCTAACAAAGGTTTATATTTGGTACCCCAATTTTCTTTAACATAATTGGCCACATTTTCTACCATTCTCTTTGGATACCTTCTATCCAAAAACATCCTTGAAATATTTTCTATTTCCTTTTCCATAATCTCCCGAGAAGAACTCATCCTTACTGCACGGATGAACTGACCCTTCACCACATTTTTAAACACGTGTTGTGGATGACAACTAGTGAATTCAATGTAATCATTAGAGAAGGTAGACTTTCTAAAAATTTTTGAAGTGAAGCCATCATAAGAAGTACTAATAAAAGTATCTAAATATGGAATACCCACTTTGTCTACCTTATATGTAAACTTCAAAAATTCAGTACTAGAATTTAAATAATCCACAAAAAGCCTAATATCCTCTGAAGGCCCCTTCCAAATGATAAATAAATCATCCAGATATCTGGAATAGAGGGAAACGTGTTGATAGAATTGGCAAGGAAACAAAAACCTGTTTTCCCATTCGAGCATGACCAGGTTTGCAAATATGGGGGCACAAGATGCAGTACAATACACAAGTATTCAGAGTTAAGCTGGGACAAAATTAGCCTTATACTAGATATGATGGGGCTTATACTGGAACATAATTATATCTGTCATGACGGAGAACATTTTCGGCAGACCAGGGGAGTGGCTATGGGGGCATCTTGTGCCCCCATATTTGCAAACCTGGTCATGCTCGAATGGGAAAACAGGTTTTTGTTTCCTTGCCAATTCTATCAACACGTTTCTCTCTATTCCAGATATCTGGATGATTTATTTATCATTTGGAAGGGGCCTTCAGAGGATATTAGGCTTTTTGTGGATTATTTAAATTCTAGTACTGAATTTTTGAAGTTTACATATAAGGTAGACAAAGTGGGTATTCCATATTTAGATACTTTTATTAGTACTTCTTATGATGGCTTCACTTCAAAAATTTTTAGAAAGTCTACCTTCTCTAATGATTACATTGAATTCACTAGTTGTCATCCACAACACGTGTTTAAAAATGTGGTGAAGGGTCAGTTCATCCGTGCAGTAAGGATGAGTTCTTCTCGGGAGATTATGGAAAAGGAAATAGAAAATATTTCAAGGATGTTTTTGGATAGAAGGTATCCAAAGAGAATGGTAGAAAATGTGGCCAATTATGTTAAAGAAAATTGGGGTACCAAATATAAACCTTTGTTAGGTCAGGTTTTACTGGAAAACAAAAAGAAGAACTTGCAAACAAGTAGGACAGTTTGCATTATATTGTTCAGTCCTTTTACAAATTTGGTAAAAGAAATTATAAAAAGACACTGGGAGTTATTAAACACACCTGACACTAACTTGGCTAATCTTGACAAGAACCCTATTTGTGTTTACAAAACTGCGCTTAATTTGAAAAAATTACTGGAATCAAAAGAGGCAGGAGGGACACAGAAGAGAAAAGGCTACTAAAAATGTGGTTTTTGTAGGCAATGTAATAGTATTAATGGCAACAGTATGGTCATACTTGACAATTTAATGAGAACTAGATGTAAGAGTATAGTTGGAAATTGTAATAGTCAGAGGGTAGTATATCTGGCCATTTGCACACTCTGTCCGGCCTATTATATAGGCAAAACAGAGAGAAAATTTAAGACCAGAATATACGAACACCTCTACAGAATCAAGAAAAGAGATACAAAAAATGCACTTAGTAAGCACATTTTGGAGAAGGGACAAGACCACACTTTTACCTTTATGATCATTGACCAGGTGGAAACAACATCTTATGGTGGCAATTGGAAAACTTGGTTATCATACAAAGAAAGTGAGTGGCAGATACTTTGTGATGCCACCACTGCACCTGGGTTAAATGATTTCATAAGTATAAAGCCTTTTTTAAGTATGGATAGGACTTCAAATTAATTATTAGGTTTCTGTCCTATTTATTTATTCATTCATTGTTTTTATTCCTGCAATGCACTTAAGGGTAGTTACATTTGACTATAGTATGGTAAATTCCATTGTTAGGACTCAAATATAGCATTTAGTTCCTACAATATTTATTTTAAAGATATCTAAATTTATGAGTTTTTAATTATTTATAACAAGATTTTTAAAATAATGTAATTTTATATTTGTTGTATGCACAGTATAGTTTTTCAAACATGTATTCACAAGTATTTTATATGCATTTTGTATTTCTCTGCACTAGCACTTTATGAACATTCCTGTTTTGATAAAGAAGGTATTTAATCATTAGTATACATGTACCTTTAAGAAGGCAATTAGACAATGTATTTTTTGGCGCCACTTTCACAGATAAAAAGATGTTAAAATGTTTGTTCTTGGTTCTGATGAAATCTGAGTCCTTCAGATGAAAGCGCTTAACCAGGAGAGTGTTATTCCAATTGGAGTTCGTTTTATGTGGACTGTGTGGATCGTGTGAATAAAGTATTTCTTTTTATCCAAAAGAAGTGTTTGGTGGATTACATATTTGATCCTCCCAGTTTTAGACATTGTGGATGATGTTTACTTAGAATCTAGTTTGAACCCAGATTCTCTGCCTCCTGCTCCAGCCAAACCTGACAGATACTGTAGAGTGCCTGATTCCCACAAATTCCTTTATAAAAGTCCTGTTGCTGATCCAGAGACTATCTCCCAGGGTCCCAAAGGGGCTAAGGCTTCTATGGCAAAAAATCCTGTACCCTCTGAAAGGGACTCCAGAGCACTAGACAGGTGGGAGAAAAAGGTTTACACCTCAGCCACTCTAGCTATGAGAGCACTAAATTGCCAATTTCACATGCTAAAATATCAACAATTTCTAATGTCTCAGTTAAAACAAAAAATGAGCACACTCCCTCAACAGTCTGAACTGAAAGAAATGCAGGATCTGTTGCATGCAACTGAACAGGTGGGTAAACATACTTTACAATGTGGGTTTGATTCTTTGGAGGCTTCCTGCAGAGCAGCTGTCACTGGGTCTGTTATACGTAGGCATGCTTGGTTAAAGGAACAAACTCTGCCTGATCATGTTAAAGCAAAGCTTCTAGATGCTCCCTTACAGCAGGATATTCTTTTTGGAGTTAAAGCAGAAGAAGTCTTAAAGAAAATGGAGGATAAGGCAAAATCTATGCAGACAGTCAAAGATTTTCTACAGGTACAGCCCCCTTGCTTCAGCAGAAATTGGCCAACAAAAAATTGGTCCTTTCCAGCTACTGACAGACCACAGAGGGGTAAATACAGACGTCCAAGAGGCAGAGGACAACCACAAGCCCAATACAAACCTCGACAATGGGGCACTGCAACACAGAAGGGAGGAGAAGACAGGTCCCAAACTACCAGAAGGCAAACTCAATGATTTGCACCTCATCTGGCCAAGCAACACTCTCTTGGCAGCCCCCTTGGGAGGAAAACTCGCACTTTTTTCAGACAACTGGCACATTGTCACAAAGGACAAATGGGTCCTAGACATAATTTCACGAGGATACAGATTCCATTTTCACACCTTGCCAATGAAAAGAGGAATGCCAAACCTGCCACAAAATCAATGGGCAGAGGCACAAAAACAAATTACAGCTCTCATGGACATGAGAGCCATTCAACTGGTACCTACACAAGAGCAAGGCCAAGGATTTTACTCAAGACTCTTTCTAGTCCCCAGAAAGGACAATGCCTGGAGATCAATTCTGGACCTTTCAGTTCTAAACACCTTCTTACAAGTACCCAAATTCAAGATGCTAACACTACAGCAGCTTCTTCCCATGTTGGGCAAGAAAGCATAGCTAGTAACATTGGACCTCAAGGAGGCATACCTGCATGTCCCTATCAGACAAAGTTGCAGAAGATACCTCCGATGTTCATCGTGTTATACCGCTGCAGTCATCATACTTGGGTTATCCTGCCATCAGGCGGTCCCGCAGTCGGCCGAATCCCAAAGTCTTGGTCCGGCGTCGGTTGTCGTCGCTTCTTCCCTGCCGTCATTGTGACAGGGGGATAAAAGAGGCAGCAGACGCCATTTTCTTCAGTCTTTCTTGCCACGCGGTGCCCGAAGCAGAAGCAGTTCGCAAGTGCCGGTCGGCTAGCTCCTGAGATTTTCGAATTGAATTTCAGCCCGAAGTCTTCTCTAAAGCTAAGTACCCCGTTGGGGAAACTTTTCTTGCCTCAGACCGATGTCAGACAAAGTTAATAATTGCATTTCTTGTGGGAAGCAAATACCTCATAAGGATTTTCATTCTTATTGTATTCCTTGCCTAGGCCCAGACCAGACGTCTCTGGTTGACGGTTTTGTGCTAGGTTCAACAAACTTACAATCAAGCGTCGGGCAGATTTCACCCGACATTATTTTGGCAGAAAATTTAACTATAGCATGTCGTCGGAGCAACCGACATCAGCAATGACTAAAAAACCCAAGGATAAGGACAGGCAACCAAGGCCAAGACCAGATACTGAGGCCTCAGCAAGGCCTGCCGCCGGTTCTCCGGTTTTCAGCAAGGTGCCCATGCAGCCCCTGACTACCGCTGATTTAGAAATTCTGACGGCCTCCCAGACCGAATCAGCTGGGCTTCAGGAGCCGGTTCCATCTCAACCCTCGGACGCCAACCCTGACGGTGATCTGGAGATTTTGGACAGGCCTTCGGTTTCTGAAGGTGTCTTCAAACCGACAACTATCTCTATTAAGTCTTATGCTAAAAAACAGATGCTTAAGATGGCTGCGGATTTAATTACCCTTATCAGGGGTTCACAACCCCTCCTGACAAAAGGCTTAGACTGGAGGAAGATTATCCTTCCTCTGACCAAGCATACATTTCCTCAGCTAACTCTGAGGACCAGGATTATTCCTTCCCTCCTTATGAAGACTCAGATGCTGAAGAGTCCATTCCCTCCGTCTCCCCCCCTGAGGACTACTCTTTTGGGGAAACTTTACACACCATGAGGGAACACTTCCACTGGGAAGGCCAAGATTACTCTGACTCTAAGAAAAGACTCCGTGAGTTTCTTCTTCTTCCACAGCATAGACCCCTTGCAGTTCCTCCAGTTTTAGACATTTTGGATGATGTTTACACCGAATCTAGTCTAAACACAGATTCCTTACCTCCTGCACCAGCTAAACCAGACAGATACTACCGAGTTCCTGATTCTCATAAGTTTCTATATAAAAGCCCTGTTGCAGACCCCAAAACCATTTCCCAGGGTCCCTAAGGGGTAAAGGCCTCTACTGCTAAGAATCCACTACTTTCTGAGAGAGATTCCAGAGCATTAGAAAGATGGGGGAAGAAAGTGTATACGTCTGCCACTTTGGCCATGACGGCCTTAAACTGCCAATTCCACATACTAAAATACCAGCAGTACATGATTACACAGTTAAAGCAGAAAATGATCCCTCAGACAGATCAACCTGATTTCAAAGAGATACAGGATTTGCTGCATGCAGCAGAACAGGTGGGAAAGCATACCTTACAGTGTGGTTTTGATTCATTGGAAGCCTCATGTAGAGCAGCTGTCACAGGATCTGTAATACGTAGACATGCTTGGCTAAAAGAGCAAGCCTTACCAGAACATGTCAAAGCAAAGTTATTGGATGCTCCATTGCAGAAAGATGTGTTATTTGGTGTCAAAGCAGAGGAAGTTTTAAAGAAAATGGAAGAAAAGGCAAACTCTATGCAGACAGTTAAAGATTTTTTACAGGTACAACCTCCTCGTTTCAGCAGAAACTGGCCATCAAAAAACTGGTCCTTTCCTGCATCAGATAGACCCCAAAGGGGTAGGTACAGACGCCCAAGGGGCAGAGGACAGCCACAAGGTTCTTTCAGGCCTAGACAATGGCATACAACAACTCAAAGAGGTGGAGACGAAAGATCTCAACCTATCAGGAAACAAACACAATGACTTCCCTCTTCGCCTGCCAAGCAAAATTGCCCTGGCAGCACCTTTGGGAGGAAAACTGGCTCTATTTCCACAAAATTAGCACATCATAACAAAGGACAAATGGGTTCTGGATATTATTACCCGAGGCTACAGATTACATTTCCATACTTTACCACGGATGAGAGGCATGCCAAATCTGCCTCCAAACCAATGGGCAGAGGCACAAACGCAAATTTCAGCTCTCATGGATATGAAAGGAATTCAAAAGGTACTTACAAAGAGCAAGGTCAAGGTTTTTACTCAAGACTATTTCTAGTACCAAGAAAGGACAAAGCCTGGAGACCCATTTTAGACCTCTCAATTCTAAACACATACCTGGAGGTACCCAAATTCAAAATGCTCACACTACAGCAGCTTCTTCCCATGCTGGGCAAGGAGTCTTGGCTGGTAACATTGGACCTCAAAGAGGCATACCTGCATGTCCCTATCAGACAAGATTGCAGAAGATACCTCAGATTTTTGGCAGGTACAACGCATTATCAATTCTCTGCATTGCCCTTTGGCTTATCTACTGTGCCCAGAGTATTTACGAAATGCCTGGCATCAGTAATTGCATACTGCAGACAATGAGGAATACAAATCTATCCATATCTGGACGACTGCCTGATCCAAGCGGACAGCAAGGCCATTCTATTACAGCATCTGGCATTTGTAACAAAGCTGCTAAGTTGCCTAGGGTACACAGTAAACAAAAAGAAATCCAAGCTAATACCCTCACAAGACATAATATTCCTGGGTGCCAGCTTAAATACAACGGCCCAGATGGCTTATCTCACGCCAGACAAACAAAGACGACTGACTCAATACTTCAAAAAGATGGCAACTTCTACCCAGCTCACTGCAAGGAAAATCCTGCAGGCATTGGGGTTCATGGCATCCTGCATTCATCTTAATTCCACATGCAAAGCTACATATGAGGAAATTACAATGGTACCTGAAAAGTGTGTGGGCTCAACACAGGCACAGCCTCGAAACAAGTATACCTCTCATTCCCTGCCTTCAAAAAGAGTTCCTATGGTGGGCTCAAGCATGTCAAATAAACAAGGGTCTTCCTTTTGTCTTACCTCCAGCAAACCAAACTATGACAACAGATTCTTCAGACTACGCATAGGGAGCACACATGGCAGGACAGTGCATACAGGGCAAATGGTCTGCAAAACAAATGCACCTACACATCAACCAAAAGGAGATGCTAGCTGTGCAAAATGCACTGACAGCCTTCAAGGACCTCTTGCATCCAGGACAACTACTAATAAGGACAGACAACACCACAGTTATGTGGTACATAAACAAACAGGGAGGAACACACTCCTACCTTTTATGCAGACAGGCAATGACCTTCTGGAACACAGCATTGACTTACATAAACAAACAGGGAGGAACACACTCCTACCCTTTATGCAGACAGGCAATGACCTTCTGGAACACGGCATTGACTTACCAAGTACAATTGCAAGCACAATTCCTGCCAGGAAAGGAAAACATATTGGCAGACGAATTAAGCAGAAATTTGGCAGATCCTCACGAGTGGAGACTACACCCACAAGTATTTTCAATGATAACTCAAAGGTTGGGACGCCCAGACATAGATCTATTTGCCTCCCCCAACAATTGCCAACTACAGAAATTTTGCACAAGGACTTATCATTCCCTAGCCTGGAAAGTGGACGCCCTATCATTCAATTGGACAGCATTGACAGTCTATGCCTTCCCACCACTACCTCTCCTGACCAAGATATTACTGAAAGTCAGATCAGAGAGACCACAAATGATCCTCATTGCTCTGGACTGGCCACGTCAGCACTGGTACCCATTACTAAGGACCTTGACTCACAGCCCTCCATGGATCTTACCTCAACTCCCACTTCTGTTGACTCAGCAAAACTTTCAGATCCTTCACAGTCAGCTCAGGACTTTAAATTTAGCTGCATGGAGAATACCTTGAATTATCAATCAACACTTCTCTCAAAGGACGTGCTGAATGTCATTTTGGAGGCCAGGAGGCCCAGCACCAGAAAAACTTATTCAGACAAATGGAAAAGATTTTGTGCATGGAACCAGGCTAAAGGCCAGAATCCTTAGATACCAAACATTCCTCAAATACTGCAATACTTAACTGAGATGCTACACAAAGGCCTTTCTTTCTCATCCATTAAGATCCATGCTTCAGCCATTTCAGCTCAATATAATACGGATCCTCCCATATTCTCACACCCTTTACTAAGGCAGTTTCTCAGAGGGGCTAAGAATATAAGACCCCCCAGAAAACCCCCAACGCCAGCTTGGGACCTCAACTTCGTTTTAGAAAAATTAACACTGCCTCCTTTCGAACCAGCCTTCTCAGCAGAACTACAATAATTGTCATGGAAAACAGCTCTGTTGCTGGCTATCACCTCAGCATGCAGGGTCTCAGAACTACAGGCATTTATGGCAGTGGAACCTTTCATCATTTTCCATCAGGACAGAGTCTCTTTACGTACTAACCCTACCTTTATGCCAAAGGTAGTATCCAGTGTGGCTTTGAATTGGACCATTCATTTACCCACCTTTTATCCAAACCCCCAGAGTAAAGGAGAACGACTCCTTCACTCTTTGGACATTCACAGATAACTACGTTACTATTTGGATAAGACAAAGACCTTCAGAAAAACTGACCAACTCGTTGTATCCTATGCTGCAGGTTCACAAGGAAAGGCTATTTCAAAACAGACCATCTCCAAACAGATAGCACATTGTATCCGCTTTTGCTACTCGCACCATGGGAAAGCAGTGCCTGTTAATATTAGGTCCCACTCTACCAGGGCTACAGCAACCTCAGCAGCCTTTCTCAGGGGGGTTCCAACCAAGGACATTCTGGAGGCAGCTACTTGGAGTTCAGTGCACACCTTTACCAAGCACTACCACCTTCCATTATACTCAAAAAACAGAGCTGGTTTTGCCACTGCAGCTCTGCAGGGCATCCTAGCTTCACCTAACCCAGTTTAGTACCAGCCACCCTTCCATAGCTGTGGGATTCAACCCAAGTGTGATGACTGCAGCAGTATAACATGAACATAGTACAGTTTTGTACCTACCATAAATGTAGATGTTCGAGTGTATGTACTGCTGCAGTCCAGGTTACCCTCCCACCATCCCCTCTATATACCAGGGTGTTAGTTATAACTCCATGTACATCAATCTATTGGATGCATGTCTATATGGTGTATTTGCTAACAGCTTGTACTATTGTTTATCTACTAAGGTATTTTTGCATAGTTATTTGTACTGCCTTCCTAGTTGGGGGCACCTGACATCTGGGGCAAGAAAAACTGAAGAAAATGGCGTCGGCTGCCTCTTTTATCCCCCTGTCGCAATGACGTCAGGGAAGAAGCGACAACAACCGACGCCGGACCAAGACTTTGGGATTCGGCCGACTGCGGGACCGCCTGACGGCAGGATAACCCAAGTGTGATGACTGCAGCAGTATATACACTCGAACATCTACATTTATGGTAGGTACAAAACTGTACTTTTCATTGCAGGTCCAACCCATTACCAATTCACTGCACTCCCATACCTGGACGACTGCCTCATCCAAGCAGAAAGCAAGGACATTCTCTTACAACATCTGGCTTTTGTAAAACATCTTCTAAGTTGCCTGGGGTACACAGTAAACGAAAAGAAATCAAAACTAGTACCCTCACAAAATATGACATTCCTGGGTGCCAGCTTGAATACAACGGCCCAGAAAGCTTATCTGACGCCAGACAAACAGCTACAACTGACTCAATATTTCAAAACAATGGCAACAAAGACCCAACTACCTGCAAGAAAAATTCTGCAGGCCTTGGGCTTCATGGCATCTTGCATACTACTAATACCATTTGCAAAGCTGCATATGAGGAAATTACAGTGGTATCTAAAAAGCGTATGGTCTCAACACAGCCACAGCTTGGGCACAATGATATCTCTCATTCCCTGCCTACAACAGGAGTTTCTATGGTGGTCACAGGCATGTCACCTCAACAAGGGTCAGCCTTTCACCTTGCCCCCAGTCAGGCAAACTATGACAACAGATGCATCGGACTACACCTGGGGGGCACACATGGCAGGACAGTGCGTTCAAGGCTTATGGACTGCAGATCAAAGGAATCTGCACATCAATCAAAAAGAGGTGCTAGCTGTACAGAATGCTCTGACAGCCTTCAAGAACCTATTACATCCAGGACAACTTACAATAAGGACGGACAACACCACAGTAATGTGGTACATAAACAAACAAGGGGGTACACACTCCTACCCTCTATGCAGGCAAGCAATGACCTTGTGGAACACAGCTCTGGCTTACCAAGTTCATTTACAAGCTTAATTCCTGCCAGGAAAAAAGAACACATTGGCAGACGACCTCAGCAGAAACATCATGGATCCCCACGAGTGGAAACTGGATCCACAAGTATTTGCAATGATAACTCAAAAATGGGGCCTTCCAGACATAGACCTGTTTGCCAGTCCTCAAAACTATCAGCTAACAAAATTTTGTACAAGGACACTTCACCATCAAGCTTGGAAAGTGGACGCACTCTCATTCAGTTGGAAAAACCTGACAGTATATGCCTTCCCTCCATTGCCTCTCCTCACAAAGGTGCTTCTGAAAGTCAGAAAGGAGAGACCACGACTGATACTCATAGCCCCAGACTGGCCACGCCAGCACTGGTACCCACTATTAAGGAATATGGCCCAGGGCCCACCTTGGATTTTACCACAAATTGCCCATTTGCTCACACAGCAAAACAATCAGATTCTACACAGCCAGCTCAAAACCTTAAATCTGGCTGCATGGCAAATCACCTAAGCATCCAGCCAGCTCCTCTTTCCCAAGCAGTTATGGATGTTATTCTGGAAGCTAGGAGGCCCAGCACCAGGAAGGCCTACTTGGACAAATGGAAAAGGTTTTGTGCCTGGAACCAAGCTAAAGGCCAAAACACACTTCAGCCTCACATGCCTCAGATTCTACAGTATTTAACTGAGATGTTGCACAAAGGACATTCTTTTTCTCCCATTAAAATCCATGCATCAGCTATTTCAGCCCACTACAACACGGATCTACCCTTATTTTCACATCCACTTCTAAGGCAGTTCCTCAGAGGGGCAAAAAACATTAGGCCCCCCAGGAGAGCACCTACACCAACATGGGACCTCAATTTTGTTCTGGAAAAACTTACGCTACCTCCCTTTGAACCACTTTTCTCTGCAGATCTACAGTTTATTTCATGGAAGACTGCCCTGCTGCTAGCAATAACTTCAGCTAGAAGAGTCTCAGAGCTGCAGGCACTAATGGCAGTGGAACCCTTCCTCATTTTCCATCAAGACAGAGTTTCTCTACGAATTAATCCTTCCTTCATGCCTAAGGTGGTTTCCAGTGTGGTTTTAAATCAAACCATCCACTTACCCACCTTCTTCCCAAATCCACAGAACAAAGGAGAAAGACTCCTGCATTCCTTGGACATTCACAGGCAACTTCGTTACTACTTGGATAAAACTAAGGTTTTCAGAAAATCTGACCAGCTCTTTGTATCCTATGCTACAGCTTCACAAGGGAAGGCTATATCAAAACAAACCATTTCCAAGTGGATAGGACATTGCATTCATTTTTGCTATACCCATCATGGAAAGCCAGTTCCTGCTACCATTAGGCCCCACTCTATCAGGGCAACAGCTACATCTACAGCCTTCCTCGGGGGGGTTCCAACCAAGGAGATTTTGGAAGCTGCAACTTGGAGTTCAGTACACACCTTTACCAGACACTATCACTTACCACTTTACTCTAAGACTAGAGCTGGCTTCGCCACTGCAGTTCTGCAGGGCCTTCTAGCCTCTTCTAACCCTCGATGACTCCTCCACCCATCCTTAGCTTTGGGATTCTACCCAAGTGTGATGACTGCAGCAGGGTAACACGATGAACATAGTACAGTTTTTTATCTACCATAAATATAGATGTTCGAGTGTACACCCTGCTGCAGTTCAGGTTACCCTCCCTCCATCCCCTCTGATCTAACTGGCTAAATCTCTACTATACCTTCCTGATGTATTTGCTTATAGCTAGAGGTATTTTGTGTTTGTGCTAAAATTTCTTAAATTGGTACTAATTACTGACCACCTTTTTGGGGGCACCTGACCAAAACTGAAGAAGATGGTGTCGGATGAATTATATATACCCCTGGCGCACTGACGTCAAGGAAGAAGCGACAGCAACCGACGCCGGACTAAGACTTTGGAATTCCGGCCGACTGCGGGACCGCCTGACGACAGGATAACCCAAGTGTGATGACTGCAGCAGGGTGTGCACTCGGAACATCTACATTTATGGTAGGTACAAAAATGTACTTTCTAGGAGTCCAGACTCTGTCCTTGCTTCTGTAGTTCAGAATTTCAAGGGTTTTTTTGAAACTGTACCCAAGAAACCAGACTTCTAACACCCCATCATAAAACATGTACTTTTTATAGGATCCAGGATGAATTAAGATGTAAAAGAATCCTATTGTAGATTCTGCAGTAGATTATTTGGATATGTCAAGTGGTCCACTGTAAATCCATGCCTTAACACTCTCCTTGTACACATGGAGCAAAGAGTTGTGGAAAGATTTGAAAAAAAATGTACAGCTTGGCCATACATTTCCAAATATGTGCTTCAGTACTAAAGGGACATTCTGATCTGAAATATTTGGAAGAAATTACCCCTGATATCTCTGATGCAATGGCCATGGACAGAATAGCAAACTGGCTCAAGCGGTTTCAGAAGTGGACTTCCACTCTATGATAACTGGCACAACTTGAAAGGTCACCGAGGTATGACATGCTTGGTAAAAGCCAAGTAACCTAGTCATAATGTTGAGGTATGCAAGAACTTTGGAAAAGAGTCAGCTAGAAACCTGTGCATTTCTAGGAGACTGCACAATGAGTCAAAAGATTGGAAATTTGTAACTGTATTCTGAATTGTGGTGAGTCTTATGTATGGCAGGCCCATGATATGACCAAGTAGAAGCAACATTAATTACGTATATATCTGATTTATAGTACTGCTTGACTACCTCAGAGATATATTTTTCTTTAAAAAAGAGATGTGTATATTGTAGTATTCGTTTAAAGATTCATGTGAATAGATTAACACCTCTTTTTGTGAATCATGTTTCAGTGAAAATATCTTGCTGAAATCACTTTTAGTGAGCCTCAAAACTTTTTTTTCAGGGAGCATGCCCCCCCCCCCCCTTACCATCAAACCCATCAAATTTAACTGTACCTATTCTGGGGTCACACAACAGTGGAGAGAAGACCACTATCTCTGAACATGATTTCTGTAGAACATTTTTGCTGAAATAGCATTCAACAAGATTGGTATTGAAAGAATAACACATTGTTTGAGAGCCTGTCATTAAAACTAATGGGATGTATGTCAAATGACCTCTATTTCATCAGGTGGCAGTCACACTGTAGCTCTCATGGATGCTTAATAACACATCCATAATGATTGTGTTATTTGTGAACATCCCAAGAAACTTTATAGTTGTTACACAGGTAGTATTCATCCCCGACCAACAAAATGTCTACTGGATTATTGGTGCATGAGCATAGGCAATCAGCAGAGTTAGAAATTAGGGAGTGTTCTTGCACATTATAAAGAAGTAAAGTGGACCCAGAAGTACTGGTGAAGACAAAACTTGAAAAGGCACTTGTCATCCTCCTCGGCCAGGGTAGGTATGTTTCTTTCATCAGATGCATCTATCCAAAGAGGAGTCTTGTCTCCCTTCTCCTTCCATTTGTAATTCTCACACAAAATGAGAAAGGGTTGAATTAAGGCTTTCAAGATCTCAGACTAATTCTTAATGGATTTGTGCTGTCTCCAAAAGTGATGCATATCTTACAGGTAACTAGGAAACTGGACATAAAAAAAATCTTTGTTGTGGCAGTGGAAAAATTTCTAGAAGTTCTCCTTCTGCTGCATTAATCAGGACGTGGACCAGTGCAGCGGATGCATATCCCTCATATCTTTCCTGGTCAGCTTTTTGAACAATGCCTGACCTTATCTTTATAAAAACTGTACCTTTCAGCCATCTATGCTTATTTGACAGTGGACAATACATCAGTCTTTCACCAGCTAAGCAGTGACACTTTCTCAAGGGCACCATTCATCTTGAGCCATCCAGGAGACCTATCACACCTCCTTGGAACTTGAACTTTATGAAATGAAAACTTGTGATGTTCATCGTGTTTCACTGTTGCAGTCATTACTCTTGGGTTATCCTGCTGGCAGGCTACCCTCAGTCGGCCAGAATTCCAAAGTCTAGGTCCGGCGTCGGTTGCTGTTGCCTCTTCCCTGACGCCAGTGCACCAGGGGTATAAAAGATGCTGCCGACGCCATTTTCTCCAGTCTTTCTTGCCGCGCGGTGCCCAAAGCAAAAGCAGTTCGCAAGTGCCGGTCGGCCGACTCCTGAGATTTTCAAATCCAAATTTCAGAACCGAAGTCTTCATTAAAGCTAAGTACCCCATTGGGGAAACTTTTTTCTTGCTCCAGACCGATGTCAGAAAAAGTTAACAATTGTATTTCTTGTGGGAAGCAAATACCTCATAAGGATTTCACTCTTACTGTATTCCTTGCCTAGGCCCTGATCACAACGTTGCTAGTTGTCGATTTTGTGTTAGATTTAACGAACGCACTATCAAGCGTCGGATCGATTTTGCATTTCATTACTTTGGCCAAAGATTTAATTATATAATGCCGTTGGACCAGCCGACAACCGGAGTTTACAAAAAACACAAGGACAAGGAAAAGGATAGGCATCCGAGGTCCAAAACCGACGACAAAGCCTCTTTTAGGCCAGTCGCCGGTTCGTCGGTTCTCAGTGAGGAGCTTTCGCAGCCCCTGGCGCCCGCTACCTCTGAGCCACAGGCCGCTTCCGACTCCCACGTGGAGCCGACTGGGCCTCTGGATACTCAAGGTATTGGACACTCGGAAATCATTCCCTCAGTTGGGTCCGGAGCCGCTGAGCAGACATCGGCTTCTGAGGGTGTCTTCAGACCTACACAACTATATATTAAGCCATCTTCAGCTTCAAAGGCAAAGACTAAAGCAGCTCTAAAGACAAAGAAACAAGTACAGCATTCTCCTACTCAGACTTCCATGCCTAAAAAACACATGCTTAAAAATGGCTGAAGACCTAATTATTTTGATCAGGGGCTCCTATCCCCCTCCTGCTAAGAGGCCTAGGCAAGAGACAGAGTATGATTCTTCTGATCAGGTTTCTATTTCCTCTGATTCCTCTTCTGAACAGGATTACTCCATGCTTCCCTATGAGCATTCTGATGCTGAAGAATCCATTCCTTCAGCCTCTACTCCTGAGGATAATTCTTTTGGGGAAACCCTGCATACCATGAGGGAGCATTTCCACTGGGAGAGCCAAGATTATTCTGAATCTAAGAAAAGGCTCAGAGACTTTCTGCTACTTCCTCAGCACAGGCTCCTTGCTATTCCACCTGTTCTAGACATTGTAGATGATGTATTTTCAGAGTCCGGCCTGTCCCCTGACTCTTTACCCCCTGCGACTGCTAAGCCAGACAGATACTACAGGGTCCCGGATTCTCATAAATTCCTATATAAAAACCCTGCTGCTGACCCAGAAACTATATCTCAGGGTCCCAAGGGGGTTAAAGCTTCCACTGCAAAAAACCCTGTCCCCTCTGATAGGGACTCTAGGGCACTAGACAGATGGGGGAAAAAAGTCTACACTTCTGCTACCTTGGCTGTAAGGGCTTTAAATTGTCAGTTTCATATGCTTAAATATCAGCAATATTTAATGTCACTGCTTAAACAGAAATTGTTGACAAATACTGAATGTTCAGAGAACAAGGAATTGCAGGATTTATTGCATGCAGCTGAACAAATGGGAAAGCATACTTTGCAATGTGGTTATGATTCACTGGAGGCCTCTTGCAGGGCCGCTGTTACAGGTTCTGTTATTAGAAGGCATGCTTAATTAAAGGAACAGAATCTGCCTGATTATTTTAAAGCAAAATTATTAGATGCACCATTACAGCATGATACTTTGTTTGGTACTAAAGCAGAAGAGGTGTTGAAAAAAAATGGAGGATAAAGCAAAATCCATGCAGACAGTAAAGGATTTCTTACAGGTACAGCCACCCAGGTTTAGCAGGAACTGGCCTTCAAAAAATTAGTCCTTTCCAGTGTCAGACAGACCACAAAGAGGCAGATACAGGCGTCCCAGAGGCAGATCTCAGCCCCAAGGCTCATACAGGTCTAAACAATGGGGTGCTCCTACCTCCAAAAGCAGAGACGACAAATCACAACCTTACAGGAAACAGTCTCAATGACTTTCCTCTACCAGATCCAAGCACTTTTGTTTTGGCAGCCCCCTTAGGGGTAAAACTAGCACTTTTTTCATCAAATTGGCAAGTGGTTACCCAAGACAAATGGGTCCTGAACATAGTGTCCCAAGGCTACAGGTTCCATTTTCACACACTCCCAAGATCAAAAGGTATGCCAGACCTGCCACACAATCAATGGGCAGAGGCACAAAAACAAATTACAGCCCTCATGGGCATGAGGGCCATTCAACTAGTACCACAACAAGAGCAGGGGCAAGGATTTTACTCCAGACTTTTCCTAATGCCCAGAAAGGACAAAACCTGGAGACCAGTACTGGACCTGTCTATACTAAATATGTTTCTGGAAGTTCCAAAGTTCAAGATGTTGACTCCACAGCAGCTACTGCCCATGCTGGGCAAAAAGGCTTGGCTCGTAACTTTGGACCTAAAAGAGGCATACCTGCATGTCCCAATCAGACAATCTTGCAGAAGATACCTCGGATTCACAGCTGGCTCAATGCATTACCAATTCTCTGCACTGCCCTTTAGCTTATCTACTGCGCCCAGGGTCTTTACAAAATGCCTGGCACCAGTAATTGCGTTTTACAGACAAAAAGGAATTCAAATATATCCCTACTTGGACGACTGCCTAATTCAAGCAGAGAACAAAGACATTCTTCTAAAGCATCTGGCATTTGTAAAAAGATTACTAATTGGCCTAGGGTATACAGTAAACAAAAAGAAATCAAAACTAGTGCCCTCTCAAGAGTTAATATTCCTGGGTGCAAGCTTAAATACAACTACCCAAATGGCTTATCTCATGCCAGACAAACGAAAGCAACTGACTACTTAGTACAAGAAATTGGCAACAAAAACCCACTTATCTGCAACTAAAATCCTGCAGGCCTTGGGTTTCATGGCATCCTGCATTCTACTAATTCCATATACCAGACTGCATATGAAGAAACTACAGCGGTATCTAAAAAGTGTTTGGACTCAGCATTGCCACAGCCTAGAGACAGTAATTGCACTCATTCCCTGCCTGCAACAGGAGTTTCGATGGTGGGCAGAAGCCTGTCACCACAACAAGGGTCTGCCATTCAGTTTACCCACAGCCAAACAGACACTGACAACGGATGCATCAGATTATGCCTGGCAGGAAAATGTATTCAGGACACATGGCCTGCAAACCAGATGCATCTTCACATCAACCAAAAAGAGATGCTAGCTGTTCAAAATGCCCTGACAGCCTTCAAGGACCTGCTTCATCCAGGACAGTTACTGATGAAGACAGACAACACTACGGTCATGTGGTACATAAACAAGCAGGGAGGTACTCATTCCTACCCCCTCTGCAGACAAGCAATGACCTTATGGGACACAGCATTGGCCTTTCAAGTTCACCTGCAAGCACAATTCCTGCCAGGAAAAACAAATACTCTGGCAGACGAACTAAGCAGAAACCTCATGGATCCCCACGAATAGAAACTGGATCCAGAAGTCTTCAGCATGATAATAAGGAAATGGGGATGCCCAGACATAGATCTATTTGCCTCCCCTCACAACTGCCAATTGCAGAGATTTTGCACAAGGATTTATCACAAGCAAGCATGGAAAGTGGATATCCTATCCTTCAGCTGGAAAAATCTAACAGTATATGCTTTTGCCCCACTGCCTGTCCTTCCCAGGGTACTCCTAAAGGTCAGACAAGAGAAGCCAAAAATGATACTGATTGCACCAGACTGGCCACGCCAGCACTGGTACCCAATCCTAAAGAGCTTGTCTCAAGGTCCAGCATGGATATTGCCTCAAACTTCTCACTTGCTGACTCAACAAAAGAATCAGATCCTGCACAGCCAACTCAGGACCTTAAATCTGGCAGCATGGCGGATAATGTAGCCATTCAGAACACTCCTCTTTCAAAAGCTGTTATGGATGTTATCTTGGAGGCCAGGAGGCCCAGTACCAGAAAATCTTATGCAGAAAAATGGAAGAGATTCTGTGCTTGGAACCAGGAACAGGGCATTGACACGTGTGTACCAAATATCCCTCAGATTTTACAATACCTAACTGAGATGCTAAACAAAAGCCTTTCTTTCTCATCCATTAAGATTCATGCCTCTGCCATTTCAGCCCATTACAATATGGAGCCACCTATCTTTTCTCATCCTTTAATAAGGCAGTACCTCAGAGGGACCAAAAACATTAGGCCTCCAAGAAGAGCACCAATTCCGGCCTGGGACCTCAATTATGTTTTGGAAAAACTCACACTGCCTCCTTTCGAGCCAGCATCAACAACAGATGTAAAATTCTTATCCTGGAAAACAGCTCTGCTCCTAGCAATAACCTCTGCAAGGCGAGTCTCGTGGAACCTTTCATCATTTTTCATCCAGACAGGGTTTCTCTGAGGACAAACCCTACATTTATGCCTAAGGTGGTGTCCAGTGTGGCCCTCAACCAAACCATTCACTTGCCTACCTGTTATCCAAATCCACAGAACAAGGGTGAGAAAATTCTGCATTCTTTGGACATACACAGGCAGTTACGCTTCTACTTGGACAGAACTAAAGCTTTCAGAAAGACTGAGCAAGTTTTAGTGTCATATGCTGCAGGATCACAAGGAAAGGCTATCTCAAAACAGACTATTTCTAAATGGATAGGCCATTGCATCCGTTTCTGCTATTTTCAACATGGCAAATCAGTGCCTAAGGGCATTAGGCCTCATTCCACCAGAGCAGCAGCCATTTCAGCAGCCTTCCTCAGAGGAGTACCAACCAAAGATATCTTAGAGGCTGCAACTTGGAGTTCAGTGCACACCTTCACAAAGCACTACCACTTACCTCTTTACTCTAAGTCCAGAGCAGGCTTTGCCACTGCAGTTCTGCAGGGCCTCATAGCCTCTCCTAATCCTATTTAACCCAGCCACCCAACCTCAGCTTTGGGATTCAACCCAAGAGTAATGACTGCAACAGTGAAACACGATGAACATAGTACAGTTGTGTACACTTACCATAAATGTAGATGTTCGAGTGTATTCACTGTTGCAGTCCAGGTTACCCACCCACCATCCCCCTTTTCTTTGCTGGGACTTATCTGCACTTCTCTATCCTATACAGCCTATTTGGTGTATTTGCTTGTAGATGAAGGAAATGTTATTTTTGTACATGCATTTTTATTGGCATATTTTACAGCCTACCAATTTGGGGGCACCTGACATCTGGGGCAAGAAAAACTGAAGAAAATGGCATTGTCTGCATCTTTTATACCCCTGGCTCACTGACATCAGGGAAGAGGCAACAGCAACCGACGCCGGACCTAGACTTTGGAATTCTGGCCGACTGAAGGTAGCCTGCCAGCAGGATAACGCAAGAGTAATGACTGCAACAGTGAATACACTCGAACATCTACATTTATGGTGGGCACACAGCTGTACTTTTCCTCCTTCTGAGTCAGCCAGCTGAGCTGGTCTTTTTATATTCTAGTAAGATCTTTTCTTAGCAGCCATCATTTTAGGCATGCAGAGCCTTCAACAAGAACATTTTTAACAATCCTTCTTTTGTCCCAGTGCTAGTGGTATTGAAACTTACCCTCAATCTGTTCGGCTTCCAGTGTTCCATTGTAGTATGCAGAAGAAGGATGAAATGATTTTTCATACCATGAATGTCCACGTACAACCAAGATGCTGTACTGAAAGAATTAGTAACTCTGGGTAGTCAGACCTGTTTTTCTTCTTCTTAACAGGTAAACAAGGCAGGTTAATATCCAAAACAAATCTTTTTCTAAATGATGGCAAACATAATTACATTCTCTTGTGACCACCATGGGGAAAGGCTTTTGTGGTAATGCCAGTGTCCACTTCAGTAAAACAGCAGCCACCAATGTCCCTGTCATCAAGGAATGTGTTTACTTGGAGTATGAATTATAAAAAGACAAAGTTTCAAGTGACCTTAGGCATCCAAACAGCTTGCAGAGTAATACAAGTTGAGATTATAAGCATTCACAGAATAATATGGCTGACCACAGCTGAATCGGTACGGGTGGAGGCATTCAGATTCCATCTTAAATTATACTTAAGTTATACTAGAGTGCTGGACCTCAGTTTTTCCAGTTAAGAAGAATCAGCCAAGTCTATGGTAAGTCTACTTTCCAGAAACAAAGAAAGCTCCATATATGTGCTGCAAAAAGTCTGTGTATGAAACTGACTTCTTACTTATGTCACTGATCATATTTAAATGATCATTAGTCTGCCTTGTCAGTGGCAGTTAGTGTGTGTGGGGCAAGGGGGAATAATTGCTGTTTAAAAAAAGTGTACCCTTTCAGAAAGGGCATATTCAGGTGGGACAGTCTGTGTGTAAAAGAAGCTGAAACTATTGATGTTCATCGTGTTTCACTGTTGCAGTCATTACACTTGGGTTATCTGCAGGCAGGCTACCCACAGTCGGCCCGAGTTCCAAAGTCTTGGTCCGGCATCGGTTGCTGTCGCCTCTTCCCTGACGTCAGTGCACCAGGGGTATAAAAGATGCAACCGACGCCATTTTCTTCAGTCTTTCTTGCCGCGCGGTGCCCGAAGCAAAAGCAGTTCGCAAGTGCCGGTCGGCCGACTCCTGAGATTTTCGAAATTGAGTTTCAGAACCGAAGTCTTCAATAAAGCTAAGCACCCCGTTGGGGAAACTTTTTCTTGCTCCAGACCGATGTCAGAAAAAGTTAATAATTGTATTTCTTGTGGGAAGCAAATACCTCATAAGGACTTTCACTCTTACTGTATTCCTTGCCTAGGTGCTGACCACGACGTTACTAGTTGTCGGTTTTGTGCTAGATTCAACAAACGCACTATTAAACGGTTTGATTTTGCTTTACATTATTTTGGCCGTAGGTTTAATTACATAATGCCGTTGGAACAACCAACGACCGGAATATATAAAAAACACAAAGACAAAGAAAAGGACAGGCATCCGAGGTCCAAAACCAAAGACGAAGCCTCTTCTAGGCCAGTCGCCGGTTCTCAGTGAGGCGCTTTCGGAGCCCCTGACTCCTGCTACCTCAGAGCCACAGGCCCTAGACGACAGCCATGTGGAGACACCGAGGCCTGTGGAAACTCAAGGTATTGGGCCTACGGAAACTATTCCCTCAGATGGGTCCGGAGCCGCTGAGCAGGCATCGGCTTCTGAGGGTGTTTTCAGACCTTCACACCTTACAATTAATCCCACTACAGCAGCCATGGCAAAGTTAAAAACACCATTAAAGACAAAGAAACAAGTACAGCATTCTACTGAACAATCATCCATGCCAAAGAAACAGATGCTTAAAATGGCCGAAGACCTATTACTTTAATCAGGGGTTCCAATCCCCCTCCTGACAAAAGGCCTAGGCAAGACACTGACTATGATTCCTCTGACCAGGTTTCCATTTCCTCTGATTCCGCTTCTGACCAGGGATACTCTCTCCCTCCCTATGAGGACTCTGATGCAGAAGAGTCCATACCTTCAGCCTCTCCGCCTGAGGATTATTCTTTTGGTGAAACCCAGCACACCATGAGGGAGCATTTCCACTGGGAGAGCCAGGATTATTCAGAATCCAAGAAAAGGCTCAGAGACTTTCTTTTATTGCCCCAGCACAGGCCCCTGGCTATTCCCCCTGTGCTGGATATTGTTGATGATGTTTTTTCTGAATCCAGTCTGACTCCTGATTCTTTACCCCTGCACCAGTCAAACCAGACAGGTACTACAGGGTCCCTGACTCTCATAAATTTCTTTACAAAAACCCTGCTGCAGATCCAGAAACAATTTCTCAGGGTCCTTAAGGGGTTAAGGCTTCCACTACTAAAAATCCTGTCCCCTCGGATAGAGGTTCCAGAGCTCTGGACAGATGGGGGAAAAAAGTTTACACTTCTGCTACTTTAGCTGTAAGGGCTTTAAATTGCCAATTTCACATGCTTAAATGTCAACAGTATCTCATGTCATTGTTACAGCAGGAAAATGGTTTCAATCTCAGAAAGTCCTGACAGTAAGGAAATGTAGGATTTATTGCATGCAGCTGAACAAGTGGGAAAGCATACTTTACAATGTGGTTTTGATTCATTAGAGGCTTCTTGTAGTGCCGCAGTTACAGGCTCTGTTATTCGAAGGCATGCTTGGTTGAAAGAACAAAGTTTACCTGACCATGTAAAAGTTAAATTATTGGATGCTCCACTACAGCATGATACTTTGTTTGGTATTAAGGCAGAAGAGGTGTTAAAGAAAATGGAGGATAAAGCAAAATCAATGCAGACAGTAAAGGATTTCTTACAGGTTCAACCACCCAGGTTTAGCAGAAACTGGCCTTCAAAAAATTGGTCATTTCCAGTGTCAGACAGGCCACAAAGAGGCAGATACAGACACCCAAGAGGCAGATCTCAGCCCCAAGGCTCCTACAGACCTAAACAATGGGGTGCTTCAGCCCCCAAAGGAGGGGCAGACAAATCACAACCTTATAGGAAACAGTCCCAATGACTTCCCTCTACAGATGCCAAGCACTTTCCTTTTGGCAGCACCCCAAGGGGGAAAGCTAGCACTTTTCTCAAAAAATTGGCACATAATCACCCAAGACAAATGGGTACTGAATATTGTTTCTCAAGGTTACAGGTTCCACTTTCACACACTTCCAAAATCAAGAGGTATGCCAGACCTGCCACAAAACCAATGGGCAGAGGCGCAAAAACAAATTGCTGCTCTCATGGACACAAAGCCTGGAGACCAATACTGGATCTGTCAATCCTAAATACTTTCCTGGATGTTTCAAAATTCAAAATGTTAACACTACAGCAGCTTCTACCCATGCTGGGCAAGAAGGCTTGGCTAGTTACTTTGGACCTCAAGGAGGCATACCTGCATGTCCCAATCAGACAAACTTTCAGAAGATACCTCAGATTCATAGCAGGATCAGTGCATTACCAATTCTCTGCACTGCCCTTTGGCTTATCTACTGCGCCCAGGGTCTTCACAAAATGCCTGGCACCAGTAATTGCATTTTGCAGACAAAAAGGAATTCAAATATATCCCTACTTGGACGACTGCCTTATTCAAGCAGAGAGCAAGGAAGTTCTACTAAAGCATCTGACGTTTGTAAAAAGATTACTAATTTGCCTAGGGTACACAGTAAACGAAAAGAAATCAAAACTAGTGCCCTCTCAAGAGATAATATTCCTGGGTGCAAGCTTAAATACAACTGCCCAGATGGCTTATCTCACGCCAGACAAACAAAGGCAACTGACTCAATACTTTCAACTGATGGCAACAAAGACCCAGCTCCCGGCAAGAAAAATTCTGCAGTCCCTGGGCTTCATGGCGTCCTGCATTCTACTAATTCCATATGCAAGACTGCATATGAGGAAACTACAATGGTATCTAAAAAGTGTTTGGACTCAACATTGTCACAGCCTGGAGACAAACATAACTTTAATTCCTTGCCTACAACAGGAGTTTCAATGGTGGTCACAGGCCTTTCACCACAACAAGGGACAGCCTCTCACCTTACCCACAGCCAGACAGACAATAACAACGGATGCATCGGATTATGCCTGGGGGGCACATATGGCTGGGAAATGTATTCAGGGCACGTGGCCCAAGGAACAAATGCATCTTCAGATCAATCAAAAAGAGATGCTAGCAGTACAGAATGCCCTGACAGCTTTCAAGGAGCTACTACATCCAGGACAACTACTAATAAAGACAGACAATACCACAGTTATGTGGTACATAAACAAGCAAGGGGGCACACATTCCTACCCCCTATGCAGGCAAGCCATGACCTTGTGGAACACAGCACTAACCTATCAGGTACATCTGTAAGCACAATTCCTGCCAGGAACAAAAAATACATTGGCAAACGAACTAAGCAGAAATCTCATGGACCCTCACGAATGGAAACTGAATCCACTGGTGTTCAGCATGATAACAAGGAAATGGGGACGCCCAGACATAGATCTTTTTGCCTCCCCTCACAAACTCAGAACCTTAAATCTGGCAGCATGGCAGATAATGTAGCCACTCAGACTGCACCTCTCTCTAAAGCTGTTATGGATGTCATTTTAGACGCCAGGAGGCCCAGCACTAGGAAATCTTATGCAGAAAAATGGAAGAGATTCTGTGCTTGGAACCAGGCACAAGGGCTCGACCCACTTGTTCCAAATATACCTCAGATTTTACAATACTTAACTGAGATGCTGGACAAAGGCCTATCTTTCTCATCAATTAAAATCCATGCCTCTACCATTTCAGCTCATTACAATACGGAACCTCCTCTATTTTTTCACATCCTCTACTAAGACAGTACCTCAGAGGGGCAAAAAACATAAGACCCCCAAGGAGAGCACCAGTACCAACTTGGGATCTCAATTTTGTTTTAGAAAAACTCACACTGCCTCCTTTTGAACCAGCCAGCACAGCTGATATAAAATTCTTATCATGGAAAACTGCTCTGCTCCTAGCAATAACTTCAGCAAGAAGAATATCAGAGTTACAGGCATTAATGGCTGTGGAACCTTTCATCATTTTTCACCAGGACAGGGTTTCTCTCAGGACAAACCCAACATTCATGTCAAAAGTAGTTTCCAATGTGGCCCTGAACCAAACCATTCATTTACCAACTTTCTACCCAAATCCCCAGAGTAAAGGGGAGAGACTTCTGCACGCTTTGGATATACACAGACAGCTACGATTCTACCTGGACAAAACAAAAACTTTCAGAAAAACTGAGCAACTGTTTGTAGCCTATGCTTCAGGATCACAAGGAAAACCTATCACAAAGCAGACAATTTCAAAATGGATAGGACACTGCATCCGCTTCAGTTATGCACAACATGGCAAATCAGTGCCTAAGGTCATTAGGCCACATTCTACCAGAGCAACAGCCACTTCAGCAGCCTTTCTCAGAGGAGTACCAACCAAAGACATTTTAGAAGCTGCAACCTGGAGCTCAGTGCACACTTTTACCAAGCACTACCACTTGCCTCTCTACTCTAAATCCAGAGCAGGCTTTGCCACTGCAGTCCTGCAGGGCCTAGTAGCCTCTCCAAATCCTATTTAGACCCAGCCGCCCAACCTCTGCTTTGGGATTCAACCCAAGTGTAATGACTGCAACAGTGAAACACGATGAACATAGTACAGTTGTGTACCTACCATAAATGTAGATGTTCGAGTGTATTCACTGTTGCAGTCCAGGTTACCCACCCACCATCCCCCTTTACTTTGCTGGGACTTCTCTGTACTTCTCAACTCTATACAACCTGTGTGGTGTATTTGCTTGTAGATGAAGGAAATGTTTATATTAGTTCATGCATGCCTTTTGGCATAATTTTATTTTTCCAGCCTTCCTATCTGGGGGCACCTGACATCTGGGGCAAGAAAAACTGAAGAAAATGCCGTCAGTTGCATCTTTTATACCCCTGGCGTACTGACGTCAGGGAAGAGGTGACAGCAACCGATGCCGGACTAAGACTTTGGAACTCGGGCCGACTGCGGGTAGCCTGCCGGCGGATAACCCAAGTGTAATGACTGCAACAGTGAATACACTCGAACATCTGCATTTATGGTAGGTACACAACTGTACTTTTCAATGTACTTCTTAGAAAAAAGTTAAGGTAAAACCAATTTTTTTGGGCTTTTAACAGCATTACCTTTTTGTTGTTATTTTGTGGCAAGTTTACTCCATGTTTTTAGATTAATTTCACCACAAACATGAATATTTTTTCTTAGAAGCAAATTCTTAATGCATAACATCAAAAATGTATTATTTTGTATAACATAAGTTAAACAACTGTTTTGTGCCCATAAATACATTTGAAAGTATCTGGAACTGTGAAATGGTTCTCAGGAGTTCTGGATGCAGTTCTTCCTTTACACTTGTCCCTAAAATTACTGCTTGAGTGTCTTTTCCAACGGATTGTCCAGATTAATTGTTCAAAAATTTTTACTAGAAAATGTTAGCCTGTTTTAGCAACATAATCCAACCGTAAAATTACTGCTTAAGTGTTTTTCCAACTGAATATCCAGATTTAATTGTTCAAAACTTTTACTAGAAAATGACAGCTTGTCTTAGCAACATAATCCATTATACCACCAGGAAGCCATTTTGGCAGTCAGTACATTCCAAGCTGTTGAGTTGTGTTGCATTTCGTTTTTTTCAAAGCGTGAGTATGTGTTTTCTTCTTGGGACTGGAAGTGCACTTGTAGGCCTAAAGTATGTCAGTGCTGAGTTGTCATTATCCAAGAAGAAAAAGCATATCCATTCCTCTACAAAATTGACATGTTTTATGTCACTGTAAAAATGTTTCCAGTCCGAATTCCTGTATGGATCATGGCGGAATGGCACAGCCACCTTCAGTGCTGAACTGCTTGCATGAGTATACTGGAGAAATGGCAGTCTTAAATGTTGCTGTCATTTCACATTTTCAATGTTCTAAGTTGTATTTTCTTTCTTTCTTTCTTTCTGTTAAGACTAGTTATACGACATCTGGTTAGGGTAAAGATTGCAATATATGCCCAGAATCTATCTGTACTGAGCTGGCATTACATTACATGTTAAAACAAATATATTTGTATAGAGTATTAACATTTTCTTTCCCTGGAAGATGCCTCCACCAAAAACTCTTTCACTGACTTTTTACATTATGGCCAAACAAACTTCATTACTGAGCTGCATTAAATTCTTAATGGTGAACTGGCACCGTTACATGCATTTTGTACCTGAGTGCCCCAAGTATAATTCTGTAAAGCTAAGAAATGTCTAATGTGTATTTTGCCCCATTACACATAGGTGGAAGTTCATAAGAGATGTTAGATCCTGTGTTCAGGCCTGCAGGCTATCACAGAACACATATTCTCATACCCTGAAGTCATATACTGATCCATGAATATAATTAACTTTTAAAGGAAATAAGTGAAGGAGGTCTTCTGTACAGTGAGGCAGTTAATTCCATAAGGATGGTATAGACTGTGATATAAACTTTTTGAGCAGATTTGTTCTGCACACCAGAGCAGCTTACAACTTTTTGAAGTATTCTGATATTCCAACCCAAATGTCACGCTCACCACCTTGCTGTGAAATGCTCTTTGAGCTAGACAGAGCATTCTTCTCCTAATATACCAATTTAAGTTGTATAATTTAAGTTCTTGGAGTTTATGAACATATTTCATTTTCTTATGGACTGGTATGAGTTTAGTAATTTCACTTTGAACCAGCCCTAGCAGTTGTATGTTGTGTTTCTTATAAAGGCAAAAAACAGAGCTTTATTCTTATGTAGATTAGATAGTGGCTTATTTTTAGAACAGTAACTTTTAAACATTGGTCTGGCATCCTCATGCCTTACTTCAGGCTAATGTGACATTTCCTGTAATGCTTAAACTACTGTTTATCTAGACACCCAAGTCTCAGGTTTGGTTATCACCTCAAGTGTAGTGTGATGGGGAATAGGCATAAAACTTTCCATTTTTATATACTGATAATTAAGCGCTATGGTCATATACTTGTTGGAGGTAGTTATTCACAGTTGTACCATTTGATTGTGGATTAACCTATTTTTTAATCAGGAAGGCCCACTAGAGACACAGTTCCTTTTCAGGGGTGACCCAAGAGCAATGTCTGATTTAAGTGGTTTACTCAACTTTGCACAGTAGGCAAATGAGGGGTGAGGGAGTCAAATCCTGTACCACAGCAACAAACAGCCTTAACTTCTGCACCATCTGCAAGACTGGTTCCACCTGTTTTAGATCATATGTGTATTTTGAAACCAACAGTTATTTATGGTGGGGAGTGCTGAGGATAAGGGTTTTAAAAGCATGAGTCCCAAAATGGACTCTTGAAGTTCACCTCATTCCAGCTCCCTCCATTCTGAGGTATTACCCAGAATAGTTACTTATTCTGTTGAGCCTGTTGGGTAACTGTAATATTCATTATTATAAATCCGGTTTACTTTCATTTTTGTTATTAAGTTATTGATTGGAACATTGCATGACAGAATGTCAAGTGTCTTAGCTAGATCTGTATACTTATTACTGGAATCCCAGTGTTTGAAGCAGCTGAAACTAGATGTTCATCGTGCATACAGCTGCAGTCATAACAGATGGGTTCTCCTGCCTTCAGGCGGGTCCTCGGTCGGCCGAATTCCAAAGTCTAGGTCCGGCGTCGGTTGTCGTCGCTTCTTCCCTGACGTCAGTGCGACAGGGGTATAAAAGAACCAGCCGACACCATTTTCCCCAGTCTTTCTTGCCGCGCGGTGCCCGAAGCAGAAGCAGTTCGCAAGTGCCGGTCGGCCAGCTCCTGAAATTACGAAAATTTTGCAACCGAAGTCTTCTTGAAAGCTAAGTACCCCGTTGGGGAAACTTTTCTTGCCTCAGACCGATGTCAGACAAAGTTAATAATTGTATTTCATGTTGGAAGCAAATACCGCATAAGGATTTCCATTCCCTCTGTATTCCTTGTTTAGGCCCAGACCACGACGTCTTGGTCTGTCGCTTTTGTGCTATATTCAACAAACGCACCATTAAGCGTCGGGCGGAGTTCGCCCAGCATTATTTTGGCAAAACATTTAACTATATTATGTCATCGGATACTCCGACTCCAGTTTTGTCTAAAAAGCGCAAAGATAAGGACCGACACACGAGGTCCGCGGCCTCTACCGACACCACGCCAAAGCCGACTACACATGGTCCGGTTCTCAGTGAGGCGTCTACGCAGCCCCTGACTACCGACGACACTTCATTGGTGGTGTCTCCTGTGCCCGAGGTCGCAGGCTCCTCGGCCCACACACCGACTACAGATACCGAAGCCACTCTTGGCGGTGAATCTCAAAATGTGGACAGGTCTACCTCCTCTCAAGGTGTCTTCAGACCTTCCTCTTCTTTTTCCATCAAGGCTTTCACTAAGTCTAAAGCAGCCATGCATTCTAAGAGACAAGCTACACAGGGCCCATCTCCAGGCCCCATGCCTAAAAAACAGATGCTTAAAATGGCTGAGGATTTAATTACTCTTATCAGGGGTTCTCAACCCCCAGACAAAGGCCCAGAGTGGAGGAAGAATCCCCCTCCTCTGATCAGGGCTCCATTATTTCAGAGCACTCTGATGAACAGGAACATTCTTACTCCCCTTTTGAAGACTCTGATGCAGAGGAGTCCATTTCCTCTGTATCCCCCCCAGAGGATTACTCATTTGGGAAAACTTTGCATACCTTAAGGGAACACTTCCACTGGGAAGGCCAAGATTATTCAGATTCCAAGAAAAGGCTTAGGGAATTTTTCTTGCTACCTCAGCACAGGCCTCTGGCTATACCTCCTGTCTTGGACATACTAGATGATGTGTACTCGGAGGCCTGCCTTAACCCGGATTCTCTACCTCCAGCCCCAGTCAAGCCTGACAGGTACTACAGGGTTCCTGACTCACACCAATTTCTATACAAAAGCCATGCTGCTGACCCAGAAACCATCTCACAGGGCCCCAAGGGAATTAAGGCCTCCACTGCTAAAAATCCATTATCTTCCGAGAGAGATTCCAGATCCTTAGAAAGGTGGGGAAAAAAGGTATATACATTGGCTACCTTAACCATGAGGGCATTAAACTGTCAGTTCCATATGCTAAAGTACCAACAGTTTTTGTTATCACAATTGAAAAGTAAAATGTCACAACCTGAACAACCAGACTTGAAGGAGTTGCAGGATTTGATGCATAGTGTAGAACAAGTGGGTAAACATACCTTACAATGTGGTTTTGATGCTCTAAAGGCCTTATGTAGAGCTGCTGTTACAGGATCAGTCATACGTAGACATGCCTGGCTCAAGGAACAAACCTTGCCAGATCATGTCACAGCTAAATTACTGGATGCCCCTCTACAAAAGGATGTATTATTTGGTGCTAATGCTGAGGAGGTATTAAGGAAAATGGAGGAAAAGGCTAAATCAATGCAAACTGTGAAAGATTTTCTACAGGTACAACCCCCACGTTTCAGTAGAAATTGGCCTTCCAAAAATTGGTCCTTTCCAGCCACGGACAGACCCCGAGGGGCAGAGGGCAATCCCAAGGATCGTTTAGAGGCAGACAATGGCAAGCTCCTACACAAAGAGGTGGTGAGGATAACTCACAACCATTCAGAAAGCAAGCCCAATAACTTTCCCCTTTGCATGCCAAGCAAGACTCAAATGGCAGCACCCTTAGGCGGAAAACTGGCATTATTTTCAAAAAATTGGCATATTGTCACAAAAGACAAATGGATCCTGTACATTATAAACAGAGGCTACAGATTCCATTTTCACACCCTTCCAAAAATGAGAGGCATGCCAAACCTGCCACACAATCAAAGGGCAGAGGCACAAAGACAAATTTCAGATCTCATAGACATGAAAGCTATTCAAAAGGTACCTACGCATGAACAAGGTCAAGGTTTTTATTCCAGACTATTCCTGGTACCAAGGAAGGGAAAAGATTGGAGACCTATTTTGGACCTATCCATCCTAAACACATTTCTACTCGTACCAAAATTCAAGATGCTCACTCTACAGCAGCTTCTTCCCATGCTGGGCAAGGACTCTTGGCTGGTAACATTGGACCTCAAGGAGGCATACCTGCATGTCCCAATCAGACAAAATTGCAGAAGATACCTCAGATTTCTTGCAGGTTCAACCCATTATCAATTCTCTGCATTGCCCTTTGGTTTATCTACTGCGCCCAGAGTATTCACGAAATGCCTGGCATCAGTAATTGCCTACTGCAGACTTCAAGGGATACAAATATACCCCTATTTGGACAACTGCATGATCCAAGCGGACAGCACGCACATTCTTCTGAAACATCTGGCTTATGTAATAATGTTGTTGAATTCTCTGGGATACACAGTCAACAAAAAGAAATCAAGGCTAATACCCTCTTGGAAAATAATTTTCCTGGGTGCCAACTTGGACACAAACACCCAGATGGCCTACCTCACGCCAGAGAAGCAGGGGCAACTAACTCAATACTTCAGAACACTAGCAAATTGCACCAGGCTGACTGCAAGGAAAATCCTGCAGGCTCTGGGATTCATGGCATCTTGCATCTTACTAATCCCATGTGCAAAGCTGCATATGAGGAAACTTCAATGGTACCTGAAAAACCTATGGTCTCAACACAGCCACAGTTTGGAAACAATAATACCACTAATTCCATGTCTTCAAAAGGAATTTCTGTGGTGGGCTCAAGCATGCCAAACAAACACAGAGCTCCCATTCAGCAAGCCTCAAGCAAATCAAGTCATCACAACAGATGCCTCGGACTATGCCTGGGGGGTGCACATGACAGATCGGTGCATTCAGGGCAAATGGTCCCAAAAAGAAAAGCACCTTCACATCAATCAAAAGGAAAACTGAATTTACCTCAAATATTACAGTATCTAGCTGAGCTGCTAAGCAGTGGACTTTCATTCTCCTCCATCAAAATCCATGCCTCAGCCATTTCTGCAGAATACAACACTGATCCACCCTTATTCTCTCACACCCTCTTAAGACAGTTCCTCAGAGGGGCTAAGAATCTAAAACCCCCAAGGAAACAACCAATACCTGCTTGGGATCTCAATTTCATTCTGGAAAAACTGACCTTGCCTCCTTTTGAGCCAGCTGCCTCATCAGATTTGCAATATTTGTCCTGGAAAACAGCTTTCCTTCTAGCTATTACCTCAGCTCGTAGGGTTTCGGAACTACAAGCTCTCATGGCTGTGCAGCCTTTTATCATCTTCCATCAGGACAGAGTTTCCTTACGAACCAACCCGTCCTTTATGCCAAAAGTGGTATCCAGGGTAGCTTTGAATCAGGCCATACACTTACCTACCTTTTATCCTAATCCTCAAAACAAAGGGGAGAGATTACTACATTCCTTGGACATCCACAGACAACTGCGTTATTATTTGGACAGAACAAAGCCTTTCAGAAAATCAGAACAGCTCTTTGTGTCCTATGCTATAGGAGCTCAAGGAAAGCCAATTTCAAACAGACAATCTCAAAATGGATAGCCCACTGCATACGCTTTTGCTATTCTTTTCATGGCAAAACTGTACCTACAGGCATCAGATCTCACTCCACAAGGGCCACAGCTACCTCTGCAGCCTTTCTCAGAGGAGTTCCTACCAAAGATATTTTAGAAGCAGCCACTTGGAGTTCTGTGCATACCTTCTCCAAGCACTACCACCTTCCACTATACTCCAAATCTAGAGCGGGCTTTACCACTGCAGTCTTGCAGGGCATTCTGGCTCCTCCTAGTTCCACCTAGTGCCTACCACCCCTTTCTTAGCTTTGGGATTCTACCCATCTGTTATGACGGCAGCTGTATGCACGATGAACATAGTACAGTTTTGTACCTACCATAAATGTAGATGTTCGAGTGCTAATACAGCTGCAGTCCAGGTTTCCCTCCCTCCTTCCCCTCTTGGGACAGGCCTATTGGCTAACATATCCTCATGCAACCTGATTGGGGTATTCATTCATGATGTATTTGCTTGCACTACTGTATTTTGATTATATGACATTGCTTTATTTCACAAATTTATGTATTGCCTTCCTTCTGGGGGCACCTGACATCTGGGGCAAGAAAAACTGAAGAAAATGGCGTCGGCTGGTTCTTTTATACCCCTGTCGCACTGACGTCAGGGAAGAAGCGACAACAACTGACGCCGGACCTAGACTTTGGAATTCGGCCGACCAAGGACCCGCCTGGCGGCAGGAGAACCCATCTGTTATGACTGCAGCTGTATTAGCACTCGAACATCTACATTTATGATAGGTACAAAACTTTTTTAAGCATTGCTTAGTGACAGTTTGACATGTTGAAATATACCTGGTTTCCACTGGAGTGGGTATATGATTTATTTTAAATGTCAGTAATATATTGGTATTGAGTTTTTTTTTTTTTTGTGCTGTAATGCAATTATATATTTTCCTAGAATTCTAACCTTTTCTGGGATTGTAAAGATGCATCATCAAAATCCCTGTTCAGCTTCAGTGTGAAGTTTCATTTAAGTCCTTAAGGTTAAATTGCAGTTTTAGTTCCTTTCTGTACCTGAATGTCCAAGTATAATTTGTCCAAAGATTTAACTATTAACTGTCAAAGGTGAATTGGGCTTCCCGTCTTTTGATCAGTGCCCATTTGTTTGGGTCCCAACTACCTAATTGCATTTCCTTGAGGTTACTCTTTGGCATCGCTGTGTGAGACCATTGCTCTGTATACTCGAAATGTTTATTCTTCACTGTTGTGCAACTGTGGAGTTAGTTTATATAAGTGAGGGGGTGTATAGGGTAGATGTTTAACAAAATGATGGTGAAGGGAGGGCGTGACCCTTGCACAAGTTATATTTTTAAGTATTGCAGTAGGATTTTGGGATACATTTTTGATAATTTGTAACAGAGAAGTTATGTTGCGGTTGTTTATGTTTCAATCTGCTAGAGGAGAAATGAGGAACTGACATGTGCCTGTTATGTGTAGATAATGAACGCTGTGTTTTACAATGATTTTGACAGTTTGCCAAGTTACATTATATTTATTTTCAGTTAGTAATGTATATTTCTTTTCAGAGTGGGGAATGCTATAAATGTCCAGAATATGTCTACAGTGAGTTTGCATTATATGGGGGTCTATATTACATAGTCAAACATGCAGAATGTCGACTAACCTTTAATCAACACATATGTGTTGAAGCTGCACGTCATTGAACGGACAAATCAACCACGCACACCACATTAAAACAAACACTATAAAGTGGGGAGCTTCACCCAGAACACCCCCACACCCTCCCTAACTAAATATGCCAACTCCAAGATCACACTACAGTTGGGAAAAGGGCAGATATAAAAGAACAGTCAACCGATTTCTTTCCCTTGGAAAGAAATCGATGATTTGGCCGTTCGCTGAAATGCTGCTTTGACGCATTTGTGTCGATTAAAGGTTAGTCGACATTCTGCATGTTCGACTATGTAATATAGACCCTTATATGGGTAGTAAAAAAAAATCGTATATATTTCATCAGAGTAATGACCTTTTCTGTCACTGGAAAGATGCTACCATCAAAACTGTCTGTAATGGCCTTGGCAATATGGCTGGGACTACTTTAGCACTGAGCTGTTTTTAAGTCCTTAATGGTGGAATGGGAATGAGGTACATTTTATGCCAGAGTGCCAGTATATTTCCTGAAAGTTATTCTAGTAACTGTCAGGGAAGTTGTTGAGGTGTCCTTTTATACAGTGGCACTAACTTCAAAGTTTTACAGTTATTTCACAGTGATGGTATGTTGTATTTTATTTATTTATTTATTTATTTATTTATTTATTTTTATTAATTTTTTAGAGATGGGTATGTGACATTTCTAAATAGTAGGAAATGGCTTACACATGCATACTATGGGGTAGATTCAGAAAGGGGCAGCCCTTTCTGATTCAGAAACAGGCCAACCCTGTTGATTCTAGGCAGACTGCAGAATTACCACTGTGGGCCACTTCCTCAGCTGAGCTGTATGCTTACGAGTCATTCTGGAGGAGTGGCCTTTGCTAATTAACCATGTTCTATGTCCTGGAAATGTTTACAGTAAGGCATTAATGAAGTTAAGGGATTCAGAGAATTGCTTTGTTTCTGTAAGTTAGCTTAATAGACCAACATTTTTCTGAATCACATTTTCTGTGATTGTGTTGACAGCTCCTTTTAGCCACAGCTTTCAGCACTCACGATAGGCTTCTTTCAGAATCCCAGGTTATATTTCTACTGAGATGGCATTATGTGAGAAGTTAAAATTATATATATTTCCACATAACATTTTCCTTTTCCGTACTTGGGAATTTGACAAACTGACCATGGAAATGTGCCTGGGACAACTTCAGTGCTGAGCTGGATTCAAGTCCTTGCTGGTTGTTGTTGTTGTTGTCTTTCGGCTTTTCCTGGTTAGGGGTCGCCACAGCGGAACTCCGGTCCGCTAATGATTGGCAGTATATTTTCACGAACGCCGAGGTGCCAGCTCGACGTTCAACCTTCAACGAAGGCATGCCCATTTACGCATGCCTTTCAAACGCCCACCCAACCACGGGGAGGTCATGCAGTCTCCACACAGAAGGCACTCCCCGCACTCCAGCCGAGAATCGAATGGGAGAACCTCTTGCTGTGAGGCAACAATGCTACTGCTGCACCACCGCGGATGTAGATTCAAGTCCTTGCTGGTAAAATGACAAATTATGTGTGCATCTTTTTACCCAAAACTGAGGAGCTTGATGTATGGCCTGTTATACAGCAACAACTTGATATGTTGCATTATACATTGTTTCCGTTTGGGATGGATATTTGATTTCTATTCTTGTTGGGCAAATACATTACATGTCCATAAAATGTACTTATTGGGTTATCACTACATCTGAAATAAAAAAGTGTATGTGTGTGTTTATATGTAATTTCTCCATAATAGTGACTTCTTTCCATCACTGGGTATATGCTGTTCTAGCCACAAAATAAATGCAGTGGTGTACATGAAAATAACACCTTGCTTTGTCTTTACATCTAAAAAGTTATCATACAAGTATATTCAATAACTGAATGATGTAATCTATCTTTTTTATGAAATTTCACAAAGATTTCAAAGATTTGATCCTTTGTAGATGCTACCACAAGACTTACATAGAGATTAATTTTTTTTTTTTTTTTTCTGTTTTAAACACTTGTTAAATTATCATTTAAGATATGGGCTCACATACGTTAATAGAAAATAAAACAAACCATGTTAACATTTTCCCATTTATGTACATTGTACCAGAACCTCGTTCAGCATGTATTCTTCCCACAAATTTAATTTTTTACTGTATAATTTGATCCTTCACATTTTTTAAAGATCCCTGTTCCAGTCATTGTTATCTCTTTCACAATATCCAATACTTCATATGCAGTGGTTTAGATTGATTTCCACTTTGTAGTAATTGCTTTTTTGGCAACCAACAGAATTAAATTTAATAAGGCCTTATGTGTCTAGACAACTCAGATAAGTTGTCCCAGTTCAAAAGAATAATTCCATTTGTAAAAGCCATTTACCCCCCCCCCCCCGTATTGCTGACAGAGTACTCCATACTCATCACACTTCCAAAAAACATGTTCTCAGATATCTCTTTCTTTCCCATCACAGCTCAAACATTTGCTATGTACTTAAGGAGAAAATATTTGAAGTCTGCTTTAAAATACTCATGCAAACATTTCCAAACAAAAATCCTAAAACGTGTGGACTTTGATGCATACATGGGTGCCATAATATGCTCTCCCATTGTTCCCTTGTAAATTGCTTTTCCAGTCTATCTTCACAGTCTTTTCTAACCTTGTCTGATTGATTCTTACTGTTATACAATGTTTTGTGTGCCCTACTAATTATCCCTTTTTTATCATTAGATTCTGTTCCAGGTTATACTAAAACTGTACCAGAGCAGGTCTTTCACTTAGGACTCTCATTTCCCTTTCTCTTTGCCTATACTGTGATGTCAGTTCCTGTTAGAGAAGGCAGTCATACTTTTTCTTGCCCTCATCCCATTCCTGTTACCTTCCATCTTAAGTTGTTTTACCTGTGATTTTGATAGTGTTCTACATCTGAATGTTCTTTCTTTCTTGTTACTAGTGCTTTATGGTTCAACTTCCTTTGTGTTTATTACATTGATTGTATTCATCTGTGTTTACTTTGAAAACAGTTCGGCTGGATCAGCGCCTGTATTCCAGTTAACAAAGAATAAGTAAAATAATATAAAGTAAGTAAAATAAGTATATTAATTAATTGATCTAGCTGATAAAACAAGTGTTTGAATAACTAAATATTTGAATGGCATCTTTAGTGTGTTGGTTCATTGACATTTGTAGCAAAAAAGTTTCTACAAGAGCAGATTGACATCTGCACACTTATGGTTGGCTCCTTGCATTTAGTACTGTTAGCTCTTGCAGTATAATTGAAAATACCCAAGTGCTTCACCTTGAAAATTTTATAAGAAACTCTAAAAGTAAGGCAGATATAATTGCATCTGTTGATGGGGCCAAATTAAACTCAAAGCAACCATCAGAGATAGTCAAACTGCAGCACTTACAAAATATTCAGTATACATTAAAAATGTAGCTGTTGGTTCTGTTTAGATTAACAAATGTAACAGCTTTCAAAAACAGAAATGTGCAGTATTGTTATAAACTCAGTCATTGTTCTTTTTAAAGTTTGAACTGCAAAAATTGCCTTTATTTTTTTTTCAATTAAAATTCAAGGCACATTGTTTCCTTTGTCTTTGAAGTTAGACTATAGTGTAGGGATATTTTATCAATAATTATATCAGAGACATTTAAAAATTATTTTTTAAACAAGAAACATCTTTATTAAAGTATTGCTTATGACATAGACAGTTATGCATTTATATAAATGAAAACAAACCATATCAACATAATTTTAGTTGCAAACATTGTACAGTAAACTCTTGTTTAACCGGCAGCCATGGAGATTGGTAGGTGCCGGATAACTGTAGTTTCTGGTTGAGAGTTACTATTAAAAATAGGCATGACTAATACTTAACCCTATACTATTTGTTTGGTTTGACTTGTTCTTAGGTTGGAGAGAGAGGGAATTTATTCCTACCTTCCTTATTAAAACTCTAAAAACGTAAGGTATGTTTTTTGGGGGCGTGTGTAGAAAGTGCAGTACGTGACAATTTTACTGTATTTCTTCTATTTTTTTTTCTGGTTGCTTGGGTTCCGGTTAACTGAGAGTTTACTGTACATCACAAACCATATTAACATAATTTTATTTGCAAACACTAGTCAGACATTACATAGGTCATTCAAATCCTGCCTTTTTTTAAACCTTGTTCCTCCTATGCATGTATTGTTCCCATAGTTCTCATTTTTCTATGTAATGTGCTCCTACCCTTTTCTAAAGATCCCACTTCCAGTTGTTTTATCTCTGATACTTTATTCACTACTTCTAGTAAAGTTGGTTTAGAATTTGATTTCCATTTTCTAGCAATTGCTTTTTTGGCAGCCACCATAGTTAGACTCAGCAAGGCCTTACTATGTCTATGCCATTCCAATTCTGTATCGTAGCCCAAAAAAATTATTTCCGTAGTTACACTGATTTACTCACCCAGTATCTCTGACAGAACAGTCTGCAGGGAATTTTTAAAGTCTGCTAACTGATTACACTTCCAGAAAATACGTTCCCAATTACCTTTTTCTTCCCCGTCACACCTCCAGCATTTGCTGTCTACCTGAGGAAAAATTCTTTGGAGTCTACTTGGGATATAAAATACCTGTGTGAACACTTCCAAGCAAAAAATCCTAACTCTTCTAGATTTTGTTACGTATTTGGGAGACATGCATACATCCTCCCATTGTTACTTTGCGAATTGCTTATCCAGCCTCTCTGCCCGATCCTTCTAACCCCCTCTGATTGATTTTTATAATTGTCATGCAATATTTTATATGCTATACTAATTACTCCTTTTTTAACAGCAACTTCTATTCTAGATTCTATTAAAAACTGTACCAGTGCTGGTCTTTTGCTCAGGATCCCCCTGTTTCTTTCTCTTTGCCTATACTCTGATATCAATCCTTGATAGGGGAGACATTTAAAATTCTTGATACTATACGTAGCCCTAAAAATTTCCATAAACTGTATATAACCAGTTTGCGAGTTGTTGTTTGTCTTTTTGGCTTTTCCCGGTTAGGGGTTGCCACAGCGGAACTCCGGTCCGCTAATGATTGGCAGTAGATTTTTTTTTATGCTGCTGAGTTGCCAGCCCGACGCCTAACCTTCAGCGAAGGCATGCTCATTCACGCATGTCTTTCAGAGGCCTCTCGACCACGGGGAGGATATGCAGACTCCACACAGAAGGCACTCCAGCCATGAATCGAACAGGAGAACCTCTTGCTTTGAAGCAACAACGCTACCGCTGTACCACCGCGGCTTATATAACCAGTTTGCGAGTAGTCTGCTGAAATGTGAATTGTGGCAAATAAGTAGAGCTTCTGTTTGATGGGGTGAAGTTATTAGTTTTATTTGTCAATAAGTTTTAAAGAGGGAGTAGTGTGGGCAAGTAGAGTCAGGCATTGTGTTACAGTAGTGAACATTCATTTGTTAATGAAGAACATATGGAAAGTGATTGGTCAGGCAGTAACTTACAAAACTGGGAAGAAATTTGGACATTACAAATGTAGATTCACAGTCATGGAAAATCAGTGAAAGGGGCAAGTTTGTGATGCTATGGAGACAGAGGATAGCAGAAATTGTTTAAACCAAAAAGAGATTTTGTTACAGAAAAAGGGGGAAACGTCATTATTATAGTAAAGTCTGTACTACGTTAGTTCCTGTTGTACAGAAAGGTCGATGAGTCAGACTTTAGTACAAAGACTCTTGGAAGTAATGTGGTGCACTGAGGTAAATAGATAAAACAAGGGATTAGAGATAACTGGAGGCAGTAGAATACTGCTAGCTTCTTAGAAATGGCAGATTTGACCCAAAAAGTCAATGTACAACTAGACTTTACCAAGCAGCCTCCTTCTTTTGTCAAAGTAAGATGTTACCTATGAAGCCAGCAAGGCAGAGTGACAGTGAAGATAAGCAGGGTGAAATCACACATTTGAACAGCAGTAGTAGAGCTTTGAAGAGAAACTCTTGGCTGCATCTTCTAGTTTTCAGGGCTGACGTTCAAAGCCAAAGAGTATGGTTGCTTGACTAGGCATTGATTGTCCCACTTTCAGCTTGAGAAACAGGTATGGGCCATGAGGCAGCAATAGTTTTGCTGCAGTAAGCAACTAATGGAATAATTGTGTAGTAGAAATATTCACACAGAAGAGCTGATCTGTAGAAGTGTAACTTAAGCATCCTGGAGCTGACAGACACCAAAACGTCATAAAAGCCTAAGTCATTGAGTTTTCTAAGTCGGAAGTGCAGAGGTCTGATTAACACTTCATGAAAATTTAATCTAGAGGTGAATTTCCAGATGTGGGTGCTTTATGAAGTCTTGCTGTAGCCATTGGAAGGTCTGTTTCCCTGTAGAATAACACTGTGATGCCATGACTGGTTGCTGAGAAGGTTGAAGTTGTTGCATAGTAGAATAAATCAGCAAGAGAACTGCATAGCTAATTCCAGTTGAATTATTCATACATCTGTTGATTGGTCATTGCAAGAAGAAGATTTTGGAGCCAGTCTTGAAAACTGTAGTGTTATTTTTTCCTGATTTGCTTATATGTCACCATGTAGTTCATTCTGTGAAACAATGCTCTTTTAAGTGGCTTGCTGCATCGAAAGTATTATGCGTTCTGCACAGGTAGTTCATCAGTTGAAATTTTTGCCCTGCTGTGCTGTGCATTTTTCTATTACATTTATTTTCTGGAAGTGAAGGAAACTGATGAATACAAATGTGAATCAACAGCATCTAGAGTTTTCTGGTTCATGCAGGCATGATTCAAACTGCAGCTTGAGTTTAATGTCTTCATTGTTTTTGCTTGTAGTCTTATGACAGAAAGACATTGTTACTCCTTCCAATAGTTCATTATTATGCTTTGGTCGAATGAATAAACATTTGCAGTTCTTATAGTACTGTTGTTTCCCAGTATTATAAAGGCAAGATGTTCATCGTGTTTCACTGTTGCAGTCATTACATTTGGGTTATCCTGCTGGCAGGCTACCCGCAGTCGGCCTGAGTTCCAAAGTCTAGGTCCGGCATCGGTTGCTGTCGCCTCTTCCCTGATGTCAATGCGCCAGGGGTATAAAAGATGCAGCCAACGCCATTTTCTTCAGTCTTTCTTGCCGCGCGGTGCCCGAAGCAAAAGCGGTTCGCAAGTGCCGGTCGGCCGACTCTTGAAGTTTTCAAATTCGAATTTCAGATCCAAAGTCTTCATTAAAGCTAAGTACCCCTTTGGGGAAACTTTTTTTTCTTGCTCCAGACCGATGTCAGAAAAAGTTAATAACTGTATTTCTTGTGGGAAGCAAATACCTCATAAGGATTTTCATTCTTACTGTATTCCTTGCCTAGGCCCTGACCATAACGTTGCTAGTTGTCGGTTTTGTGCTAGATTTAACCAACACACTATTAAGCGTTGGTACGATTTTGCATTCCATTACTTTGGCAGAAGATTTAATTATATAATGCCGTCGGATCAGCCGACTACCGGAGTTTACAAAAAATGAAAAGAAAAAGAAAAGGACAGGCATCCGAGATCCAAAACCGACGACGAGGCTTCTTCTAGGCCTTTCGCCTGTTCTCAGCGAGGCGCTTTCTCAGGCCCCTGATGCCCGCTACCTCAGAGCCACAGGCTGCTTCCGACTCCCACGTGGAGCTGACTGGGCCTCTGGAAACTCAAGGTATTGGACACTCGTAATCTATTCCCTCAGATGGGTCCGGAGCCGCTGAGCAGGCATCGGCTTTTCAGGCCTACACAGTTATATGTGAAACCTACTTCAGCTATAAAGACAAAGACTAAAGCAGCTCTAAAGACAAAGAAACAAGTACAGCATTCACCTGGACAGGCCTCCATGCCTAAAAAACAGATGCTTAAAATGGCCGAAGACCTTATTACTTTGATCAGGGGTTCCCATCCCCCTCCTGAAAAGAGGCCTAAGCAAGAGTTAGAATATGAATCTTCAGACCAGGTTTCCATTTCCTCCTGATTAGGATTACTCTATTCCTCCCTGTGAGGATTCTGATGCTGAAGAATCTATCCCTTCAGCCTCTCCTCCTGAGGATTACTCTTTTGGGGAAACACTGCATACTATGAGGGAGCATTTCCACTGGGAGAGCCAAGACTACTCAGAATCCAAGAAAAGGCTCAGAGATTTCCTTTTATTGCCCCAGCACAGGCCCCTTGCTATCCCGCCTGTTTTAGACATTGTAGATGATGTATTTTCAGAGTCCAGTCTTTCCCCAGACTCTTTACCACCAGCCCCTGTTAAGTCAGACAGATACTACAGGGTTCCTGATTCACATAAATTTCTCTATAAGAACCCTGCAGCTGACCCAGAAACCATCTCTCAGGGCCCCAAAGGGGTCAAGGCTTCTACTGCAAAAAACCCTATCCCCTCTGATAGGGATTCTAGGGCCCTAGACAGATGGGGCAAAATGATTTATACCTTTGCTGCCTTGGCTGTAAGAGCCTTAAATTGCCAATTTCATATGCTTAAGTATCAGCAATATGTTTTATCTTTGCTTAAACAGAAAATGCCAGCAAATACAGAATGTGCAGACAATAAAGAAATGCAGGATTTATTGCATGCAGCTGAACAAGTTGGAAAGCATACTTTGCAATGTGGTTTTGATTCTCTTGAGGCCTCCTGCAGGGCCGCTGTCACAGGTTCAGTCATTAGGAGGCATGCTTGGTTAAAAGAACAAAATTTGCTGGATCATGTTAAAGCAAAACTATTAGATGCTCCTTTACAGCATGATACTTTGTTTGGTGCTAAAGCAGAAGAGGTGTTGAAGAAAATGGAGGACAAAGCTAAATCTATGCAAACAGTCAAGGATTTCTTGCAGGTACAGCCTCCCAGATTTAGCAGGAACTGGCATACAAAAAAATTGGTCCTTTCCAGTGTCAGATAGACCACAAAGGGTCAGATACAGACGCCCCAGAGGCAGATCACAGCCCCAAGGCTCATACAGGCCTAAGCAATGGGGTGCTTCTACCTCCAAGAGCGGAGAGGAAAAATCACAGCCATTCAGGAAACAGTCTCAATGACTTTCCACTTCCAGCACCAAGCACTTATCTTTTGGCAGCCCTTTTGGGGGGAAAGCTAGCACTTTTTTCACAAAATTGGTGCATGATCACCCATGTCAGATGGGTTCTAAATATAGTTTCACAAGGCTACAGGTTCCACTTTTACACCCTGCCAAGGCAAAATGGTATGCCAGACCTGCCACGCAATCAATGGGCAGAGGCACAAAAACAAGTTTCATCCCTCATGGACATGAGGGCCATTCAACAAGTTCCAGAACAAGAGCAGGGTCATGGATTCTATTCAAGACTATTCTTGGTACCCAGAAAAGACAAAGCCTGGAGACCAATACTGGACCTCTCTTTTCTAAACACATATCTGGATATTCCAAAATTCAAAATGTTGACTCTACAGCAGCTTCTGCCCATGTTGGGCAAGAAGGCTTGGCTTGTGACTTTAGATCTAAAAGAGGCATACTTGCATGTCCCAATCAGACAAAACATGCAGAAGATACCTTAGATTCAAAGCTGGCTCAATGCACTACCAACTCTCTGCACTGCCCTTTGGCTTATCTACTGCGCCCAGGGTCTTCACAAAGTGCCTGGCACCAGTAATTGCATTTTGCAGACAAAGAGGAATACAGATATATCCTTACTTGGACGACTGCCTTATTCAAGCGGAGAACAAGGACATTCTACTACAGCATCTGGCGTTTGTAAAAAGATTACTGACAAGTCTAGGGTACACAGTAAACAAGAATAAATCAAAACTCGTACCCTCTCAAGAGATAATATTCCTGGGTGCAAGCTTAAATACAACTGCCCAGATGGCTTATCTCACGCCAGACAAACACAGACAACTGACTACTTATTTCAAAATGTTGGCAACAAAGACCCATTTATCTGAAAGAAAAATTCTGCAGACCTTGGGTTTCATTTCATCCTGCATTCTGCTAATTCCATATGCAAGACTGCATATGAGGAAACTTCAATTGTATCTAAAAAGTGTTTGGACTCAACATTGCCACAGCCTGGAAACAATAATTATCTTCCATGCGGACAGGGTTTCCCTCAGGACTAACCCATCATTTATGCCCAAGGTGGTATCCACGGTGGCTTTAAACCAATCCATCCATTTACCAACCTTTTTTTCCTAATCATCAGAATAAAGGGGAAAGGATCCTGCACTCCTCGGATGTGCACAGACAGCTTAGGTTCTACCTTGACAGGACTAAACCTTTCAGAAAATCTGACCAGCTACTAGTCAGCTTTGCTACAGGGGCAGTGGGCAAGACCATTTCAAAGCAAACCATCTCCAAATGGATAGCACACTGCATCCATTTCTGCTACAAGCACCATGGAAAACCTACCCCACACTAGGGCTACCTCAACCTCTAAGGCATTTCTCAGGGGAGTCCCTACCAGGGACATCCTGGTAGCTGCAACCTGGAGTTCAGTACACACCTTCACCAAGCATTACCACTTACCTATCTTTTTTAAATCCAGAGCTGGATTTGCTACAGCAGTCTTACAAGGCCTGCTAGCCAGCCCTAATACTTCTTGACTGCCTCCACCCTTCCTCAGCTTTGGGAATCAACCCAAGTGTGATGACCGCAACAATGAAACACAAAAAACATAGTACAGTTGTGTACACTTACCATAAATGTAGATGTTCGAGTGTATTCACTGTTGCAGTCCTGGTTACCCTCCCGCCAGCCCCCTGACTTTTCTGTACTTTCTATCTATCCTCTTTTTTGGCCATATCTTATGGCAATGGTATTTACTTTTTACCGGAGGTGTTCCACACCATGTAACTGCTTCCTATTATGGGGGCTCCTGACATCTGGGGCAAGAAAAACCGATGTAATGGCATCGGCTGCATGTTTTATACCCCTGATGATCTGACGTCATGGAAGTGGCGACAGCATCCGATGCAGAAATTCCAAGACTCTGATATTCGGGCCAACTGAGGGCTACCTGCAGGCAGATAACCCAAGTGTGATGACTGCAACAGTGAATATATTCGAACATCTACATTTATGGTAAGTGTACAAACCTGTACTTCATGCAAGTTGATGTAATTGATGGTTTTGTGTGTGTGTGTGTGTGTGTGTGTGTGTGTGTGTGTGTGTGTGTGTGTGTGTGTGTGTGTGTGTGTGTGTATAATATATGTACGGGACAGAAGCACAGATGCACTGAGCTGTCCTTGATTTTGCAGATGTTTCTGCTTTTGCCTCCAGTTTGGTCTGTTCCTTGTAACCTCTGTTTTTGTTTTCTGGAAGGTCAGTGTGGATTGCAGTCGGTATATAATAACAGATACATGAGTTTTAGACTCAATAGCCTTCAGGGAAAAAAGATGCTAATGCAAAACCTGTTGTTTTAGCAACTGTCAAAGATAAAGGTAATATCTGCCTCTGATTTTGTTCTTTTTTCCTCATTATTTTTAGCCCTCTCAATGATTATTGAGCTAAAATGGAGAGGCATGTTTGGGGTGGGTGGGGGGGGTTGTAGGGGATTGCAAACTGTATTCTCACAGCAGTGAGCTGAGAAGACACATTCCACTCTGATAGTTATTTCTGTATTCATTAGCTTGGTCCCAATCATATATATATATATATATATAGTGTGTGTGTGCATGTCTGTGTGTTGCTGAGGGTAGTTATTATTTTTATTTTATGACAGTGTTATCTAAGGTATACATAGTGAGTAAATGTGGCTTTAGTTGCTGGATATGAAGTCTGTTGATTGGGCTCTGGCATTGTGGGCAGGGTGTGTGTTATAGTAGCTTATGTTTGGCAGTGTGGCATAACGAGTAGCATTGCTGTCTCAACAGCAGTTGGTTCTCTGGTTGAATTTTTAGTTTTGAGTCCTTCTGTGTGGTGTCTGCATGTAATCCTTGTCTGTGTGTGAGTTTTTATCCAGGTTCTCTGGTTTCCTGTCTCATATGTATAATGTATGCCTGTGACTATTTGTGATTTTACTCTCATGCTAGCCTAACACCACAGGGCTACACAGAAGTTTACTGTCTTTTTTGGAGGGGGTGGGGAGGTGGGCACTTTTCTCAGGTAGGATTTATATATGTATCCTTTCAAGTATTTGTTATCTCAGTTTATTAGAACTACTATTTTCTTAGCTTTGAACATTAAGCTTTAGATGCAACTTATTTTTATTTATTTTTTATAGAAAAAAGAGATGAGACCGAATTTCTTTTCTTACTTGTGATTTTGTTTATGCTATTATTGGATGAAAAGACTGTAAAATAGGTGCACCTCAGTGCATATAGAACCGTATGATGTAGGTCCCTAGACCTCCAGCTTACTTCAGTTATTTCCTTCACACTTATTCCATTGGAGTCTTGGCTGATCAGGATGTGTTAAAAGGATGGAGTTAAAAGCTCAAAAGGAAGACAATCTGGGGAAATAAATGAGAGAGAAGTGTCAAAGTGGTATGAAGTCATGATGGGAGGTAGGGAAAGGGCACTGGGGAGCTGCAGGGGGGACATGTGTACAATGAGGGAGGCCCATGGAGTCCTTTATTTAGAGCCCCATACAACAAAAGGGTAGCCTTACTGATTTCATGTGAATGTCTGAGGTGTATATCATCCACTGAGTGGTTATGAGTGTGTTCTGAGGCAATCTGTGGAAGAAAGTAAGTGACTCCATCTGTTGTTTGATCCCAGGTAATGGGAATTGACTTAATATAATATAATCCCTCCCCATTCAAGTTAACCCAACATGTTTAGTTGCTTCTGGTGTTCTCCTTTACTTTGAAGTCACCACCCTCTACTGGCTAATAGGTAGAGTAAACTTGTCACCATTAATTAGAGCCAAACTTGATCTGTTTACTTGTTTCAGTGTAAAAATCTTGTCACCTCAAGGAAATATATAATAGACCTAGTATTTGTTGACTCATGGATAGGTGCTCTTGCCTTACCGTAAAACTTTTATTGTCAGTGAAGGGTAATAGTTAATGATGAAGTTGGAGGTATTGCTGAGAATTTCTGCCATGATCCCAAGAAAAGTGCTGCCTTTATTAGGTACTCATACAAAGGCATAACAAAAATGCACTGTAATTCTGTTAAACATAAAGCAAAGCAGTATGGATTAGGCCCTAAATCTTGAGAGTAGACTTTGTCTAGCTGCAATCACCAAGCATAAAAAGTGTCATACTTGCAGTCATCTGACCCCCCCACACACACACTCATGCCCACAGTCTGCCAACCACACAAGCACACACTGCACATGGACACAACACAATGCACACAGAGCAATTGACATACACACACACACACATATATATATATATATATATATATATATATATATATATATATATATATATATATACACACACACCACAGCTCACATTTTGAACTCTGTAGTGTCTGTCATTAAGGCAGTACAAAATGGTAAGAACAAGATTCCTCTGCCACATTTTCCCTTCCTTGGCATGAGCATCAGTTTCACTACGTCCACCACAAACAGGTGAGCTTCCTATTTAAAAAAGTAAGAGCTGTACCATGGATGAATGACAGCTGTTAACATTTAGAGATGTTATATCAGCATATTAAAAGATAATTTTAGGTTGCTATACCCTTCTTTCCACACCCCAAACCAGGTATCACTGTGAGTTCATCTACATCACTGAGGTGATCATGATGTTTAAAGGGTGTAACATATATTCTGCATCTATTCACATATAAAATGCAAGCAACATGCAGCTTTTCAGTCAGATTAGAGGACAAGAACCTAAAACTTTTGATACAAAGTGCTTCCTTTAATAACACAGATTTTGACAGTCCAGCTACATAACCTAAGAAATAAAATCCAGCTTGTGCTTAAAAAAGTACTGTGGTGTGTGTGTGTGTGTGTGTGTGTGTGTGTGTGTGTGTGTGTGTGTGTGTGTGTGTGTGTGTGTGTGTGTGTGTGTGTGCGCGTGTGTGTGTGTGTGTGCACGCGTGTGTGTGCGCGTGTCTGTGTGTCGGTATAAATATATGAGAGTATATCAACACTGCTTCAAACCATCAAAGAACTTAAGTAAATGGAATGTTTTATTGAAAACACTGTTACAACAAACAGGTAAGCAAGTATTTTTACAGTTGGGGCAAGCCGTCTGCATACCCACATGGGGAACACATCCCCACACACTCTCACCCACCATAAATATCAAAAACAACTCCAAGACTGCAGTAAGAAATGGAATAAACTTCCTTAACTCCTCTGTTCGCCAGTCATAAACAAAGACTCTGTTTATACAACAGCAAAGTAGGAATTGATGAAACAGGTTGCTGATTCTCATCCTGGCAAACTTTTGACCATTCCTTTAGGACACATACTACTGGATGGGAGTGTTTCGGAAAATTTTTAAGGTCTTCACCTCATAGATATAAGGTAGAAGGTTTGATTTCGACCTCTGGTTATTGATTGTCTTGTAATAGTTTGCAGACTGATAACCTAGTATTTACCCATGAACCCATAACAAGGCATAATAGTCTGCAGACTGACAGCTTAGTATTTACTTGTGAACCTGTAGCAAGGCAACATATAGCATAGACTTATGGATGTTGTTTGTGTATGTGAAGACATTCATTACTTAAAAAAAAAAAAAAAAAAAAATGTGGGAACGGCACTGCCAGCCAGTGGAACACCGGATATGCTTTTATCCCAGCAATCAAGAGGAATTCTTTTGTGACTTGACAAATTATGACCAACATAAATCTCCCTTTAGTGGTTCTGGAGACAACCCAGTCCATAGCCACAGGTGCTTGAGATCGAGTGTCAAGGAGTACACACAAAGAATTTAAAAGTATAGGGGAAATGGCTTAGCAAGTTTAAAAGGAAACATGCATACATATTACAGAGACAGTGTCCATAAGCTATAAACTGCAAATTTTCGAACCAGTGATACTCACAAGCACGCTAGATGTAGAGATGTGTTATGGCAGGCAGGGGGGAATCCCACTCTTTTCTGCTTTACTTGTTGTTCCTGAAGGCATGGGAATTGGCCTGGATTCAGGGCCTGCATCTCCAAGCCACTGACATTCCCTTCAGCTAGCCTCACTGGCAGGCCACTTGAACAGATTCCTCACTAGCAGTATACTTATTTACCTAGTAGGTCACCCATAATATGAAGAATTTCTTTTCATGCAAAGGTAGCCTAGACAGTCAGTACATTTTCTGTTCCATTGCATCAGGGCATGTGAATGCCTTGTCCCGTGAGTATCACTTCTTCCAGAAGTGTTCTTTAAAGTCAAGAAAGGAAAGAGCAATGCTCATATTTATACCAGCTGTTTGCCCAAAGCAGACATAATTGTCCCAAATAATTCAGATGAGTTTAGGATGGCTCCTCCCACCTCTGCCTCTCTGCAATATCCTGATGCAGCAGAGGGAAGTCCTGGTGTACCCAGTCTAAAGCAGCCTCAGATTAGTGGCACTGATGATCCTTCTTGGGGATCGGTTCTCCCCAGAGGTGTTAATGCATACTCCAAAAAGCTGAACAGCAGGAAGCCTCACTTGGATAACTGTAAAAGATTCTCAGTCTGGTGTACCTGCAGACAAGCAGATCCAAGAGCTGCCTGCACTCCTGTTGTCCTGAAATGTGTAAGAGAGCTTTTTAAACTAAGGCTTCACTTACGTGTATGTTAAGGTTCATTTGTCAGTCTTTGGAGTCTGTAATGAGTTAACATCCTGGCAGATAGGTTCAGTGCTAACTTTACCCCCCTCAAGGGCCCATATCTATACAGGAAGAATGCAGAGTCCCTGTAATCACAAGTACGCACTCTCTAAAGCCAAAAACACAGCATCCATGGGACCGGACAACATCCCAGGCTGCGTTTTACACGAACTTCAGAACGAACTGGCTCCCCACTTAAGCACCATGTTCAGTAATAGCCTCGCATCAAGCTTTGTGCCCACTGAATGGTGCACAGCAACAGTTATCCCACTCCACAAAGGGGGAGCCACCACTGATCCCGGGAAGTATCGACCTATTAGCCTGACGAGCCTGGTCTGCACGTATCATCATGGAACTCATAAACAAAGACATTGGTAACCTCCAAACTCTGGATCCCACCCAGTTCTGGTTTGTGAAAGGCAGATCATGCCTCCTGAACCTGATCGACTTCTTTGAGGCAGTCACCAAAGCCGTAGATGAGGGTAAGGTGGTTCACACAGCCTATCCTGACCTCACCAAGGCTTTCGACACCATCCCCCATTCTGGAATTATAGCTAAACTCACTAAACTATGTATAAATCTCTACGTCACAAGATGGGTTGCCAACTGGCTTACTGAGGGAGCCCACACTGTAAAAGATGCAGATTCCAAATCTGATCTCAAAGCAGTGACAAGTGGAGTACCACAGGGTTCCGTCCTGGGACCTCTAACACAGAAGGCCTCTGGCTAACGAAGTTCACAGATGACTGCAAAGTAGGAGCCATAGTCAAGTCCCCAAATGATGTGGACATCCTACAGAAGGGCCTCACTGAGACAGATGCGTGGTGTTAGAGCCATGGCCTCAAGCTCAATGCCAAAAAGTGCAGCGTCATCCCCTTTGGTAAAAACGGTACTTTTCCGTTATCGGGGCAAGAAGTGTTAACACGATCCTTCAGCTGTAATCCACTTCCTTGACATATCTATTGACCGGATATTCTCATAATCTGTTTAAATAATAAATTGTAAAAGAAATTAACTGCATTAACTTTATTCACTCTATCAATAATGTGGTTAACAAATAAGTGCAAGAACTAGATTGCAGCTGAACAGTCGCTCTGAAACTGTTCTCCCGATAACTTACATGGAGAAAAACAGTAACACATCTCTTCAGACAGAATGTTTTCATTTTTAACTATTGCTGTGAAAGACCTCTGACAGTAGAAATCACGATGTCGTTGAATGCCAACTTAACACTGTCACATCGTTGACACTTTCTTTATTCAGATGGATTTGTCTTCTCTAAGGGGCCAGTGCAATCACATACGAGTGATATCACACGAAAATGGCTATGTACGTGGGTTTTTTTTCTTTCCAAAGTGCTTGGAAAACACAACCTTTCGGATGGGGCTCAGGCTTAACATTACATGTTTACTCACTTTGTAAAATAAAACAGACATGAATTTATATACAACGGTTGTTCCCGTTGTCAACGATTCCTTCTCAAAGCAGTACATGGTGCTTTTAAAAGAAACCGCTTACTACCGAACAGCTGTTTCTAGGATGACGATCGCATCCTTTCGGCTGTCTTTAGGGCTCAATGACTGCATGTGCACCCTACGTGTATTTGTACATTTTTATTCCATGTGATAGGAGAAAAGGTTTCACATCATCAAGAATTTCTTTTATTTTTTTAACTATCCTTTTAACGGGCAAACAACGTCAACCTAGTTGATGAGCTCTGAATACAGTGTCTTGACATGCGTTTCCGATGTTAAGCAGAACACGTATGGGTTTACAAATTAAATGTACAATATGTTTCCAAAAGAGAAATACCTTTTGTATTTTACAATTACCTCATCATATAATCAAACACATGAAAAGACACTGCATTCAGAGCTGTTTAACTGCATTTAAAACTGTTGCCCCGATAACGGAAAAGTACAGTAAAAACTCTGTACCCATGAACTACCACATAGGCAGCAATCTACTTAACACCGAATGTGTGATAAGAGACCTTGAGATCCAGGTGGACAGTAGTCTCTCCTTTGATAGTCACATCGCCACAATAGTCAGGAAGCCCTTCTACGTGGCACACCTCATCATAAAAGGGTTCTCATCCAGGAAAAAAGAGGTCATTGTTCCCCTCTACTCGTCACTCATTAGACCCATTATAGAGTACAACGCCCCTTTTGGAATGTACCTCACAAGACATCTGCAGCAGCTGGAAAGGCCACTGAAGTACCTCACAAAGAGGATTACTGGCCTCAAACAAATGCCCTACAATGACCGCCTGAAAAAACTCCTGCTTTACTCCTTAGCATATCGCCCATAGCCGGCCTTAGGCATAGGCCAACTAGGCGGCCGCCTAGGGCACCGCTCTAGCAGGGGCACTTTTCCAGTATTTATTTGGTGTAGGCAGACCAGGATGCGGGCACTAGGTGGTGTGGAGGGGGGAGCTGTAGAGCCCTTTTGCCTAGGGCACCAGTTGACCTAAGGCCACTCCTGATATCGCCTACTCCGTGGTGATCTCTGCCTAACATATAAAGCTATGTCAAACCCAGAGCTGTTGGACATGCTACACCTAAAGAAATCCCAATCCCTCCGAGCTACATGCTCTAGGGACCTAAACCTTGTCACCACAATAAACAGGACACACTGGAGGGATAGGTTCCTGTCCCAGAGACTTCCTATACTCTGGAACAAGCTACCCGTCTATGTCAAGCAAAGTTCTTCATTAGCACTCTTCAAGAAAAATCTTGATGAGTGGATGGGAAATAGCAAATACACCCCGGGGATCACATCTGTGTCTCTGCTGGACAGTGGCATAGGAAAATAACTTTATTGGGTGGCGTAAGCTATGGAACCTTGCTGGCTAGGCTTATGTAGGCCCTTGGGCCGATAGCCTATTACTTCCCTGTGAACCTATAAATAATTTTCTGTTGTTCTGTTTTTAAGGATTTCTTGAAAGGAGTCCTTCAGCTTAAAATTTTGCAGTCTAGTAACTTACAGTAATTCCAACCCATCCACCTACCAACACACACACACACACACACACACACACACACACACACACACACACACACACACACACACACACACACACACACACACACACCTTGAGTTAATAAGTTCAGCATAATATTTATTTTTTGAAAGCTTTTCTTTTTTTTTTCTTTTCTAATAGCTATCACCTCTGACGAAGGAATTTCTGAACTGCAAGCCTTAATTTACAGGGAGCATTATACAGTCTTTCACAAGGTTTCATAAACAGTTCCTCCTTTTACAAAAGAATTGTATCAGAACTACACTTGAATCAAACATCCAGCTGCTTGTTTTTAATCTAGAACCCCAAATCAAGGGGTTAGGAGTCTTCAACTTATGGATGTAGAGATGAGATGCTATGCTAACAGGAAATAAGGAGACGTTTGTCTTTTTATGCTGAGAAAGCAAGGCAAGCACCTTCTGCTGTGACTGTTGTAATGAAGTATTAGAAGGACAAGTAAGGGGAAGTCTGACCAAGGCATGTTTTTTGGAACTGTGTAATTTAAGAACGTCTGTCAGGCTGCGACTTGGGGTTACTATTCACACTTTCTCTACTACAAAAGGACATACAATCCAGAAGCAGGAGAGGCTTTGCCACTCTTGTTCTCCAGGGACTGTTGTAAACTTCTCCTAGTCTGGAGTTAGGCTCACTTTTGGGTAGCAAACTGCTTTAGTAGTCCTTCCATGTTTGTATAAAGAATTAATACTTCAGGAATTGATGAAACAGGTTTTGATAAATATATGTTTGGGTAACAGGATCATTGCAGTAGTATGGACTCATGCTCACCTTCTCCCAGTTACTTTCTGCACCTCTCCCACTTGCATTTGGGGGTGTGGTACAGAAGATATACTGGTGTTAAGGCCCCCTTTTAAGGCTTTAGGAAAAGCTTATTTCTACTACAACACTGATACTGTTATTCAGACATATTTTGGTGTGTATGCTTAATGTAGCAGTACTTTGTACACTTTGTATTCTTCTGATTTCTCCATTTGTTAGGCCTGTCATTCATTGTTGACTGTGGTTGAAACTTGGCCTATTCGTGAATGTCCAGTTTCACTCTTAACAAACATCTAATAAATAAATAAAATATTGGGTGGAATTGTGGGCAAATTGCCATTCCTGATAACACAGCATACTACTGTGTTCTTTTTCCATTTTGAAGAATGTGTTACAGTACTAAAGTCCGGATATCTGGAAATTCTGAGTATGTGGGTAAATAGCACGTTAAAGTAAAGTGATATTTCTTAACAGATCATTGAAAGAGCTTCCTGTAAGGATGGTGAACTGTGAGAAGTGCATATGCTTCTAGTTTATGTTGCAAAGGAGGTTGGTTTGCATTTTGTATTTTTGAAGTTATGGTGAGCTAGTGATAGCAATGTATCTTTCCCCACATTTTTAATGTGCATTATTGCCAGGGCTTTGTGTTTTACACTGTGAAGTTTTTATGTACCTGTTTAGGTTGTGTTGTGGTAGGTACTCCTTATTCAGGGTGTTTGAATAGTATCAATGTGTATGGTGTGTCTTGTAGCTGGGTAATAACGAAACTGTATGCATACAATGTCAGTAAAGAAAACTGCTACCCCTCCGCTTTACAAAAAAGAAAGGAAGCAGTGAATGTAAGTACATGTGTTATTCCATTAGTGACAAATGGTAGTTGAGATACCAATTCTACAAAGACAGGTCTCCAAGCTTGTCTCCAGAACTTTAATGAGTCACCATAAAACAGAAGGTTGCACAGTAAGCTTAAAATGCTTTATGGGGGTGGAGGGGTGTTTTTAATCTGTGCATGACTGTAATAGTTGGTTGTCAGTCTATTAGGAAAGGCTGCTTTCATTAAGAGTTAGTACCCTGCACAGAATCTTACCTGTTTCTTGAACAGGGTTGCCAGATTTCCAGCAACGGTCTTTCCAGGCAGTGGAAGAGTCTGTGTCCCTAGTTGGACTGCAGTACGCTGTAAGGAGAGGTCCACGGAGGTTAATGGAGGTTAATAGGGATGGTAGACACACGCCTTCAAAAAAAATACTTATGTGGCGTTGCACCACCGCTTTGTTGGTGGAGAAGCTTGTGCTTGCTTGTATGGTAGTGTAAGTGAGAAAAGGGGATGTGCATAGACCACGATGGAATCAAATGCACATGCTTTTGGGCTAGGATAGTGAGAAAAGCTTAGGTACATGGCTCAGGGACTCTCTATAGTGAGAAGGTAACAAGCAATTTAGGCAGCAGCTACTTTGAATATGCAAGCATATTGTGGAAGGAGAAAATAAAAGATGCATGAGGGCAATGCAATGCACAAAAGTAACACCAGCTATTTGTAAGGCTTAGTTGAACACAACAGACGCCAGTTTACAGAAAACAATGATAATGGCTTTTAAATAGGATCAACTATGACATTCAAGCAAGTTTACATGAAATGCTGAAATTTAAGCTAAATAAAATGACCACAGTGTGCTGTAGTTCATACATGAAATATAGCTTATTTACATGAAATGTTAAAACTAAGCTAAATAAAGTAACCACAATATGCTAACTTACCAGGAGGTGATAAGGATCCAGCACAGGGGTTCCTATCGCTATTTAAATGACGGCACCACAAGCCAAAACCTCTATATGTAGAGCACTCTCAAACTAAAAAAACACAGAGCTTCTCGTGTTTAATCAAACAAAGTGGAGGCTGGCCGGGATTTAGACCGGCAGGGCGGGACTCGGGATCAGGCTACTGATCTCGGGACAGTCCCGCCCAAATAGGGACGTCTGGCAACCCTGTTCTTGAAGCAGAATTAATAAATTGTAAATGCAGCTATTACAATGTAGTTGTTAGTTATTGCCTGACCTTCATCTCTTACTCAGTTGAAGGTAGTCCTTTACTCATGTCATTGCTGTTTTTATCTGAGGTGATTCAGACACACATGAACAGACTGAAGGGGAAGCCTAAAAGATGATACCATGGTGAAGTTCGAGAATTGTGCTGTGTGGAGCCCCCTTGTAGCATTCCAGTCCTGTATTTTTGGTAACTGCACCAGCACTTCATTTATGTGCCTCCCACCAATTCCTTTGTATCTCTGGATTATTTTTCAACTGCACAGGAATTGAAATATTCGTTAAAATTAAGCTGCTGACGTCAGTCTTAACATTTGTAATAATTTTTTGAGGACAGAGTGACTCGGTATTTGTAGTAAACCTGTGGATTTTTCTGTCAGTTCTAATTGGTGCCATTCTTCCTTATTTTTAACTTAGAATTAGCCAAGCTTTGACATGGATCCCATGTGACAGATATGTATTAGTGATTGTATTTTGGCAGCTGTTGTACTTCAGAACTGCAGTTTATCGCAGCAGAAAATCAAGTTTAATTACTTAAAGATTTGGTAGCTAGAATGCCAAAGATAGCCACTGGAACCAGTTAAAATCTGTTTACTTTTTTTGTTTTCTACTCTAGTTTTTCCACTTGGGGAATTCTTGCTTTACTGCATAGTTGTGCACAGATGATTGAAATAGTGTGAATAGGGTGTAGAGTCAGAGCATTTTCCGTCTATCATGCATGGTGAATTTGGATTCAGTGTACCGCAAGGTCCATGTATCATATTTTTCATCACAACTTCATGCAAATCCTTATCGACGTTGGCATCGGGTATTTCAGCACATATTACATCGTCGATTTCGTTTGAAGTGATTTTGCTATAGAGCCAGATTAGTATATGTGCGTGTGGCAATCCTCTCTTTTGCCATTCCACTGAGTACATCCAGCAGTGCACAGAGCCAAACACTTCATGTTTTACCATGAAATCCATCAGTGATTTTAGCTTCTGTCTGAAAACACGTGCTGTGATGTCATGCCTATCCACCGGCGATTGTCCAGGAAGTAAGAGCTGTTGTATATCGTCCCAAGCTGGATTGCATGTGAATGTAATGAATAGTTCTGGATGCCTGTAGTGACGAACATACGCAATTGCATCTTGAGCGTACTCATGCATATGACGTGGACTGCCTGTATATGAAGATGGCAAAATCGTTAGTCTTCCAACGTTAGTTGTATTACCGTCATTTACAACTGCATCTCGCAAATGAACGTATTCTTCAGAGCGAAGCTTGGTCTGATTCAAACGGATGAATATCAAACGTTCTGTTTCGATTTTTGCATACATATCTACGATGTTTTGATGAAACAATTGACGGCATTTCAAAATGTGATTGTCTTCATTCTCTCAAATCATTAATCGGTATGAATAATAGTTCATTGCGCTGCATTTCATATTTGTTTCTTCGCCACTGACTGGATTTATCATCTTAACGTTGAAGTGATATCCATCGGCACCATCCCAAAAAATAATTGGATATTGCAGGGCATCGTAGCATCGATGAGTTTCTGCAACTGTTGTCAATTGATCGTTTCTCTGATGAAGAACAATATCTCTAGGTTGGAACTGATCTCCGACTATAACAATTGCCACTTCGTCAGTAGTTGGAGCATTGAATCTTCGCACATGTTCTCCAGCAGGCGTTTTGTCAGCATGAATAACAATCTTGTGTGTATCAGATGGCATCATGTCAATTGCTGTTTTGAACAAACGCACTAAAATTGTTTTTTTCGTGAAGAAGCTCTTGCAGTTGGGAAACGATGGACCTTTGTATGCCGGTAGAAATTCCGCAACGTGCATTCAATTTATCATTGCCATCACCGATGAAATACATTTGTAGGAATTTATGTTGACCATCTGGGAACGGAAGCAGGGAGCCGGCTTTATGATAAATTTGTCCTTTCACTTTAAAAGTTGGCATGAATAGAGCTGTTACGATTTCTGCGCCGAACGACGTCATTTGGAAGCATGAGTTGTATTTCCTGATGTTAGATAGGAAATGCTTTGATTCGGCGGTATCTCCGGCAAGCAAAGTTTTTAATGGCTCTGGCAGTTCTCCAAGTTGAGGCAGTTTAATTTTTCTGGTGGTGCAACACATTCCTTTTGTTTCTCCATTAAATTTCAGATCCTTGCAATAAGGACACACTTCAGTCATAGTGCCGATGAGAACATTCCGGCTCAAACTATAATCATCAGCTGGGTTGTACCGGAATGCAAGGCGATTGTAATCGCATGATTGCTGAGCACGGAGTCGTGTTTGACGCTGATCTGCTGTTTCTCGTTGACGTCTTTCAGCCACTCTCAGCCTGTGGTGTTCATTCTGTTGAGAACGAAGCAGATCTGAAGCTGCAGAATGCGATCGCCATATTCGCAACTGTGCATACTCAAGTCTGGCTGCACTTCGCTCTGCTGCTTCCTCAGCACGTATTTGAGCCATTCTTTGTCTGTTTCGCTCGTTCGCTGGTGCCCGTTCTTCCTCAGTTTGATTTGCAATTACTCGTCGCACTGCTTCCGCTCTGTGAGTACGACGGCCTAAGTTTGATCTTCTGCGAGGCATTATTTGGATGAACTAAAGCAGATCGATTGCACTGAAAAAGAAGAAAGTAAGTTATAACAAAAACATATAAAATTGCATATTTGTATACAAATATATAGAATCCATAGTAGGTATATAAAAACACGCGCGTATTCGAATGCAACGTGTGACATCTATATAATAGTAGGTATATAAAAACATGCGCGTATTCGAATGCAACATTGTGTGAAAATTTCAAAGCAATCGGTGAAGAACTTTCGGAGATTTAAGATTTTGAACAAACGAACATTTACATTTTTATTTATATAGATGTGTGTGTGTGTGTGTGTGTGTGTGTGTGTGTGTGTGTGTGTACACACACACACACACACACTCCACTGCACCTGTAAAGCAAGTAAACAGCATTCATTCACATTTTAGACAGATTTCACAGGAAAAAGGCAATATGATATTTTTGAAACATGTAAAACTTCAGTCTCATAGCTGATTGAAGACAAAATCTGGGGAATTTCATATGCCTGTATCTAAGAGAGAGAGATAGTGAAACGCCCTGAGACATACAAGAGGAGAAGTGAGAACGAAGAGAAAATCAGTGACAGCATGAGACAGAAATGCTGGTTCTTCATCAATGATGTGTGAATAATGAGAAAAAACTGAACCCTAGATGCCAAAGAGGATACCAAGTTGTTTACTCAGTGTAAATAGGAGATGCCTGTGATCTGACCAAAGGCAGGGGAGTGAGACTTTTAATTCCTGTTCTCATAGTTAAAGCAATGCATGCAGTGTTCAAAGTGTCAGATATGGATTACAATAGTTGGGTTGTATAAATTATGGTGAAGTTAAACACTTTTTATTTAAATATTTTAAATTAACTCATGAAGCTTATAAAAATGATTTTGAGTAAAAGAAAGGCAGATGACAGTGTGAGTAATTAGCTTGCACTTGTTTCATTGGTGGATGAGTTGATATCAAGTCATAACTTAGGGAGCAAGCTCTGACTGTTTTGCCTTAGACTAGGATGCTGTGGTCAGGAGACCAAGAATATGACACTGTTGTGGAAATGAAGAAGACGGGTGAGGTGTGTCTGGCCAGCAGGGTATAACTGCATAAAAAGAGGATACTCTGCAACTCATATGTGAGAACCAGCCTGAGCCTTCACTGTAGATTGCGCAAGTAAAAGGGGAAAACAGTGGCTTAAGTACATGACAAGGTCTAGGAGTAACAGGTTTCCAATGTATTCAAATGTGGTATGTATGGTCCAAACCACCCATGAGTAGTAAGAGTAGCAGCAGGTTGCCTTAAAACTGCAGCTGCTTTGGATTTTCAGTAGATCCTGTACCGTATCCTGGTAGGAGTTAGACAAACTGTTTGCTAAGAGGGATTTTGTCTCATATGTAACTGTTAAGCATGCAGATGATACAGGCAGACGTTACCTGCTCAGGCAGTCCATTATGCTTAGGACCATGAGAAGGACATATTTTCAGGTGCCACTGACTAGGATTCATTTAGATTGGGAAGAGAGGCATGGAGACAAGCAGATCTTAATATTAGATGATATCCCAACAGGTATTCATATAGGAAAGGATTTTTATAATCTAGGACCTTCATTTAGTACTACGGTGGTGGTGCTGCGGTAGCGTTGTCGCCTCACAGTAAGACGTTGTCCTGTTCATTTCTCAACTAAAGCGTCTTCTGTGTGGAGACATGCGTGAATGGGCGTGCCTTCGTTGAAGGTTGTGCATCAGAGCTGGCAACTTGGCACGTAAAAATCTACTGCCAATCATTAGCGTACCGGAGTTCCACTGTGGCGACCCCTAACCGGGAAAAGCCGGAAGACACAGCAGCAGCCCTTTGTGTATGCTGTTGCATTTAGCAAAGCATAGAAGCAGTCACATGGGAGAGGTGGCGGGGATGAAACCCAGCTATTGTCCACATTTCCAATTGAAGATGGTTGTTGTTGTGTCTTTCAGCTTTTCTCGGTTAGGGGTCGCCACAGCGGAACTCTGGTCCGCTAATGATTGGCAGTAGATTTTTACGTGCCGAGTTGCCGGTCCTGACGCACAACCTTCAACGAAGGTACGCCCATGCACTCATGTCTTCACACAGAAGACGCTCTAGCTGAGAATCGAACAGGACAACGTCTTACTGTGAGGCGACAGCGCTACCACAGCACCACCACCGCAGTTTCCAATTGAAGATGGTAATGTGGCCAATTTAGAAAAAGAGCTAGAAGGTCGTGAAAGCCTGAACTAGCTGCAGTTATCTAAAGATCTTGGACTCCCTCTAGAAGAATTTAAATCAGGTGAAGAAAAGATTGGTAACATTAACTGTAAATCTGAGGCAGTTGTTGAAAGTACAGGACTTCCATTAGAAGGAGGACTGGAGAGGATTACACAGAGAGTTAAGACAGGCACATCTGTCAGACCTCAGTTTGTAAAAGTTGTGAGAGATAGCCAAGGGAGATACTGACCCACACATGCAGAGGGAGTCACTATACTAGAAAAAAGGGTTTGTTGCAAAGAAAGTAGCTTTCCAAGGCAGTACTAGAGGGAGAAGTGATACAGCAGCTGGTAGTCCAAAGAGCCTTTTGTCAGGCACATCTAGCCATAGCCTGTAATTTTTATCTTTAGGCAAATGAGCACATAGGGTACAAAAAGGGGCACAAAAAAAATTTACTGGCCGGGGATTCCAGAAAATGTCAAAAAGTTTGACAGGAGATAAAACCTGGGTGTACCCGACTAGCACAGCACCATATAAAAACACAGACCCAACAAATGGTCCAAAGGGCAGAGTTATCTTTCAAAGTAAAGAGATGTGAGGTAAAAATGACAGAAGTGTTCTGCTGTGTCACCAAAACACTAAGTGGGACTTTCAAAATAAGAAGCTAAATGAGTATGATATGTCTTGATCTCTAGCTTCATTTCTTTTTTAAACACCTTTATTCAGGTAGCACATAAAACAGACAAATATATGTTAACAGAAAAGAAAAAAACTATTAACATTTTCTGCCATTTAGATACATTAATCATTACGTGTCTTTTCTTTCTTTCTGGCATCTGGCCAGCATTACATAAATTGCTGAATTCCCGCTATTCCTTAAACATCACTCCTCCTGCTGAACATTATTCTGCATGTACTGTTCCCACAGTTTCCTTTTATTTATATGTAGTTTGCTCTTTCCCTTTTCTAAAGATCCTTCTTCCAGTTTTTTATCTCTTTTATAATATTCAATTCTTCAGATACTATTGGTTTAGACTTTGATTTCCATTTTTTGGCAGCCAACACAGTTAAACTTAGTAAGGCCTTATTATATCTAGGTAATTCAGATGCAGTGTTCCAGCTCAAAAGGAATCATTTCCTTGGTTACAGCTGTTTGTTCACCCAATTTTTCTGACTGAGTACTCTGTAGGGAATTTTGAAAATCTGCCAACTCATTACAGTCCCAAAACATATGATGTCCATTGTATTATATTATATAATATAATATTATTATATTATACATATTATATATGTCCACTGCTGTAGTAGCCTTAGCTATATGGGTTATATCCCGCCAAGGATATAACAGCCGGCCAGCTTCCAAGTACGCAAACTGTCAGGCAGCTCGAGCTGAGTTGACTAAAAGACAGGTTTGGGGTGCAAAGCCATTTAGAGCTTTACTGCCAAAGAAGAGTGTGCTCCTCTGAGCCTTTTGAGGACCGATGGAGAACTTGTGTTGTTCCTTTGCTGGGCATGTAAGTTCCCTCTGTAGAAACAAAACGTCCTGTTTTTTTTTTTTTTTTTTTTTTTTTTTTTTTTGTGTTGCTGTTTTATAAATTTCCTCTTCTTCAGGAAAGTTATTTTAAAGTTAGGAGTGTTGTGTTTTAAGGGACTGTCATGAGACTGTAACTTACTTTTAAACTGAGCACTCATATTTCCTGTCAGTTTAAAAGTGGTGGAAGGTAGCTGAAAACATTTTTTTCTGTGGAGAAATTGTATTTGTTTTACTTTTGTGAGACTGGAATTGTGCCTTAAGGTACTTTTTACTATATTTTTCCATCAAAAAAGGTAACTTTTGTGAACTAGTAGTGTTTATGGCATTTGCTGCTTGTCTTTCCCAGGAAGTAGGCACCATTTTCGGCTTGACCATTGAACAGACTATCAGTCCCATGGATGGTTCTTCTTCCAGCCACAAATGAGAAAAATTAAACAGCCTTTGCCACCACAGCAGGCTTGCAGTTTGCCTCAGCCGCAGGTGGGTGACTCGTCTGTGCCCATTTGTTGGATCTCAGACTACTCATCTTTTACCCCAGATTCCTCTGGTGTAGCACCTATAGCCACTATGGATCGCGGGTTAGCCACGTCCTTTTGAGGTCCCCTCAGTGGGCAAGGGAGAGAGAGAGAGAGACTCTTGTTGGTCCTGGGAGAGGGAACAGAGAAGGTTTCCGTGTTTTTTGTACCAGAATGCTGTACCTATCCATGGGGAAACTGCTGCTGCCATTAGTAACATGGTTGGCCCCTTTTTACCTGTCAAAAAGAAACAGAAAACCAAGAATGTATCATTTACTTCTCAAATTTCTTTGGATAGGAGTAGTTTACTGGGTCTGGTTCATGGTTCAGTTCAGGCTATTGATCCTTCTTGTAAAGTTGATGTTCATCGTGTTTCACTGTTGCAGTCATTACAGTTGGGTTATTCTGCTGGCAGGCTACCCGCAGTGGCCTGAGTTCCAAAGTCTAGGTCTGGCGTCGGTTGCTGTCGCCTCTTCCCTGACGTCAGTGTGCCAGGGGTATATAAGATGCAGCTGACACCATTTTCTTCAGTCTTTCTTGCTGCGCGGTGCCCGAAGCAAAAGCAGTTCGCAAGTGCCGGTCGGCCGACTCCTTAAGTTTTCAAATTCGAATTTCAGATCCGAAGTCTTCATTAAAGCTAAGTACCCCGTTGGGGAAACTTTTTTCTTGCTCCAGACTGATGTCAGAAAAAGTTAATAACTGTATTTCTTGTGGGAAGCAAATACCTCATAAGGATTTTCATTCTTACTGTATTGATGTTGAGCAGTGATGGATGTTATTTTGGAGGCCAGGAGGCCTAGCACCAGAAAATCCTATGCAGACAAATGGAAGAGATTCTGTGCTTGGAACCAAGCACAAGGTATTGACACGATTGTTCCAAATATTCCTCAGATTTTGCAATACTTAACTGAGATGCTGGATAAAAGCCTTTCCTTTTCATCAATTAAAATTCATGCCTCTGCCATTTCAGCTCATTACAATACAGAACCACCTATTTTTTCCCATCCGTTACTAAGGCAGTACCTCAGAGGGGCCAAAAACATAAGACCTCCAAGGAGAGCACCAATACCTGCATGGGACCTCAACTATGTCTTGGAAAAACTCACACTGCCTCCGTTTGAGCCAGCCTCTGCAGCTGACATAAAATTTTTATCCTGGAAAACAGCTCTGCTCCTAGCAATAACCTCCGCTAGAAGAGTCTCAGTTACAGGCACTCATGGCTGTGTAACCTTTTATCATTTTCCATCCTGACAGGGTTTCGCTGAGGACAAACCCTACATTTATGCCTAAGGTAGTGTCCAGTGTGGCCCTTAACCAAACAATTCATTTGCCTACTTTTTATCCAAACCCACAGAATAAGGGTGAGAGAATTCTGCATTCTTTGGACATTCACAGACAGCTACGCTTCTACTTGGACAGAACTAAAGCTTTCAGAAAGACTGATCAACTTCTAGTGGCATATGCTGCAGCTTCACAAGGAAAGCCTATCTCAAAACAGACTATTTCAAAGTGGATAGGCCATTGCATTCATTTCTGCTATTCACAGCATGGCAAATCAGTGCCTAAGGGCATTAGGCCATATTCAACCAGAGCAGCAGCCACTTCAGCAGCCTTCCTCAGAGGAGTACCAACCAAAGACATCTTAGCTGCAACTTGGAGTTCAGTGCATACCTTTACAAAGCACTACCACTTACCTCTTTACTCTAAATCCAGGGCAGGCTTTGCCACTGCAGTTCTGCAGGGCCTTATAGCCTCTCCTAATCCTATTTAGCTCCAGCCTCCCAACCTTAGCTTTGGGATTCAACCCAATTGTAATGACTGCAACAGTGAAACATGATGAACATAGTACAGTTGTGTACCTACCATAAATGTAGATGTTCGAGTGTATTCACTGTTGCAGTCCAGGTTACCATCCCCCTTTTTTCTTTGCTGGGACCTATGTGGTGTATTTGCTTGTAGATGAAGGAAAAGTTGTTTTTTTGTGCATGCATGCTTATTGGCATAATTTAGCCTACCATTTTAGGGGCACCTGACATCTGGGGCAAGAAAAACTGAAGAAAATGGCGTCGGCTGCATCTTATATACCCCTGGCGCACTGACATCAGGGAAGAGGCGACAGCAGCCGACGCCAGACCTAGACTTTGGAACTCAGGCCGACTGCGGGTAGCCTGCCAGCAGGATAACCCAATTGTAATGACTGCAACAGTGAATACACTCGAACATCTACATTTATGGTAGGTACACAACTGTACTTTTCTGGTAAATGAAAGAGGGATTCCACTTTTTCTGAAGAGAGTCTAGATTCTGAATCTGAACAAGAAGATGCAGGGATGGATATGTGTTTTCTCCTCAGATTTCTGATTCAGACACTGAGGAGAGCTCAGTTTCTTATTCTTCCTATGGGGGTTTCACTTTCTCTGAGACTGTTGTAGAATGTGCCTGTGTTTTCAATGGGAGAACACACTGAGGTTTCTCAATTCCTCAGAAAGTACTACAAATTGTTACAGAAGGATTTTCCACATCCTACAGCCATTCCTCCAGTTATGTCAACTTTAAAGGATGTGTATTAACTGCCGGCAATTTTCATGATAGTCAGACAGCTGTTTTTAAAAAGTGGATAGTATGTATAAAGTTCCTCAGTCTTTTCAATTTTTGTACACTATTCCCAAACCTGACCAAGCAGCTATGGCTCTAGTTGATCCTACTTCTGCTAAGCACCTAGTCAATTCCAATTCTACTCTTTTCTTATAAGAATGTGAAAATTAAAATTAATGATAGGTATGGTTGGGGGTTGGTATAATGGCTAAGATATTTACCTCACAGACCAAGGTAGAGGGTTTGATTCTAACCTTTAAAAGGGAAGTTAACTAGGCTTAAAGTGGCCCACAAGGGCAGCTAGCCTAGTACTTGCTTATGAACTTGTGAACCTATGGGAAAAAAGTGCATACTTCTGCAACTTCGATTTTCAGAATTTTGAATTGTCAGGATCATATATTAACGTTTGTTCTGACTAATTGTGAAACTATGATGATTGTATAATCTACACTTTGTTCTTGTGAGGAAAAACATGCTTTAAATAACTTTGTTTATTCTACTGCACAGGTAGTTTATAGTTTGTGTATTGTTTATAGTGTGTGTGTGTATGGCTGGGACTGTTTTGAGGAGGTTTGCATAGCTGCATTCCCAGAACCTCCCAGATAATGATAAAAATGAGATTTTAAATTCATCCTTGGATATAGATTTAATGTTTAGCCCCGCTGTAGAGGTAATCAAAAATGTGGTGAAAGGTGCAAGCGGATCCACTGATTAGCCCTCCTTTTTCAAAATTTTCAAGGGATTTTCTATATCTTCATCTAATTTTGGCAAAAAGCAGAATAAACAGTCTAAACAAAATACAGGCAAACAGGCATTTAAGAAGAAATGGTAAGGGAGATTCCAGAAAGAAGTCTTGAACCTCCCAAAATGAATGACTGTTGATATTCAAGAGACCTTGTGACCCTCATCCCACCATGGCCCCTTTTTTCTTTCAGAATGTCCGAATCTCCATTTTTCTGTTTGGTAACAGTTTCAGACAAATGGTTCCTGAAAGTCATTCACCAAGTTTACATATGGCAGTAGGATGACATTCTTCCTTTCCAGGGTATCATTCCTCATCCTCCACATCAGACGCTCTTATTTCCACTGGTTCTTCATCACATGCTGTTCCCAGGAGTGATCAGACAAGGTTACCAGGCTAAATGCCCTAGAGCCTTTTTAAGCCTAGCCATTCATGCTCCAGTTTTCTCAATTGTCAGTGCCCATGGGCTAGAACAGCTTTAGCATACGGCTGTGCCTTAGGGCATCTACAAACTTATCCTGCCCTTAAAGGTCACAGGCAACAAGCCATGGTAAATTTGTGATATCTTATCCATTCGTCTAAACGTGTTTGAAAAGGCTTAGGGAAGAGCTATGTTTCACTTGAATGGTGAGCCTGTTTCAGAAAAAGGGGTAATCTCTGAGACACATTTGCCCCTCCAACATGTTTTATGTCACAGACTAGGTTTGTGTCCTTTGATCGGGTAATTCTTTTTATGTGTAGCAGATTCATCAGGGCTGGATTAGAGAATGCCTTGCATAGATCGCCCCTCATTAGTCTGTAGGAGACTGAGTACAGGGACAGGACTTTGATGCAGTCTGCATAGGATGTATTATTTACACCCTGTATTCATTTAGTGAGAAACCTGTATTTCTGCTCCAGCTGTAATGTATGCCTGGTTAGATACATGCTGAAGGGTGTGTTGTACTCAATTATTGATCTGATGAGGGCTGAATATAGTAGGATTATGATCTCCTTAGAGCTGGGTGACATGCCCTTACTTATAAGTTGAGCCACGTGGAAGAATTTTCTCCCAGCCATGGACAGATGGTGATCAAAGTTCAGATTACTGTCAACCTGAGATGTCCTTCTGTTCTCTTGTTGCAGTATTCTCACATGTGGGATGCTTCGATTCAGGCGACCCGAACATCCAGCTCCTCTACCAAAGCTTAAGCCTGGCTGCTGTCAGCTGCGTGGGACGTCACAAGCAGGACCATAAACGTGACATCTGCATGCACAGAGCTTAGAACTTCTCTGCCACAGTTGAACGTCTGCCTGCTCGATGTTCTTCGTGTTTCACTGTTGCAGTCATTACATTTGGGTAATCTGCTGGCAGGTTGCCCTCAGTCTGCCTGAATTCCAAAGTCTTGGGTCCTGCGTCGGTTGCTGTCTTCTCTTCCATGATGTCAGGGGTATAAAACATGAAGCCGACGCCATTTTCTTTAGTCTTTCTTGCTGCGTGGTGCCCGAAGCAGAAGCATTTCGCAAGTGCCGGTCGGTCGACTACTGAAATATTCGAGATGAATTTCAGAACCGAAGTCTTCACTAAAGCTAAGTACCCCGTTGGGGAAACTTTTTTCTTGCTTTTTACCAATGTCAGAAAAAGTTAATAATTGCATTACTTGTGGGAAGCAAATACCTCATAAGGATTTCCATTTATACTGCATTCCTTGCCTAGGCCCTGATCACAACGTGCCTAGCTGTCGGGTTTTGTGCTAGATTTAACCAACGCACTATTAAGCGTCGGTATATTTTTGTATCAAAGTATTTTGGAAACAGATTTAACTACCCAGAAATGTCGTCGGATATCAATCCAACTACTGGAGTACTTAAAAAAACGCAAAGAAAAGGACAGAGAAAGGCAGTCGAGATCCAAAACCGATGATGAAGCTTCTCCTAAGCCAGTCACCGGTTCGCCGGTACTTAGTGAGGTGCTTTTGCAGCTCCTGATACCCGCTACCTTCGAGTCACAGGCCTCTACCGACACCCATGTGGAGTCCGGCATGCCGCAAGATACTCAAGGTATTGGACCGATGGATGTGTCTCCCTCGGATGGGTCTGGAGCGGCTGAGCAGGCACCGGCATCTGAGGGTGTATTAAGACCTCAACATTTGTATATCAAACCGACAGCTGCAAAAGCAACTTCTAAAACTAAAAAACCGACGCATGAGCCACGTGCACTGGCCTCTATGCCTAAAAAAACAGATGATCAAAATGGCTGAAGACATTACCTTGATCAGGGGTACCCATCTCCCTCCAGATAAAAGGCCTAGGCAAGACACTGATTGATTATGAATCTTCAGATCAGGTTTCTATTTCTTCTGATTCCCCTTCTGATCAGGAATTATCTTTACCTCCCTATGAGGATTCTGATGCTGAGGAGTCTATTCCATCTGCATCTCCTCCTGAGGATTATTAATTTGGAGAAACCTTGCATACTTTGAGGGAGCATTTTCACTGGGAGAGTCAAGACTTCTCAGAATCAAAAAAGAGGCTCAGGGATTTCCTTCTTCCTCAGCACAAGCCTTTAGCCATTCCCCCTGTTTTAGACATTGTGGATGATGTGTTTTCGGAGTCAAGCTAGACCCCTGACTCCGTACCTCCGGTTCCCAGTAAGCCTGACAGATATTACAGGGTCCCTGACTCACATACATTTTTGTTTATAAACCCTGCTGCTGATCCTGAAACTATTTCACAGGGTCTAAAGGGAGTTAAGGCCTCAACAGCAAAAAATCCTACCCCATCGGACAGAGATTCAAGGGCACTGGACAGATGGGGAAAAAAGGTTTATACATCTGCAACCTTGGCAATCAGGGCCTTAAACTGGCAATTTCATATGCTTAAGTACCAACAACATGTTATGGGATTGCTGAAACAGAAAATGATGTTGATTTCAGAATGTGCAGAAAATAAAGAATTGCAGGAATTATTGCATGCAGCTGAACAAGTGGGAAAGCATACTTTGCAATGTGGTTTTGATTCTTTAGAGGCCTCCTGCAGGGCTGCAGTTACTGGATCTGTGATTAGGAGGCATGCCTGGTTAAAGGAACAAAATTTGCCTGATCATGTTAAAGCTAAATTGCTAGATGCACCTTTACAGCATGATTCTCTGTTTGGTATTAAGGCAGAAAAGGTTTTAAAGAAAAGTGAAGACAAGGCTAAGTCTATGCAAACTGTTAAAGACTTCTTACAAGTGCAGCCACCAAGATTCAGTATACACTGGCCTACAAAAAATTGGTCCTTTCCAGTGTCAGACAGAGCTCAAAGTGGCAAATCCAGATGCCTTAAGGGTTCCAGATACCAGGCGCAAGACTCATACAGGTCAAAGCAATGGGGCGCATCCACCTCCAAATCTGGAGAAGATAAAGCGCAAACCTACAGAAAGCAATCCCAATGATTTTCCTCTGCCTACACCAAGCACTTATCTTTTGGCAGCACCCATAGGGGGAAAATTAGCACTTTTTTCTCAAAATTGGCAGTTAATAATCCAGGACAAGTGGGTACTAAATATCGTATCACAGGGGTACAGATTCCATTTCCACACTCTGCCAATGGCAAATGGTTGGCCAGATCTGCCAAAAAATCAATGGGCAGAGGCACAGAAACAGGTTACGTACCTCATGGATATGGGGGCCATTCAGACAGTACCAGAACAGGAAAAAGGACAAGGTTTTTACTCAAGACTGTTCTTGGTATCCAGATAGGACAAGGCCTGGCGGCCAATACTGGATTTATCGATTTTGAACACATACCTGGACATTCCAAAATTCAAATTGCTGACTTTGCAGCAGCTTCTGCCCATGCTGGGCAAGAATGCTTGGCTGGTGACTTTAGACCTAAAAGAGGCATACCTGCATGTCCCAATAAGACAGTCATGCAGAAGATACCTCAGATTCAAGACTGGCTTAATGCATTACCAATTCTCTGCACTGCCCTTTGGCTTATCTATGGCGTCCAGGATCTTTACAAAGTGCCTGGCAGCAGTAATTGCATTTTGCAGACAAAGAAGTGTACAAATATACCCTTACTTGGACGACTGTCTCATTCAAGCAGAGAACAAGGACACTCTTCTTCGACACCTGGCATTTGTGAAAAGGCTTCTAACATGCCTAGGGTACACAGTAAACGAAAAGAAATCACAACTGGTACCCTCTCAAAAGATAACATTCCTGGGTGCAAGCTTGAATACAACTGCCCAGATGGCTTACCTCACGCCAGACAAACAAAGGCAACTGACTACTTATTTCAAACTGATGGCAACAAAAACCCAGTCTTCTGCAAGACAAATTCTGCAGGCTCTGGGCTTCATGGCATCCCGCCTCCTACTAATTTCATGTGCAAGACTGCATATGAGGAAACTTCAATGGTACCTAAAAAGTTTATGGAGTCAACATTCACACAGTCTGGAAACAATGATTCCTCTCATTCCCTGCCTGCAACAGGAGTTTCTATGGTGGGCAAAGGCCTGTCACCAAAACATGGGACGGCCCTTCACTCTACCCCCTGCCAGCCAAACCTTAACAACAGACGCATCAGATTATGCCTGGGGGGCTCACATGGCAGGAAGATGCATTCAGGGCATATGGGCACCAAAACAAATGCATCTACATATCAACCAGAAAGACATGCTAGCTGTTCAAAATGCCCTAACAGCCTTCAAGGACTTACTTCATCCAGGACAACTACTGATAAAGACGACAACACCACAGTCATGTGGTTTATAAACAAGCAAGGGGGCACACACTCATACCCCCTTTGCAGATTAGCCATGGCACTGTGGGACATAGCTTTGACCTACCAAATACATCTTCAAGCTCAATTCCTGCCAGGAAAACAAAACACTCTGGCAGACGATTTAAGCAGAAACCTTATGGATCCTCATGAATGGAAACTAAATCCACAAGTCTTCAGCATGATAACAGAGAAATGGGGGAGCCCAGACATAGATCTGTTTGCCTCTCCTCAAAGTTATCATTTGAAAAGATTCTGCACAAGGTCTTATCACAGACAAGCATGAAAGTGGACGCCCTATCCTTCAGTTGGAAAAACCTATCAGCTTACGCCTTTCCACCTCTGCCTCTTCTACCCAAGGTCCTCTTAAAAGTCAGACAAGAGACGCCAAAGATGATATTAATTGCCCCGGACTGGCCCCGCCAATACTGGTATCTATTCCTAAGGAACTTGTCAGAATACCCCCCTTGGACCTTCCCTCAAAGACCACAACTACTGTCCCAGCAGCAAAACAATCCTATCCTGCACAATCAACTACAGACTCTGAACCTGGCTACATGGCTAATCATGTAATCATACAAACGACACCTCTCAGTAAAGCTGTGATGGATGTCATTTTGGAAGCCAGAAGGCCTAGTACTAGAAAATCTTATGCTGACAAATGGAAGATATTCTGTGCTTGGAATCAAGCACAAGGAACTGATACAGCAGAACCACATATTCCTCAGATATTACAATACTTAACTGAGATGCTTGACAAAGGCCTATCTTTCTCATCAATCAAAATCCATGCCTCGGCTATTTCGGCTCATTACAATACAGAGCCACCAATCTTTTCTCATCCTTTACTAAAGCAGTATCTTAGAGGAGCCAAAAATGTAAGGCCTCCTAGAAGATCACCATTACCAGCATGGGACCTCAATTATGTGCTGGAAAAGCTCGCCCTGCCTCCATTTGAACCAGCTGCTACCGCTGATATAAAGTTCCTATCATGGAAGACAGCTCTGCTACTAGCAATTACTTCAGCAAGAAGAGTTTCAGAGCTACAGGCCCTCATGGCTGTAGAGCCTTTTATCATATTTTACCCAGACAGGGTGTCTCCGAGGACAAATCCTACTTTTATGCCTAAGGTGGTTTCCAGTGTGGCTGTTAAACAAACAATTCATCTGCCAACTTTTTATCCAAATCCGCAGAACAAAGGAGAGAGAATTCTGCATTCTTTGGACTTACACAGACAGCTAAGATTCTACTTGAGCAGGACTAAAGCTCTAAGAAAAACTGAGCAATTACTAGTGTCATATGTTGCAGGATCAGAAGAAAAGGCTATTTCAAAGCAGACCATTTCAAAGTGGATAAGCCACTGCATCCGTTTCTGCTACTTACACCATGGTAAACCTGTGCCCAAGGGCATTAGGTCTCATTCCAGCAGAGCTGCAGCTACTTCAGCAGCCTTTCTCAGAGGAGTACCAACCAAAGACATTCTAGAGGCTGCTACTTGGAGTTCTGTTCACACCTTTACAAAGCATTACCATTTGCCTATCTACTCTAAGTCCAAGGCAGGCTTTGTCACTGCAGTGCTGCAGGGCCTTATAGCCGCACCTAATGCTGTTTAGCTCCATCCTCCCAACCATAGCTTTGGGATTCTACCCAAATGTAATGACTGCAACAGTGAAACACGAAGAACATACTACAGTTGTGTACACTTACCATAAATGTAGATGTTAGAGTGTGTTCACTGTTGCAGTCCAGGTTACCCTCCCGCCATCCCCCTGTCATTCTACAGTTTATCTTTCCTTTTCTGTCTTCTACAACCTATGTGGTGTATTTGCTTGTAGATGAAGGTAAAGTTTATATTGATGCATGTGTATATATATATATATATATATATATATATATATATATATATATATATATATATATATGTATGTATGTATATATATATATATATATATATATATATATATCTATATATATATATATATATATATATATATATATATATATATATATATATATAAAATATTGCTACTTTTTTGGGGGCAAGAAAAACTAAAGAAAATGGCATCGGCTGCATGATGTCCTTCAAGGATGCATCTGCAGTCATAACAAATGGGTTGTCCTGTCGCCAGGCAGCCCTTGTCGGCCGGATTCCAAAGTCTGGGTCCGCTTCGCTGATGTCGCACTTCACCCGACGTCATCTCTGCTGGTCTTCGGTATAAAGGCATCAGCCGACGCCATTTTCCCAGTCTTTCTTGCCGTGGCCAAGCAGAAGCTGTTCGCAAGTGCCGGTCGGTCAGATCCAGAGATTACTACTACCGAATACTATCAAGACTTCTAAAAGCTAAGTACCCGCTGGGGACTCTTTCTTGCCTCAGCCGATGTCAGAAAAGTAAATAACTGTTTAACTTGTGGGAAACAAATACCTCATAAAGATTTCCACTCTTACTGCCTACCTTGTTTAGGCCCAGACCACGACGTAGCAGCCTGTTTAGCCTGTGCTTCCTTCAACCGACGAACGCTTAGGCGTCGGTCGGAGTTTGCTGAACAGTTTTTCGGCTCAGATTTTGCGTACATTATGCCGTCGGATCCTCCGACTACCCAAATTGTTAAAAAACGCAAAGAAAAAGACCGACACTCGCGGTCCGCGGTTTCGGCCGAAACCACAGTTAAGCAAGCCGCGAGTGTCTCTGTTTCGGCCGAAACCAAGAAAACGGGTCAATCTTCAGCCGACTCCATGACTACTACTGAGGCTCCTGCTACCTTAGTTGAATCGGCCTCTGAAGTTTTGCCTACTACTGTGGTTCCTAGTGAATTATCAGACACCATCCCTTTGGATGTCTCTACCCCAGCACGTGGTGCTGCTAGGCCTCCTGCAGCCATGTCTATAAAGGCCTTTGCCAGGGCTAAAGCAGCCAAAACTGTTAAATCAGTGCCTGTTAAGACCTCACATAGGCCCACTTCTAGTTCACAAATGCTTACTCTGGCAGAGGATTTAATCTCCTTAATTAGGGGATCCCAATCTCACCCAGACAGGGCCTCTCAGCCTCCAGAAAAGAGACCTAGAGCAGAGCCCCCGAGCCAGTGTCCTCTGATGATTCTTCGGATGACTCAGACATTACAGATCAGCCAGAGGCTCCTTTTTCTACTTATGAAGATTCCGATGCTGAAGAATCCATTCCATCTGCCTCTCCACCAGAGGAATTTTCCTTCGGGGAAACCTTACATGCCATGAGAGAACAATTCCAATGGCAGGGACAAGATTTCTCAGATTCTAGAAAAAGGCTTAGGACCTTTCTGCACTTACCACAACATAGGCCCTTAGCTATACCTCCAGTTCTGCCTGTTGTGGATGATGCATTTAATGATGTTTGCACTGCTCCTGATACTTTACCTCCAGCCCCTGCCAAACCAGATAGATTTTACAGGGTGCCAGACACTCATCACCACCTATACAAGGCCCCACTTGCAGATCCTGAGACTATATCCCAGGGGCCTAAGGCAGTAGCTTCGACCTCAGCAAAAAACCCTATCCCTTCTGAAAGGGAATCCAGGTCCTTAGAGAGATGGGGGAAAAAAGTTTACACCTCTGCTACTCTCTCAGCTAGAGCTTTAAACTGTCAGTTTCACATGATCCAATACCAAGAGTTTATGCTTGATCAGTTAACTAAGAAGCTGTCCTCTGATGACTCCTTAGATAAGAAATATGTTTTAGAAATGGTGAATAACATTCAGCAGGTTAGTAACCATTCTTTAAAATGTGGCTATGATGCACTGGAGGCTTCATTTAGATCAGCCATGACTGGCACAGTGATAAGAAGGCATGCATGGTTGAAGGAACAGGTTTTGCCGGATCATGTTAAAGCAAAGCTGTTGGATGCTCCTATGGATAAGGCCAGTCTATTTGGTACACCTGCTCAGCAAGTAATGAAGAAAATGGAAGAGAAGGCAAAATCTGTACAAACAGTTAAGGATTTTTTACAGGTTCAGCCCCCAAGGTTTAGCAGGAACTGGCCTGCCAAAAATTGGTCCTTTCCAGACTCCTCAAAATCTCAAAGAGGCAGGAATAGACGCTCTAGAGGCAGAAATCAATCCAGAGGAGGTGCCTATAGAGGACGCCAGTGGCAAGGCAATAACCAGAGAGGCACAGACACAACCACTGCCACTGCAACAGGACAATCACAGTGACTTGACTCTGACACCGCCTACCAGGGAGCAAATAGCAGCACCTTTAGGCGGAAAGTTAGCCTTATTTTCGAAAAATTGGCACTATATCACAAAAGACAAGTGGATTTTGCAAACCATAGACCAAGGCTACAGGTTCCACTTCCACACCTTACCAGTAAAAAGAGGAATGCCAAACCTACCTCCAAATCAAAAACAGAAGCTCTAAAGCAGATAGCTCAATTAACAAAGATGAGAGCTGTGGAAAGAGTACCAATAACAGAACCGGCAAAGGATTCTACTCCAGACTCTTCCTAGTACCAAGAAAAGAAAAGTTGGAGACCTATTCTCGACCTGTCCCTCTTTAAACACATACATCATTGTACCAAAATTCAAAATGCTGACCCTACAGCAACTTCTTCCCATGCTGGGCAAGGAGTGTTGGCTGGTAACTCTAGATCTCAAGGAGGCATACCTGCACGTCCCCATACGACCAAATTGCAGAAGATACCTCAGATTTCTTGCAGGATCAGAGCATTATCAATTCTCAGCATTGCCCTTTGGCTTATCTACTGCGCCCAGAGTATTCACAAAATGCCTGGCATCAGTAATCGCTCATTGCAGGCTACAGGGAATCCAAATTTATCCATACCTGGACGACTGCCTGTTACAAGCGGACAACAAAAGCAAGCTGACTACAAGCCCTGGGATACACAGTCAATTTAAAAAAGTCAAGACTGATACCATCCCAGACAAGAACATTCTTGGGTGCGGAATTGGACACAGTAAAACAAATGGCATTCTTAACTGCAGAAAAACAAGCACAACTCCCTCTTTACTTCTTGGCATTAACAAAGCAGCACAAACTAACAGCAAGAAAAGTACTGCAGGCCTTGGGCTTCATGGTATCATGCATAATCCTGGTCCCCCATGCCAGACTGCGTATGAGAAAACTACAGTGGTACCTAAAGAATTTATGGTCTCAACACAGGCACAGCTTAGAAACCGAAATACCACTAATCCCATGCCTGAAACAAGAGTTCCTATGGTGGGCTCAAGCATGCCAGTCAAACCCAGGCTTGCCCTTCCACAACTTTCAAGCAAACCAAACCATCACAACGGACGCCTCAGACCTAGGCTGGGGGGCGCACTTGTTCAAGTGCATACAAGGATTGTGGACTCCAGACCAGCTGCACCTGCACATAAACCAAAAAGAAATGCTGGCAGTAAAACTAGCAATCCAGAAATTCAGACCATTCCTCAAAGAAGGCCATTTAATGATAAGAACAGACAACACCACAGTCATGTGGTACATCAACAAACAGGGAGGGACTCATTCATACCCCCTATGCAGAATGACTCTGGACCTTTGGAATATGGCTCTGAGCTACAACATCCAGTTACAGGCAATATTTGTGCCGGGAAAAGAAAACACCCTAGCAGACATGTTAAGCAGAACCACCTCGGATGCTCACGAATGGATGCTACACCCGGACATCTTCAAGGCCATCACAAAGAAATGGGGAATGCCACAAATAGACCTGTTCGCATCCCCACTCAATCACCAGCTCAAAAAATTCTGCACAAGGACATGCCACCCACTAGCATGGAAGGTGGACTCTCTATCCTTCATTTGGAAAGGCCTGACAGCATATGCATTTCCACCTCTTCCTTTGATGCACAAGGTACTACTGAAAATCAAAGAGGAACGCCAAGGATAATTCTGATAGCTCGAATTGGCCAAGACAACACTGGTATCCTTTGCTGAGGAGCATGTCTCAGGGAGAATGTGGCCAATACCCTGATGCCTTTGATGTTAACTCAGAACAACTACAACATCATGCACCCAAACCTAAAAACCTTGCAACTGACTGCCTGGAACATCACATAACAACTACTAACCCAGACTTATCCCAAAGGGTTAAAGACATTATCCTTGAAGCCCGCAGACCTTCAACAAGAAGGAACTATGCAGGAAAATGGAAAAGGTTTGTCATTTGGAGTACTGAAAGAGGAAAAGATGTCTCAAACATAGATATTGCTAACATCCTGGAGTACTTGGCAGAGCTTCTACATACGGGCCTGTCCTATTCCTCCATCAAGATACATGCATCAGCTATTTCAAGAATACAGCTTCGACCCACCTGTCTTTTCGCATCCTCTACTCAGGCAATTCCTCAGAGGGATCAAGAATGTAAAACCTCCTAGGAAACCACCATTACCAGCATGGGACTTGAACTTTGTGCTAGAAAAATTGACACTCCCTCCATTTGAACCAGCAGCAACAGCAGATCTTCAACACCTATCATGGAAAACTGCTTTCCTACTGGCAATTACTTCAGCAAGGAGGGTTTCGGAACTACAGGCCTTAATGGCAGTACAACCCTTCCTAATCTTCCATCAAGATAGAGTGTCCATGAGAACTAATCCTACATTTATGCCTAAGGTGGTATCCAGAGTGTCTTTAAACCAGGCAATCCACCTACCTACCTTCTTTCCCAATCCACAGAACGGGGGAAAGGCTGCTACATACCTTGGATGTACATAGACAATTACGCTACTACCTGGACAGAACCAAAAGTAACAGAAAACTGACCAGCTTTTAGTAGCCTATGCAACAGGAAGGGAAGGAAAAGCAATTTCCAAACAGACAATCTCCAAATGGATAGGAAATTGCATAAGATTCTGTTACTCCTACCATGGAAAACCAGTTCCACAGAACATAAGACCTCATTCTACAAGGGCTACAGCCACTACCACAGCTTTCTTACAAGGAGTGGCAACCAAGGACATTATTGAGGTGGCTACTTGGACCTCCGTGCATACATTTGCCAAGCATTATAATTTACCTCTATACTCTAGATCCCGAGCAGGGTTTGCCACTGCTGTATTGCAAGGGATCCTAACTACACCATAATTCTTCTTCCTCCTCCCCTAGTTTGGCTATGGTATTCTACCCATTTGTTATGACTGCAGATGCATCCTTGAAGGACATAGTACAGTTTTGTACCTACCATAAATGTAGATGTCCGAACAGGATAGCATCTGCAGTCAGGATTACCCACCCTCCTTCCCCTCTGTGGTACTCCTAGGGTATTTACCCTCCTAATAGCTAGCTGGGGGGGTCTCTTATGGTGTATTTGTTTGTATATATGTAACATACATGCTTATTTTTTGTGTTTGCCTTCTACTATTTTGGAAACATTGGCATTTATCCAAAATTTAGCTTTCCTAGAGGGCAACTGGCATCTGGGGCAAGAAACACTGAAGAAAATGGTGTCGGCTGATGCCTTTATACCAAGACCAGCAGAGATGACGTCGGGTGAAGTGCGACATCAGCCGAAGCCGGACCCAGACTTTGGAATCCGGCCGACCAAAGGGCTGCCTGACGACAGGACAACCCATTTGTTATGACTGCAGATGCTATCCTGTTCGGACATCTACATTTATGGTAGGTACAAAACTGTACTTTTTATACCCCTGACGACCTGACGTCATGGAAGAGAAGACAGCAACCAACGCAGGACCCAAGAATTTGGAATTCAGGCTGACTGAGGGCAACCTGCCAGCAGATTACCCAAATGTAATGACTGCAACAGTGAATACACTCGAACATCTACATTTATGGTAAGTGTACACAACTGTACTTTCCGCTCTGTGCTTCAGAAGACGATACAGGTAAGTACCCGTTGGGGAAATCTTCTTTATTTTTGTTATAGGCTTAGGTTGTTGTGGCTCTTTTTATAGCTGATGTCATCTAGGAAGGGAAAATATAAGTGCGGTTGGCAAATTCCACACAAAGCTTCTCATGAACTCTGCCTTTTCTGCTTAGGCCAGTCCCATGACCATACGACCTGTAATATCTGTCAGTCGTTCATCCCTAAGACCCTATGCAGTCATCTGGCAACTCTTAAATTATTTGTAGAGAACCAACATCTTAAACGCTTGGGCCTAGGAATGGATAGTGAACCGGCCTTCCAGGTGGAGCCGCCTAAAAAGGCCGAGGTTTTAAGGCTTGCTACTACTGCACCTCCGACGTTGGACGTTCTGCCAGCTGCCAGTCTAGGAGCTCAGGGACATCTGGAAGAACTGGCGACTTCGGCGGGTACCATGTCAGCCTAACATCTCTAGCTGGCACATCCGTGGAGTTTTCTGCGACGTCGCCCTCCGCTAATATCAAGGGGGAATCAGGCTTGACTGGACAGCCACCTTTGGTTTCAGAACAGGGCTACTTGACCACAGGCCTGATGACTGACTGTAGGCCTTCAGCTTCTCAAACTATTTCCAAGTTTCCTTCTCTTAAAAGAAAACAAAAAAACTAGGCATTTGTCTACCCCACTGGAAGACCAGCCAGACTAGCAAACTTTCTCCCAGTCCCTGGTTCAGGCCTTTATGGCCCTCAGCCACACATACTCCTGCTCTGCCTACCCTCAGCCCTAGGCCTGCCTCTGCCAGTTCCATCCCCCTTCCTCAGACTCCGGAGCAAGACTCCTCTTCCTCCTCCTCTGATGAGTCACTCACTTACACTTCTCAGCTGGCTCTTCCTGGAGTATTATTCTCCAGACAAAGACTCTTTGGAAGGAGACTCCCACCTGAAGATCACCTTTGGGGAGACTTCTCTCCAAAATGAGAGAATGCTGTAAGTGGGATGCCAAACAAATGACTGAGGTACAAAAAAGGTGCTCCAGATGGAGTCTCCCTTTCCCTCTGCTATTCCCCCTGTGATTCCAGCTTGCCTGGATGCTTTGCTTCTGCTTCCAGGACTCCTGAATCCCAGCCTCTAAAAGGCCAGATAGGTTCTATAAAATTCCTGATGATCAAAAGTACTTCATCAAGCCACCCATAGCAGACCCTGCTGTCATTGCGGTGGCACCAGACAAGCAATCCTGGCAGATTCCTTCCTCTTCCCTCCTGCCATCACAGAAAGACAGTAAAGTGATGAACAGACTGCGAAAAAAGATCTACACTTCCTCCATCCTGGTCTGTATGCCCATTAATTTCCAGACACACATGGTAAAGTATGCTCTAGATCTAGTCTCCCAGGCAACTACATTGTTCTCTTCCATACCTGACTCCCCTACAAAGCCACAGGTTGCCTCTAAGCTTTCCTTAGCAGCACAGGTAGCTAGGCATTATATCTATAAAATGCTGCTGCGATGCTGCTGAAGCCTCAGCCAGATCAGCCACTTCTGTATTACGCAGGTACTACTAACTCAGACATCAGCCCCTCCCTGATGACTTCAAAAATAAGATCCTGGATGTTCCCCTGTACAATAAGTTCCTCTTTGGCCAGCAATCTGCTGAACTGTTCAAAAGTTTGCAGGAAAAAAATAAGGAACTGCAGGACCTGAAGCATTTATTGGTTTCCCCAGTTCCAAAATTCTACAGGAACTACCCTGCCAAACCCAGCTTTGTTAGGAGGGCATCTGCTCTTCCACTTCTTCCTCAATACACAGGAAAGGGGCTAGGAAGCCCTCGTCCCCCTAGGACTACTTCGTGCCAGTCTAACTCCAGGCAGTCCTTTCCAGACAGACTGAACAATGCGTGACTGCCTACATCCCCTCTCTACTTGCCCCTCTCACTGTCTCCCCTATGGCAACATATTAACTCAGACCAATGGCTCTTATCAATAGTGGAAATAAGGTATTTTATGACATGGCAGGAAAAACCCATACCAAAAGGCATACCCTTCCCTCCAAAAAATCAAATCCATTTGAAACCCCAGATCATCCAGGATTTACTATCATAGGGCACCATAGAGAGGGTTCCAACAGGGCAAGAGGGTTAAGGGTTTTCCTCCAGGCTTTTCCTGGTCTCAAAAAAGGAGGGTCCTTGTAGGCCTGTACTGGACCTGTCCCTGTTAAACCCCTTCCTGCATGTACCTTCTTTCTGCATGCTATCCCTTCAAATGCTTTTTCCACTGTTGACACTTGGTGCCTTCATGGCCACTTTGGACTTGAAGGAGGCGTACCTCCATATCCCCATCCACCCAGACTTCAGGAGATTTCTGTACTTGGGTCTATATTACAATGTTGAATAAAACATGTTTGAATATTGTAATATCGAGCCCTAAAGTCCGAAAGTTGAAAGTACCAACGTATTAATTACGGCACATCGACTTTTTCCCAGGAAAAGTCGGGCCATTTTCGGCTTTGCTATTTCCTCCACTGTGGTGTGATGTCGGAGTTACTATATTTAAGTAGGGGGGTGTGGGGCACAGCCTCCCACTTTAGTTTAGGTTTAAGGTTACATTTTTTTTTTTTTGTCACGGAACAGTGATTTTTTTCCCTGGGAAAAAATCGCTGTTCTGTGTTTCTCGGTTTTGTTGAGTTTCGACTTTAGGGTTCAATATCACAACAATCGAACTTTTGTAAGTTCGATGTTGTGATAGACCCTGCACATTGCTGTGCCATCCTCGCACTGTCAATTTAATGCCTTGCTCTGTGGTTTGTCTACAGCACCAAGGGTGTTCACATATTGTCTAGCTCCAGCAGTAGCCTGCTGCCAAACAAAAGGCATATAAAGTTACCCTTACCTGGACGACCTTCTCATCCTAGCAGAAGAGTCATGTATGCCTCAGGCACACCTGCAGTTCACAATGTCTCTCCCAAGTCTGGGGTTTACTCTCAACCTACTGAAGTCCTCCCTCACTCCATCCTAAGACCACATCTTCTTGGGCTGCAGAATAAAGACAGATTTGATGAAGGCCTTCCTCCCACAAGACAAAGTCACATCTCTGACCAGCTTCTTCCAAGACCTACTTCTAGTCACTTGTATCTCTGTCATGGAATTTCTCCATCTTTTGGGCTTCATGGCAGCTACTTTTCCTATGCTGCCCCATGACAGGTTGCACGTGAGGAAGTTCCAGTGGTACTTGAAAAATGTCTGGTCCCAACACAGTCACCCCCTGGATTTTCATGTGCCCTTCCTGCCCTGCCTGAAAAGAGTTGGGGTGATGGATCCAGCAAATAGGCCAGAATCCATGCCTCTACACCCCACCAAGCCAGTCCAATTCATGCACACACAGTTGTCTCGGATCAGGGATGGGGGGCACACTATGAACGGTCTCAAGGTCCAGGCTCAATGGGAGCCCTACCTCCAGAAAAAACATATCAGTGTGAGGGAAATGACTGCTCTCTTTCTAGCTTTCAAAGACCTTTCTCCCATTCATAAAACCTGGTCGGTCTTCAAGTTTTCTGAACCAACACCACAGTGATGTGGTACATCAACAAACATGGGGAACCAGATACTACTTATTTTGCAGGCTGACAATAAAGGCATGAGAGTTGGCCACTCAGTACAATGTAACACTGCAGGGGGGGTCTACATCCCATCACAATACTGTCCCAATCAGCCAAATTCTCACCAATCATAAGCCTGCTTACAATCATGTTACAAGGTTTTGTAGTCGGACAAGTTAATCTGCTCTGCAACAGTAAGCTGTTTGCCTTCCATCAGCGCATGTGTAATGGAATTCAATTTGAAGGGCTTTCCTGATAATTGAATATATATATATATTATCATGTATGTTTGTATGTATGTGTATATATATCTATATGTATATATATTTATATCATATATATATATATATATATATCATATATATATATATATATATATATATATATATATATATATATATATATAAAATATTGCTACTTTTGGGGCAAGAAAAACTAAAGAAAATGGCGTCGGCTGCATGATGACCTTCAAGGATGCATCTGCAGTCATAACAAATGGGTTGCCGTGCCATCACGCAGCCCTTCGGTCGGCGGATTCCAAAGTCTGGGTCCGGCTTATGATTCGCGCACTTCACGTCATCTCTGCTGGTCTTCGGGTATAAAGGCATCAGCCGGCGCCATTTCAGTCTTTCTTGCGGCGTGGCCGAAGCAGAAGCTGTTGCAAGTGCGGTCGGTCAGATCCAGAGATTACTACTACCGAATACTACTTGAAGACTTCTAAAAAGCTAAGTACCCCGTTGGGGACTCTTTCTTCCTCAGCCGATGTCAGAAAAAGTAAATAACTGTTTAACTTGTGGGAAACAAATACCTCATAAGGATTTCCACTCTTACTACCTACCTTGTTTAGGCCCAGACCACGACGTAGCAGCCTGTTTAGCCTGTGCTTCCTTCAACCGGCGAGCGGCGTCGGTCGGAGTTGCTGAACAGTTTTTCGCTCAGATTTTGCGTACATTATGCCGTGGATCCTCCGACTACCCAAATTGTTAAAAGCAAAGAAAAGACCGACACTCGCGGTCGCGGTTTGCCGAAACCACAGTTAAGCAAGCCGCGAGTGTCTCGGTTTCGGCCGAAACCAAGAAAACGGGTCAATCTTCAGCCGACTCCATGACTACTACTGAGGCTCCTGCTACCTTAGTTGAATCGGCCTCTGAAGTTTTGCCTACTACTGTGGTTCCTAGTGAATTATCAGACACCATCCCTTTGGATGTCTCTACCCCAGCACGTGGTGCTGCTAGGCCTCCTGCAGCCATGTCTATAAAGGCCTTTGCCAGGGCTAAAGCAGCCAAAACTGTTAAATCAGTGCCTGTTAAGACCCCCTCACATAGGCCCACTTCTAGTTCACAAATGCTTACTCTGGCAGAGGATTTAATCTCCAATTAGGGATCCCAATCTCACCCAGACAGGGCCTCTCAGCCTCCAGAAAGAGACCTAGAGCAGAGCCCCGAGCCAGTGTCCTCTGATGATTCTTGATGACTCAGACATTACAGATCAGCCAGAGGCTCCTTTTTCTACTTATGAAGATTCGATGCTGAAGAATCCATTCCATCTGCCTCTCCACCAGAGGAATTTTCCTTTGGGGAACCTTACATGCCATGAGAGAACAATTCCAATGGCAGGGACAAGATTTCTCAGATTCAGAAAAGGCTTAGGACCTTTCTGCACTTACCACAACATAGGCCCTTAGCTATACCTCCAGTTCTGCCTGTTGTGGATGATGCATTTAATGATGTTTGCACTGCTCCTGATACTTTACCTCCAGCCCCTGCCAAACCAGATAGATTTTACAGGGTGCCAGACACTCATCACCACCTATACAAGGCCCCACTTGCAGATCCTGAGACTATATCCCAGGGGCCTAAGGCAGTAGCTTGTCACTCAGCAAAAAACCCTATCCCTTCTGAAAGGGAATCCAGGTCCTTAGAGATGGGGGAAAAAGTTTACACCTCTGCTACTCTCTCAGCTAGAGCTTTAAACTGTCAGTTTCACATGATCCAATACCAAGAGTTTATGCTTGATCAGTTAACTAAGAAGCTGTCCTCTGATGACTCCTTAGATAAGAAATATGTTTTAGAAATGGTGAATAACATTCAGCAGGTTAGTAACCATTCTTTAAAATGTGGCTATGATGCACTGGAGGCTTCATTTAGATCAGCCATGACTGGCACAGTGATAAGAAGGCATGCATGGTTGAAGAACAGGTTTTCGGATCATGTTAAAGCAAAGCTGTTGGATGCTCCTATGGATAAGGCCAGTCTATTTGGTACACCTGCTCAGCAAGTAATGAAGAAAATGGAAGAGAAGGCAAAATCTGTACAAACAGTTAAGGATTTCTTACAGGTTCAGCCCCAAGGTTTAGCAGGAACTGGCCTGCCAAAATTGGTCCTTTCCAGACTCCTCAAAATCTCAAGAGGCAGGAATAGGCGCTCTAGAGGCAGAAATCAATCCAGAGGAGGTGCCTATAGAGGGGCGCCAGTGGCAAGGCAATAACCAGAGAGGCACAGACACAACCACTGCCACTGCAACAGGACAATCACAGTGACTTGCTCTGACACCGCCTACCAGGGAGCAAATAGCAGCACCTTTAGGGAAAGTTAGCCTTATTTTCAAAAATTGGCACTATATCACAAAGACAAGTGGATTTTGCAAACCATAGACCAAGGCTACAGGTTCCACTTCCACACCTTACCAGTAAAGAGGAATGCCAAACCTACCTCCAAATCAAAAACAGAAGCTCTAAAGCAGATAGCTCAATTAACAAAGATGAGAGCTGTGGAAAAGTACCAATAACAGAACAGGGCAAAGGATTCTACTCCAGACTCTTCCTAGTACCAAGAGAAAAGTTGGAGACCTGTAAACACATACATCATTGTACCAAAATTCAAAATGCTGACCCTACAGCAACTTCTTCCCATGCTGGGCAAGGAGTGTTGGCTGGTAACTCTAGATCTCAAGGAGGCATACCTGCACGTCCCCATACGACCAAATTGCAGAAGATACCTCAGATTTCTTGCAGGATCAGAGCATTATCAATTCTCAGCATTGCCCTTTGGCTTATCTACTGCGCCCAGAGTATTCACAAAATGCCTGGCATCAGTAATCGCTCATTGCAGGCTACAGGGAATCCAAATTTATCCATACCTGGACGACTGCCTGTTACAAGCGGACAACAAAAGCAAGCTTACTACAAGCCCTGGGATACACAGTCAATTTAAAAAAGTCAAGACTGATACCATCCCAGACAAGAACATTCTTGGGTGCGGAATTGGACACAGTAAAACAAATGGCATTCTAACTGCAGAAAACAAGCACAACTCCCTCTTTACTTCTTGGCATTAACAAAGCAGCACAAACTAACAGCAAGAAAAGTACTGCAGGCCTTGGGCTTCATGGCATCATGCATAATCCTGGTCCCCCATGCCAGACTGCATATGAGAAAACTACAGTGGTACCTAAAGAATTTATGGTCTCAACACAGGCACAGCTTAGAAACCGAAATACCACTAATCCCATGCCTGAAACAAGAGTTCCTATGGTGGGCTCAAGCATGCCAGTCAAACCCAGGCTTGCCCTTCCACAACTTTCAAGCAACCAAACCATCTGGACGCCTCAGACCTAGGCTGGGGGCACCTGTTGGACAAGTGCATACAAGGAATGTGGACTCCAGACCAGCTGCACCTGCACAAAAGAAATGCTGGCAGTAAACCTAGCAATCCAGAAATTCAGACCATTCCTCAAAGAAGGCCATTTTAATGATAAGGACAGACAACACCACAGTCATGTGGTACATCAACAAACAGGGAGGCACTCATTCATACCCCCTATGCAGAATGACTCTGGACCTTTGGAATATGGCTCTGAGCTACAACATCCAGTTACAGGCAATATTTCTGCGGGAAAACCTAGCAGACATGTTAAGAAGAACCACCTCGGATGCTCACGAATGGATGGTACACCCGGACATCTTCAAGGCCATCACAAAGAAATGGGGAATGCCACAAATAGACCTGTTCGCATCCCCACTCAATCACCAGCTCAAAAAATTCTGCACAAGGACATGCCACCCACTTGCATGGAAGGTGGACTCTCTATCCTTCAGTTGGAAAGGCCTGACAGCATATGCATTTCCACCTCTTCCTTTGATGCACAAGGTACTACTGAAAATCAAAGAGGAACGTCCAAGGATAATTCTGATAGCTCCGAATTGGCCAAGACAACACTGGTATCCATTGCTGAGGAGCATGTCTCGGAGAATGTGGCCAATACCCTGATGCCTTTGATGTTAACTCAGAACAACTACAACATCATGCATCCAAACCTAAAAACCTTGCAACTGACTGCCTGGAACATCACATAACAACAACCCAGACTTATCCCAAAGGGTTAAAGACATTATCCTTGAAGGCAGACCTTCAACAAGAAGGAACTATGCAGGAAAATGGAAAAGGTTTGTCATTTGGAGTACTGAAAGAGGAAAAGATGTCTCAAACATAGATATTGCTAACATTCTGGAGTACTTGGCAGAGCTTCTACATACAGGCCTGTCCTATTCCTCCATCAAGATACATGCATCAGCTATTTCCAGAATACAGCTTGATCCCACCTGTCTTTTTCATCCTCTACTCAGGCAGTTCCTCAGAGGATCAAGAATGTAAAACCTCCTAGGAAACCACCATTACCAGCATGGGACTTGAACTTTGTGCTAGAAAATTGACACTCCCTCCATTTGAACCAGCAGCAACAGCAGATCTTCAACACCTATCATGGAAAACTGCTTTCCTACTGGCAATTACTTCAGCAAGGAGGGTTTGAACTACAGGCCTTAATGGCAGTACAACCCTTCCTAATCTTCCATCAAGATAGAGTGTCCATGAGAACTAATCCTACATTTATGCCTAAGGTGGTATCCAGAGTGTCTTTAAACCAGGCAATCCACCTACCTACCTTCTTTCCCAATCCACAGAACAGGGGAAAGGCTGCTGCATACCTTGGATGTACATAGACAGTTCGCTACTACCTGGACAGAACCAAAAGTAACAGAAAAACTGACCAGCTTTTGTAGCCTATGCAACAGGAAGGGAAGGAAAAGCAATTTCCAAACAGACAATCTCCAAATGGATAGGAAATTGCATAAGATTCTGTTACTCCTACCATGGAAAACCATTCCACAGAACATAAGACCTCATTCTACAAGGGCTACAGCCACTACCACAGCTTTCTTACAAGTGGCAACCAAGGACATTATTGAGGTGGCTACTTGGACCTCCGTGCATACATTTGCCAAGCATTATAATTTACCTCTATACTCTAGATCCCGAGCAGGGTTTGCCACTGCTGTATTGCAAGGGATCCTAACTACACCATAATTCTTCTTCCTCCTCCCCTAGTTTGGCTATGGTATTCTACCCATTTGTTATGACTGCAGATGCATCCTTGAAGGACATAGTACAGTTTTGTACCTACCATAAATGTAGATGTCCGAACAGGATAGCATCTGCAGTCAGGATTACCCACCCTCCTTCCCCTCTGTGGTACTCCTAGGGTATTTACCCTCCTAATAGCTAGCTGGGGGGGGGGGTCTCTTATGGTGTATTTGTTTGTATATATGTACATACATGCTTATTTTTTGTGTTTGCCTTCTACTATTTTGGAAACATTGGCATTTATCCAAAATTTAGCTTTCCTAGAGGGCAACTGGCATCTGGGGCAAGAAACACTGAGGAAAATGGCGTCGGCTGATGCCTTTATACCCGAAGACCAGCAGAGATGACGTCGGGTGAAGTGCGACATCAGCCGAAGCCGGACCCAGACTTTGGAATCCGGCCGACCGAAGGGCTGCCTGGCAGGACAACCCATTTGTTATGACTGCAGATGCTATCCTGTTCGGACATCTACATTTATGGTAGGTACAAAACTGTACTTTTATACCCCTGGCGACCTGGCGTCATGGAGAAGACAGCAACCAACTGGGACCCAAGAATTTGGAATTCAGGCTGACTGAGGGCAACCTGCCAGCAGATTACCCAAATGTAATGACTGCAACAGTGAATACACTCGAACATCTACATTTATGGTAAGTGTACACAACTGTACTTTCCGCTCTGTGCTTCAGAAGACGATACAGGTAAGTACCCGTTGGGGAAATCTTCTTTATTTTTGTTATAGGCTTAGGTTGTTGTGGCTCTTTTTATAGCTGATGTCATCTAGGAAGGGAAAATATAAGTGCGGTTGGCAAATTCCACACAAAGCTTCTCATGAACTCTGCCTTTTCTGCTTGGCCAGTCCATGACCATACGACCTGTAATATCTGTCAGTCGTTCATCCCTAAGACCCTATGCAGTCATCTGGCAACTCTTAAATTATTTGTAGAGAACCAACATCTTAAACGCTTGGGCCTAGGAATGGATAGTGGACCGGCCTTCCAGGTGGAGCCTAAAAGGCCGAGGTTTTAAGGCTTGCTACTACTGCACCTCCGGCGTTGGGCGTTCTGCCAGCTGCCAGTCTAGGAGCTCAGGGACATCTGGAAGAACTGGCGACTTGTACCATGTCAGCCTAACATCTCTAGCTGGCACATCCATTGGAGTTTTCTGCGGCGTGCCCTCCGCTAATATCAAGAATCAGGCTTGACTGGATGGCCACCTTCGGTTTTAGAACAGGGCTATTCGGCCACTGGCCCAATGACTGATTGTAGGTCTTCAGCTTCTTAAACAGTTTTCAAGTCTCCTTCTCTGAAAAGAAAACAAAAAAATAGGCATTTGTCCACCCCACTGGAAGACCAGCCAGACTGGCAAACTTTCTCCCAGTCCCTGGTTCAGGCCTTAATAGCCCTTAGGCCATCAGCCCCTCATACTCCTGCTCTGCCTGCCCTCAGCCCTAGGCCTGCCTCTGCCAGTTCCACCCCCCCTTCCCCAGACTCAGGCAAGACTCCTCTTCCTCCTCCTCTGATGAGTCACTCACTTACACTTCTCAGCTGGCTCTTCCCCTGGAGTATTATTCTCCAGACAAAGACTCTTTGGAAGGAGACTCCCCACCTGAAGATCACCTTTGGGAGACTTCTCTCCAAAATGAGAGAATGCTGTAAGTGGGATGCCAAACAAATGACTGAGGTACAAAAGGTGCTCAGATGGAGTCTCCCTTCCCTCTGCTATTCCCCTGTGATTCCAGCTTGCCTGGATGCTGCTTCTGCTTCCAGGACTCCTGAATCCCAGCCTCTAAAAGGCCAGATAGGTTCTATAAAATTCTGATGATCAAAGTACTTCATCAAGCCACCCATAGCAGACCCTGCTGTCATTGCGGTGGCACCAGACAAGCAATCCTGGCAGATTCCTCTTCCCTCCTGCCATCACAGAAAGACAGTAAAGTGATGAACAGACTGCGAAAAGATCTACACTTCCTCCATCCTGGTCTGTATGCCCATTAATAACCAGACACACATGGTAAAGTATGCTCTAGATCTACTCTCCCAGGCAACTACATTGTTCTCTTCCATGCCTGACTTACAAAGCCACAGGTTGCCTCTAAGCTTTCCTTGCAGCACAGGTAGCTAGGCATTATATCTATAAAATGCTGCTGCGATGCTGCTGAAGCCTCAGCCAGATCAGCCACTTCTGTATTGCCTTGGGTACTACTAACTCAGACATCAGCCCTCCTGATGACTTCAAAATAAGATCCTGGATGTTCCCCTGTACAATAAGTTCCTGTTTAGCAAGCTATCTGCTAAACTATTCAGAAGTTTGCAGGTAAATAAACGGGGAACTGCAGGACCTCTAAAGCATTTATTGGTTTCCCCATCTGCAAAATTCTACAGGAACTACCTTGCCAAACCCAGCTTTGTTGGGAGGTCACCTGCTCCTTCCACTTCTTCCACAATACACAGGAAAGGGGCTAGGAAGCCCTCGTCCCCCTTGGTCTACTTAATGCCAGTCTAACTCCAGGCAGTCCTTTCCAGACTGAACAATGCGTGACTGCCTACATCCCTCTCTACTTGCCTCTCACTGTCTCCCCTATGGCAACATATTAACTCAGACCAATGGCTCTTATCAATAGTGGAAATAAGGTATTTTATGACATGGCAGGAAAAACCCATACCAAAGGCATACCCTTCCCTCCAAAAATCAAATCCATTTGAAACCCCAGATCATCCAGGATTTACTATCATAGGGCACCATAGAGGGTTCCAACAGGGCAAGAAGGGTCAAGGGTTTTACTCCAGGCTGTTCCTAGTCCCAAAAAAGGAAGACCCTTGGAGGCCTGTAATGGACCTGCCTCTGTTAAACCCCTTCTTGCATGTACCTTCTTTCCACATGCTGTCCAAGCAGACCCCTTTTCCACTCTTGACACCTGGTGCCTTCATGGCCACTTTGGACCTGTAAGAGACATACCTCCATATCCCCATCCAACCATACATCTGGAGATTTCTGTACTTGGGTCTATATTACAATGTTGAATAAAACCTGTTTGAATATTGTAATATCGAGGCTAAAGTCCAGTTGAAAATACCCAAGCCACGGCACATGACTTTTCCCCAGGGAAAAGTCGTGGTACCAACTGCTATTTCCTCCACTGTGGTGTGATGTGGAGTTACTATATTTAAGTAGGGGGGTGTGCACAGCCTCCCCTAGTTAGGTTTAAGTTTACATTTTTTTTTGTCACGGAACAGTGTTTTTTCCCTGGGAAAAAAATCACTGTTCTATGTTCATTTTGTTGAGTTTGACTTTGGGGTTCAATATCACAACAATCAACTTTTAAGTTCGATGTTGTGATAGACTACACATTCTGTGCCATCCTGCTGTCAATTTAATGCCTTGCTCTGTGGTTTGTCTACAGCACCAAGGTGTTCACATATTGTCTAGCTCCAGCAGTAGCCTGCTGCCAAACAAAAGGCATATAAAGTTACCCTTACCTGGACGACCTTCTCATCCTAGCAGAAGAGTCATGTATGCCTCAGGCACACCTGCAGTTCACAATGTCTCTCCTACAAGTCTGGGGTTACTCTCAACCTACTGAAGTCCTCCCTCACTCCATCCTAAGACCACATCTTCTTGGGCTGCAGAATAAAGACAGATTTGATGAGGCCTCCCACAAGACAAAGTCACATCTCTGACCAGCTTCTTCCAAGACCTACTTCTAGTCACTTGTATCTCTGTCATGGAATTTCTCCATCTTTTGGGCTTCATGGCAGCTACTTTTCCTATGCTGCCCCATGACAGGTTGCACGTGAGGAAGTTCCAGTGGTACTTGAAAAATGTCTGGTCCCAACACAGTCACCCCCTGGATTTTCATGTGCCCTTCCTGCCCTGCCTGAAAAAAGAGTTGGGGTGATGGATCCAGCAAATAGGCCAGAATCCATGCCTCCCTCTACACCCCACCAAGCCAGTCCAATTCATGCACACAGTTGTCTCGGATCAGGGATGGGGGGCACACTATGAACGGTCTCAAGGTCCAGGCTCAATGGGAGCCCTACCTCCAGAAAAAACATATCAGTGTGAGGGAAATGACTGCTCTCTTTCTAGCTCTAAAGACCTTTCTCCCATTCATAAAACCTGGTCGTCTTCAAGTTTTCTGAACAACACCACAGTGATGTGGTACATCAACAAACATGGGGAACCAGATACTACTTATTTTGCAGGCTGACAATAAAGGCATGAGAGTTGGCCACTCAGTACAATGTAACACTGCAGGGGGGGTCTACATCCCATCACAATACTGTCATCAGGCAGATGCCCTCAGCAAATCATTCTCTCAACATCAGGAATGGATGTTACACAGGGATGTTTTCTTGGACGTTGTCCACCAATGGGAACACAGATAAATCTGTTTGCCTCCCCTCAGAACAAACAAGTAGAGCTGTTCTGCTCCAGGCTTCCCTCACCACTAACGTGGAAAGTGGACACCTTTTCAATCTCTTGGAAGGGGCTGTTCCTGAATGCTTCCTCCTTTCCCTCTCATTCAGAAGATCCTGCTGAAAATTAAACTGGACAAACCAGAAATCTTGCTGGTGACTCCTATTGGCCAAGGCAGCAATTGGTTCCCCTGATGTTCATCGTGTTTCACTGTTGCAGTCATTACAGTTGGGTTATCCTGCTGGCAGGCTAACCGCAGTCGGCCTGAATTCCAAAGTCTAGGTCTGGCGTCGTTGCTGTCGCCTCTTCCCTGGCGTCAGTGTACCAGGGGTATAAAGATGCAGCCGCCATTTTCTTCAGTCTTTCTTGCCGCACGGTGCCCGAAGCAAAAGCAGTTCGCAAGTGCCGGTTGGCCGACTCCTGAGATTTTCAAATTCGAATTTCAGATCTAAAGTCTTCATTAAAGCTAAGTACCCTGATGGAAACTTTTTCTTGCTCCAGACCGGTCAGAAAAGTTAATAATTGCATTTCTTGTGGGAAGCAAATACCTCATAAGGATTTTCACTCTTACTGTATTGCTTGCCTAGGCCCTGACCACAACATTGCTAGTTGTCAGTTTTGTACTATATTTAACCAATGCACTATTAAGCGTCGGTACGATTTTGCTTTTCATTATTTTGGCAGAAGGTTTAATTATATAATGCCGTCGGAACAACCGATTACGGAGTTTATAAAAGCGCAAAGAAGAAAGGACAGGCATCCGAGATCCTAAACCGGCGGGCTTCTGGGCCTGTCGCCCGGTTCGGTTTCAGTGAGGCTTTCGCAGCCCTGATGCTCGCTACCTCAGAGCCACAGGCGCTTCCGACTCCCACGTGGAGCCGACTAGGCGCTGGAAAATCAAGGTATTGGACTCGGAAACTATTCCCTCAGATGGGTCCGGAGCTGCTGAGCAGGCATCGGCTTCTGAGGGTGTTTTCAGGCCTACACAGTTGTATGTGAATCCTACTTCAGCTTCAAAGGCAAAGACTAAAGCAGCTCTAAAGACAATGAAACAATTACACCATTCTCTTTGTCAGGCCACCATGCCTAAAAAAAGATGCTTAAATGGCCGAAGACTTTATTACTTTGATCAGGGGTTCCCATCACCCTCCTGATGAGCCCTAGGCAAGAGATATAATACGAATCTTCAGACCAGGTTTCCATTTCCTCTGATTCCTCCTCTGAACAGGAATATTCTATTCCTCCCTATGAGGATGCTGATGCTGAAGAATCTATCCCTTCAGCCTCTCCTCCTGAGGATTATTCTTTTGGGGAGACGCTGCATACTATGAGGGAGCATTTCCACTGGGAGAGCCAAGATTACTCAGAATCCAAGAAAAGGCTCAGAGGCTTCCTTTTATTGCCTCAGCACAGGCCCCTTGCTATCCCACCTGTTTTAGACATTGTAGATGATGTCCAGTCTATCTCCAGACTCTTTACCACCAGCCCCTGTTAAGCCAGAGAGATACTATAGGGTTCCTGATTCACATAAATTTCTTTATAAAAACCCTGCTGTTGACCCAGAAACCATCTCTCAGGGTCCCAAAGGGGTCAAGGCTTCCACTGCAAAGAACCCTATCCCCTCTGATAGGGATTCTAAAGCCCTGGACAGATGGGGTAAAAAGATTTATACTTCTGCTACCTTGGCTGTAAGAGCTTTAAATTTCCAATTTCATATGCTTAAATATCAGCAATATCTTATGTCACTGCTTAAACATAAAATGTTAACAAATTCAGAATGTGTAGAAAACAAAATCAGACTCTACCCCAAAGCCGGCCTTGCAACTTCGATAGTGGAAGTAGCATCTGTGCATTCCTTTCTGGTCAGAGGTCAGTCCCAAGATAGGCCTGTGCCTGGACCAAAGTAGCATCTGTGCATTCCTTTCTGGTCAGCAAATTCCTTACAAGAAAAACAACTCATTTTAGCTTATTTCTTTGCACGCAATGCAGTTTCACATTTTAACCCTTCCTGTACAGGATACAAAGATGTTGAACACAAAGATTCTTACTACAATATATATATATATATATATATATATATATATATATATATATATATATATGTATGTATGTGTATATATATATCTATATATATATATATATATGTATATATATATATATATATATATATATATATATATATATATATATATATATCTATATATATATAAAATATTGCTACTTTTTTGGGGGCAAGAAAAACTAAAGAAAATGGCATCGGCTGCATGATGTCCTTCAAGGATGCATCTGCAGTCATAACAAATGGGTTGTCCTGTCGTCAGGCAGCCCTTCGGTCGGCCGGATTCCAAAGTCTGGGTCCGGCGCTGATGTCGCACTTCACCCGACGTCATCTCTGCTGGTCTTGGTATAAAGGCATCAGCCGGCGCCATTTTCCCAGTCTTTCTTGCGGCGTGGCGAAGCAGAAGCTGTTCGCAAGTGCGGTCGGTCAGATCCAGAGATTACTACTACGAATACTACTTGAAGACTTCTAAAAGCTAAGTACCCGTTGGGGACTCTTTCTTGCCTCAGCCGATGTCAGAAAAAGTAAATAACTGTTTAACTTGTGGGAAACAAATACCTCATAAAGATTTCCACTCTTACTGCCTACCTTGTTTAGGCCCAGACCACGACGTAGCAGCCTGTTTAGCCTGTGCTTCCTTCAACCGAGCGCTTAGGCGTCGGTCGGAGTTTGCTGAACAGTTTTCGGCTCAGATTTTGCGTACATTATGCCGTCGGATCCTCCGACTACCCAAATTGTTAAAAGCGCAAAGAAAAAGACCGACACTTCGCGGTCAGCGGTTTCGGCCGAAACCACAGTTAAGCAAGCGCGAGTGTCTCCGGTTTCGGCGAAACCAAGAAAGCGGGTCAATCTTCAGCCGACTCCATGACTACTACTGAGGCTCCTGCTACCTTAGTTGAATCGGCCTCTGAAGTTTTGCCTACTACTGTGGTTCCTAGTGAATTATCAGACACCATCCCTTTGGATGTCTCTACCCCAGCACGTGGTGCTGCTAGGCCTCCTGCAGCCATGTCTATAAAGGCCTTTGCCAGGGCTAAAGCAGCCAAAACTGTTAAATCAGTGCCTGTTAAGACCCCCTCACATAGGCCCACTTCTAGTTCACAAATGCTTACTCTGGCAGAGGATTTAATCTCCTTAATTAGGGGATCCCAATCTCACCCAGACAGGGCCTCTCAGCCTCCAGAAAAGAGACCTAGAGCAGAGCCCCGAGCCAGTGTCCTCTGATGATTCTTGGATGACTCAGACATTACAGATCAGCCAGAGGCTCCTTTTTCTACTTATGAAGATTCGATGCTGAAGAATCCATTCCATCTGCCTCTCCACCAGAGGAATTTTCCTTCGGGAAACCTTACATGCCATGAGAGAACAATTCCAATGGCAGGGACAAGATTTCTCAGATTCTAGAAAAGGCTTAGGACCTTTCTGCACTTACCACAACATAGGCCCTTAGCTATACCTCCAGTTCTGCCTGTTGTGGATGATGCATTTAATGATGTTTGCACTGCTCCTGATACTTTACCTCCAGCCCCTGCCAAACCAGATAGATTTTACAGGGTGCCAGACACTTATCACCACCTATACAAGGCCCCACTTGCAGATCCTGAGACTATATCCCAGGGGCCTAAGGCAGTAGCTTCGACCTCAGCAAAAAACCCTATCCCTTCTGAAAGGGAATCCAGGTCCTTAGAGAGATGGGGGAAAAAAGTTTACACCTCTGCTACTCTCTCAGCTAGAGCTTTAAACTGTCAGTTTCACATGATCCAATACCAAGAGTTTATGCTTGATCAGTTAACTAAGAAGCTGTCCTCTGATGACTCCTTAGATAAGAAATATGTTTTAGAAATGGTGAATAACATTCAGCAGGTTAGTAACCATTCTTTAAAATGTGGCTATGATGCACTGGAGGCTTCATTTAGATCAGCCATGACTGGCACAGTGATAAGAAGGCATGCATGGTTGAAGGAACAGGTTTTGCGGATCATGTTAAAGCAAAGCTGTTGGATGCTCCTATGGATAAGGCCAGTCTATTTGGTACACCTGCTCAGCAAGTAATGAAGAAAATGGAAGAGAAGGCAAAATCTGTACAAACAGTTAAGGATTTTTACAGGTTCAGCCCCAAGGTTTAGCAGGAACTGGCCTGCCAAAAATTGGTCCTTTCCAGACTCCTCAAAATCTCAAAGAGGCAGGAATAGGCGCTCTAGAGGCAGAAATCAATCCAGAGGAGGTGCCTATAGAGGGCGCCAGTGGCAAGGCAATAACCAGAGGCACAGACACAACCACTGCCACTGCAACAGGACAATCACAGTGACTTGACTCTGACACGCCTACCAGGGAGCAAATAGCAGCACCTTTAGGCGGAAAGTTAGCCTTATTTTGAAAAATTGGCACTATATCACAAAGACAAGTGGATTTTGCAAACCATAGACCAAGGCTACAGGTTCCACTTCCACACCTTACCAGTAAAAGAGGAATGCCAAACCTACCTCCAAATCAAAAACAGAAGCTCTAAAGCAGATAGCTCAATTAACAAAGATGAGAGCTGTGGAAAGAGTACCAATAACAGAACAGGGCAAAGGATTCTACTCCAGACTCTCCCTAGTACCAAGAAAAGAAAAGTTGGAGACCTATTCTCGACCTGTCCATTTAAACACATACATCATTGTACCAAAATTCAAAATGCTGACCCTACAGCAACTTCTTCCCATGCTGGGCAAGGAGTGTTGGCTGGTAACTCTAGATCTCAAGGAGGCATACCTGCACGTCCCCATACGACCAAATTGCAGAAGATACCTCAGATTTCTTGCAGGATCAGAGCATTATCAATTCTCAGCATTGCCCTTTGGCTTATCTACTGCGCCCAGAGTATTCACAAAATGCCTGGCATCAGTAATCGCTCATTGCAGGCTACAGGGAATCCAAATTTATCCATACCTGGACGACTGCCTGTTACAAGCGGACAACAAAAGCAAGCTGACTACAAGCCCTGGGATACACAGTCAATTTAAAAAAGTCAAGACTGATACCATCCCAGACAAGAACATTCTTGGGTGCGAATTGGACACAGTAAAACAAATGGCATTCTTAACTGCAGAAAAACAAGCACAACTCCTCTTTACTTCTTGGCATTAACAAAGCAGCACAAACTAACAGCAAGAAAAGTACTGCAGGCCTTGGGCTTCATGGTATCATGCATAATCCTGGTCCCCATGCCAGACTGCGTGTGAGAAAACTACAGTGGTACCTAAAGAATTTATGGTCTCAACACAGGCACAGCTTAGAAACCAATACCACTAATCCCATGCCTGAAACAAGAGTTCCTATGGTGGGCTCAAGCATGCCAGTCAAACCCAGGCTTGCCCTTCCACAACTTTCAAGCAAACCAAACCATCACAGCGGACGCCTCAGACCTAGGCTGGGGCACATGTTGGACAAGTGCATACAAGGATTGTGGACTCCAGACCAGCTGCACCTGCACATAAACCAAAAGAAATGCTGGCAGTAAAACTAGCAATCCAGAAATTCAGACCATTCCTCAAAGAAGGCCATTTAATGATAAGAACAGACAACACCACAGTCATGTGGTACATCAACAAACAGGGAGGGACTCATTCATACCCCCTATGCAGAATGACTCTGGACCTTTGGAATATGGCTCTGAGCTACAACATCCAGTTACAGGCAATATTTGTGCGGAAAAGAAAACACCCTAGCAGACATGTTAAGCAGAACCACCTCGGATGCTCACGAATGGATGCTACACCGGACATCTTCAAGGCCATCACAAAGAAATGGGAATGCCACAAATAGACCTGTTCGCATCCCCACTCAATCACCAGCTCAAAAATTCTGCACAAGGACATGCCACCCACTAGCATGGAAGGTGGACTCTCTATCCTTCAGTTGGAAAGGCCTGACAGCATATGCATTTCCACCTCTTCCTTTGATGCACAAGGTACTACTGAAAATCAAAGAGGAACGCCCAAGGATAATTCTGATAGCTCAGAATTGGCCAAGACAACACTGGTATCCTTTGCTGAGGAGCATGTCTCAGGGGAGAATGTGGCCAATACGCCTGATGCCTTTGGTGTTAACTCAGAACAACTACAACATCATGCACCCAAACCTAAAAACCTTGCAACTGACTGCCTGGAACATCACATAACAACTACTAACCCAGACTTATCCCAAAGGGTTAAAGACATTATCCTTGAAGCCCGCAGACCTTCAACAAGAAGGAACTATGCAGGAAAATGGAAAAGGTTTGTCATTTGGAGTACTGAAAGAGGAAAAGATGTCTCAAACATAGATATTGCTAACATCCTGGAGTACTTGGCAGAGCTTCTACATACGGGCCTGTCCTATTCCTCCATCAAGATACATGCATCAGCTATTTCCGCAGAATACAGCTTCGACCCACCTGTCTTTTCGCATCCTCTACTCAGGCAATTCCTCAGAGGGATCAAGAATGTAAAACCTCCTAGGAAACCACCATTACCAGCATGGGACTTGAACTTTGTGCTAGAAAATTGACACTCCCTCCATTTGAACCAGCAGCAACAGCAGATCTTCAACACCTATCATGGAAAACTGCTTTCCTACTGGCAATTACTTCAGCAAGGAGGGTTTGAACTACAGGCCTTAATGGCAGTACAACCCTTCCTAATCTTCCATCAAGATAGAGTGTCCATGAGAACTAATCCTACATTTATGCCTAAGGTGGTATCCAGAGTGTCTTTAAACCAGGCAATCCACCTACCTACCTTCTTTCCCAATCCACAGAACGGGGGAAAGGCTGCTGCATACCTTGGATGTACATAGACAATTACGCTACTACCTGGACAGAACCAAAAGTAACAGAAAAACTGACCAGCTTTTAGTAGCCTATGCAACAGGAAGGGAAGGAAAAGCAATTTCCAAACAGACAATCTCCAAATGGATAGGAAATTGCATAAGATTCTGTTACTCCTACCATGGAAAACCAGTTCCACAGAACATAAGACCTCATTCTACAAGGGCTACAGCCACTACCACAGCTTTCTTACAAGGAGTGGCAACCAAGGACATTATTGAGGTGGCTACTTGGACCTCCGTGCATACATTTGCCAAGCATTATAATTTACCTCTATACTCTAGATCCCGAGCAGGGTTTGCCACTGCTGTATTGCAAGGGATCCTAACTACACCATAATTCTTCTTCCTCCTCCCTAGTTTGGCTATGGTATTCTACCCATTTGTTATGACTGCAGATGCATCCTTGAAGGACATAGTACAGTTTTGTACCTACCATAAATGTAGATGTCCGAACAGGATAGCATCTGCAGTCAGGATCACCCACCCTCCTTCCCCTCTGTGGTACTCCTAGGGTATTTACCCTCCTAATAGCTAGCTGGGGGGGTCTCTTATGGTGTATTTGTTTGTATATATGTAACATACATGCTTATTTTTTGTGTTTGCCTTCTACTATTTTGGAAACATTGGCATTTATCCAAAATTTAGCTTTCCTAGAGGGCAACTGGCATCTGGGGCAAGAAACACTGAGGAAAATGGTGTCGGCTGATGCCTTTATACCCGAAGACCAGCAGAGATGACGTCGGGTGAAGTGCGACATCAGCCGAAGCCGGACCCAGACTTTGGAATCCGGCCGACCAAAGGGCTGCCTGACGACAGGACAACCCATTTGTTATGACTGCAGATGCTATCCTGTTCGGACATCTACATTTATGGTAGGTACAAAACTGTACTTTTTATACCCCTGACGACCTGACGTCATGGAAGAGAAGACAGCAACCAACGCAGGACCCAAGAATTTGGAATTCAGGCTGACTGAGGGCAACCTGCCAGCAGATTACCCAAATGTAATGACTGCAACAGTGAATACACTCGAACATCTACATTTATGGTAAGTGTACACAACTGTACTTTCCGCTCTGTGCTTCAGAAGACGATACAGGTAAGTACCCGTTGGGGAAATCTTCTTTATTTTTGTTATAGGCTTAGGTTGTTGTGGCTCTTTTATAGCTGATGTCATCTAGGAAGGGAAAATATAAGTGCGGTTGGCAAATTCCACACAAAGCTTCTCATGAACTCTGCCTTTTCTGCTTAGGCCAGTCCCATGACCATACGACCTGTAATATCTGTCAGTCGTTCATCCCTAAGACCCTATGCAGTCATCTGGCAACTCTTAAATTATTTGTAGAGAACCAACATCTTAAACGCTTGGGCCTAGGAATGGATAGTGAACCGGCCTTCCAGGTGGAGCCGCCTAAAAAGGCCGAGGTTTTAAGGCTTGCTACTACTGCACCTCCGACGTTGGACGTTCTGCCAGCTGCCAGTCTAGGAGCTCAGGGACATCTGGAAGAACTGGCGACTTGGTGGGTACCATGTCAGCCTAACATCTCTAGCTGGCACATCCGTGGAGTTTTCTGCGACGTCGCCCTCCGCTAATATCAAGGGGGAATCAGGCTTGACTGGACAGCCACCTTTGGTTTCAGAACAGGGCTACTTGACCACAGGCCTGATGACTGACTGTAGGCCTTCAGCTTCTCAAACTATTTCCAAGTTTCCTTCTCTTAAAAGAAAACAAAAAAACTAGGCATTTGTCTACCCCACTGGAAGACCAGCCAGACTAGCAAACTTTCTCCCAGTCCCTGGTTCAGGCCTTTATGGCCCTCAGCCACACATACTCCTGCTCTGCCTACCCTCAGCCCTAGGCCTGCCTCTGCCAGTTCCATCCCCCTTCCTCAGACTCCGGAGCAAGACTCCTCTTCCTCCTCCTCTGATGAGTCACTCACTTACACTTCTCAGCTGGCTCTTCCCCTGGAGTATTATTCTCCAGACAAAGACTCTTTGGAAGGAGACTCCCCACCTGAAGATCACCTTTGGGGAGACTTCTCTCCAAAATGAGAGAATGCTGTAAGTGGGATGCCAAACAAATGACTGAGGTACAAAAAAGGTGCTCCAGATGGAGTCTCCCTTTCCCTCTGCTATTCCCCCTGTGATTCCAGCTTGCCTGGATGCTTTGCTTCTGCTTCCAGGACTCCTGAATCCCAGCCTCTAAAAGGCCAGATAGGTTCTATAAAATTCCTGATGATCAAAAGTACTTCATCAAGCCACCCATAGCAGACCCTGCTGTCATTGCGGTGGCACCAGACAAGCAATCCTGGCAGATTCCTTCCTCTTCCCTCCTGCCATCACAGAAAGACAGTAAAGTGATGAACAGACTGCGAAAAAAGATCTACACTTCCTCCATCCTGGTCTGTATGCCCATTAATTTCCAGACACACATGGTAAAGTATGCTCTAGATCTAGTCTCCCAGGCAACTACATTGTTCTCTTCCATGCCTGACTCCCCTACAAAGCCACAGGTTGCCTCTAAGCTTTCCTTAGCAGCACAGGTAGCTAGGCATTATATCTATAAAATGCTGCTGCGATGCTGCTGAAGCCTCAGCCAGATCAGCCACTTCTGTATTACGCAGGTACTACTAACTCAGACATCAGCCCCTCCCTGATGACTTCAAAAATAAGATCCTGGATGTTCCCCTGTACAATAAGTTCCTCTTTGGCCAGCAATCTGCTGAACTGTTCAAAAGTTTGCAGGAAAAAAATAAGGAACTGCAGGACCTGAAGCATTTATTGGTTTCCCCAGTTCCAAAATTCTACAGGAACTACCCTGCCAAACCCAGCTTTGTTAGGAGGGCATCTGCTCTTCCACTTCTTCCTCAATACACAGGAAAGGGGCTAGGAAGCCCTCGTCCCCTAGGACTACTTCGTGCCAGTCTAACTCCAGGCAGTCCTTTCCAGACAGACTGAACAATGCGTGACTGCCTACATCCCTCTCTACTTGCCCTCTCACTGTCTCCCCTATGGCAACATATTAACTCAGACCAATGGCTCTTATCAATAGTGGAAATAAGGTATTTTATGACATGGCAGGAAAAACCCATACCAAAAGGCATACCCTTCCCTCCAAAAAATCAAATCCATTTGAAACCCCAGATCATCCAGGATTTACTATCATAGGGCACCATAGAGAGGGTTCCAACAGGGCAAGAGGGTTAAGGGTTTTCCTCCAGGCTTTTCCTGGTCTCAAAAAAGGAGGGTCCTTGTAGGCCTGTACTGGACCTGTCCCTGTTAAACCCCTTCCTGCATGTACCTTCTTTCTGCATGCTATCCCTTCAAATGCTTTTTCCACTGTTGACACTTGGTGCCTTCATGGCCACTTTGGACTTGAAGGAGGCGTACCTCCATATCCCCATCCACCCAGACTTCAGGAGATTTCTGTACTTGGGTCTATATTACAATGTTGAATAAAACATGTTTGAATATTGTAATATCGAGCCCTAAAGTCCGAAAGTTGAAAGTACCGAAGCCACGGCACATCGACTTTTTTCCCCAGGGAAAAAGTCGGTGGGCCATTTTCGGGGCTTTGCTATTTCCTCCACTGTGGTGTGATGTCGGAGTTACTATATTTAAGTAGGGGGGGTGTGGGGGGCACAGCCTCCCACTTTAGTTTAGGTTTAAGGTTACATTTTTTTTTTTTTGTCACGGAACAGTGATTTTTTTCCCTGGGAAAAAAATCGCTGTTCTGTGTTTTCGGTTTTGTTGAGTTTCGGACTTTAGGGTTCAATATCACAACAATCGAACTTTTGTAAGTTCGATGTTGTGATATAGACCCCTGCACATTGCTGTGCCATCCTCGCACTGTCAATTTAATGCCTTGCTCTGTGGTTTGTCTACAGCACCAAGGGTGTTCACATATTGTCTAGCTCCAGCAGTAGCCTGCTGCCAAACAAAAGGCATATAAAGTTACCCTTACCTGGACGACCTTCTCATCCTAGCAGAAGAGTCATGTATGCCTCAGGCACACCTGCAGTTCACAATGTCTCTCCTACGAAGTCTGGGGTTTACTCTCAACCTACTGAAGTCCTCCCTCACTCCATCCTAAGACCACATCTTCTTGGGCTGCAGAATAAAGACAGATTTGATGAAGGCCTTCCTCCCACAAGACAAAGTCACATCTCTGACCAGCTTCTTCCAAGACCTACTTCTAGTCACTTGTATCTCTGTCATGGAATTTCTCCATCTTTTGGGCTTCATGGCAGCTACTTTTCCTATGCTGCCCCATGACAGGTTGCACGTGAGGAAGTTCCAGTGGTACTTGAAAAATGTCTGGTCCCAACACAGTCACCCCCTGGATTTTCATGTGCCCTTCCTGCCCTGCCTGAAAAAAGAGTTGGGGTGATGGATCCAGCAAATAGGCCAGAATCCATGCCTCCCTCTACACCCCACCAAGCCAGTCCAATTCATGCACACAGTTGTCTCGGATCAGGGATGGGGGGCACACTATGAACGGTCTCAAGGTCCAGGCTCAATGGGAGCCCTACCTCCAGAAAAAACATATCAGTGTGAGGGAAATGACTGCTCTCTTTCTAGCTCTAAAGACCTTTCTCCCATTCATAAAACCTGGTCGTCTTCAAGTTTTCACAGACAACACCACAGTGATGTGGTACATCAACAAACATGGGGAACCAGATACTACTTATTTTGCAGGCTGACAATAAAGGCATGAGAGTTGGCCACTCAGTACAATGTAACACTGCAGGGGGGGTCTACATCCCATCACAATACTGTCATCAGGCAGATGCCCTCAGCAAATCATTCTCTCAACATCAGGAATGGATGTTACACAGGGATGTTTTCTTGGACGTTGTCCACCAATGGGGCACCCCCACAGATAAATCTGTTTGCCTCCCCTCAGAACAAACAAGTAGAGCTGTTCTGCTCCAGGCTTCCCTCACCACTAACGTGGAAAGTGGACACCTTTTCAATCTCTTGGAAGGGGCTGTTCCTGAATGCTTCCTCCTTTCCCTCTCATTCAGAAGATCCTGCTGAAAATTAAACTGGACAAACCAGAAATCTTGCTGGTGACTCCTATTGGCCAAGGCAGCAATTGGTTCCCCTGATGTTCATCGTGTTTCACTGTTGCAGTCATTACAGTTGGGTTATCCTACTGGCAGGCTAACCGCAGTCGGCCTGAATTCCAAAGTCTAGGTCTGGCGTCGTTGCTGTCGCCTCTTCCCTGACGTCAGTGTACCAGGGGTATAAAAGATGCAGCCGACGCAATTTTCTTCAGTCTTTCTTGCCGCACGGTGCCCGAAGCAAAAGCAGTTCGCAAGTGCCGGTTGGCCGACTCCTGAGATTTTCAAATTCGAATTTCAGATCTAAAGTCTTCATTAAAGCTAAGTACCCTGATGGGGAAACTTTTTTCTTGCTCCAGACCGATGTCAGAAAAAGTTAATAATTGTATTTCTTGTAGGAAGCAAATACCTCATAAGGATTTTCATTCTTACTGTATTCCTTGCCTAGGCCCTGACCACAACATTGCTAGTTGTCAGTTTTGTGCTAGATTTAACCAACGCACTATTAAGCGTCGGTACGATTTTGCATTCCATTACTTTGGCAGAAGATTCTATTATATAATGCCGTCGGAACAGCCGATTACCGGAGTTTATAAAAAGCGCAAAGAAAAAGAAAAGGACAGGCATCCGAGATCCTAAACCGACGACGAGGCTTCCGCTAGGCCTGTCGCCGGTTCAACGGTTTTCAGTGAGGCGCTTTCGCAGCCCCTGATGCTCGCTACCTCAGAGCCACAGGCCGCTTCCGACTCCCACGTGGAGCCGACTAGGCCGCTGGAAAATCAAGGTATTGGACTCTCGGAAACTACTCCCTCAGATGAGTCCGGAGCTGCTGAGCAGGCATCGGCTTCTGAGGGTATTTTCAGGCCTACACAGTTATATGTGAAACCTACTTCAGCTTCAAAGGCAAAGACTAAAGCAGCTCTAAAGACGAAGAAACAAGTACAGCATTCTCCTGGACAGGCCACCATGCCAAAAAAAACAGATGCTTAAAATGGCCGAAGACCTAATTACTTTGATCAGGGGTTCCCCATCCCCCTCCTGATAAGAGGCCTAGTCAAGAGGTAGAATACGAATCTTCAGACCAGGTTTCCATTTTCTCTGATTCCTCCTCTGAACAGGAATATTCTATTCCTCCCTATGAGAATTCTGATGCTGAAGAATCTATCCCTTCAGCCTCTCCTCCTGAGGATTATTCTTTTGGGGAGACGCTGCATACTATGAGGGAGCATTTCCACTGGGAGAGCCAAGATTACTCAGAATCCAAGAAAAGGCGCAGAGACTTCCTTTTATTGCCTCAGCACAGGCCCCTTGCTATCCCACCTGTTTTAGATATTGTAGATGATGTATTTTCAGAGTCCAGTCTATCTCCAGACTCTTTACCACCAGCCCCTGTTAAGCCAGACAGATACTATAGGGTTCCTGATTCACATAAATTTCTTTATAAAAACCCTGCTGCTGACCCAGAAACCATCTCTCAGGGTCCCAAAGGGGTCAAGGCTTCCACTGCAAAAAACCCTATCCCCTCTGATAGGGATTCTAGGGCCCTGGACAGATGGGGTAAAAAAAATTATACTTCTGCTACCTTGGCTGTAAGAGCTTTAAATTGCCAATGTCATATGCTTAAATATCAGCAATATCTTATGTCACTGCTTAAACAGAAAATGTTAACAAATTCAGAATGTGCAGAAAACAAAGAAATGCAGGATTTATTGCATGCAGCTGAACAAGTAGGAAAGCATACTTTGCAATGTGGTTTTGATTCTCTAGAGGCCTCCTGCAGGGCTGATGTTACAGGTTCTGTCATTAGGAGGCATGCTTGGTTAAAAGAACAGAATCTGCCTGATCATGTTAAAGCAAAACTATTAGATGCTCCATTACAGCATGATACTTTGTTTGGTGTTAAAGCAGAAGAGGTGTTGAAGAAAATGGAGGACAAAGCTAAATCTATGCAAACAGTCAAGGATTTCTTGCAGGTACAGCCTCCCAGATTTAGCAGGAACTGGCCTACAAAGAATTGTTCCTTTCCAGTGTCAGACAGACCACAAAGAGGCAGATACAGACGCCCCAGAGGCAGCTCACAGCCCCAAGACTCATACAGGCCTAAACAATGGGGTGCTTCTACCGCCAAAAGCGGAGAGGAAAAATCACAGCCGTACAGGAAACAGTCTCAATGACTTTCCCCTGCCAGCACCAAGCACTTATCTTCTGGCAGCCCCTTTGGGCGGAAAACTAGCACTTTTTTCACAAAATTGGCAGATGATCACCCAGGACAAATGTGTCCTAAATATAGTATCACAAGGCTACAGGTTCCACTTTCACACCCTGCCAAGGCCAAACGGTATGCCAGACCTGCCACGCAATCAATGGACAGAGGCACAAAAACAAGTTTCATCCCTCATGGACATGAGAGCTATTCAGTTTGTACCACAGCAAGAGCAGGGACTAGGATTCTACTCAAGGCTATTCTTGGTGCCCAGAAAGGACAAAACCTGGAGACCAATACTGGACCTGTCTATCCTAAACACTTTCCTGGATATTCCAAAATTCAAAATGTTAACTCTGCAGCAGCTTCTGCCCATGCTGGGCAAAAGGGCTTGGCTTGTGACTTTAGACCTAAAAGAGGCATACCTGCATGGCTCAATGCATTACCAATTCTCTGCACTGCCCTTTGGCTTATCTACTGCGCCCAGGGTCTTCACAAAATGCCTGGCACCAGTGATTGCATTTTGCAGACAAAGAGGAATACAAATATATCCTTACTTGGACGACTGCCTTATTCAAGCAGAGAACAAGGACATTCTAGTACAGCATCTGGTGTTTGTAAAAAGAGTACTAACAGGTCTAGGGTACACAGTAAACAAAAAGAAATCAAAATTTGTACCCTCTCAAGAGATAATATTCCTGGGTGCAAGCTTAAATACAACTGCCCAGATGGCTTATCTCATGCCAGACAAACAGACAACTGACTATTTATTTCAAAATGTTGGCAACAAAGACCCGGTTATCTGCAAGAAAAATTCTGCAGGCTTTGGGCTTCATGGCATCCTGCATTCTGCTAATTCCATATGCAAGACTGCATATGAGGAAACTTCAGTGGTATCTAAAAAGTGTTTGGACTCAACATTGTCACAGCCTGGAAACAATAATTACCCTCATTCCCTGCCTGCAACAGGAGTTTCGATGGTGGGCAAAAGCCTGTCACCACAACATGGGACAGACATTCACCTTGCCCACAGCCAGGCAGACATCGACAACAGATGCATCAGATTATGCATGGGGGGCTCATATGGCAGGAAGATGTATTCAGGGTACATGGTCCGCAAGTCAGATGCATCTACATATCAATCAAAAAGAGATGCTAGCTGTTCAGAATGCCCTGACAGCCTTCAAGGATCTACTTCATCCAGGACCACTACTGATAAGGATGAACAATACTACAGTTATGTGGTACATAAACAAGCAGGGAGGCACACATTCCTACCCCCTCTGCAGACTAGCCATGAACTTGTGGGACACAGCATTGACTTACCAAGTACATCAGCAAGCACAATTCATGCCAGGAAGGACAAATACTCTAGCAGACGAACTAAGCAGAAACCTAATGGATTCCCACGAGTGGAAATTGGATCCACAAGTCTTCACCATAACAAGGAACTGGGGATGCCCGGACATAGACCTATGTGCCTCCCCTCACAACTATCAACTACAGAAATTCTGCACAAGGACTTATCACAAGCAAGCATGGAAAGTGGATGCTCTATCTTTCAGCTGGAAAGACCTAACAGTATATGCCTTTCCTCCTCTGCCTCTCCTCCCCAAGGTACTCCTCAAGGTCAGACAAGAGAAACCAAAAATGATACTGATTGCCCCAGACTGGTCCCGCCAGCACTGGTACCCAATTCTAAAGAGCTTGTCTCAATGCCCAGCTTGGACATTACCTCAAATTCCTCACTTATTGACCCAACAAGACAGTCAAATACTGCACAGCCAACTCAGGACCTTAAACCTGGCAGCATGGCAGATAATGTAGCCAGGCAAGGCACACCTCTCTCTAAAGCAGTGATGGATGTTATTTTGGAGGCCAGGAGGCCTAGCACCAGAAAATCTTATGCAGAAAAATGGAAGAGATTCTGTGCTTGGAACCAGGCACAAAAGGTTTTGACACGATTGTTCCAAATATTCCTCAGATTTTGCAATACTTAACTGAGATGCTTGATAAAGGCCTTTCTTTTTCATCAATTAAAATTCATGCCTGTGCTATTTCAGCTCATTACAATACAGAACCACTTATTTTTTCTCATCCATTACTAAGGCAGTACCTCAGCGGGGCCAAAAACATAAGACCTCCAAGGAGAGCACCAATACCTGCAGGACCTCAAGTATGTCTTGGAAAAACTCACACAGTTTTGATGAAGGCCTTCCTCCCACAAGACAAGGTCACATCTCTGACCAGCTTTTTCCAAGACCTACTTCTAGTCACTTACATCTCTGCCATGGAATTTCTCCATCTTTTGGGCTTCATGGCAGCTACTTTTCCTATGCTGCCCCATGACAGGTTGCACGTGAGGAAGTTCCAGTGGTACTTGAAAAATGTCTGGTCCCAACACAGTCACCCCCTGGATTTTCATGTGCCCTTCCTGCCCTGCCTGAAGAAAGAGTTGGGGTGGTGGATCCAGCAAATAGGCCAGAATCCAAGCCTCCCTCTACAGCCCACCAAGCCAGTCCAATTCATGCACACAGTTGCCTCGGATCAGGGATGGGGGGCCCCACTATGAACGGTCTCAAGGTACAGGCTCAATGAGAGCCCTCCCTCCAGAAAAAACATATCAGTGTGAGGGAAATGACTGCTCTCCTTCTAGCTGTAAAGACCTTTCTCCCACTCTTAAAACCTGGTCCTCTTCAAGTTTTCACAGACAACATCACAGTGATGTGGTACATCAACAAACATGGGGGACCAGATACTACTTATTTTGCAGGCTGACAATAAAGGCATGAGAGTTGGCCACTAAGTACAATGTAACACTGCAGGGGGTCTACATCCTATCACAATACTGTCATCAGGCAGATGCCCTCAGCAGATAATTCTCTCAATATCAGGAATGGATGTTACACAGGGATGTTTTCTTGGACGTTGTCCACCAATGGGGCACCCCACAGATAGATCTGTTTGCCTCCCCTCAGAACAGACAAGTAGAGTTGCTCTGCTCCAGGCTTCCCTCACCACTAACGTGGAAAGCGGACGCCTTTTTAATCTTTTGGAAGGGGCTGTTCCTGAATGCTTCCCCCTTTCCCTCTCATTCAGAAGATCCTGCTGAAAATTCAACTGGACAAACCAGAAATCTTGCTCTTGGTAACTCCTATTGGCCAAGGCAGCAATTGGTTCCCCTGTTCTATCTCTTGCCAAGGGCAATCACCACAAGTTGCCTCACAAGATGGACCTTCTCACACAACAGAAGGGATCCCTCATCCGTCTTCATCTGAAAACCCTCAGCTTAACCCTGTAGGTGATAAAATTCTGACCCCTTTCAGACACCTTTACACTGAGGACGTGCTCTCTCTCCTGCAGGAGGCCAGGAAACCCACTACCAGGACAGCCTACTTATCAAAATGGAAAAGGTTCTCCAGCTGTTGTCTTCAGAGGCAACTAGATCCCTTCCATGTGGATGTTCCTGTCTAACCTAGCCTATGTGTGTGAGCTCCTAAAATCAGAACTTCTATACTTTTCAGTGAAAGTCCATTTGTCAGTCATTTCAGCCTGCTTTACCCATTGATCCACCCTATTATCGAGATTAGAGGTGAAACTTTTTCTGAAGGGACTCTCCACATCAGACCACTGAGGAAACCTATCCCTCCTCCGTGGGACCTGGACTTTATTCTGGAGAAAATTACCACTCCCCCTTTTGAACCTGCAGCTTCTGCACTTTAAAGATGCGCACCTGAAAGACTTATCTTGTTATTAGCTCTCACTTCAGCTAGAAGAAACTCTGAGCTGCAAGCACTCATGGCTACTCCACCCTACACTATCTTTCACAGGGACAGGGTTTCTCTTCGTAGTAACCCCTCATTCATGCCCAGATTGGTCAACGAACTGTTCCTCAACCAATCTAGCTATTTGCCCACCTTCTTACCCTCGCCACCAAGTGACAGTGAGAGAGTGCTCTAGTCCCTTGATGCTCACAGGCAACTGAGGTTTTATCTAGACAAGACCAAGGACATTAGGAAGTCCAACCAACTCTTTGTATCATTTCACCCCAGTGCCCTGGGGAAAGCTGTATCCAAACAGACAATATCTCCTGGATATACAAAACTATAAACTTCAGTTACTCCTTCCATGGCAGAGAGTTACACTATGCAGTTAAAGCAAACTCCACTAGGGCAGTGACCTCTTCAGGGGCCTTTCTCAAAGGTCTGGATACGGCCACTGTCTTAGAGGCAGCCACATGGTCTTCTGTACACACTTTCACCAAGCACTATAAATTGGATAACCTCTCCAAAGCCAGGGAAGGATTTGCAAAGGCCATCTTCCACGGATTCCAGGAGACTGCTACCTCTTCCTCCACCCTTTGCTGTGCTTCAGCTGTGGTACTCTCCCACATGTGAGAATACTGCAACATGAGAATAGAAGGACTTAGATTAGTTGTGTAAAATCTTACCATAACCATGGATGTCCTACTCTTCCATGTTGCAGTATTCCTTCCCTCCCTCCTATCCCCCTAAAGGACCTTTTCCCTATCTGGATGACCTTTTCCCTATCTGGATGACGTCCTTCTTGTATCCTTAGACTGTTGTCCTACTATGCAGTCAGTTCTGAGGTCTGTGCGTGCGTACGTCACATTTATGGCCCATGGTTTATGGCCCTGCATGTGATGTCTCACACAGCTGACAGCAACCAGGTTTACGTTTTGGTAGAGAAGCCGGACGTTCGGATTGCCTGAGGTGGAGGATCCCACGTGTGAGAATTCAGCAACATGGAAGAGAAGGACGTCTATGGTTATGGTAAGATTTTACACAACTAATCTTTCCCAAGACCCTTACCACTGGTTTTACTTTTAGGGAAGTGTTATCACTGTTGTAATTTGCAGGGGTGGTTGTTTTCCCAAAGGGTATAATTATGCATTTTTTGCATTGAATTTTAGGCCATGGTTCTGCCACCAGTTATTTGCCTCTCCTTGAGGATATCTACATCTTTGAGGGATTCGGTGATTGCACTTAATTTGCAGTCATTAACAAATCTGGTTAGCCAAAGGCTCTTTACCTTGACTTTAAAGAAGTATATTCCAAACAGGAGAGGTCCCAGTACGAAGTTCTGTGGAACACCACTAGTAACAGACCTCTTGGTGAGGGTGGATTCCCCCAACCTAACTTCATGTGTCCTGTCTGTGAGCTGTTTCGCTGCCCATTGGGTGACATAGGGATTTATGCCTAAATTTGGGAGTTTGTCTATAATGCCCAAGTAAGGTTGTGTGTTAAATGCCCTTGTCAGGTCACAACAGGCATTATGTACCATTTTGCCCTCATCCGTGGCTCTAGTGATCTCAAAGAAGTCCACTAAATTTAGTAGACATGACCTGCCCTTGACAAAACTAAACTGGGATGGGTCCAGTGTTCTTTGTTTGTTAGGTCCACCATAATTCTTTCCATGGCCTTGCATATCAGACTAGTCACACTTATGGATCTGCAGTTCCCGGAGTCTTTTTGTGGTCCACCTTTGTGTAGAGTAATGACTGTTGCCACTCTTCCCAGTATACACCATAAGGATACCTGGAGAAATCATTACCTGCATAGAAGCAGCATGCATCCAGGCTTTATTTTGAAGAACATTATGGAAAATCAGATGATGCGAGCCTGTAGGCTTTGTACTGAAGATGAAGCCTATGAAAAGGAATGTACTTGAATCTCAAAGAAAGAGGATATAGAGATAAAGAATTAACATCTAAAGTAAATACACAAAATCTGGTGTGAAAGAAGGTCCACCCCTACTTCTCAGAAGCTATGGTGACAGAAAATCCACTTAGAGTCAATACAAACAACAAAGCAGTCCATAAAAGCCCAAATAGGGTTAATCGTACCCTTATAATACAGACAACAAACAAATTTGTAGTATAATTAGAAAATATTGGCTGATTTTAACTGAAAATGAGAATTTCAAAACAATTGTGGGTAAGGAACCAAGATTTGTTTTTAAAAATAAGAACAATTTGAAGCACATACTATGCAATAAAGATGTTTTTTCGAAAAATCAATCCTCCCTTGGTCAAGGCACGCACAGATGTAGAAAGTGTAAAGCTTGTCATTATATTGACAAGAGCAATATGTTCAAACACCCAGTAACTAACAACATTTATAATTTCAAAATTTCAGCTACATATACTACTCAACATCTAGTTTATTTGGTGACCTGCTGTGATTGCACAGCATTTTATGTAGGAAAGACTGTTCAGCAATTTAGGAATAGGATTTTGCGACATGTAAGAGACATTTCTAAACAGGATACCAACAAAAGTCTAGAGGGTCAGGTTATAGCTTATCCTACACATAGATTTCTCTTTAAAGCAATGGAAACTATCCCCTCTTCCATTAGAGGTGGAGATGTTCAAAATTGCACGGAATTATGCGAGGTAAAATGGATTATAAACCTGAGAAATATCGCCATCCTGGATTGAACAACATGGTTCCTTTAAAACCGGTTCTAAAAAATAGATGCCCTACTTGTAGTTGAATTTTGGAGGCTTTTCTGCTTTTTGTTATTTTGATTGGTGAGTTCTCGATTTAGCAGGAACACGCCTCACAACACATGGAAGAGTTCCCACTGGTTGAATAATGGAAGAATGGTATGTCTAAACCAATCTGTAGTTACTTCTGTTATTGGCTATGACCAAATTGAAAAAGCTTCTTATTGGATGTAAACTGGAAGTTGGAATTTCCTCATTCTTTTGATTGGAATATTGAGTATTGGCTGAAATAAGGGGTGTGCTACATCTGAGAACCTGTGATTGGTTACTTGTACGTTTTTAACTCAATAGTAGCCTCAGAACACTACGATCTGAAGAAGGCGATTTTACCGAAAGCTCATATAGTTTCTTTGGAGGCTTATTTGTTTATGTTTTTCTAAGGCGGATTTTGCCGAAAGTGCTTATCGTTTCTTTGGAGACTTATTTGTTTGTGGTTTTCGTTATTTTTAAGATATTAAAAATTCTACTATTTTAATATTTGCCAGAGTTGTTTGGGCTGCTGTGGTGATGAATTCAGGATTTCATTTTTGCATATAAGACTAGTCACACTTATGGATCTGCAGTTCCCCCGAGTCTTTTTATGGTCCACCTTTGTGTAGAGTGATTACTGTTGCCGCTCTCCATTCCCTAGGGATGAAGTCTGTCTGGAGGTTGTGGTTGAATAGAACTTCTAGTGGGCCTAACAGGTCATGTTTCATGCTGTTTAGGGGGCATCCTGGGATATTATCAAGAGTCTTAGATGCAGTGATTTTTATCTCTGGATAGTGCAGTGAGTTCTTTAGTGATAGTTGAGGGAGAAGTGGTAGAGGGTATTTTCTAGGGTGAGGGTCATTGGGGGTTTGAAACTGGAGCTAAATTTATCGGCCAGCAAACATGCTATATACTTCGGTTTGCTATAGGAAGTTCCATTTAATGTCAGTTTGCACACTTTTGAGTGTTCCCTTTAAGGTTGCTTACATAACTGAAAAAAAATGCCTTATGGTTATCCTTGCTTGGGAAGCTATTTTTGCCTTGTAGTTGGCTTTGTTGGACGTGTTTAGTCCCGTGAGTTGCTTGTTAAAACTAATGATGTAGTTAGTTTTGTTTTTTGGAAGTAGCCCTTCTTGTTTTTGTACAGGATTTTCTTTCTTTTGTTGTACAACCTATTTATACTGAGGGTCCAGTAAGGGGGCTTGTTTTGGAGTTTGGTTTGGTAATGCTGTTTCTCCGCAGTTATTTACATGTTTGTACATGGTATCTGTAAACAGTTGCACATAAGCCGCTGTGTTCCCTGAGTTTGAGGGAGGAGCTTTGGAATTTAGCTATGCCATCACTTAATAGGAAAGTTCTTAAAGGTTCTGGGGTTTGCTTTGCATTCAGCTTTTATATTTATATCAAGGGTGACTACTTTGTGATCTAATCTGGCCAATGAGGACATTATACAAGGGGGTGCAACATTCCCTCATATTTGTGAGTACCAGATTCAGATATTTGTACCCCTGTTTGGTGTGCAGACTAGCTGTTTCAGGGTGTTTGCTTTGACAAAATACGGGAATCTTTGACCCTGCATGTTATTGATTGTGTATGTATCCCATTTTATGATGAGATAGTTGAAATCACCAATAAATATGGTGTTGGGCTGAATTCTGAGTGACTCCAGTACATTCATGTGTGGAGTATGGTTATCTTGCGTTTTAGATGGAAACCTATAGCTAGCAAAGATAAGGTATTGAACTTTACCTGAGATTAATTGGAATTGGAGTAGCTCAAGCATGACATATTGTTTGACCAAACTTGAGGTGTGGAATTGGAGAATTGGAGTAGCCCAAGCATGTCATATTGTTTGACCAAACTTGAGGTGTGATTACTTTTTTATGTAGGTTGATACACCTCTCCATTCTTGTCTGTAGCTGGTCCCAATGTGTGGAAGTACTTATAGCTTTGTACTGCCAGTGTGCCTTCTGCAGCTTTAAACCATGTCTCAGTAACTGCACAGATGACAGCATTCTCCAGAGTGAAGAGCACTTCCAAAAAAGTGGAGCTTCTTGTTGCGACTACTAGCATTGAAAAGTAAAATCTTTAGTTTATCTTGAATAGAATTTATTATGTTGGAAGGTTTAACAGATCGGCATTGCCTAAAAAAGGCAGTATAGGGGTGGATAATATTTTGTCCAATATCTGAAAGCCTAGAGAGGACAGATGCAGACCATCCCTGGCAAAGCAGCATTATCTGTCAATCAGAATGAACTGGCACCCCACCTAAGTACCATGTTCAATCATAGCCTTACCTCAGGCTATGTGCCTACTGAATGGCGCACAGCGACGGTTATCCCACTCCACAATGGACCCCGGAAACTACCACACCATTAGCTTCATGAGCCTGGCCTGCAAGGCCATGGAACGTATCATCTCTGAGCTTTGAAACAAAGACATAGGTAACCTCCATACCCTGGACCCCACTCAGTTTGGGTTTGTAAAAGGTAGATCATGTCTACTGAACCTGATTAACTTCTTTGAAGCAGTCACTAGAGCCATAGATGAGGGCAAGATAGTGCACACAGCCTCTTGACCTCACTAAGGCTTTCGATACCATTCCCCCAGTCTGGAATTATATATAAACTCACTAAACTGGGCATATATCCCTATGTCACAAGATGGGTGGCCAACTGGCTCACTGACAGAGCCCACACAGTAAATGTAGCCGTCTCCAAGTCCAACTTCAGACAAGTGACGAGTGGAGTACCACAGGGGTCAGTCCTGGGTCCTCTCCTGTTTGGCTTCTACTTCTCTGAAGTGCAGGTCAACACAGAAGGTCTTTGGCTAACAAAGTTCACAGATGACTGCAAACTGGGAGCCATAATAGAATCACCTAATGATGTAGACATTCTACAAAAGGGCCTCACAGAGACAGATGTTTGGTGTCAAAGTCATGGCCTCAAGCTCATTGGCAAGAAGTGCATTGTCATCCCCTTTGGGAAAAACTCGGTACTCATGAACTGCCACATAGGCAGTAGCTCACTAAACACTGGAAGTGTGATAAGAGACCTCTTGACACAGGTGGACAGTAGTCTCTCCTATGATAACCACATCGCCACAGTAGTCAGGAAAGCCTATGTGGCACACCTCATCACAAAAGGGTTCTCCTGTAGAAAAAAGGAGGTCATTGTTCCTCTCTACTTATCCCTCATCAGATCCATTATAGAGTACAATGCCCCGTTTGGCATGTATCTCACAAGACACCTACAATTGGAAAGGCCACAGACATACCTCACTGAGAGGATTACTGGCCTCAAACAGGTGACATATGCAGACTGTCTCAAAAAACTCCAGCTCTACTATGTCGCATATCGCCTACTCAGGGGCGATCTCTGCCTAATATACAAAGCTATGTCAAACCCAGAGCTGTTGGACGTTCTGCACTTAAAGAAATCCCAGTCTCTCCAAACCACATGCTCCAGGGACTTAAACCCTGTCACCACAATAAACAGAGCATGCTGGAGGGATAGATTCCTGTCCCAGAGACTTCCCATACTCTGGAACAAACTACCCATTCATGTCAAGCAAAGCTCCTCATTGGCCCTCTTTAAGAAAAATCTTGATGACTGGATGGGAAATAGAAAATTCACCCCGGGGATCACTTCTGTGGCACTGCTCGACAGGGGCGCAGGAAAATAATTTTCTTGAGTGGGGAAAGCCAGGGAACCTTTTTGGCTAGGCTTATATAGGCCCCAGGGCCAATAGCCTAGTATCTACTTATGAACCTAATCATGTCCTCCCAAGCTGACAAATATTCAACCTCATTAGATTGACACCAGTAACTAAGCCAATTGTTAAAGTCAGTCATCTTCTGTTTGTATTGTGGTGTCATCCTTGGAGAAGGTAGAATATTGCTCAGTTCTAGGCTCATAACTACTTGAGACACATAATCCGAAAGCTCTATCATGTCTCTTTGTATAGTTCAGGGAGGTACGTCTCAGGTCATTAACACCCACATGGGCTGTGATAGAGTCATGCTGGTGCTTGTGATTCAAAGTCCTGAGTGCATGTGTGATCTGGCAGATCCTTGCCCCTGATAGGTAACTGACCATGACTGTCACCTTGCTAAACTTGGTGATGGCTCATCGGTGTGTCTCGCAACAGTCTACAGTAACCAATATATTGGATTGTGTGGCAGTTTGTCTTCAGGGCTTAGAGGTTAAGACATTGTGAGAATGTGGTTGCATGTGTTCTTTGTAGAATGTTTGGGAGGTTGCTGACTGCAGCATATGGGAGACCTTTGAGGTTTTGGTAGATTGCATTTAAGAGCCTCAGCATTTGTGAATTTGTGTGTGATCCATAGTAGGAGTCGTGTGTGTGTTACTGACAACCTCTTTGCAGATATCAGCGTCTGCATGCAAGGAACTGGGATGGAATCAGTTTCTCCTTCCCAGGTGGGAAGGGCTTTTATTCAAGGATGTTCCTAGTGCCAAAGAAAGAAAATGCTTGGAGAACAGTTCTGGATCTTTCTTTCGTAAATCTATTTGTGATGGTGCCCAAAGTCAGAATGGTGTCACTTCACAACCTGTTACCTCTTCTCTCTCTTTCAAGTTTCCTGGTAAAACTTGACTAAAAGATGCTTATCATTACATTCCTATTCATCCAGACTTGACGATTCTTAAGGTTTTGTGTGCCTGGATCACATCATCAGTTCTCTGCCTTACCCTTTGGGACTCTCCATGACACCAGGAGTGTTCAAAAAGTGTCTAGCTTCAGTTATAGCTCATTGCAGGCTACAGGGTATCCACATCTTTCCATATTTGCCTTTGGGACTCTCCATGACACCAGGAGTGTTCAAAAAGTGTCTAGCTTCAGTTATAGCTCATTGCAGGCTACAGGGTATCCACATCTTTCCATATTTGGATAACTTGCTTATCTTTGCAGAGTCTTTTTCAAAGTATTAGGTATCCCTGTCTTGGGTGAGAGATCTCTTACATGGGCTGGGATTCCAAAAGAACATTCAGAAGTCTTTCTTGACTCCTTCACACAAGATTGTGCTGCTGGGATGTCAGCTAGACACTTCAGTTCAAAGAGTTTTTATTCCACAGGAGAAAATAGATCTGTATCTAGACTTATTTCTAAGGTTTTCCACTCAGACTTCAGTCTCTTGCGGGAATACTTTGGGATTTTGGGTCTCGTGGCATTTATAATTCTCATGATACTCCTGGCAAGTCTCCACATGAGAAATATACAGTGGTATCTGAAATCTTTTTGTTCCCAGCACCAACATGCTTTATCTTTTTAAATCCCAGTACTGGGGATTCAGAGGAGAAATCATTTGGTGGAGATAACAGATATCCTTAAATCAAAGTCTCCCCTTCTCCCTCCCTGTCATTACACACACCTCAGACTTTGCTTAGGGAGCAGTTTCAGGAGGGATAAAAGTGCAGGGGATGTGGGACACCAAGGACAGAAACAAGCACACAAATATCAAGGAGATGCATTCTGTGATCAAGGCACACAACTTTCTGAACCCACTTTGATTCCTAGGACCTCTTCAAGTTGTTACGGTACCACAGTCATGTGATACATCAGCAAGCAAGAGAGAACCAGGTTATACCCCCTTTGCAGAGTAGACATGTTAGCTTGGAAAATAGCTTTACAGCACAATCTCACTCTGCAGGCAGATCAAAAGTGTGTGGCAGACAAGTTTAACAGGACTAGTGCAGATCTTCATGAATGGAAACTAGATCGGGGGGGGGGGGTCTTCCAAGATGTGATCCATCTGCAGGGAGTTCCTCAGCTTGACCTCTTTACCTCCCCAGTGAACAATCAATTGGTAGGATTCTTTTCCAGAACTCCATGGAAGGAGACCTGGAATACAGGTACCTTTTCTTTTTCTTGGACAGGAATTCCTGTGTGCATTTCCACTAATATTCAGGATATGTCTGAAGATTCAGAAGGAATCCCCCAAAATGACTGTGGTGACTCTCTTCTGGCCCAAGAAAATGGCCAGGGGAAGTTACCACAAGCTTCCTCACACACTGGATGAACTCACGCAAGAACAGGGGTGTTTGATACACTCCAACATCAATCAACTTTATTTGATTGCTTGGATGATAGGGTCTTAATTCCTTTTATGCACCTGTTTACTGAGGACATGCAGCCAGGTACTAAGTCTGCTACTAGGAAATCGTATTTAGCAAATGGAAAAAAAGTTTTGTAGTTGATGCCAATAATATAATGATGTGGTATCATTCTTGGAGAAGGTAGAATACTGCTTAATTCTAGGCTCATACCTGCCTGGGACACATTCAGGGCTAGTTGTTCTCCGGTTTTGCAACATTTCTGTGAGGTTCTTTCCTGTGGCCTTCCTTATTCTTCTGTTAAGGTTTTTAAGTCTGCATGTGTTATAGAAATGCCATCTGATGTTCATCGTGCATACAGCTGCAGTCATTACAGATGGGGTTATCCTGCCGTCAGGCGGGTCCTCGGTCAGCCGAATTCCAAAGTCTAGGTCCGGTGTCGGTTGTCGTCGCTTCTTCCCTGACGTCAGTGCGGCAGGGGTATAAAAGAGGCAGCCAACGCCATTTTCTTCAGTCTTTCTTGCCGCGCGGTCCCCGAAGCAGAAGCAGTTCGCAAGTGCCGGTCGGCCAGCTCCTGAGATTTACGAAAGTATTTCAGCCGAAGTCTTCTTTAAAGCTAAGTACCCCGTTGGGGAAACTTTTCTTGCCTCAGACCGATGTCAGACAAAGTTAATAATTGCATTTCTTGTGGGAAGCAAATACCGCATAAGGATTTTCACTCTTTCTGTATACCTTGCTTAGGGCCAGACCATGACGTCTCGGCCTGCCGTTTTTGTGCTAGGTTCAACAAGCACACTATTAAGCGCCGGGTGGAGTTCGCCCTTCATTATTTTAGCAAAAAATTTAATTATATCATGTCGTCGGATACACCGACGCCAGTTTTATGCAAAAGACGCAAAGACAAGGACCGACATCCGAGGTCTGCACCGAGTACTGAGACCACGCTTAGGCCGACTACCGGTTCTCAGCGAGGCGCCTACGCAGCCCCTGACTACCGATGAAACTATTTTACCGGTGACTTCAGTACCCGAGGTCGCAGGCTCCTCGGTCTCCATTCCCACTGCAGATACCGACGCCACTCTTGGCGGGGAAACTGAAAATTTAGTGAGGCCTGCCATTTCTGAAGGCGTCTTCAGGCCTTCCACCTTCTCTATTAAATCCTTCACTAAATCTAAAGCTGCCATGAAAACTAAAAAACAGGGTCCTCAGACCTCCTCTCAAGGCCCCATGCCTAAAAAACAGATGCATAAAATGGCTAAGGATTTGATAACTCTCATCAGGGGTTCTCAGCCCCCCTCTGACAAAAGACCCAGATTGGAGGAAGACGACCCTTCCTCAGACCAGGCTTCTATTACCTCAGACCATTCTGAGGACCAGGATGATGCCTATTCCCCTTTTGAAGACTCTGATGCTGAGGAGTCTATTCCCTCGGTCTCCCCCCCTGAGGACTACTCTTTTGGGGAAACCCTGCATACATTGAGGGAGCACTTTCACTGGGAAGGCCAAGATTACTCAGATTCCAAGAAAAGGCTCAGGGAATTTCTACTGCTCCCCCAGCATAGGCCCTGGCTATCCCTCCTGTTTTAGATATTTTGGATGATGTGTACGCAGAAGCCACTCTTAATCCAGATTCTTTACCTCCAGCCCCTGTTAAACCAGACAGGTATTACCGGGTCCCTGATTCGCACCAGTTCCTTTATAAAAGCCATACTGCTGACCCAGAAACAATTTCACAGGGTCCCAAGGGAATAAAGGCCTCTACTGCTAAAAACCCTTTACCTTCAGAGAGAGATTCCAGAGCATTAGAAAGGTGGGGGGAAAAAGGTGTATACATCTGCCACTTTAACCATGAGGGCATTAAAGTGTCAATTTCATATGTTAAAATACCAACAGTTTTTGTTATCTCAGCTGAAAAGCAAAATGACACAAACAGAACAACCAGATTTGAAAGAGTTGCAGGATTTGTTGCATGGAGCAGAGCAAGTGGGTAAACATACCTTGCAGTGTGGTTTTGATGCTTTAGAGGCCTCATGCAGAGCTGCTGTCACGGGGTCTGTCATACGTAGACATGCTTGGCTCAAAGAGCAAACCTTACCAGATCATGTCAAAGCAAAGTTATTAGATGCACCACTTCAAAAAGATGTATTGTTTGGTGTTAAAGCTACGGAGGTACTAAAGAAAATGGAGGAAAAAGCGAAATCTATGCAAACAGTGAAAGATTTCTTGCAGGTGCAACCTCCACGCTTCAGCAGAAACTGGCCTTCAAAAAATTGGTCCTTTCCAGCCACGGACAGACCTCAAAGGGGCAGGTACAGACGCCCAAGGGGTAGAGGACAACCTCAAGGATCTTACAGAGGTAGACAGTGGCAAGCACCAACTCCAAGAGGTGGAGAAGATAGATCACAGTCATTTAGAAAACAGACACAATGACTTCCCCCTATGCCTGCCAAGCAAAGCTATAATGGCAGCACCTTTGGGTGGAAAACTGGCATTATTTTCAAAAAACTGGCCCATTGTTACAAAAGACAAATGGATACTGGACATTATAGACAGAGGCTACAGGTTCCACTTTCACACCCTACCAAAAATGAGAGGCTTGCCAAACCTGCCACAAAATCAAAGGGCAGAGGTGCAAAGACAAATTTCCGCTCTCATGGATATGACAGCGATTCAAGAGGTACCTGCAAAAGAACAAGGTTGAGGTTTTTATTCCAGACTATTCCTGGTACCAAGGAAGGACAAAGATTGGAGACCCATCTTAGACCTATCCATCCTAAACACATATCTATTGGTGCCAAAATTCAAGATGCTCACATTACAGCAGCTTCTTCCCATGCTGGGCAAGGAGTCTTGGCTGGTAACATTGGACCTCAAGGAGGCATACCTGCATGTCCCTATCAGACAAGATTACAGAAGATACCTCAGATTTCTTGCAAGTTCAACCCATTGCCAATTCTCTGCATTGCCCTTTGGCTTATCTACTGCGCCCAGAGTGTTTACGAAATGCCTTGCATCAGTAATTGCCTTCTGCAGACAAGGAGTACAAATCTACCCATATCTGGACGACTGCCTGATCCAAGCGGACAGCAAGGACATTCTGTTGCAGCATCTGGCGTTTGTAATAAAACTGTTAAACTACCTGGGATACACAGTGAACAAAAAGAAATCAAAACTAATACCTTCTCAACAGATAATTTTCCTGGGTGCCAGCATAAATACAACCACCCAGATGGCCTACCTCACGCCAGACAAACAAGGGCAACTGTCTTAATACTTCAACAAAATGGCAACTTTCACCAGACTAACTGCAAGGAAAGTCCTGCAGGCTCTGGGATTCATGGCATCTTGCATCCTACTAATACCATGTGCAAAGCTGCATATGAGGAAACTACAATGGTACCTAAAGAACTTATGGTCTCAACACAGCCACAGGTTGGAAACAATTGTACCACTCATTCCATGCCTTCATAAGGAATTTTTGTGGTGGGCTCAAGCATGCCAAAGAAACATAGGTCTCCCTTTCTGTTTACCTCAAGCAACTCAAATCATCACAACGGACGCCTCAGACTACGCCTGGGGAGCACACATGGAAGATCAGTGCATTCAGGGAAAATGGTCCCAAAAAGAGAAGCACCTACACATCAACCAAAAGGAGATGCTAGCCGTGCAAAATGCTCTTATGACCTTCAAAGACCTACTGCATCCAGGCCAGCTATTGATAAGGACAGACAACACCACAGTCATGTGGTACATAAACAAACAGGGGGGAACTCATTCATACCCGCTGTGCAGGCAAGCCATGACCCTGTGGAACACAGCACTGGAATTACAAATTCAACTACAGGCACAATTCCTGCCAGGGAAGGAAAACACACTGGCAGACAACTTAAGCAGAAATATGACAGACCCACATGAATGGAAGTTGCATCCTCAAGTCTTCTCAAAGATAACTCAAGCATGGGGACAGCCAGACATAGATCTATTTGCTACCCACAGAAATCACTAGTTGGAAAAATGTTGTTCAAGGACCTATCATCCACAGGCCTGGAAAGTGGACGCACTCTCTTTCAATTGGACAACATTGACAGTCTATGCCTTCCCGCCTCTTCCTCTACTGACCAAAGTTCTATTAAAAGCCAGAGCAGAGAGGCCACAAATGATTCTCATTGCTCCAGGCTGGCCACGACAGCACTGGTATCCTCTCCTAAAGAGCCTGACACACTCACCACCATGGATCCTAATTCTAGTTCCTCTTCTGTTGTCCCAGCACAATTACAAAACCCTTCACAGCCAGCTCAAAACCCTAAATCTAGCTGCATGGAGAATACCTTAATTTCCCAACAGACTCTCCTCTCCAAGGAGGTGCAGGATGTCATCTTGGAGGCCAGAAGACACTCTACTAGAAAAGCTTACTAAGCCAAATGGAAACGATTTTGTTCCTGGAATCAAGAAAAGGGCCAGAATCCTTGGGTATTAAATATACCTCAAATTTTACAGTACCTAGCTGAGATGTTAAACAGTGGCCTTTCCTTCTCCTCCATCAAGATCCACGCTTCAGCCATTTCTACACAATACAATACAGATCCTCCTTTATTCTCACATCCTCTATTAAGGCAGTTCCTCAGAGGGGCAAAAAATATAAAACCCCCACGGAAACCACCAGTCCCAGCTTGGGACCTCAACTTCGTATTGGAAAAGCTGACCCTGCCTCCCTTTGAGCCAGCTTCTTCAACAGAGCTACAATACTTGTCGTGGAAAACAGCCTTCCTTCTGGCTATTACCTCAGCACGCAGGGTTTCGGAACTACAGGCCCTCATGGCTGTGCAACCATTCATCATTTTCCATCAGGACAGAGTTTCCTTACGAACCAACCCTACCTTCATGCCAAAGGTAGTATCCAGTGTAGCTTTGAATCAGACTATTCATTTACCTACCTTTTATCCAAATCCACAGAACAAAGGGGAGAGACTACTACATTCCTTGGACATTCACAGACAACTTCGTTATTACTTGGACAGAACAAAGTCATTCAGGAAATCTGAGCAGCTCTTTGTGTCCTATGCTACAGGTGCTCAAGGAAAGGCTATTTCCAAACAGACAATTTCAAAATGGATAGCTCACTGCATACGCTTTTGTTATTCATTTCATGGAAAATCTGTGCCTGTATACATCAGATCCCACTCCACCAGGGCTACAACTACCTCTGCAGCTTTCCTCAGGGGGGTCCCTACCAAGGACATTTTGGAAGCAGCTACTTGGAGTTCAATGCACACTTTCTCCAAGCACTACCACCTTCCACTATACTCAAAATCTAGAGCGGGCTTTGCCACAGCAGTCCTGCAGGGCATCCTCACCCCTCCTAGTTCCACTTAGTGCCTACCACCCTTACTTAGCTTTGGGATTCTACCCATCTGTAATGACTGCAGCTGTATGCACGATGAACATAGTACAGTTTTGTACCTACCATAAATGTAGATGTTCGAGTGCTCATACAGCTGCAGTCCAGGTTACCCTCCCTCCATCCCCTCTTAGGACAGGCCTTAGGACAAACACCTTTATCATACAACCTATTTGGGGTATTCTTTTATGGTGTATTTGCTTGCAACTACTGTTTTTGATTTATCTATATTGCATATTTGCATAATTTTATGTTTTGCCTTCCTTCTGGGGGCACCTGACATCTGGGGCAAGAAAAACTGAAGAAAATGGCATCGGCTGCCTCTTTTATACCCCTGCCGCACTGACGTCAGGGAAGAAGCGACGACAACCGACGCCAGACCTAGACTTTGGAATTCGGCCGACCGAGGACCCGCCTGACGGCAGGATAACCCCATCTGTAATGACTGCAGCTGTATGAGCACTCGAACATCTACATTTATGGTAGGTACAAAACTGTACTTTTGTTACTGTATTGCTATTAGGTCATTTAAACAGTATTCTGATATTTCCTAACCTCCTCTAATACTGCAGAAGCTGTTCTGAGTTTACCAAAGTTCTCCCAAGTTTTCCAAAATATTTCTAAGTTTTGCAAAGTTTTACTGTGTTTGCAGAAATTTGTGAACTTCTTTCCAAGGATTCCTGATACTGCAGGAGATTTTATTCATGTTTCACTGTTACACTCATTACATTTGGGTTATCTGCTTCCAGGTAGCCCTCAGTCAGCCTGATTAACAAAGCCTTGGGTCCTGCGTCAGTTGCTGTCCCTTCTTCCATGACGTCAGGTCGTCAGGGGTATAAAACATGCAGTTGATGCCATTACATCAGTCTTTCTTGCCATGCGGTGCCCGAAGCAGAAGCAGTTTGCAAGTGCTGGTTGGCCGATTCCTGAAATTTTCATTTTCGAGTTTCAGAAACAAAGTCTTCAACTAAAGCTAAGTACCCTGTTGGGGAAACTTTTTCTTGCACCTTACCGATGTCAGTAAAAGTTAATAATTGCATTACTTGTGGAAAGCAAATACCTCATAAAGATTTTCATTCGTTCTGTATTCCTTGCCTAGGCCCTGACCATGACGTACCTCGCTGTCGGTTTTGTGCTTTATTTAATCAGCGCACTATCCGTCGTTGGTATATTTTCGCCTCTAAATATTTCGGTTATCGGTTTAATTATCCAGAAATGTCATTGGTTAGCCATCCGACTACTGGGATTCTGAAAAAACACAAAGATAAAGACAGAGATAGGCTGCTGAGGTTCAAAACTGCCGACGACGCTTCTCCTAAGCCAGTCGCCAGTTCGCCTGTACTCAGTGAGGCGCTTTCGTAGCCCCTGATACCCACTACGTCTGATTTGTAGGCCTCTACTGAGACCCATTCGGAGTCCGGTATAACGTGAGATGCTTCAACTGTGGAACCCGCGGATGTCTCTACCTTGGATGGGTCCAGAGCCGCTGTGCAGGCACCGGCTTCTGAGTGTGTATTCAGGCCTACGGACTTGCATATTAAGCCGATGCCTCCTTCTTCACTTAGGCCTAAATCTCGAACCATGCCTAAAAAACCGACACCCAGGCCACATGCTCAGGCCTCTACGCCTAAAAAACAAATGATAAGAATGGCTGAAGCTCTAATAACTCTAATCAGGGGTAGCCAACCCCCCTTCTAAGAGGGCTAGGACTGAAGTTTTTATGAATCTTCCGACCAGGATTCTGTTTTTTCTGATTCTTCTGATGATCTGGATTTGCCCTTATCTACTTATGAGGATTCTGATGCAGAGGACTCTATTCCCTCTGCTTCCCCTCCAGAGGAACCTTACTTCCTCTAAGGGAACATTTCCACTGGGAAAGTCAGGATTTTTCTGATTCATAAAAGAGACTCGGGATTTCTTACTCCTGCCTCAGCATAGGCCTTTAGCTATCCCTCCTGTACTAGACATTGTTGATGATGCTTTTTCGGAATCTAGTTTGGCCCCTGATTCCTTGCCTCCTGCTCCCAGAAAACCTGACATATACTACAGGGTCCCTGAGTCACACAAATTCCTTTTTGAAAATCCTATTGCGGATCCAGAGACTATTTCTCAGGGGCCCAAGGGCATTAACGCTTCTACTGCTAAAAATCCTACCCCTTCTGATAGAGACTCCAGGGCGCTGGATAGATTGGGTAAGAAGGTTTACACTTCTGCAACCTTGGCCATTAGGGCTTTAAACTGCCAGTTTCATATGTTAAAGTATCAGCAACATGTTATTGGATTGCTTAAACAGAAAATTATGTTGATTCTTGACTGTGTGGAAAATAAAGAATTACAGGATTTAATGCATTCTGCTGAACAGGTTGGAAAACATACTTTGCAATGTGGTTTTGATTCTTTAGAGGCCTCTTGTAGGGCTGCTGTTACTGGGTCTGTGCTCAGAAGGCATGCTTGTCTTAAGGAGCAATCTTTACCTGATCATGTTAAAGCTAAATTGTTGGATGCTCCCTTAAATCAGGACCGCCTGTTTGGCAACAAGGCTGAGGAAGTTCTTAAAAAGATGGAAGATAAAGCTAAATCTATGCAAACTGTTAAAGATTTCTTACAAGTTCAGCCTTCTAGATTTAGTAGGCACTGGCCCTCTAAAAATTGGTCCTTTCCAGCCCCTTCCAGGTCTTCTCAAGCCAAACCCAGACACAGCAGGAACCTCAAGTTTCAGTCCCAGGGGACACACAGGACTAAGCAGTGGTGGGGGGGATCCACTTCCAAATCTGGGAGTAATAAGACTCCCCCCTATGGTAAACTGTCTCAATGACTTCCTTTTAAAATTTCCAAGCACTTATCAATTGACTGACCCTTTGGGGGGAAAGATTGCTCTTCATACAAAGAACTGGGAGCTCATTACCCAGGGCAAATAGGTTTTGAATATAGTGTCCCAGGGATACAGATTTCACTTCCACATGTTGTCAACACCAAACAGATGGCCAGACCTACCCACAAACTAATGGGCGTAGGACCAAAAACAAGTACTTTCTCTCTTAAGCATGGGGGGGCTATTCAATTGGTACCAGAAGAGGAACAGGGACAAGGTTTCTACTCGAGACTTTTCCTGGTACCCAGAAAAGACTATTCATGGCATCCTATCCTGGATCTGTCTACTCTAAACATCTTTTTGGAGATTCCAAAATTCAACATGCTGACTCTTCACCAGTTACTTCCTATGTTAGGCAAAGACGCCTGGTTGGCAACACTAGACTTAAAAGAAGCATACCTGCACATCCCAATTAGGAAATCTTGCAGAAGATACCTTTGCTTCAACGCAGGCTACACACACTATCAGTTCTCTGCACTGCCCTTTGGCTTATCTACTGCGCCCAGGGTATTCACAAAGTGCCTAGCTCCAGTTATTGCATTTTACAGGCAAAGAAATGTTCAAATATATCCATACCTGGATGATTGTCTAATTCAGGCAGAAAACCAGGGCATACTTTTGAATCATCTGGCCTTTGTACAAAGGGTTCTATCCTGTCTGGGGTACACCATAAACAAAAAGAAGTCTCACCTGGTACCCTGTCAACAAATTATATTCCTGGGAGCAAGCTTGAATACAACTTCCCAGATGGCTTACCTCACGCCAGAGAAACAAATTCATTTGACAACCTACTTCAAACAAGTGAACCCAGCTATCTGCAAGACAAATACTGCAAGCCTTGGGGTTCATGGCCTCCTGCATTCTTCTAATTCCATATGCAAGATTGCATATGAGGAAATTACAGTGGTATCTAAAAAGCCTATGGTGTCAACTTTCCCAGGATCTAGAAGCAAGGATTCCTATCATACCTTGCCTACGCCTAGAGTTCACTTGGTGGGCAGAGGCCTGCCACCAAAACAATGGACTACCTTTCACACCACCCCGTGCCGCCCAAACCCTAACAGACGCATCAGACTATGCATGGGGGGCTCACCTGGCAGGGAAGTGCATTCAGGGCAAATGGAACCCAAGTCAAATGCACCTGCATATCAATCAAAAAGAAATGTTAGCTGTACAGAATGCTCTGACAGCCTTCGAGGACCACATTCTTCCAAGACAACTAATGGTAAAGATGGACAACACCACTGTTATGTGGTACATAAACAAGCAGGGGGGTACCCATTCTTACCCCCTCTGCAGACTAGCCATGGCATTGTGGGAACACAGCCTTGAGCTACCAAGTGCACCTACAAACTCAGTTCCTGCAAGGAAAATTAAATACACTGGCAGACGGACTAAGCAGAAACCTCATGGACCCACACGAGTGAAAGCTGGAACCAAGGATTTTCATCATGTTGACAAGCAAATGGGGGAGCCCAGATATAGACCTATTTGCCTCTCCCCAGAACAACCAGTTGGACAAATTTGCACAAGGACTACCCACAAACAAGCCTGGTAAGTGGATGCTCTGTCCTTCAGCTGGAAAAACCTATCAGTCTATGCCTTCCCCCCTCTGCCTCTGCTCTCCAAAGTACTACTAAAAATCAAACAGGACAAACCAAGGATGATTTTGATTACTCCAGACTGGCTACGCCAACACTGGTACCACCTTCTGCGCAGTGTGTCATGGTTATCCCCGCAGCACCTGCCTCAGACTCCTTTTCTTTTGTCCCAGCAGGAGAACCAGGTTCTGCACCCTCAGCTTCTAACACTGAACCTTGCAGCCTGGCTAATTACCTAATCTCTCCTTTACCATCCCTCAGTAAACCTGTGATGGATATCATTTTAGAGGCAAGGAAGCCCAGTACTAGAAAATCTTATGCTGAAAAATGGAAAAGATTCTGTGACATGGAACCAGTCTCAAGGGGGGAAGCACAGCAGTGCCCAATTTACCTCAGATTTTACAATACTTAACTGAGATGCTTCACAAAGGCCTGTCTTTTTCCTCCATTAAAATTCACACCTCAGCCATTTCAGCTCATTGTAACACAGAACCTCCCTTCTTCTCTCATCCACTGCTCAAGCAACCCCTCTGAGGGTCCAAAAATTTGAGACCACCTAGAAGAGCTTTAACCCCTGTCTGGGACCTTAACTTTGTTTTGGAGAAACACACTCTACCTCCTTTTGAGCCAGCTGCTACTGCGGACTTAAAATTTCTTTCTTGGAAAACAGCTTTCCTTTTAGCAATCACTTCAGCTAGAAGGGTATCTGAATTACAGGCCCTTATGGCAGTGGAGCCTTTCATCATCTTTCATGCGGACAGGGTACCCCTCAGAACCAATCCATCCTTCATGCACAAGGTGGTATCCAGTATGGCTCTTAATCAGTCCATTCATTTGCCAACCTTCTTTCCCAATCCACAGAACAAAGGGGAACGGATACTGCATTCCTTAGATTTGCACAGACAACTTAGATTCTACTTGGACAGGACTAAACCTCAAAGGAAATCTGAACAACTGCTGGTGGCATTTTGCTGCAGGGGCAGAGGGGAAGGCTATTTCAAAGCAAACCATTTCTAAATGGATAGGCCATTGCATTCATTTCTGCTATAAGCTCCATGGAAAACCTATCCCACAGGGGATCAGACCTCACTCCACCAGGGCTGCATCTACCTCTACAGCCTTTCTCAGAGGTGTCCCCTACCAGGGACATCCTAGAAGCTGCTACCTGGAGTTCTGTAAATACTTTCACCAAGCATTATCATTTGCCAATTTTCTCTAAATCCAGAGCTGGCTTTGCCACTGCAGTCTTGCAGGGCTTTATAGCTGGTCCTAATGCTATTTAAATTCCTCCTCCCAACCATAGCTTTGGGAATCTACCCAAATGTAATGACTGCAACAGTGAAACACAAAGAACATAGTACAGTTGTGTACACTTACCATAAATGTAGATGTTCGAGTGTATTCACTGTTGCAGTCCTGGTTACCCTCCCTCCAGCCCCCTAACTTCTTTTGGTTATACCGCTACTTTCCTTTACTATGCTTAAAAGATTTTTGGTGTATTTGCTTTATTGTTGGAGGTATATCATTGTACTTTTGTATTTAATCGCTTCCCATTAGGGGGGGCACGTGACATCTGGGGCAAGAAAAACTGATGTAATGGCGTCGGCTGCATGTTTTATACCCCTGATGACCTGATGTCATGGAAGAAGGGACAGCAACTGATGCAGGACCCAAGACTTTGTTAATCAGGCCGACTGAGGGCTACCTGCAAGCAGATAACCCAAATGTAATGACTGCAACAGTGAATACACTTGAACATATACATTTATGGTAAGTGTACACAACTGTACTTTCTGACTTTTGTAGTAAGGCTTTTGTTGCTGCAGTTGAGCTCAAAACCAGCTTGTTTTACATAAGAAGGTTTTACTCTGCACCCTGGTGGGAGAAGAGGGCTGATTCAACCCATCCAATGTGGGAACTGCTGGTTCAAGGCTAATTGTGTGTTTATCTAATTGGCCTGAGCGCATAACTGTGTGCTGGTATAAAAGCCTTGCATTTGCACACCATGCAAACACAGTTACCCATGACTTTGAGCAAACCTCTCCAGTTTAAAATTCTGTATAGGAAATGCTCTCCATAGTCTGTCACTGTTCGTAGCTGCTCAGAAAGCTGCCAGTTATGCAGAGGGCAGCACCACTACAGGTTATCTTATAGTATACTACTGAACACTCTCACTTAGAACTGTATGCGACTCTCCCCCACTCCTTCCCATCTACTAAAGATCTGGTATAATTGACAAGTGCTTCCCTGTCATCTCTGTTTCTAGCCTAGTGGATGTGAGCATCCTGAGGCAGTGTAGTAACTGCCTCATGTTCACTGACAACCATTTAATTTTAGAACAGACAGTGTGTGAGAGTTGTTGATACACAATGTCATTGGAGGCAAAGCTCTCACATACACACACACAAAATGCAATCCAGGTTGTCAGCATTACACCCAAAGCAGTCACTGCCAACACAAAGGAACAAACACACAGACCCATATATGCAGAGGTACTTTTGTGGAATCTTCCCAAACCTCCAAGACCTCCTAAAAGAATCTCTCAGGGGCCCCACACACATTCAAAAAAGAGAGCACTTCACACAACTTTCTAAATCATAGTAGCTCACCTTCCAAGCTCATAAGGCAGCACACCACACAGACAAACTTTCTAGTTATAGGGGATTCCATTTTAAGACATACTGCTGTTCCCCTTACCAGACAAAACAAAGAGGAGATCACAGTGAGCTTTCTGCCTGGAGCCAGGATCCACCAGATCACTCGGGCACTTAGGTCTTTAAACCACAAGTACCAGTATGACACAGTTATAGTCCATGTGTGCATAAACGACCTAAGATATACCTCAAAGGGCTATATGAAGAGAGACATGATGGACCTCTTTGAATATGTACCCTAGGTGGGTATGAATCTAGCCTTGAGTAGCATCCTGCCTTCACCAATGACAGTGCCACAGTACCAGCAAAAAATGATCGATTGACTTCAGCAATGTGCATAGCCAAGGCACTACTTTCCTTTTTATTTCTTATATCCCTCATATGTTCAAGTATCCTGTCTTTGAACTGTCTATTAGTCATGCCAATATAATATGAAAAGTTACAAAGTTAGATCAGATAGAGTAGGTACATATACATGCAGGAGTTGTACTGCCTGTGCATATATACACACAGGTACTAACTTTGTACACCCTAAGCTAGGCTTCAGAATAGAGTCCTCTCACTATGCTGACTGTAAAACAGTCAATGTAATATATTTGAGTTATTGTGTCAAATGTTTTTCATATTATATTGGCATGACTAATCGACAGTTCAAAGACAGGATACTTAAACATATGAGGGGTATAAGAAATAAAAAGGAAAGTAGTGCCTTGGCTATGCACGTCAAGACTGAAGGTAGTGAGCATATGTTTAAGTTTCTGGTCTTGGAAATACTTGCAGTCAGAAAAAGGGGAGGAGATATGAGGAATATTATTGAGGCGGCTGAACAAAAATGGATTATGTTACTGCGCTCTGATAAAGCACCTGGTTTGAATAATATGGTCTCCATTAAACCTTTCCTGAAAGCGAGACAGTTGTTGAGACACTAGTTTATGTATGCTGTGATGTTTTTAAAAATGTTATTTATGGCTTTAAATAGTTGTTTTTAATTGAAGTAATTAATGTTAATTGGAATACTATTTAATGTGGTTGTTTTAAGTCATTTTTATCTAAGTCTGATGAAGAGGTGAACCCTTGAAAGCGCTTACTTACAATAAATTGGATATTCTGCTGAGTTACATCCAGTGCTACAGTGTTTTTTCTCACAACCCATAATTAACCTGCTCAGAGCTTTTTGGACTTCGTCAATGCAAACACCCTGGAGCAACTAGTTAGCTCCCCAACTAGAGGTACAAATATCCTAGTCCTAGTAGTCATGAACATGGGGGGGGGGTGCTGCTCCCTTTCATCCTCCCTGATAAGATCTGACCACAAAATGATCTCCTTTAGTATTAAAGCAAACCTCAAACCCTCTTCAAACTGCAAACCTGTTAAGAACTTTGCCAGTTACCTCAAACTAAGTGACAGCTTATTAAACTTCCAAGCCCCTTCAAACCTGGATAACACTGAGGCCTACTGTGAGCTGTACACAGAAGCATTGTACAACCACATTTATACCTGCATAGAGGAGTCAGTACCTATTTGACTCAAACTTACAATTACTGGCAAAAACAGACCACCATCATGGACCCCTAGCATAAATACGCTATTCAACAAAAGGAAGAAAATTCCTATCCAAAACCAAGGAACAGACAAAACAGTGCAAAAAGAAACTCACTAGTCTAAACAAACACATTAGAAAGCTGGTCAAATCTGCCAAAGTAAACTACTAGGCAAAGATAGCCTCCCAGGTGAAAGATAACCATAAGACTTTTTTAAATTATGTTCATAAACTCAGGGGAAATGCTCAGCATTGTACTGAGTTAATCAGGAACAGCAACACCTACATCCAGCCTGAAACCATCGCAAACCTGCTGGCTGACAAGTTCAGTTCAAACTCCCCCATCACCTCCTACCACTTTCATAGAAATACCCGCAACCATCCCCCTACCGGTCATTATGAGGGCACAGGTCCTTACTGTACTGTATAAAGCCATAATACAGTCTCCATGGATCTCAACAACATTCCAGGATGCTACTTAAATAGCAATAGTTTAAAACAGAATCTGTCAAGTTCACTCAAAACTCTGTTTAACTACAGCCTATAGATGGGCTTTGCCTGAGAGGAATGGAGGACTGCAACAGTTGCCCTTCTGCACAAGAGCCCAACAACTGACCTAGGGAACTGTGACCCATAAGCTTGACCAGTCGTATCTGTAAGGCCATGGAGAGCATTATCATGGACCTGATCAGTAACAACATAGGAAATCTCCAAACACTGGACCATACCCAATTTGGCTTTGTCAAAGAGAGGTCTTTCCTGCTCAGTCTGGTGGACTTCTTCAAGAAAGACACTGGGGCCATGTATGATGATAAAGTGGTACACACCAATTATCTAGATCTGCCCGAAGCTTTCAACACAGTCCCCCACTTGGGGTTGAATGATAAACTTAGTGAGTTAGGCATAAACCCATACATCATCAGATGGATAACAAACTGGATCACTAACAGGGCATATGCTGCCTGGAGAGTTGAATCCACTTCTGATAAGAAAACAGTTACTACTGGTGTCCCGCGGGGCTCAGTGTTGGGACCCCTCCTGTTTAGTATATACTTTTCTGAAGTGAAGGCCAATGTTGGAGGCCTCTGGCTCACCAAGTTCAACGATGACTGTAAGCTGGGAGCAGTCCTTGAATCCCCAAACAGTGTTGACGTTCTACAAACTGACCTAAAAATGACAAATGACTGGTGCCAAAACCATGGTCTGAGACTAAATGCTAAAACTTGTGTAATCATACTGTTTGGTAATTCAGATATCCCTGCAAATTATAATATTGATAGTACACCCCTAAAAGTAGACTAAGTGGTGAGGGACTTAGGAACACAAATGGATAGTAACCTAAATTTTGGCCACCAGATAGCTATGGTAGTGAGGAAATTCTTCTGTGTGGCTCAACTTATTAGTAAAGGCATGGCATCAAGAGCAATGGAAGTCATAGTGCCATTGTACTTGGCCCTCATCAGGCCCATAATCAAGTACAGTGCTCCCCTCTGCATGTAAGTAACCAGGCGGTTACACCAGTTGGAGTGGCTCCAAAGGTTTCTCACAAATAAATAAATAAAAGAGTAAGACACATGTCTTATGCAGACCGACTATCCTTGTCCTAAACCTTTACTCCATCTCATATTGTTTATTGAGAAGTGACTTATGCCTGACCTTCAAGGCATTCTCTTATCTAGCCCTGATATCACTGCTACTAAATGCCAATTAAGAGTGAATGTAGACATCTCAGAAGACTCATTTTGGGCAGGGCAACTTAGATGCATGGGGGTGTAGCAGTACCAGACCTTAAGAGTACAAATTGAAAAAAAAACTGTCTAAATAATCCCCTGCCTTCAGGAATAATATGTAAATTATTTCCCAGTTCTTAAAACTGAATTCACATCTATCTTACCAAATATTATTAGAATTTTCTTCTGAAGTCTACTCTCTTTTGTTATAGTTTCCCTTCTAGGGTCCCCTGATACATCCTCACTATTGAAAATCAAGTTCCAGTCCCCTCCTTTAAGTAATATTTATTTATTTATTTGACATTTGTTGACTGGGATAGTCTGACTGAGCTTGTGCCCTTTTTCAGAAGAGGACCAGGGAGAAAACCTCCACAATACAAATTATACAAGTGCAATAAATTCACAGTAAAAAAAATGATAAGTACAAAAATTCAGAGGACAATATAAACAAGTAGATGCGTTCAGAGTACCAATTGTCCAAATATTAAGGAATTCACAGGATTGAAGGACAACATACAGTAAAAGTTGAATACAAGAAAATGAGGAAAGATGTCAGGATGCAAAACATGTTAAGAGATCTTGGAAAAAGAAGTAGTAAGAGTTGGGGAGGTGCAAAAAAGCAAGCTGTCAAAGAAGTGCAGAAAAATAGATTATAACAGAAATATACAGGATGATAGACGACATAGTTGGATAGTAGGAATCAGGAGGAAGAAGGAAAGAAAGTTAGTGAGGGGAAAAAGGAGAGGATGAGATAAGGAAGGGAAGTGTTTAGTTGGGATGGTTGCAGGGATATCTCCAGGTTCTTAAAAGGTAATTTCTGAGAGATTTATTGAATTCCTGAGCATGGATGGCACTTTTAAGAGCCATGGGAAGCTTATTCCAAGATAGTGCTGAAAGGTAGCTGTATAGGCTGGAAGGTAGCTGTATAGGTTATGTCCAAAAGATTTTTTTGGTTTATGAATTTGTAAGATATTGGTCAGAGCTTCTAAGGGTGCATGTGGGTTATAGATGGAGACGAGAGAGGCTATCCTAGGACAAAATGAGGGATAGTGTGTAAGAAGAGGAGTTGAGTGAATAAGAGTTGGTTGCGAAACTAACCAGCTTGAGTGACTGAAGAGCAAGACCATCATGTGATTTTAGAGGGAGGTTGGCTGCAAATCGGGCTGCTTTGTTGTATGTGGTTTCAAGTTTGTATAGTAGGGAAGACTGTACGTTAGTAAGGATTTGAGAGCTATAGAAGAGGTTAGGGAGAAGATAAGCCTTGACAAGTGAAATTCTGGAGCTAGGGGTAAAAAATATATGTTATAATATTCCCTGTTGAAAGATGATTATTTCTCCCAAATTTTTCTTAAGCTCCATGATAGCAGTTTTTAGTGAAATATAAATGCATACCAGTGTAATCTTCCTTCTCCCTTGTCATTAGCCCTTTACTACCACAAATCTACCATTACTGTCTTTTTTTTCCTCTTCTGTCACTATTGGAGCCCCTCTTTCAGTCAGAATTATAAATCCCCTCTTCCTTTGTCCATGATATTCTGCTGAATATCCATTATGAAATATGTTCTTTGTCAAATTCACATGCTTATCTCTTTCCTTCCTATTGTGTCTCCTGCAGCATTGCTATTTGCACTCTGCATTTTTTTATGTAATTTACTACTTTCTCCTTTTGTCTGTACCTGTAAGGCTATTTACATTCCAGTATGATACAGAAATGCTAGCCATTGTGATAAAAAGCTGTTGTTACCATCATTATACATGGCAGTTTATTGAATGTGTATGTCCATCTTCTGTGTTACATACACAGTAATGTTTGGCACTCTGGTCTTGTATACAATTGTTTGTCCTCTTCTCCATTTGAGCCTATGTCACATTTTCAAGACTTTTTGCTTTAATGGAAACTCTCAAAAAATAAATACTTTTCAGAACTCCCTCATCCCCTGTTAACTTAGAAAAAACAATGTACATCTTTAAAAAAATTAAGTTTAACTCTCCAGATAGGAACAATTGCCCCAAATTGATAGTTGCACCCAGAGGTATTACCTAACCTAAAATTAAGGGTACCCATGCTAAAGCAAATGCTATAGCATGTGTTCCCATTTATGCTAACTGCTGTCTGTTTTTTATCTCTTAATTCCCTCCCTGATGTGAAAAAAACAGTTTGTATGCTTTCAGAAGACATTCAGTTTTAGCCCCAAGAAAAAGTGCACTTATTGTGCAGGTATTAAATGCTTTAAAATATTAAGGTTGCTAGGGAGGCTGATATCTCTTATTCACTTATCATAATTTTATTTTATTTTTCGCTTAACTACTTGCAATTTTACTTTTAAATATTGCATTTCTCTCAGCAGTCAGTGGTCAGAACTTTCAAGATTAATTGCTTGCATCTATAGACAGCTCATCTTCTTGTAAACGTCAACAATGAATCTTTGTAAATTTCACTCATTACAGAAGGTACAACTGCATTCAGCTGCAGATATCTTGATTCCCGTTGAACATTTCCTAATGGAAAATATAAGCTAGTATCTTTGCAGATGTAAGAAACTTAGCATTTTCATGGCTTTCATCATTTTGTCTTATTTTTAAAGCCTACTAGTTTACAAAGAATACTTGTTTATAGATTAAGCCATGGACATTAATCTGGACATTCACCATTGTAAAAATAAGAGACAATGTCTTAATTCTATGTATAATATAACCAGTATACTTTTATAACCCATCCCCTCCCTAGCAGTCCCAGATCAAAGCATATTAATATTAAATTTGCTTACAACCAAAAAGTACTTATTTATTTTAATGTCTTTTATGCATACAACAATCACTGAAAAGAATCCCCCCACATTTACAATGCCCAAACTATACAAAACTGCTTTATTGTATGTACCATGCAATTTATATCATGAAATGTTTTAAGTAAATACTAATAAGAACAAATATTTTTACTTATAGTTACTTTTTTTCCCTTTTAGTAATTGTCTAATCATTAATAACATAAACTGGTGTATATGCTTTACAGCCCACCCACTATATTAACAAAGTCAACAAAAATCCAGTCTTTCTCATCCACTTTTTCTTGAAAAGCCATAGTGCATAAATATGATTGTTGCTTTATAGTCTCCCATTTATTTACTTTAGTGTTGTTGGTCATTTTCCTGTTCCATCTCTCAACACCAGACTCTGAATACAGGGTACTCCTGATTCTTCTAGTCAGATGCTGTGCTTCTCTCTCTTTCTCTCTCTCAAGCAGTTTCATTTGGATCATTGGAAACTATTTCATTTCCAAAGTCTCCCTATGAGTTTTATTGCCAGAAGAACGAGAAGCAGAGTCCTCTTCTGTTTGCTGGCTTACTTTTTGTTGGCTATACTTTTTTATTCCTCCTTAGCCTGTTTTGCTTCCAAAATGTTTTCGAGACAGCAAAATATATGTATGTGCGTGTGTGTGTGTGTGTGTGTGTGTGTGTGTGTGTGTGTGTGTGTGTGTGTGTGTGTGTGTGTATATATATATATATATATATATATATATATATATATATATGTATGTATATATATATATATATATGTTCTGAAGACAGCTTGATACAGTGTCTCACACTTGATTGCTATAATAAATTTGCTTCTCCACTGCCTGGTGCACAGTGAATAATCATTATCAGAAACACACTGCTGTCTCCAGTTTTAATACTTTTCCCTTCTCTTACTCCACAGTTTTGTCAGGATCAGCTCTTTCTGTTGGTGTGACTGCATAATTTACTAATACAGGTCTTGGTTGCTTGTCATAGCAAAGTTTTGGAGCATACACTCAATGTACCCTTTCAGTTAACAGACCCTCTTGTAGAATATCAGTTCAGGTGCTTATTTTTTTTTTCATAAAATTAATGTGGTCTGTTCCTTCTAGTCACTGATTTTTGTAGATGTTCTTCGTGTTTCACTGTTGCAGTCATCACATTTGGGTTATGTGCCTGCAGGTAGCCCTCAGCCGGCCTGAATACCGGAGTCTTCGGAGTTCTGCGTCGGATACTGTCGCTTCTTCCCTGACGTCAGGTCGTCAGGGGTATAAAACATGCAGCCAATGGCATTACATCAGTCTTTCTTGCCGTGCGGTGCCCGAAGCAGAAGCATTTCGCAAGTGCCGGTCGTCCGTCTCCTGAAATTTTCATTTTCGAGTTTCAGACCCGAAGTCTTCAAAAAAGATAAGTACCCCATTGGGGATCCTTTTTCTTGCTCCAACCGATGTCAGTAAAAGTTAACAATTGTCTTACCTGTGGAAAGCAAATTTCTCATAGAGATTTTCAGTCTTACTTCATCCTCTGTTTAGGCCTAGGCCACAACGTCCCTCGCTGTCGGTTTTGTGCGTTGCTCAACACCCAGACTATTCATCGTCGGGCCATTTTTGCAGCCAATTACTTTCGTACTCGATCTACGTACTCCGTTCGTTAAGCCATCACACTATTGATCTTCCGAAAAAATGTAAGGATAAAGACAGAGGTCCAAAACTGCTGAAGACGCTTCCGTTAAGCTAGTCGCCAGTCCGCCAGTACTCAGTGAGGTGCTTTCGCAGCCCCTGATACACGCTACTTCAGATTCGCAGGCCTCTACTGAGACCCATTCGGAGTCCGGTATGCCGCGAGATTTTTCTTCGACTATGGAACCTGCGGATGGGTCCGGAGCCACTGTGCAGACACTGGTTTCTGAGGGTGTATTCAGGCCTACAGACATTCATATTAAATCGACGCCATCATTTCCATCCAGAAGTTCAGAATTCCTCAGGCCAAAAACTCGCACTACGCCTAGAAAACCGACCAAACCGCAGGCTCAGGCCCATATGCCTCAAAAACAAATGCTTAGAATGGCTGAAGACCTTATTACCTTAATTAGGGGAAGCCAGTCTTCCCCCTCCAAGAGACCTAGAACTGATTTTCTTTCTGATTCTTCTGATCAGGAATCTGATATTTCTGCTCCTTCTGATTACCAGGATTTACCCTTATCTACTTATGAGGATTCAAATGCAGAGGATTCCATTCCCTCTGCTTCCTCTCCAGAAGATTATTCTTTCAGTGAAACCTTGCATACTGTTAGGGAACATTTCCGCTGGGAAAGCCAGGATTACTTTGAGTCCAAAAAGAGACTTAGGGAATTTTTACTTCGGCCTCAACACAGGCCTTTAGCTATCCCTCCTATTCTAGACATTGTAGATGATGCCTTCTTGGAATCTAGCCTTACTCCAGACACTTTGCCTCCAGCTCCCAGAAAACCTGACAGGTACTACAGAGTACCTGACTCTCACAAGTTCCTCTTCAAGAATCCTTCTGCGGATCCAGAGACCATTTCCCAAGGACCAAAAGGCATTACGGCCACTGCTGCCAAAGATCCTACCCCTTCTGATAGAGTTTCTGGAGCCTTAGACAGATGGGGTAAGAAGGTATACACTTCTGCTACTTTGGCCATTAGGGCTTTAAATTGCCAGTTTCATATGTTAAAGTATCAGCAGCATATTATGGGACTACTTAAACAGAAAATGATGATGATTCCTGACTGTGCTGAAGACAAAGAATTGCAAGATTGAATGCATTCTGCAGAACAAGTTGGTAAACATACTTTGCAGTGTGGTTTTGACACTTTAGAAGCATATTGCAGGGCTGCTGTCACTGGGTCTGTACTTAGAAGGCATGCTTGGCTTAAGGAACAAAACTTGCCAGATCATGTTAAAGCTAAATTACTGGATGCTCCCTTAAACCAAGACCACCTTTTTGGCAATAAAGCAGAAGAAGTCCTCAAAAGGATGGAGGAAAAAGCTAAATCTATGCAAACTGTTAAAGATTTCCTACAAGTACACCTTCCCAGATTCAGTAGGCATTGGCCTTCAAATAACTGGTCCTTTCCAGTCCCTTCCAAGCCTTCTCAGTCCAAACCCAGGAACAGCAGACCACCTAGGCTACAGTCTCAGGCTACGCACAGATCTACGCAGTGGGGGACGCTCCCAATTCCAAAGCAGGGAGTAGTAAGCCCCCCCCCATGAAAAAATGGCACAGTGACTTAGTCTTAACCCTTCCAAGCCCTGCTCAGCTACCTGCTCCCTTAGGAGGAAAGCTATCCCTGCATGCAAAAAAACTGGGAACTCATTACCCAGGACAAATGGGTTTTGAACATAGTTTCCCAAGGATACAGATTCCACTTCCACACACTACCAACCCCAAATGGTTGGCCAAATCTACCCTCAAATCAGTTGGTGGAGGCCCAACAGCAGGTTCTCTCTCTTCTCAGTATCTGGGCTATTCAACCTGTCCCAGCAGAACAAAGGGGACAAGGTTTTTATTCAAGGCTTTTTCTGGTACCCAGAAAAAACAACTCCTGGCGTCCTATCCTGGACCTCTCTATTCTCAACACCTTTCTGGTGGTTCCAAAATTCAAAATGCTAACTCTTCAACAGCTTCTTCCTTTGCTAGCCAAGGATGCCTGGCTGGCAACCCTAGACTTAAAGGAAGCTTACCTGCACATCCCAATAAGAGGATCCTGCAGGCAATACCTACGTTTCAGGGCAGGCTCCATGCACTTTCAGTTCTCTGCACTTCCCTTTGGCTTATCTACTGTGCCCAGGGTGTTCACAATCTGTCTAGTTCCAGCCATTGCATTTTGCAGGCAGAGATATATTCAAATTTACCCATACTTGGACGATTGTCTGATTCAGGCAGAAAGCCAGGACTTGCTATTACAACACCTGGCATTCGTAAATTAACTTCTAACCTCACTGGAGTACACCATCAACGAAAAGAAATCACACCTAGTACCCTGCCAGCAGATTGTATTCCAGGGAGCAAGCTTGAGCACAACTTCCCAGATGGCATTCCCCACTCCAGAGAAACAAGTTTATTTGACAACCTACTTCAAACTGTTGTCCACAAAACCCCAGCTATCTGCAAGGAAAATGCTGCAAGCTCTGGGGTTCATGGCCTCTTGCATTCTACTAATTCCATATGCAAGACTGCATATGAGGAAACTCCAGTTTTATCTAAAAAGCCTATGGTGTCAACATTCTCAGGACCTGGAAACAATGATTTCTGTCATTCCTTGTATGAAGACAGAGTTCCTTTGGTGGGCAGAGGCCTGCTACCACAACAAGGGACTCCCTTTCACTCTACCCCCTGCCGCCCAAACCCTAACAACAGATGCATCAGACTATGCATGGGGAGCTCACTTGGCAGGGAAGTGCATTCAGGGCAAATGGAACCCAAGACAGATGCACCTGCATATCAATCAAAAAAAAAATGTTAGCTGTACAGAATGCTGTGACAGCCTTCAAAGACCGTATTCTTCCAAGACAACTATTGGTAAAGACAGACAGCACCACAGTTATGTGGTACATAAACAAGCAGAAGGGAACCCACTCGTACCCTCTCTGCAGACTAGCCATGACTCTGTGGAACACAGCCTTGAACTACCAAGTACACCTACAAGCACAATTCCTGCCAGGCAAACTAAATTCACTGGCAGACGACTTAAGCAGAAATTGCATGGATCCACATGAATGGAAACTAGAACCCAAAATATTCAACCTCTTGAGGAACAAATGGGGGACTCCAGAGGTAGACCTGTTTGCCTCCCCTCAGAACTACCAATTGAACAAATTCTGCTCAAGAACTCTCCACAGTCAAGCTTGGAAAGTGAATGCCCTGTCCTTTCCTGGGAAAGCCTCTCAGTTTATGCCTTTCCCCCTCTATCTCTCCTCTCGAAGGTTCTACTAAAGATCGAACAGGACAAGCCAAGGACAGTACTGATTGCACCAGACTGGCCATGCCAGCACTGGTACCCCCTCTTTCGTAGTATGACATTGGTACAACCATGGCACCTGCCTCAGACCCCCTTCCCTGCTGTCCCAGAAGGCGGGCCAGATTCTGCACCCTCAGCTTCAAACCGTGAACTTTGCAGCCTGGCTAATTCCTTGAGCTCTCCTCCAGCATCCCTCAGTAAGCAGGTGCTGGATGTCATTCTGGAGGCAAGGAGGCCTAGTACTGGAAAATCCTTTGCTGAAAAGTAGAAAAGATATGGTTCCTGGAGCCAGGCTCAGGGGATGGGCACAATGGTGCCCAGCTTACCTCATATTCTAGAGTATTTAACAGGAATGCTCCACAAGGGCCTATCCTTCTCATCAATTAAAATTCATGCGTTTGCCATTTCAGCACATTGTAATACTGAGCCACCCCTCCTCTCTCACCCCTTGCTAAAACAGTTCCTTAGGGGGGCCAAAAAATTAAGAACCCCCCACCCCCCCGAAGAGCTCCTATTCCAGCCTGGGACCTTAACTTTGTATTGGAAAAGCTCACTCTCCCCCCCTTTGAGCCAGCTGCAACAACAGAGTTGAAATTCCTTTCTTGGAAAACAGCCTTCCTTCTAGCCATCACTTCAGCAAGAAGAGTGTCTGAATTACAGGCCCTCATGGCAGTGGAACCCTTCATTATCTTCCATGCGGACAGGGTTTCCCTCAGGACTAATCCTTCCTTTATGCCCAAGGTGGTGTCTAGTGTGGTCCTAAATCAGTCCATTCATTTGCCTACTTTTTTCCCTAATCCACAAAACAAAGGGAAATGAATACTGCACTCTCTGGATGTGCACAGACAACTTAGATTCTGTTTGGACAGGACTAAGCCTCTCAGAAAATCTGAACAGCTGCTAGGTGGATTTATTGCAGGGGCAGAGGGGAAGGCCATTTCAAAGCAAACCATTTCCAAATGGATAGCCATTTGCATTCATTTCTTCTACAAGCACCATGGAAAACCTACCCCACAGGGGATAAGATCACATTCCACCAGGGTTGCAACTACCTCTGCGGCATTTCTCAGAGGAGTCCGTACCAGGGACATCCTAGAAGCTGCTACCTGGAGCTCTGTACATACATTCACTAAGCATTACCACATGCCTATCTTTTCTAAATCCAAAGCTGGATTTGCCACTGCAGTCTTGCAGGGCTTAATAGCTGGCCCTAATGCTCTTTAACTTCCTCCTCCCTTCCTTAGCTTTGGGAATCATCCCAAATGTGATGACTGCAACAGTGAAACATGAAGAACATAGTACAGTTGTGTACACTTACCATAAATGTTGGTGTTCGAGTGTATTCACTGTTGCAGTCCTGGATGTTCATCGTGCATACAGCTGCAGTAATCACAGATGGGTTCTCTGCCGTCAGGCGGGCCCTCGGTCGGCCGAATTCCAAAGTCTAGGTCCGGCGTCGGTTGTTGTCGCTTTCTTTCCTGACATCAGTGAGGCAGGGTTATATAAGACACAGCCGACGCCATTTTCTTCAGTCTTTTTTGCCGCGCGGTGCCCGAAGCAGAAGCAGTTCACAAGTGCCGGTCGGCCAGCTCCTGAATTTACGAAAAATTGGATACCGAAGTCTTCTTTAAAGCTAAGTACCCCGTTGGGGAAACTTTTCTTGCCTCAGACCGATGTCAGAAAAAGTTAACAATTGTATTTCTTGTGGGAAGCAAATACCGCATAAGGATTTCCATTCCCTCTGCATACCTTGTTTAGGCCCAGACCACGACGTCTTGGGCTGTGGCTTTTGCGCTACTTTCAATAAACGCACTATTAAGCGTCGGGCGGAGTTCGCCCAACACCTTTTTGGTAAAGCCTTTGATTATAAAATGTCGTCAGAGACTCCGACTACCGTTTTGTTCAAAAAACGCAAGGACAAGGACCGACACGTGAGGTCTGCGGTCTCCACCGACACCACGCCAAAACCGGCTACACGTGGTCCGGTTCTCAGCGAGACGCCTATGCAGTCCCTGACTACCGACGACACTTCTTTGGCGGTGTCTTCTGTAACCGAGACCGCAGGTACCTCGGCCCATACCCAGACTACAACCACCGAATCCACTGTGAGCGTTGAGCCTCCTAATGTGGACAGGTCCACTTCCACCCATGGTGTCTTCAGACCCTCATCTTCCTTTTCCATTAAGGCCTTTACTAAGTCCAAATCAGCTAGGCATCCCAAGAGGCCTGTTGCACAGGGCCCATCTCCAGGCCCCATGCCTAAAAAGCAGATGCTTAAAATGGTTGAGGATTTAATTACTCTTATCAGGGGTTCCCAACCCCCTCCAGACAAGAGACCCAGAGTGGAGGAAGACTCTCCCTCTTCTGATCAGGGCTCCATTTTTTCAGAACATTCTGATGTAGAGGAACAATCTTACTCCCCTTTTGAAGATTCTGATGCAGAGCAGTCCATTCCTTCTTTATCTCCTCCAGAGGATTTTTCTTTTGGGGAAACCTTGCACACCTTGAGGGAACACTTCCATTGGGAAGGCCAAGACTTTTCTGATTCCAAGAAAAGGCTTAGGGAATTTCTTTTGTTACCTCAACACAGACCTCTGGCGATACCTCCTGTCTTGGACATACTTGATGATGTTTATTCGGAGGCTTGCCTTAATCCGGATTCCCTGCCTCCTGCCCCAGTCAAGCCTGATAGGTACTACAGAGTTCCTAACTCCCACCATTTTCTTTACAAAAGCCATAATGCTGACCCTGAAACCATTTCTCAAGGCCCCAAGGGAATGAAGGCCTCTACTGCTAAGAATCCACTGCCTTCCGAAAGAGAGTCAAGATCCTTAGAAAGGTGGGGAAAAAAGGTATATACCTCGGCCACCCTAGCCATGAGGGCCTTAAATTGTCAGTTTCATATGCCTAAATATCAGCAGTTTCTGTTATCACAATTAAGAAATAAAATGTCTCAACCTGAACAACCAGATTTGAAGGAGTTGCAGGATATGATGCATAGTGCAGAACAAGTGGGTAAACACACCTTACAATGTGGCTATGATGCCCTAGAGGCCTCAAGTAGAGCTGCTGTTACAGGATCAGTCATTCGTAGACATGCCTGGCTTAGGGAACAAATCTTGCCTGATCATGTGAAAGCTAAACTACTAGATGCTCCTTTACAAAAGGATGTGCTATTTGGTACTAATGCTGAGGAGATACTACGGAAAATGGAAGAAAAAGCCAAATCTATGCAAACTGTCAAAGCTTTTCTACAGGTTCAACCACCACGTTTTAGCAGAAATTGGCCTTCTAAAAACTGGTCCTTTCCAGCCACGGACAAGCCCCAAAGAGGTAGATACAGGCACAAGGGGCAGAGGACAATCACAAGGATCATATAGAGGCAGGCAATGGCAAACTCCAGCACCAAGAGGTGGCGAAGACAGTGCACAACAATACAGGAAACAAACCCAATGACTTCCTCCTTTCCATGCCAAGCAAGTCTCAGCTGGCAGCACCCTTGGGAGGAAAGCTGGCATTATTTACAAGAAATTGGCATATTGTCACAACAGATAAATGGATCCTGGACGTTATAAACAGAGGCTACAGATTTCATTTTCACACTCTTCCAAAAATGAGAGGCATGCCAAACCTGCCACACAATCAAAGGGCAGAGGCACAACTACAAATTTCAAAGCTCATAGACATGAAAGCTATTCAAGAGGTACCTACTCACGAACAAGGTCAAGGTTTTTATTCCAGGCTATCTCTGGTACCAAGGAAAGGAACCGACTGGGGACCCATTTTGGACTTATCCATCCTAAACACATTCTTACTCGTACCAAAATTCAAGATGCTCACATTACAGCAGCTTCTTCCCATGCTGGGCAAGGAGTTTTGGCTGGTAACATTGGACCTCAAGGAGGCATACCTGCATGTCCCAATCAGACAAAGCTGCAGAAGATACCTCAGATTTCTTGCAGGTTCAATTCACTATCAATTCTCTGCATTGCCCTTTGGCTTATCTACTGCACCCAGAGTATTCACGAAATGCCTGGCATCAGTAATTGCCTGCTGCAGACTTCAAGGGATACAAATTTACCCTTATTTGGATGACTGCCTGATCCAAGCGGACAGCAAGCACATACTTCTGGAACATCTGGCTTATGTAACACGGTTACTGAATTCCCTGGGATACACAGTCAACAAAGAGAAATCCAGGCTAACACCATCTCAGAAAATAACTTTCCTGGGTGCCAACTTGGACACAAACACCCAGATGGCCTATCTTACGCCAGAAAAACAGGGGCAACTAACTCAGTACTTCAAAATACTAGCAAATTGTACCAGGCTTACTGCAAGGAAAATCCTGCAGGCTCTGGGCTTCATGGCATCTTGCATTCTTTTAATCCCATGTGCAAAGTTGCATATGAGGAAACTTCAATGGTACCTAAAAAACCTATGGTCTCAACACAGCCACAGTTTGGAAACAATAATACCAATAATTCCATGTTTGCAAAAGGAATTTCTATGGTGGGCCCAAGCATGTCAAACACACACAGGTCTCCCATTCTGCAAGCCTCAAGCAAATCAAGTCATCACAACAGACGCCTCAGATTACGCCTGGGGGGCACACATGACAGACGGGTGCATTCAGGGCAAATGGTCCCAAAAGGAAAAGCACCTTCACATCAATCAGAAAGAAATGCTAGCAGTGATAAATGCAATTACAGCCTTCAAGGACCTCCTGCATCCAGGACAATTATTGATAAGAACAGACAACACCACAGTAATGTGGTACATAAACAAACAAGGAGGAACACATTCATACCCCCTGTGCAGACTAGCCATGACACTTTGGAACTTGGCTCTGGAATGGCAAATCGAACTTCAGGCACAGTACTTGCCAGGTTTGGAAAACACGCTGGCAGACAATCTAAGCAGAAATATGACAGATCCACACGAATGGAAGTTGCATCCTCAAGTGTTTTACAAAGATAATCCAAGCGTGGGGGAGGCCAGACATAGATCTCTTCGCCTCCCACAGGAATCATCAGTTGGAAAAGTTCTGTTCAAGGACCTTTCATCCAAAGGTCTGGAGAGTGGACGCCCTTTCGTTCAGTTGGACAGCATGGACAGTTTACGCTTTCCCACCTCTGCCTCTTCTGCCCAAGGTATTCTTGAAAGCAAGAGCAGACAGACCGAAGATGATACTGATTGCTCCAGAATGGTCAAGACAACACTGGTACCCACTCGTGAGGAGCCTAACACATACTCCTCCCTGGTCCCTACCTCTAATGCCTCTTCTGCTGACTCAGCACAGCTACAAAACTCTTCACAGTCAGCTGAAAACACTCAATCTCGCTGCATGGAAAATTCCTTAACCCCACAACAGACCCTACTCCCCAAAGAGGTGCAGGATGTCATTTTGGAGGCCAGAAGGCCATCTACTAGAAAGGCTTACTCTGCAAAATGGAAACGGTTTTGCTCTTGGAATGAGAAAAAAGGCCAGGACCCTAGAAAACTGAATTTGCCTCAGGTATTACAGTATCTAGCTGAGCTGCTGAACAGTGGACTTTCATTTTCCTCCATAAAAATCCATGCCTTAGCCATTTCTGCAGAATTCAACACTGATCCACCCTTATTCTCTCACCCACATTTAAGAC